>NC_058081.1:357164743-357764743 GCF_014858855.1 Bufo gargarizans
CCCCTACTTCTCTGTGAGTCCCAGGGGCCACCCTACCCAACAGATTGGCGCTTTCCCAGGGTCACACCCAATTCCCACACCTTTTTACTCATCTCCATTTACCTGCAGACTAGTCTGCAGGGCCGACCCTGCATAGCAGCCTCTCCACCACTCCTTTATTTCCCCTCCATCCCCTGGCGCCTCTATTTACTCCGGGTCCCCTTGACAAAAGTTCCATTGGATCCCTGTAACCCTCAAACTCTCTCTCTTTCGCAATAGATTAAAAGACATGGGGAACAAGTTTCTCAAGAGGGGCTACCCTAGGAAACTCATACAATCACATATTTCAAGGTACAGAACATTTCTAGAGCTTCCCATTTAAATAAAGAAAAGACGCATACAGGGGATATGGAGCGTATTCTATTTGTCACACGATTTTCACCTCTAATTAGTGATATCCTACGGAGACATTGACCCATATTGGGTAGATATTTTAAACACATTCCAAAGTTTAATAACCCTCCCCTCATGTCTTATCGCCGCATACAGAATATCAAAGATTAATCGGTGCGTGCGGATGTTGGTATGAAAAAAATCCCATTTAGAACATATTTTGATGCATCTAGAACAGGATGTTATCCCTGTCATGGATGTCTGAATTGCTCCCTGATGCTCAAGGGGGCTATTTTTACACATCAATTGACAGGTGAGGAACACAGGATCAAAATTTAACTTTGATTCAACATATGTCGTGTATATGTTGGAATGCCCATGCCGTCTTCTCTATGTGGGGGAGACGACATGGGATGTTAAAACCAGATTGAATCAGCACAGATACACAATTAGGGAGAAGAAACTTGATTTACCGGTATCCAAACATTTTATGGAAGCTAAACATGCGGTGAAGGACTTGCATTTCAGAATTATTGATCAGGTGGCCATGCCGAGATGGGGTAGGGACAGGTCAATTTTACTGAAGCGGCGTGAACTATTTTGGATTTATCGTTTGCATACATTAAAACCTAATGGATTGAATGTTGAATTCAGGGTTGTCTAATCTCTTACCTGTGGGAGGGTGCTTTATGTAGTGTCCCACTAGGTAAATGTGGGCACTACACAAGGGTCAATTGGGCCACGATGTTCTCCAACTCCTGAGGAACAGTGGCATTGTATTTTACAGTCCATTTTAATGTATATTACTATGTTTTTATGTATATTTTCCCTGTATTTTGGGTATCAGGCCTATTAGGGTGTAGTTCCTCCTCCTAGACAGTAGAGGGAGCTAGGGAACCCCTAGTATAAATAGTCAGGTCCTGTTCAGGGAAGGCAGTTGTGTAGTCAGAAGTATGTAGAGCCAGAAGAGAGTGGGTACTTTAGCCAGAGTGGAGCTGAAGGCCAACTTCTGACATGCAACTAGACAGCCCAGGCTTCTAGTTGCCACCAGGAGAAGAAGTTGCCTCCTGAGAAATCTGAAGTTCCTGTGACCAGTGCAGAGAAAAGCAAAAGTGTTCCCAGCCAACCTGAGAGCTGAAGGGCAGAAGGGTTTTACTTGAAGCAAGGAGATATATACCTGAGGAAGTTTCCCCTAACCAAGGATAAAGCCAGCAATAGGGCATACGGGCCTTGGGATAAAGACAGACAGGATTCTGCGGAAAATTGCAGCATGATCTGTAAGTGTTTAACCCTCTGAGTATCTTGCAAGAACAGTGTGCGTGCCATTTGTATAAGCCTGCTTGTGACTGCTGCTGACATATGGAACGTTGCCAAAAGAATGTAAATAGTTAACTGTTTCCAGTAAAAGGAAGTTTTGGTTCACCACAACATCGTGTTCCTCAATTATTCCTACCATAAATCGGTGTGCCACCAGAATTTAAAGGGATCTTGCCACCGGCACATTAAAAACACCTGCAACATCCAGGGCACCTGATCTACCATCAGGCCTGGTCCCTATACACAGAGTGCCCCAGAGGTCCCCTGTGCCAGCCTCTCCATCACTGCTGTAGGTCTGCCCAGGGTATACAAAAGACTGTGAGTACTACAACCACCCTCGGTTAGTAACTACCCCTGGGACCTCACTATTCGCCTCACCCTGCAGAGCGGCGTACTGCATTTATACCTGTGTATGAGTTAAGATTAGTGCTTTTTACTTATATATTTGTATCTCTATATTTCAGGATATCTGGATGGAAATAATTGTCATGTTTCTGAGGACTTTACCTGGCATGTGACCTCCATGTGCACCTGTCCCTTTATGATGCACTATTTGTTTTGTCCTTCTTTTGTTTTCTCCCTTTTTAATTTATTCTTAGACAGGATCATGGTTGTCATGTCTCCTGGAGTGGAGCTTTATATCCTAGTGGAAGATTAGGCTACTATAATAGAGTGGTGTCAATTATCTTATGAAAAGGGTAGAGGTGCAGTTTTTCAGTGCATGAGGGGAGTGGGAATGGACATTGATTTGTTCCCCTTCCCTGTAGCACGATGGGTTAATGCACCTTGGTTGACACTGGGGGCATTGACCCATCATAGACATTCCCTATAGTGTATATCAGCCCTTTACTCTCATCGCTTTATTTATCATCACCACCTTATAGTTTTTCGTCCCATACAGCAATATGACAGCAGGACCTTCAGACATGCGCAGTGGGTCTTGCCGCACGAGGCGGGGCACGTCTTGTGTGGGCATGAATCCCTAATGAAAGGCGCACGGTACGTGAATCCCTGCATTGTCAGAATCCGTGCTAGCGCGTGCGCATTACTTAGTAGGGAGAATCGTAGTTGCAAATGTTGTGCGCATGCGCGGAACAAGCAGGATTCTCGCGATAGCGGAACGCTTGTCGGCGCATTTAGGGTTTTGTCCTTTTTAATAACACTTAATTTGCGCAGGAGACCCTTATTGATTATTAATGAATTAATAATATGCAATTATGGTATATGTACAATACTATGAAATTGAGGTCATGTATTAATATGTCACTGTCACCGCTGTAAGCATTTGATGTTTTTGTACGTTTTTTATAATTTTTAATGTCATAGAATTTGATCTATAATCATGTATTCACTTTGTAATCATGTTAATATGTTTATTATTAATCATGAAACACTTATGTACTCAGCTGTATTAAAATGTGTATGAGCACTACTATCGCTAGGCTCCATTGAGAGACCTGAAATGCTGCATTGCTGTTGGGTGTAATAAAGTATTCACAAATTCACTGGAAGGCTGGAGTGCTGCCTTATTTTCCCGCTTTATATTCATTGTTCCACGTCCTAGGAACAATTGTGGATTTGCACCTGGCATCAAAGGAGTGCTGCTGTTTATTTTTTATTCTCTCTCTCTCTATATATATAGAGAGAGAGAGAGACGAAAAAGTAGGACTGCACTCCAAATTAGTGATGAAATCAAGGATTTTAATCACCCATAATGTGGCAAACTTGCAACGTTTCGGCTCACAACAGCCTTCCTCAAGCATAGAGACAGTGAAAGTGAAGACATATAAAGGCATATCATAAGTGTCAAACCAATCACAATGAAGTTACAATCAAATTGAATTAAATACATCTGATGCAGGTAAATAAGCAAAGTGCATGTGCATAAAGTGACATGTGCCGTATGATCTACAACTTCAGGATAATATCCCTTAGTGTAGAATAGAACATATACAGAACATTAAATCAATTAAAATCATAATTGAAGTACAAGACCGTATCTCCTTATATGCGGATGATGTTTTGTTTTTTATAGACCATACGGATACTACTCTTCCTAGGATTATTCAAATGGTTAAAGCATTTGGTGAGGTGTCTGGTCTTCTTATAAACTGGGCCAAGACCAGTTTGTTGCCAATAGACCCACTGCCACAGAAAGAGGTTCCTGTGACACAGTTAGACATTGTTGACACTTTTCAATATTTGGGTTTGACTATATCGCCTCGGGTTGAAAATTTTGTACAACTCAATTTGATCCCCATAATGGTAAAGACTAGAGCTAAAATAGGGATCTGGCTGAGACTTCCCCTATCTAGAGCTGACCGAGTTTCACTAGTTAAAATGGTGATACTACCACAATTTCTTTACGTCCTCAGGAATACACCTATCTGGATACAAGATAAATATTTCAAACTCATGGAAAGAATAATTAATGATTTAATATGGGGAAGAAAGCGAGTTCGAATAAAGCTGGAATATTTGTACAAATCAGTGGAGTGCGGGGGTTTAAATCTCCCTTACTTTAAAGGGTACTTTATTGCAGCCCAGCTATTGATGTGCTATGAATCAGAGAACAGTGCATTGCTGGGGAAGTTGGTAACTAGTCATGCCCACAATAATATTTTTACCTTGTTGGAATCTGGTCTATTGAAGAGTTTTGAGCGAGGCTACAGAGAGACTATAAAATTACTCCTGAAAGTGTGGGCTACAATTAGGACATGGTTGAAGGTTAAGGGTTCACTCACATTTACGCCCCTCTGGCATAATTTATATTTACAAAGGCTGGATGAGATTGCAGCTGACACATTTTGGCAGAAGAATAAAATTTTATATATCTCACAGGTAGTTAAAGATAGAGAAATTAAACCATTTATAGAAATGACACATAATATAAGAAACCTTTCATGGTTTAGGTATTTTCAATTGCGCTTGTATTTTTTTCTTTATTTTTGTAATGTTTTGATATATTAATCAATAAAGACATTAAGAAAAAAAAAAAAAAAAAATCATAATTGAAAAGAAGTGATAATGTGGTAAATGAGTATCATAGAAATTAGACCTTAGGAAGCTATGGAGCCCTCATAGACCATCGCGTTCATTGAGCGTCTTTATCTCCTCATTGCGCATGTCCAGACGAGCGTCACCATCTATGTACCCCCACGTACGCAAATATATATATGCGCCACATGGAGGAGGACTTCATCTATGTACCGCCACCACCTAAGTACATGTTGAAAGTGGTGAGATACATAGATGAAGTCCTCCTCCATGTGGCGCATATATATATTTGCGTACGTGGGGGCCACATTTGACCCCATCGCAACGCCACGTTTTTGATTAAAAAAAGTATCTTGGAATAAGAAGTAATTGTTCTCAAGAATCAATCTCAACAGAGTATTTATAAAATACTTTGTATTCTGCGTTAAAGGTTTAGGTGAGAGCCCCCGGATTTGTGGTTCACTTTGATTTTCTTTGTGTACATGTGCTTTACCTCTCTCATACATGTATGATAGTGCAGGAGAATTGTGAAAGAACAATGTGTAATCTAAAACATATATTATGAAACTAAAGTATGTATTTCTCTTTGCCTTTTAGAAATTTTAATCTACACAACATTGGATGCGGATCCTTGAACTGTGCCCTTCTGGGAGCGATACGGCCCGGTGTCGACATCAGCGTTCTCTCTTTCATGCTCAATTCCAGACATGTAATTATTCTTTGGTGTGAAGCTGTTGTGCAATGCCGAGGGATAGCCCCTCTACGGCTGCGTTATTGCCAGCAATTGGGCTGTTGGTGGTTCATGGAAGTGTCCCCCTCTGATACCTACGACCCTATGGTCTGGTGTCCCTCCCGGTAGGCTGGGATCCCGGTCCATATGCTGGCTCATGTAGGAGATCCCTACCGTGGCTAGGTACTTCACTTAGTAGATATCCTATACAGCTAACATCTATGTAATGAATATGAATGGAATTATAGGGCAATCTGCCCTTAAGCAAAATGGCGGTTTCAGTTTGGCTCGACAGAATGCATGCATCCCACCTTTGTACTATGACTCACATGGTGACGCTCGTCTGGACATGCGCAATGAGGAGATTGAGACGCTCAATGAACGCGATGGTCTATGAGGGCTCCATAGCTTCCTAAGGTCTAATTTCCATGATCCTCATTTACCACATTATCACTTCTTTTCAATTATGATTTTAATTGATTTAATGTTCTGTATATGTTCTATTCTACACTAAGGGATATTATCCTGAAGTTGTAGATCATACGGCACATGTCACTTTATGCACATGCACTTTGCTTATTTACCTGCATCAGATGTATTTAATTCAATTTGATTGTAACTTCATTGTGATTGGTTTGACACTTATGATATGCCTTTATATGTCTTCACTTTCACTGTCTCTATGCTTGAGGAAGGCTCTTGTGAGCCGAAACGTTGCAAGTTTGCCACATTATGGGTGATTAAAATCCTTTATTTCATCACTAATTTGGAGTGCAGTCCTACTTTTTGGTCTCCATATTATTGGGTATTGCCGTATATATATATACAGTTGCAAGAAAAAGTATGTGAACCCTTTGGAATGTTATGGATTTCTGCACAAATTGGTCATAAAATGTGATCTGATCTTCATCTAAGTCCCAACAATAGACATTCACAGTCTGCTTAAACTAATAACACACAAAGAATTAAATGTTACCATGTTTTTATTGAACACACCATGTAAACATTCACGGTGCAGGTGGGAAAAGTATGTGAACCCCTAGACTAATGACATCTCCAAGAGCTAATTGGAGTAAGGTTTCAGAGTCCAATCAATGAGATGAGATTGAAGGTGTTGGTTACATCTGCCCTGCCCTATTAAAAAAAAACACCAGTTCTGGGTTTGCTTTTCACAAGAAGCATTGCCTGATGTGAATGATGCCTCGCACAAAAGAGCTCTCAGAAGACCTACGATTAAGAATTGTTGACTTGCCGAAAGCTGGAAAGGGTTATAAAAGTATCTCCAAAAGCCTTGCTGTTCATCAGTCCACGGTAAGACAAATTGTCTATAAATGGATAAAGTTCAGCACTGTTGCTACTCTCCCTAGGAGTGGCCGTCTTGTACAGATGACTGCAAGAGCACAGTGCAGACTGCTCAATGAGGTGAAGAAGAATCCTAGAGTGTCAGCTAAAGACTTACAAAAGTCTCTGACATATACTGACATCCCTGTCAGCGAATCTACGATACGTAAAACACTAAACAAGAATGTATTTAATGGGAGGATACCACAGAGGAAGCCACTGCTGTCCAAAAAAATCATTGCTGCACGTTTACAGTTTGCACAAGAGCACCTGGATGTTCCACAGCAGTACTGGCAAAATATTCTGTGGACAGATGGAACCAAAGTTGAGTTGTTTGGAAGAAACACACAACACTATGTGTGGAGAAAAAGAGGCACAGCACACCAACATCAAAACCTCATCCCAACTGTGAAGTATGGTGGTGGGGGCATCATGGTTTGGGGCTGCTTTGCTGCGTCAGGGCCTGGACAGATTGCTATCATCGAAGGAAAAATGAATTCCCAAGTTTATCAAGACATTTTGCAGGAGAACTTAAGGCCATCTGTCCACCAGCTGAAGCTCAACAGAAGATTGGTGTTGCAACAGGACAATGACCCAAAGCATAGAAGTAAATCAACAACAGAATGGCTTAAACAGAAGAAAATACACCTTCTGGAGTGGCCCAGTCAGAGTCCTGACCTCAACCCGATTAAGATGCTGTGGCATGACCTCAAGAAAGCGATTCACACTAGACATCCCAAGAATATTGCTGAACTGAAACAGTTCTGTAAAGAGGAATGGTCAAGAAGTACTCCTGACCGTTGTGCACGTCTGATCTGCAACTGCAGGAAACGTTTGGTTGAAGTTATTGCTGCCAAAGGAGGTTCAACCAGTTATTAAATCCAAGGGTTCACATACTTTTTCCACCTGTACTGTGACTGTTTACATGGTGTGTTCAATAAAAACATGGTAACATTTAATGCTTTGTGTGTTATTAGTTTAAGCAGACTGTGATTGTCTATTGTTGTGACTTAGATGAAGATCAGATCACATTTTATGACCAATTTGTGAAGAAATCCATACTATTCCCAAGGGTTCACATACTTTTACTTGCAACTGTATATATGTGTGTATGAAATCGGACAGCACTCCAAGACTTGAAAAAATCGTGATGTCTTTATTCACCCATGTGGGACAGTCACAGTGCCAGCAATGTCAGCCACCAGTCAGTGCCAGCCATCTCAACCATCAGTCAGTGCCAACAGCCACCAGTCTCAGCCACCAGTCAGTGCCGGCAGTCTCAGCCACAGCCACTACTCAGTGCCACCAGTCTCAGCCACAAGCCGCAGCCAGCACTCAGCCACAGCCACCAGTCAATGCCATAAGTCTCAGCCACAGCCAGCAGTCTCAGCCACAGTCAGCACTCAGTGTAACCAGTCTTAGCCACAAGCTACAGACAGTAATCTCAGCCACAGCCACCAGTCTCAGCCACCAGCCACAGCAACCAGTCTCAACCACCAGTCAGTGCCAGCAGTCTCAGCCACAGCCGCCAGCCTCAGCCACCAGTCAGTGCCAGCAGTCTCAGCCACAGCCACCAGTCTCAGCCACAAGCAGCAACAAGCAGTCTCAGCTACAGCCAGCACTCAAGCCAGCAGTCTCCTCCACAGCCACCACTCAGTGCCAGCATTCTCAGCTACAGCCAGCACTCAGTGCCAGCAATCTCAGCCATAAGTCGTAGTAAGCAGTCTCAGCTACAGCCAGCATTTAGCGCCAGCAGTCTCAGCCACAAACCACAGGCAGCAATCTCAGCCACAGCCACCAGTCTTGGCCACAAGCCACAGCTAGCAGTCTCAGCCACAGCCACCGGTCAGTGCCAGCATTCTCAGCCGTAGCTAGCAGTCTCAGCCACAGCTATCAGTCAGTGCCAGAAGTCAGTGGGGTCAAGTTCCCTTGCCATTTAATATAGACTGTTCCCTACTAATGTTTATGCACTACTGTTCTAGCACCCGTTATTGTAACAGGCTTAATGTCTAGTCTGTTTTATATTCTTCAAAATAGCCCTCTTTTTTTTCTCTACCGGCTTCATGAAGTAGTTACCTGAAATGGTTTTCCAACAGTCATGAAAGAGTTCCCAGAAATAGCTTGTTTGCTTTTCCTTCACTCTTTGGTCCATCTTATCCCATAGCATCTCAATTGGGTTAAGGCAGGGTGATTGTGGAGGTCAGCACTCCATCACTCTCCTTCTTGGCCAAATAGCCCTCACATAGAATAGAGGAGTGTTTGTGGTCAGTGTCCTGTTTAAAAAAAACACAAGATTGGCCCAAAAAGTGCAAACCAGATGGGATGGGATGGCATTGCAAAATGGTGTGGTAACCATGCTGGTTAAGTGTGCCTTGAACTTTGAATAAATCAACGTTGAACTTTTGGCTAAGCTCCCAATGCCCAAAGCTCTCTGAACTATTGATTCTTTTAAGATTAAGAAAATATCCATTAGGAAATGGAAAGAGATGAGTAATTTGATTTAGAGCCAAATCAGCTCTCAATTCAGTTCATACGAATACATAAAAAAAAATAAAAAATCAAAAGTGACCTATGGTATTTGCCTGGAAAACTCTCTCATCATCCAAAAACTGGATTAAAAAAAAATCATCATTTTTAAATCTATTTGCTCATCTATGAAATATTTTTTTGTGTGATGTTATCATAGCTGGTGTAATACTGAAATGCATTAGTGCCAGTGGGTTTGCTGAAACCAGAGGTGGCCAATACTCCATTTTGTTGCAGTTATTATATAGAATTTTACTACTTTAACTTTTCTACTACATTAATGTAAATTTCATGTTCACATTATGTCACGGGTGGTGTTGCAGAAAGCTGGAACTTATAAATAAACATCCAACTGGCTTGATCCCAAACTAAGGTGCATATGGGTGAGCCCTATAAAACCCCTAGAGCTCTCCCTGACTGCTATGCCCATGCAAAGGTCTTTATGGTAGACAAATGCATGCCCACGTACCTTATACTATGTGACACCTGAAAACCCTATAATAGTGAGGGGACACGACCACCGGCTCCCTGCACATAATACGGACGGAGTCAGGGTCACCTACAATCAAGCCAGCAAGGAAACACAAATAAAGGAAACAGACTTATCTGAGGAATCAGGAGAAGCAGTATCCAGCAGTGAACTCATTCAGGAAGAAGTATAAACCGCAAAGTGAGGCAGTATGGTAGGGAAAATAAAGGGAGACGATCAGTGCAAATAGGTGACAGCTGGGAGAAGGAAAGGAGATGACAAAGTGAAACCAAAACAAAGAACGTCATGCAAGAGGTAGCGAAGAATGTCTAACAGACCTTCTCACAGAGCTGGCGGTGACAGTACCCCTCCCTCTACGGGTGGAATCCGGACACTCAGAGCCCACCTTCTCAGGATGAGACCTATGGAAAGCCCTGATAAGACGAGCGGCCTTAATGTCCACCACTGGGACCCACATCCTCTCCTCAGGACCATAGCCCTCCCAATGAACAAGGTACTGAAGAGAACCGCGGGTAATGCGAGAATCCACAATCCTAGAGATCTGAAATTCAAGATTACCATCAACAACAATCGGAGGAGGAGGCAAAGAGGAGGGTACAGTGGGTTGGACATAAGGTTTTAATAGGGACCTGTGAAAAACATTATGAATCTTCCAAGTCTGAGGAAGATCAAGACGGAAGGCAACAGGATTGATGACGGACAAGCTCTTGTAATTCCCAATAAACCTAGGACCCAACTTCCAGGAGGGAACCTTCAGTTTGATATTCTTTGTAGACAACAACACCAGATCACCCACATTCAGGTCCGGACCAGGCACACGTCTCTTATCCGCCACACGCTTATATCTCTCACTCATCCTCTTCAGATTACCCTAAATCTTTTTCCAAATAAATGACAAAGACGAGGAAAATCTTTCCTCATCAGGTAAACCAGAAGAGCCCTCTCCAGAGAATGTCCCAAACTGCGGATGAAACCCATATGCACCAAAAAATGGTGACTTATCAGAGGACTCCTGGCGACGGTTATTTAAAGCAAACTCAGCAAGGGACAAAAAAGAACACCGATCCTCCTGATTCTCTGCCACAAAACAGTGCAGATATGTCTCCAGATTCTGATTGACGCGTTCGGTCTGACCATTCGACTGCGAGTTAAAAGCAGAAGAGAACGATAACCGAACCCCCAAGCAAGAACAGAAGCCTTCCAGAATCTGGAAACAAATTGTGTGCCCCTATCAGAAACGTTGTCTAAAGGAATGCCATGCAATTTAACAATGTGATCAACAAACGCTTGCGCCAGCGTCTTAGCATTGAGTAACCCAGGAAAGGGAATGAAATGCACCATTTTGCTAAAACAGTCTACTACTACCAGAATCACAGTCTTCCCCGAGGAACGAGGCAGCTCCGTAATGAAGTCCTTGGACAGATGCGTCCAAGGACGGGAAGGAATGGGTAACGGGAGGAGAGAACCCGATGGCCCTGAATGAGGGACCTTGGCACGAGCGCAGGTCTCGCAGGCTGCCACAAAACCCTCAACCGTCTTAATAAGAGCCGGCCACCAGAATCTCCGAGCAATGAGATCCACTGTGTCTCTTGCCCCCAGGTGCCCAGCAAGGACAGTATCGTGGTGCTCCTTAAAAACCTTGTGTCGTAAACAGAGAGGCACAAGCAACCTCCCAGGGGGACACAGATCAGGAGCCTCTGCCTGGGCTGCCTGAACCTCTGCCTCCAAATCAGGATAAAGAGCTGGGACGACCACCCCTTCAGCCAAAATGGGACCCGGGTCTTCAAAGTTCCCCCCTCCCGGAAAACAACGTGACAGGGCATCTGCCTTCACATTTTTAACCCCAGGGCGGAACGTAACAACAAAATTAAACCTAGAAAAGAACAAAGACAATCTGGCCCGTCTCGGGTTCAGACGCTTGGCAGATTCCAAGTAGGCCAGATTCTTATGGTCTGTAAACGCGGTAATAGGGTGTCTGGCTCCCTCTAACCAATGGCACCATTCCTCAAAAGCTAATTTGATGTCCAACAACTCCCTATCTCCCACATCATAATTTCTCTCTGCAGAGGAGAGTTTTCTTGAGAAAAAGGCACACGGTCGCCATTTGGCAGGAGAGGGACCCTGAGATAAGACCGCACCCACACCCACCTCAGAAGCGTCCACCTCAACTATAAAAGGTAGAGAGACATCAGGTTGCACCAAAATGGGAGTTGAAGCAAAACTCTCTTTGATACTAGAAAAGGCTTTAAACGCATCTACCGACCACAAAGAAAAATCTACCCCCTTTTTAGTCATATCAGTGAGTGGCTTAACAACAGAAGAATAATTCAAAATGAACTTTCTGTAATAATTGGCAGAACCCAAAAACCGCATCAGCACCTTCTGATTCTCAGGAAGCTCCCAATAAAGCACAGCGCGGCCCTTCTGAGGGTCCATGCGAAAACCAGAAGCGGAGAGAAGAAAACCAAGAAATTGAATCTCCGGAGCCGCAAACACACATTTTTCCATTTTAATGTATAATTTATTATCCCGCAGAATCAGCAAGACCTGACGTAGGTGGTCTCAATGAGTCTTGAAATCAGGAGAAAAAATCAAAATGTCATCCAGACACACCAGTACAAATTTCCCCATTAAATGATGAAAAATGCTGTTAAAAAAATGTTGGAAGACGGCCGGAGCATTCATCAAACCAAAGGGCATAACCAAATTCTCGAAATGACCCTCAGGGGTATTGAAGGCCATCTTCCATTCGTCCCCTTCCCTGACCCTGACTAGGTTATATGCCTCTCTTAAATCCAACTTAGAAAAAACCTTAGCCCCAACAATCTGGTTAAACGGGTCCGGGATCAGAGGAAGCGGATAATCCAGACAAGGTCTTAAAGAACCATCTTTTTTCTTAACAAAAAACCCCCAGCGGCAACAGGTGACTTCGAGGGTCGTATGTGTCCCTTTCTCAGGTTCTCAGAGATATAAATACACATAGCGACTCTTTCAGGTTGGGAGAGATTGTATAAACGTGATTTTGGCAGTTTGGCGCCTGGGATGAGATTAATAGAGCAGTCCGTACTCCCGGTGAGGGGGCAACTCCTGGACACCACTCTCGGAAAACACATCTAAAAATTCAGGGAGAAAAGATGGCACAGTCTTGGTAGAAACCTCTGAAAGAGATGCTGTGAGGCAATTCTCTCTGCAAAACTCAGTCCAACCATTTATTTGCCTTGCTTGCCAATCAATGGTGGGGTTATGTTTAGAGAGCCAGGGTAGCCCCAACACTAGAGGAGTAGGTAATACGCTTAAGACGAAACATGACATATCCTCAATATGAGCGTCACCCACAGTCAAATGGATATTGTGTACTATGCCCTTTAACGATCTTTGAGAAAGTGGAGCAGAATCGATAGCAAAAACAGGTATATCCTTTTCCAAAGTGCATACCTGGAAACCATGCGTTATTGCAAAATGATTATCAATGAGATTTACAGCTGCTCCACTATCTACAAAAATCTCACAAACAATGTTCTTACTGTCTAGCGACACCCTGCCAGGTAGGAGAAAACGGGAACTGCAAGTAAATGTCAAACCTTCAATTTCCGCATCAACCTTGCCAATAGTAGCAAATGGAAAGTTTTTAGAGGGTTTTTTCTTTTTGTTTTTCTTTTATTACCCTCCGAAAACTCCATGAATCTCCTAGAGGGGCAAACATTAGCCAAATGGTTTATACCCCCACAACAGAAACAAACCCTCCTCTGAGAGCTGAATCCTCTACTATCAGAGGCAAGCAAACCCAGCTGCATGGCCTCCTCCTCAGAGGGGATTGAGAGAGACTGAGACCCCTGCACACTGAATGAGACAGCCCCACTGTCCTGGGACTAAATATGACAGGAAGGAGTAGTCTCCTCTCTCTCTCTAAGACACCTGTCAATACGAACAGCTAGAGACATGGGAGATTCTAACGAGGCTGGTCTCTCATGAAAAGCAAATGCATCTTTCAATCTTTCTGAAAGACCATGGCAAAATTGACTTCGGAGTTCAGCATCATTCCAACCAATATCAGATGCCCATCTCCGAAATTCTAAACAATATATCTCTGCGGACTGTTTACCCTGGCATAAAAGACGCAGCTTAGATTCAGCCAGAGCAATATGATCTGGGTCATCATATATCTGCCCCAGGGCTACAAAAAATTCATCCACCGATCGGAGGGGCTGTGCCCCAACCGACAGCGAAAAGGCCCAAGACTGAGCGTTATCCCTGAGCAGCGAGATGATGATCCCCACCCTCTGATCCTCATCACCAGAGGAATGGGTCGAAAAATGGAGTTTGCAAGCCTCTCTAAAGCAAACAAAATTCTCTCTACCCCCGGAGAACGTATCTGGAAGCAAGATCTTAGGCTCGGAACAAACTCCATGAACGCAAGCAGAATCGGTCACCTGAAACTGAGACACAGTTTTACGGAGATCTGCTACCTCCAGTGAAAGACCTTGCATGCGGCGGTGACACATTATTAGTGTCATTGTTGTACAAGGCATCTTCAAACTGTGGCTCTCCAGCTGTTGTAAAACTACAACTTCCACAATGCCCTGCTGTAGGCTGATACCTGAAGGCTGTTCAGGCATGCTGGGAGTTGTAGTTTTGCAACAGCAGGAGGGCCGCAGTTTGAGGATGCCCGTACAAGACTGTTGTAAGATTGTTTTAAAAGTTCTCAAAATCCATCTTGCTTCCAGACCAGAATGTCACTACTAATATGATACTTTTTAAAATTTACTTAGCATCAGGTTCAATACTTAGATGTCCTAATATTTTTAGAAAATTGAATACTTGCCACCTTCAGGTAAAGGAAACCTACTTTTGCTGCAGAATTTTTGTACTACACTCGCTACACATAGCTACATATATCAGCTTCACCACACAAAGAAGCAATTCTGTACTACTATGGGAAAGAGGTATTATATATGTTGACAATTACATCTATCACTAAGCTTGAAAAAGGTTGGAGGATTAGGCCACCAGATGTATAAATATGACCCTCTCTGAAATTGCGTCTACAGCAAAAGAGTGGGTGAATGGGAACTATTTGTGTTAGAGATTGACACATTTCTTGAAATTTATTAGGTGACTCGGCTGACTCAGTCTAAAAATTTAATTTGGGTCTCAGTCGATCCTACCCCCCAAAAAAGTGCCCCAATTGGTACTGACAATTGGTATATGAAATCCACATATATGGTATGGCTGTTAAACGGGTTTCCATCTTTAAGTTCCTGGGGACCTACTGTACATCACTGAGAATCTGTCCTGGTCAATCAACATCTCCAGCCTGATCAAGAAGGCACATCAGCTCCTCTTTATTTTTGAGGACACTGAAAAAACATCTGTCTGATGACATACTGGGTAACTTCTACTGCTGTGCGATAGAGAGCATCCTGACCAACTGTGCTACAGTCTGGCATGGTAATGGCTCTGTTGCTAATCACAAGGCACTGCAGCGGGAGGTGAAAACTTCTAGCTCCTTCCTTCCAGAATGCACTACAAGCTCCTTCAGACTAAAACCAGCAGGTTAAGGAACAGTTTCCCCACAGCTGTCACCCTACTGAACTCAGTACATTTTCATCCACACTCACTTAACCCTCTACACTCCTCCTCTCCTCTATCCCTCCCAATGACCATGATCATGACTGTCTTTCATTCCCAACATTCCTGGTATGTTCACATTGGTTACTGCTATAGTTGGGACACTGTCATAGCATAAGTCTCTGTTATAGTATGTACTTACACTTATACTGTTCACTATTATAGTCTGTCCATAGCGCTACTATTCCACTTCTGGAGCTATATTTAAAGCATTCTGCAGATCTATTTACTATACATCGGTAAATTTGTATATATGTAGCACATCTGCACTACTACTACTTGTTCATAGTACATCTGTATACTTGTTAATAGTACATCTGTTTATTTGCCATCTGTATAACAATATAGAACAGTTCATCTGTATAGCTGTATATATGTATACATCAGCATATTGGTATATATGTATACATCAGTACATCTGTATATTTGTCCATAGTACATCTGTATATTTGCTCTCTATATAGCGATATAAACACCTGTATGCTTAATTTATTTGTACATAATCTGAACAATAACTATTCCTACTTTCACTATCCTTATCTGTATATAACTTGTTTTTTATTGCACTTGCTGATCTTTGCACTTCTGATTAGATGCTAACTGTATCTCATTACCCTGTATTTGAACATGTGTAATGACAATAAAGTTGAATCAAATCAAATGACAGGGATGCCCAACCTGCGTCACTCCATCTGTTTAAAAACTACAACTCCCAGCATGCCCTGATAACTGTAGGCTGTCTGGGCATTATGGAAGATGATGTTTTGCAACAGCTGGAGTGCTGCAGGTTAGGCATCCCTGGTATATGACACTCTGAGGTCTCCTAGGACTTATATTTTTTCTCTCTTGTCTTTTTCATTTCTTGTTTTTAATTTTTGCTCGCCCCCCCTCCGTTTTTCTCCTGGCTAGAAGTATGAATGCTATAGAGAAGAATAAAATGTGGGAAAAGGCACAGAACTGTGCCACATTTGGAGAATGATGAGACACATTTTATAGACATAAAGCTGGTCTGTAATAATAATGCTTGCTGAATTATATTTTATAGAAAGCACCGAACTGCACCACATTTGCCACAACTAAGTGGTGCAACTGCACCGCCAGCAGTTTGGTTAGGTGGGAATTAAACTTGTACACAAGCTAATTTCTAGTCACAAGTAATTTTCATATGGCCACACATTCTGTTATGGATGTCTCACAATGAAGCAGAGGAGGGGTCTGAGAATGAAAAGAAGCAGGTGATGACAAGGGCACTGTACTGCTTGGTGATGCGGCCTAGCAGGCAGTGGAGCAGGAGGACAGGCCTGTTCCAAATGCTGGCATGTTCTATTTCCCCACGGAATCCTGGGATGACATCTCATGTGCTGCAATAGAGCACTGGAACATATGATGTGTTTGAATGCCCATGCTTATTTTCATACTGAAGATCTTGCACATGGCAGTGGTTTTGTGTGGATAAAAAATTCATACACTCACAGAGTACGGATTAGGTCTGGCACAACCTGTGTTAAGGATAAGTGAATAAATTCTAAACAAATTGAACTCATTATGAATAAAAATAATAATAATTGTTTGTCAAATGAAAAACTTGCCCAGCACCATTTTGCTGTGAATACTGGTGTGGAAAACCACGAGGGAGGAATTATATGACACTGGTAAAAAAGTAGCTGGAAGGCTTTCCTTGATTAGCTCAGAAACTGAAAGACAGCCTCATCAGCCATTTAGGGGCACAGTAGGCAGGGAGATTGCTATCGTGAATGAGAAAAATCACCATACTGTGTTCAGCTTCTGAAGACTATGGCGAGGACTGTCTGACAAAGGCGATTTCAGACACAAGCCACTAATGTTATGTTATAGGGACTAATGTTATGTTATAAAAATAGAATAGAATTATATAATTGTGTGGATTTCAGGGAATTTGATCATAAAACGTTTTAAAGGGCTGGACACACTGTATTTAATATAGCTGCTGCTGGCAGCTCAGCCTGGCAGCTAGTTCTGCATTATAAAACTTGCTGCAAGAAACAAAAACTCATTTTGACAGCTTGTTTTTCCAAAACCACAAGTTTATAGTGTGAAGGTGTATTGCCAGCACAGCATCTTAACACCATTCTGCTGCAGAAGCTGAGCAATTGCAATTTTTTTTTTTCTTCTGAAAACCGTTTCAGTGTGTTATAACTATTTTATTAAACAAGTTACATTATAGCAAAAACATTTTGCGGCAATAACACTATTTTTATACTCGTGTTATTGAACACATAGTTCAATAACACGAACAAATACAAATACAACATACGAACAAATACATTTTACCACAAGCATTGCATTGATGAATCCATGTTAGCAAACACATGACTGTATCAGACTGTTTAGTTCAAATACATTTTACTGCAAAAATTGCAGTTATACCACTGCTATTGAATAAATAGTTTAAAGATATTTTACTGCAAACATTGCATTGTTATATCAGTATTAATGGATGCACTGCTACATCAGACTGTATAGTTCAAAGACATTTTGCTACAAAATTGCAGTAATAAATGTGCTAGTGAATGCATAGTTCAAGTACATTTTACCACAAACTTTGCATTGTTATATTCCAGTTAGCAGACACACTACTGCATAAGACTTTGTAGTTGAAAGACATTTTACCTCAAAGATTGCATTATTATACCCATATTATATAATTCCAATACATTTTACTACAAACATTGCATTATTACCAAAGGGAATTGTCAATACTAGTGTACAGTGTGTTTGTAGAAGGGCAGGGAAATTTAATTGTGCTTCTGTCTTTAAATGATAGAAAACACGCTTTCAATTTTGTGTAATGTGCAATTCTGTGCACCAAACCCATGGCTTTTCATTTATAAGCCTCATAATAAAATGTCTCGAAAAACTGAAGAGTAGTGTTGGGTGAGTACTCTCGGCCGAACACAAATTTTACTTGAGCATCGCGATGCTTGGCACATCGTGGTGTTCAGCCGAATACACCTGCGGGTAAGTACTACCATTCACTGTAATGCCATAGCCATGTTGGCTACTGGCATTACAGTGATTGGCTGGTCGGAACACATCATCGGGTGCTATATACGGGTGATATATAGCACCTGATGACATGTGTTCAGCTCAGTTTTAGTCAGGGAGAGCTGGAGAGCAGAAGGGAGAGATAGTGTAGGGAGTGAAATAGGAATATTTTAGCTTTTATACTTGTTATAGACCATAAAGTCCTTTTAAGGACCCATAGTTATATCTGGCAGCAATATATATTTTTAGCGCAACCTGTGCTAAATAGCTTGCAATTTTTTGGCCGCTGCAGACAGTGACATTATCTGCGCTACATCTCTTATGTAACATGTGCGCAGCCTAAAAATATCTGTGACATCCAGTGTACTTTTTCTGTAGACGGTGTCCACTGCGGACAGTTACATTACTTGAGCTACATATTGTTTGCATATCAGAAATATCAGTGACATTCAGTCAAATTTTTTTGCTGCTGGTGACAGTGACATTACCTGCGCAACATCTCCTTTATGACGTTTGCCCATCCTAAATATCAGTGACATTAATTCAGTGTAATTTTTTATTAGCTGCTGGTGACAGCGACATTACTTGCGCTATACCTCCTGTTTTACTTGTGCGCATCCTGAATATCAGTGACATTCATTCAGTGTAATTTTTTATTAGGCGGTGGTGACAGCTACATTAATTGCGCTATACCTCCTGTTTAATGTGTGCGCATCCTAAAAATATCTGTGACATTTTGTGTACTTTATTTGCATATACACTAACAAAACCTGCACTACTGTATGTGTGACACACTTGCAAGCATATATACCATTTAATATGCGCAAGGCGAGCAGTAAGGAACAGGGAAGTTGCCCTGCTGTTGATGGTGCACGCAGAGGCCGTGGCCCTGGGCATGGTGAAACTGTGCCTGCTGCCAGAGCACAAGAAACACACTCATCCACCATACGGTTACCTAGCTATATGTCCCAGATTGCAGAGCGGCGCAGGACACCACTTTCGAAGTCAGACCAGTGCGACCAGGTGGTCGGTTGGATTGCAGCAGATAATGCTTCCAGTTGATTAAGCCCCTCCCTGTCTTCCACAAAGTCCAGTCTCAGTAGCCAAGAGTCCAGTCAACAGAATACTCACCCTGATGCTCCTTCAACTCACCATGGAGAATCTTAGCAAGCAAGTGATCCCACACTCAGATATTCCGAGTAGCTGTTTTAATTGCCATTCCTTAATTAGGGCCTCTAGCCAAGCCCGCTTGAGGAGGGACATGAGGAGATCTTGTGCCCTGATTCCCAAACTCTGGAGCATTTACAGTCATAACGAGGTGGATGATGATGATGAGACACAGTTGCCAATAAGTCAACCGCAATTAGTGTCTCAAGAGGTTCATGATGAGGATGAGACACAGTTGTCAATAACTGAGGTTGTTGTTAGGTCAACAGGTCAGGAGGATGACCAGAGTGGAAGAGGAGATGCTGGACGATGAAATCACTGACTCAACCAGGAAGGTAGCAAGCCGAGCAAGGACAGCAGTACAGAGGGGGAGGGATCCACAACACCGCAGCAGGCTGGAAGAGGCAGTGGGGTGGCAAAAGGGAGAAGACGGGCCACACCAAACAGACCTGCAACTGTTCCCAGAAGCACCCCCTTGTAGCAAACTCCCTTGCCAAGGGGTAGGTGTTCCGCAGTCTGGCACTCTTTTGAGGAAAGTGTGGATGATAAAAGAATTGTAATTTGCAACCTGTGCCATACCAAAATGAGCAAGGGCGTAAACACTAGCAACCTCACCACCATCAGGATGATCTGCCACATGGCATCAAAGCACCCTATTAGGTGGGCCGAACGCCTGTGTACACAACTATTGTCTGCGGGTCACACCACTATCTCCTCTTCCCCTGTGTTACGTGCTGGCCAATGCCCTGTCCAAGACACAGGCCTGGATGCCTCCCGCCATGCACCTGGACCTTCGCAAGCTAGCACATCCACTTCTGTGTCCCAGCGCAGCGTACAGATGTCTATACCCCAGGCCTTTGAACAAAAGCGCAAATGCCCAGCTACCCACCCACAGACCACTTCTTAAACTTAGTGGTTCAGCAGTTTCTCAAAACCTACCCAAATTTGCCTGAGCTACTGGTGAAGGTGCGCCGCGTGTGTGCCCATTTCAGCAAGTAATCAACAGCTTCAGTCGGTCTGGCAACTGTGCAGCAGCGCTTGCAATTGCCAGCTCACCGACTGTTGTGCGACGTGAGCATGTGCTGGAACTCGATGTTCCACATGTTGGCCAGGCTTTGTGAGAAGCAGTGGGCAGTAGTGGAATACCAGCTGCAACATGGTTGACGCATTTCCAGTCAACTTCCACTCTTCAAGCGGCAAGTGGGCGTTGATGTCAGACCTCTTTGAAGAATCAACACAGATGGTGAACGGTAATAACACTATTATCAGAGTAATCATCCTACTTCTGTGTCTACTTAAGCGCTCACTGCTCACAATTAAAGCGGACGTTTTGCATGTGGAAGAGATGGAAATGGGGTAAGACAATACACAGGGTGATAGCCAGACCACCCTCAGTTCATCTTCTCAGTGCAAATTGGATGTTGATGAGGAGGAGGAACAGGAGACGGTTGCCTCCACTAAAGAGGGTAGTACCCATGTAAGTTTTATTCCATCTGTTCAGCGTGAATGGGTAGAAGAGGAAGAAGCAGATGAGGATATTGAGTCATCCTCTTGATGAGAACAGCAAAGTCTTGTCTGTTGGGACTCTGTCACACATGGCTGACTTAATGTTAGGCTACTTTTCCCGTGAACCTCGCGTTGTACGCATTTTGGCCAACACTGATTACTGTTTTTTCACGCTTCTCGATCCCCATTACAAATAGAATTTCTCATCTCTCATTTCTGTGGTGGAGAGGACTAGCAAAATGGTGCAATACCAGAAGGTCATTGTGGAAAAATTGCTCCAAAAATTTCCAGCTGACAACACTGGCTGCAGAGTACGTACTTCCTTGAACTGACGAGGGAAGATGAGAGGAACACACAACAGCTCCAACAGAGGCAGGGCAACGCTCTCGAAGGCCTGGGACAGTTTTATGACACCTGATGCGTGGCCTAGTGTCACAAGGAGTGAAACATTTTGGAAGATGGTGAAGGAGTATGTAGCAGACCGTGTCAGCGTTCTCAGTGATCCCTATGTACAGTGGGATGCGAAAGTTTGGGCAACTTTGTTAATCGTCATGATTTTCCTGTATAAATCGTTGGTTGTTACGATAAAAAATGTCAGTTAAATATATCATATAGGAGACACACACAGTGATATTTGAGAAGTGAAATTAAGTTTATTGGATTTACAGAAAGTGTGCTATAATTGTTTAAACAAAATTAGGCAGGTGCAAAATTTGGGCACTGTTGTCATTTTATTGATTCCAAAACCTTTAGAACGAATTATTGGAACTCAAATTGGCTTGGTAAACTCAGTGACCCCTGACCTACATACACAGGTGAATCCAATTATGAGAAATAGTATTTAAGGGGGTTAATTGTAAGTTTCCCTCCTCTTTTAATTTTCTCTGAAGAGTAGCAACATGGGGGTCTGAAAACAACTTGCAAATGACCTGAAGACAAAGATTGTTCACCATCATAGTTTAGGGGATGGATACAGAAAGCTATCTCAGAGATTTCAGCTGTCTGTTTCCACAGTTAGGAACATATTGAGGAAATGGAAAACCACAGGCTCAGTTCAAGTTAAGGCTCGAAGTGGCAGACCAAGAAAAATCTCGGATAGACAGAAGCGACGAATGGTGAGAACAGTCAGAGTCAACCCACAGACCAGTGACAAAGACCTACAACATCATCTTGCTGCAGATGGAGTCACTTTGCATTGTTCAACCATTCGGCGCACTTTACACTAGGAGATGCTGTATGCGAGAGTGATGCAGAGGAAACCTTTTCTCCGCCCACAGCACAAAAAGTGCCGCTTGAGGTGGGCTAAAGCACATTTGGACAAGCCAGCTTCATTTTGGAATAAGGTGCTGTGGACTGATGAAATTAAAATTGAGTTATTTGGCCATAACAAGGGACATTTTGCATGGAGGAAAAAGAACACAGCATTGCAAGAAAAACACCTGCTACCTACAGTGAAATATGGTGGTGGTTCCATCATGCTGTGGGGCTGTGGCCAGTGCAGGGACTGGGAATCTTTTCAAAGTTGAGGGATGCATAGATTCCACTCAGTATCAGCAGATTCTGGAGACCAATGTCCAGGAATCAGAGACAAAGCTGAAGCTGCGCCGGGGCTGGATCTTTCAACAAGACAACGACCCTAAACACTGCTCAAAATCCACTAAGGCATTTATGCAGAGGAACAAGTACAACGTTCTGGAATGGCCATCTCAGTCACCAGACCTGAATATAATTGAAAATCTGTGGTGTGACTTAAAGAGAGCTGTCCATGCTCGGAAGCCATCAAACCTCAATGAACTAAAGATGTTTTGTAAAGAGGAATGGTCCAAAATACCTTCAACCAGAATCCAGACTCTCATTGGAACCTACAGGAAGCGTTTAGAGGCTGTAATTTCTGCAAAAGGAGGATCTACTAAATATGGATTTCATTTATTTTTTGTGGTGCCCAAATTTATGCACCTGCTTAATTTTGTTTAAACAATTATAGCACACTTTCTGTAAATCCAATAAACTTCATTTCACTTCTCAAATATCACTGTGTGTGTCTCCTATATGATATATTTAACTGACATTTTTTATCGTAACAACCAACGATTTATACAGGAAAATCATGACGATTAACAAGGTTGCCCAAACTTTCACATCCCACTGTATCTTACAACTATTATGTGTCCAAGTTGGACACGTGGCACAAACTGGCGCTCTACGCCTTGGAGGTGCTGGCCTGCCCTGCCACCAGCGTTTTGTCAGAACGTGTATTTAGTGCTGCTGGGGGTATAATAACTGATAAGCGCATCCGCCGGTCAACAAAAATGCTGACCGGCCTGGATTGCCCCTGACTTCTCTACTCCACCAGAGGAAAGCGGCCGAACATAAAGGCACTCTAAATGTGGCTTTTATGGTGTATTGAATACAATGTATTCCAATGCATCCCTTCCACCACTAAAAATGGTATATGGTTTAATCTCCCTTTTCTCCAATATCTGCATGCTTATTAGGCTACCCTCGCTCCTAATATTTTAGAGGGTCAGCTCAGCAGTGGGCCCTCACCTATAATGTTTTAGAGGGTCACCAGCATTCCCTCAACCATAATGTTTTAGAGGGTCTGCTCAGCAGCAGACCCTCACTCCTAAATTTTTAGATGGCCAGCTCGACAGCAGGCCCTCGCCCACAATATTTTTTAGATAGCCAGCTCGGCAGCAGGCCCTTGCCCATAATGTTTTAGTTGGTCAGCTTGGCAGCAGGCCCTCATCCACAACATTTTTTAGATGGTCAGCTCGGCAGCAGGCCCTCACCACTAATGCTTTAGATGTTCAGCTACGCAGCAGACCCTCACCCCTAATGTTTTAGATGGTCAGATCAGCAGCAGGCCTTCGCCCCTAATGTTTTAGAGGGTCACCAGCAGGCCCTTGATCCTAATGTTTTTGAGAGTCACCAGCAGGCCATTAATCATAATTTTTGAAGGCTGTGTATGATGACCTCCTTTATGTGTAGTAAAGGGTGTATTGGAGTGCTGATTCCTTGTAATTTTTGGCAGCCTTTTCCCTTAGTGCATAGGCTTTATGAGTGTAGGAGTTCCCCTATCTGAACAATTGTAACACAATGTGAATGAGGCCCTCCTTTATGTGATATACAATTTGTATCAGAGTGCCTCTTTCTTGTAATTTTTGGCAGTACTTGCACTTTATATACAAGTAAATATATAGAAAAGAATGTTTCCTAACAATTTTTCCTCTAAAATCGATTTCATCCTCGGTTTTGTGCGTATTATTGTCAGTCTGTAAAAGTGGCGTACTACTCGGACAACATTGTTCCCAGCAGCAACCTGGGAGTCCAAGATGCATCAAGACATCCTCCTCATGCTGTTCCCGAACCATTTCAGTAGTGTTTCCATCAATTTCTGACCTTTTACTATGAACCAGAGACCCTCCCCTCTTTAGAGTAGGGGTGCCTGGTTTAATACTCGGGTTATCCCATTGACTTCCATTGTGCTCAGATGCTCGGTAGAGCACCCGTTCATCCTGAGGTGTTCTACTCGAGCACCCAAGCACTTTGGTGCGCGACCAACACTACTGAAGAGTGCATTATCATCCAAGATTCAGAATGAGAATAGTAGCAGCAGTAACAGCACTAGCCATCTGGCCAGTAGTAGTAGTAGGCTAAAGTTCTCCCTGGCTTTAAATAGGTACCACATTATTATTGAGGATAAAGTTGACGATGAGATTGTTGACTGAGTAGCTCACTTCTCCTCCCAGTCCAGAATGATGTGGATGTCTGCGTCTGACACTGTGCCTTGGAGCCAGGGGTCAAAGAATTCCGCCTGGTCCTCCTCCTTACAACCCCAGAGAAGCCTTTTAGTTACATTCTCTCTGTCATCACTACCCCCTGCTAGTGGGGTGCCTTCTTTTTTTTCATAAGAAAAGGCAACAAATCCCCATATGTTATAGAAGATACTCAAGATAGTTTCCCTGTTGATCACTTATGTGAGAACAGTTTGTGCTTGGACTGCCATGCGGAGAGGTTCAGGGAGAGGCGAGTTGGATACGTGAGACTTGCTCGTGTGTAAGGGACACTTACCCTTCATCTAGTCTATCCTGATCCTGCCTGGTCTCTGCTACCTGATCCACTCTCAACATGCCGGAAATGCCTAGAAATAACTGCTCAATCACTGCTTGAGTTGTATCACCGCTGTGTTGAGAGCAGACCAGGATGTAGAGGCCAGGCAGGAAAGTGACAAGAACACAGGTGGCTGGGAAAAGATGAGTGTATCACTTTTAATTTTTTAGCACCGTTTTAGCTCTTTTGGAAGAATAATAACCTCCCAACAACTCTTTTAATGATCTTTGTGCCAGCAGCTCTTGTGCACTGGAGAGATAATTGTCATACAATACATCAATGTCAACATGTTTAGAAAGTACTGTCGTTTTACTGTATAATAGTGTAACTCATTTACGCATAGCCTGTCATTATTTCTATATTCTGATGATCAGATAAACACTTCTTGACACCAGATGATTGTTCATCATCTACAATTTTTAGTAGGAGTTGAAAATCAACAATTATGTATTGAGTCAGAGAAGGTGCCTGGACAAAATTCAGAAAATTCTGATTTGAATATCACACCCCAGCTCTGCAAGCCTTAGCTAGAATCTAGGTTAAGCGGTAATTCGGCCCATCCTTGTAAAGGTTTCATTAGAGATAATGCCTGAACATGACAATGTACCTTATACTTGAAGTAATAATTAGCATTAATGGAAGAAATGGCATAAGAACAAAGTGAAAAAAAAAATAAAAGGCTACTTTCACACTGCCTTTCCGTTTGCGAGATCCGTTCAGGGCTCTCACAAGCGGTCCAAAACGGATCAGTTTTGCCCTAATGCATTCTGAATGGAAAAAGATCCGCTCAGAATGCATCAGCTTGCCTTAGATTTCCTCCATTCCTTCTATATTCTGCTTGCAGCGTTTTGGTGTCCATCTGACGAAACTGAGCCAAACGTATCCGTTCTGACACACAATGTAAGTCAATGAGGACGGATCCATTTTCTATGGCACAATAGCCAACGGACCCATCCTCCATTGACTTTCAATGGTGTCAAAGACGGATCCGTCTTGGCTATGTTAAAGATAATGCAAACGGATCCGTTGTGAACGGATGCAAACGTTTGTATTATCTGAATGGATCTGTCTGTGCAGAACCATGACGGATCCGCACCAAACGCCAGTGTGAAAGTAGTTATACATTTATGTGTTAGTTCTTCTAAATCTCGATTGGATTGTTCATAAATGTAGGAATATAAATAAAAAATCTAGTAGTATGACTGCGTACACCCACACTTCTGCACTTCTACTAAAACAATTCAATGTATATTTACCTCTAACAAGTCAGCTCGTGGCTGCCAGGTACTGAAATATGGGCTGACTGCCAACAGCCCTCTTTGTAGTTCAAAACGACTTGCTTATATAAAGAAATACCTGTGCTGACTCTATACGGTATATATTCAAGTCCCATTAATATTCAAAATCACTATTAAAAACTGCTTTTCTTGTGTCTGCAGGAAATCTGTGTGCTCACTATCCTGACCAGTGTTTGTGACTTCTGCCCTGAATTGATGTTGCATTTGTCTGCCAAATATCTATAGGACAGTGTGACATCACGCAGAAGTTTTTCCAAACAACTACCTACCGGCTCCCCCCCCCCATTTGCACGAGTGTGTGTAGAAGCAGAAGAAGAGCGCTGCGAGAGAACATCTAACAAGCGAGATCTCTCTGCTCCCTCACTATCTTCACCAGTAGCAAGTAAATAGAGTTTGATATATGTACATTTTCTAATAGTGATTTTGACTATTAATGGAACGTGGACATATATAGAGTCAGTGCAGGTATTTCTTTATATAATCAAGTTGTTTTGAAATAAAAAATCTAATTGTTTCTGTCCAATAAATTAAATTCATTTTTGGATACCAGATTGCTATGTATGATGCTTCATTTGACAAGCCAAATCACTACATTTCACATGCAGATTAAAATTCTGCAAATACAGTACATGCACAATTTACAACAGGGAGTCCTGATACTTAAAGGAATTGTCCCAGGAAAAATATTCTATAGTTTTCAAACCAGTACCTGGATCTGAATACTATTGTAATTGCATGTAATTAAACATTTAGTGAAGCCACCGAGCTATTCAATAAAATATATCTGTATAGCACCACCTGCTGTTTGTTCTTTCTCTTATTTCTTTGTCCTGCTCACTGAGAAGGCCGCACATGCTCAGTTTCATCTTTCAACTGCCTTCTAAACTGTGATAGGGAGAGCTGAGACACGCCTCCTGAGCTGTGATAGGCAGAGCATGGACACACAACCCTTATCTGCAGCAGAAAAAACACTCTCCTTGAGCTGTCAGGTGGATATAAATCTAGGAGAACAATGAATGGGGAGATCTCTGGATCCATGTGAGGTACAGGGTAGGTTATTTGTTATAAAGAGATTGTCAAGTACTATATGATCTCTGATTTTCATTCTTTACATTAATCATGTGATTGTCCTATGAATAAATAATACACTTCTCTGTTAGATTTGACCTAACTTAACTTTTTTTTTACTTGTAATCTTTTTTTTTATGCACCTGTATGTAGATATTGCTGATACACATGTGTTTCAGTGCCCTTGTATTTTTTGATTCTCTCTTAGAACTTCTAGATAATTTGTCCAGTGGTGGTTATTCAATTAAGCCAATCAAATTTTGTAAACAGGTCTGATAATAATTAGTCTACTATAAGTAAAATTGAGAGATAGGGGTTAGCTAACAAATAGTGGGAGAAATAGCACAATCTGAGAATGAGTCAAAAAGAAAACATCAATGTTAAGTCCATTCTCTTTTGTATTAAATTAAGTTATCTTTGATGCTTTTAAAGAGACTGTATCATCACAAAATCTTATATTTATTATAGGCTCAAGATAAAATAGTTTTTACAGTTTTCGTGAACTTTATTACCAGGTCTTTATTGAAAAAAAAATAAAACATCCTGAATTCATGCAGTTTTCACACTGATCACTGAGCCATGTAATAGGCATACAATTCTTGTCCTGTACAGATGAATTCTTAGCAGTCTCTCATCATCACCACAAGCAAGATTACAATAAACCACCTCTAGTATAAAGTGGGAAGAAGACAACATAGGATAAATTTAACCACAGATGATAAAAAATGCTCATTTCATTCTTTCGAACATGTCTCGGAGCATATCCACAGCACTCTTCCATAGAACTAAATGAGTCTTCTCAACTGAGGCTTCTAATGCCAAGAGATGAGTGAATCGAAGCTGACAAAGTAGAATTCATAAAAAAAAAAAATCCCCAAATGTCTGCTGCACGTGTGACGACATGGGGCTAGGAACTCTGGGAAGTAAGAATCACCCATAATGCCATGCATGCAGCCAATCAGCAGCCAGCCAGCCCTGTGATGTCATAACCCTTTAACTAGCCTCAGCCATCTTGGATTCTGACATTTTCCAGTGTACTTAGTGCAGGGAGAGATGTCAGCAGGAGATAGGGACAGTGCTATAAAAAACTTAATTGCACAAAAAAAAACTACTATTTATAAGTGCAGGGAAAGATTATTCAAGATGCAGGGAAAGGATAGGGAAGAATCATTCCACAGCATTTATGTTGAACAGGGTTCAGTAGGGGAGGTTACAGGTTATATACTGCTGTCATATTCAGTTATTAAACAAACACCCGTTTGGGAAAAAAAAAAATATTTGGCAGCCTTTGCTGCAGATGTCATTGTGAGATACACCCTTTATACATTTGGGCTATATTCAATATTTGAAATACCGCCATTTGGTGCACAAATCTTTAATTGAGGCCTATTGTGGGTCAGGCCGCTTGAGATACACCCTTTACATACAGGGGTTTGATTCAGGTATTTGAAATACAACCATTTTGGGCAAACAAATCTTTAATTGAGGCCTACTTTGGGTCAGGACGTGTGAGATACACCCTTTAAATACAGGGGTTTGATTCAGGTATTTGTAATACAGTCATTTTGGGCAAACAAATCTTTAATTGAGGCCTACTGTGGGTCAGGCCGTGCGAGATACACCCTTTACATACTGTTGTTATATTCTACTATTAATTAAACACCCATTTAAGGCAAGATTCTAAATTTGAGAAATATGAGGAGAGCGTCAAATAAGGGACGTGGCCCAGGTTGTGGTGCTGCTGGTGGAGCTCCTGTTGCAGGGAGAGGACGTGGTCGAACTGTACCAGCTACACGCACAAGTGAAAACCCTTCCTCAGGTGCGAGTAGGTGACAGAACCTGCAGCGGTATTTGGTCCAGCCTAATGTGGCTCTACGAATGGTGAGGCCTGAAAAAGTACAGGCGATAGTAGATTGGGTTGCTGACAGTGGATCCAGTTCCTTCACATTGTCTCCCACCCAGTCTCCTGCTGAAAGACACAGTTGGCACCTGCAGCCAATGTCCACCAGTCTTTCACCTTACCCCCTTGCAAACCAGCCAAGCAGTCTGAGCCCCAAGTCATGCAGCAGTCTCTTCTGCTTTTTGATGACTCTGTTAGCAAGGTCTCCCAGGGCCATCCACCTAGCCCTGCCGCAGAAGTGGAAGAGATGCCCAACCACTTATTTTTCAAGATGAGTACATGGGAGGACCATCGTAGCACGTCT
Source organism: Bufo gargarizans (assembly GCF_014858855.1). Classification (NCBI taxonomy): domain Eukaryota; kingdom Metazoa; phylum Chordata; class Amphibia; order Anura; family Bufonidae; genus Bufo; species Bufo gargarizans. The sequence goes on from NC_058081.1 coordinate 357,194,525, forward strand.
CGGATGATGACGATACACAGGTGCCAACTACTGGGGCTTTAGAAAGTGTGCGGACTGACAAGGAAGGCAGGGGTGAAGACTGGGTGGAAGATGATGTGGAGGACGATGAGGTCCTCAACCCCACATGGAATCAAGATCATGCGACTGACCTATGTAGTTCAGGGGAAGAGGCGGTGATAGCACAGAGCCACCAGCACAGCAGAAGAGGGAGCAGGGTGCAAAAGCGGAGCGGCCGTCCTCTAGACAGTACGCCTCCTACTGGCCACCGCAGCAAGGGACCGAGCACCAATGAGTTCCTTGGTGTGGCAGTTCTTCAGACAATATGCTGATGACAAGACATGAGTGGTTTGCACTCTGTGCAATCAGAGCCTGAAGCGAGGCATAAATGTTCTCAACCTGAGCACAACCTACATGACCAGGCATTTAAGTGCAAAGCACGAGCTGCAGTGGAGTAGACACCTCAAAAACCAAGAAAGGTCTCTGGCTCCTCCTGCTTCCTCTTCTGTTGTAGTCTCCGTCTCTTCATTCACCTCTGGAGTGACAGTGGCACCTGCCACCCCGCAAACAGAGGATCTGCCAGCAACACCAACACCTGGGGCACCAAACATCTCCACAATGTAGCATTTCAAAATTATTGGCCTTTGAAATGCTGTCATTCCGTCTGGTGGAGAAGGATAGTTTTAAAAGCCTTATGGCAGTGGCTGTCCCACAGTACGTCGTGCCCAGCCACCACTACTTTTCCAGGAGAGCTATTCCTTACCTGCACAACCAAGTAGGGGACAAAATCAGGTATGCACTGCGCAATGCCATCTGTGGCAAGGTGCACCTCACTATGGATACATGGACCAGTAAGCACGGTCAGGGACGTTATATCTCCATAACAGCACACTGGGTAAAGGCAGTGGCGGCTGGGCCTGAGGCGGATAGCAGTTTGGCGCATGTCCTTCCACCACTAAGGATTGCAGGGCGCTTCCATTTTTCTCCTGTTGCTTCCTCCTCCTACTCTGCTTCCTCATCCTCTACCAGCTCCTCATCCGGTCAGCATAACACCTTCACAATCAACTTCAGCACAGCCAGGTGTAAAAGACAACAGGCAGTTTTAAAACTTATCTGTTTGGGGGACAAACCCCACACCGCACAGGAGCTGTGGACAGGCCTTGAACAACAAATCGATGAGTGGTTTGTGCCAGTCAGCCTCAAGCCCGGCCTGGTGGTGTGCGATAATGGGCGAAATCTCGTAGCAGCTCTGGGACTAGCCGGTTTGATGCACATCCCTTGCCTGGCGCATGTGCTGAATTTGGTGGTGCAGAGATTCCTTAAAAATTGCCACGATATATCAGAGCTGCTGCAGAAAGTGCGAGCCGTCTGTGCGTGCTTTCGGTGTTCTCACCCTGCTGCTGCTCGCCTGTCAGCGCTGCAGCGTAACTTCGGCCTTCCCGCTCACCGCCTCATATGCGACGTGCCCACAAGGTGGAACTTAACCTTGCACCTGCTGGCCAGACTGTGCGAGCAGCAGCAGGTGATAGTGGAGTTTCAGCTGCAGCACGCACGGGTGAGTTGCTCGGCGGAACAGCACCACTTCACCCCCAATGACTGGGCCAACATGCAAGACCTGTGTTCATTTTTGCGCTGTTTCGAGTACTCCTCTAACATGGTCAGTGCCGATAACGCCGTTCTTTGCGTTACTATCCCACTTCTATGCCTCCTTGAAAAAATGCTCCTGGAGATGATAGAAGAGGTTGTGGCACAGGAGGAGGAGGAGGAGGAAGAGGGATCATTTCGTAGGGTTTACGGTAGTAATTCACAACTGGCTCTGAGGGTGGGTTCCTGCACCCACAAATGTCAGGTACACAATTCTCCAGCCAGGGCACAGTTCTGAAGAATGACGAGGTGGAGGACGAGGAGGAGGAGATGGAGGAGGAGGAACCATGTTCACAGCAGGGTGGCAACCAGACCAGCTCATGGCCATCACTGGTGTGTGGCTGGGGGGATACAGAGGACACAGATGATACACCTCCCACAGAGCACAGCTTTTCGTTGCCTCTGGGCAGCCTGGCACACATGAGTGATTACATGCTGCAGTGTCTCCGCAGACAGCAGAGTTGCCCACATTCTTACTTTGCTGATTACTGGGTGGCCATGCTGCTAGATCCCCGTTACAAGCACAACGTACCGTCCTTAATTCCGTCACTGGAGCGTGATCGTAAGATGCGTGAGTACAAGCGCACGCTGGTAGACGCGCACGCTGGTGGTATTCCCACCTGACAGCGGGGGCACAGTGGAAGCACAAGGCGAAAGCAGAGGACGAGGAAGAGGGGCACCGCCAGCACCTCAGAAGGCAGGGTTAGCAGGCCGAAATGTGGAAAAGCTTTGTCAGCACGCCATAACAACCAGCACCAACAGCTAATATGGAACGTCTTAGCAGGAGGCAGCATTTCACCAACATGGTGGAGCAGTGTGTGTGCACACGCCTACACGTACTGAATGACGGGTCTGCCCCCTTCAACTTCTGGGTCTCCAAATTGGGCACGTGGCCTGAGCTTGCCCTTTATGCCTTGAAGGTGCTGGCCTGCCCTGCAGCCAGTGTATTATCTAAACGCGTGTTCAGCGCAGCAGGGGGCGTCATCACAGACAAGTGCAGCCGCCTGTCCACAGCCAAAGTGGATAAACTCACATTCATTAAAACGAACCAGACATGGATCCCTCAGGACTTGTCCGAACCTTGTGCAGAATAGACATGTATACCGGCACTAACCAGCCATTGTTATAGTGCAGCGCAATTGCTCATTAATGTATTTTGGATATTTCACACTCTTTTGGAGTGTACTCTAATTTAAAAAAATAAAATTAAAACCAAAAACCTGTGTTGGCTACCTCATCTTCCTCCACCGCCGCTTCCACCTACACCGCTACATCCACCGCCTCCTCAAACTCCTACTCCATATGGCACCTCATAAATCAAATTTTTTTTTATTTGTACGGATTTTATTTTATATCATTTCACTACTTTGTCAGTTACAATTTCTGGTGAAATTCTGAAATTTTGGGGTGTATAGTACCACTGCTATACCAAGCAGACAGGTTTAAAAAAAAAAAATTGTCATTTACATTTTCGGGTGAAATTCAGAAATTTTTGGGTGTATAGTACCACTGCTATACCTAGTAGGCCGGTAAAAAAAATAATTAATAACTACCATTTACATTTTAGGGTGGAAATTCACCAATTTTGGGTGTGATGTTCCACTGATATACCTAGTTGGCCGGTTAAAAAAAAAAAAAAAATGGGAGTTACATTTTCTGGTGAAATTCAGCAATTTTTTGGTGTGATGTACCACTGCTATAGCTATTAGACCGGTAAAAAAATAAAATATAACATTTGTCAGTTACATTTTAGTGTCAAATTCACCAATTTTTAGGTGTAATATACCCCTCCTCTATCTAGTTGACAGCTTAATAAATTTCTATAATTTTGGGCGACAATGAACAATTGTTTTCTGTCATAGACCCCTGCTCTACCAAGTAGACAGGTTAATACATTTCTGTAATTTTTCAGTTACATTCTTGGGTTGACATTATACAATTTTAGATGTGAATAAACCCCTGATCTGCATAGGTGACAGGGAATACAATTTCTGAAATGCTTCTTTAATTGATGCGCGCCACCTCCTTTGATTCAATGCTTAAACTTAAAAAAGTTGTACCACATTTGCACTTCAATAATTTGTCCCACATTTCCGCTATACTCTTTTCGCCAATATTTGCACCTCAATAGCTTTTCCCACATTTCTGCTCGATCCCAATTTTTTAAAATAAATTTATCTCCCTTAAATTTGGTCTCTTTTTCTCATGCTCCCTCTCCGGCCTGGAACCCCGATTCCCCGCCACCCGTGATGATCATGGTAGGCGCATAAAAGAACATCGAAAGTTGATAGAGCAAATATTTAATTGGATCATGAACATCATGGAGGTGTGCGACATGGTGGGGCAGTAAGTATGCACATGCCTACACAAACTAACTGCAAGGGATCAGCCCAGGCAACTTCTGGGTCTCCAAATTGGGCACATGGCCTGAGCTTGCCCTTTACGCCTTGGAGGTGCTGGCCTGCCCTGCTGCCAGTGTATTGTCTGAACGCGTGTTTAGCACGGCCTTGGACAGAGGGGGGGGGGGGATATGTAAGCATCCAAGGGGTGAGGTTATTGATGGTATGTGTCACTGAGGCTGCTGCTCTCAGTGATGTAAATGGCGGAGGTAAATGGCAACCAGTGATGTTAGATCGCTGAATTTGTTGTAGCTATAATTTGGGTCCGGGATTTAGGAGTGACTGAAGAGTTTGGGTGGGAAGGTCACTCCCATACTCCATCTCGTGTATTACCACCTCACCAAGCTGGAAGCTACTTTAAAAGACACACTGCCAGTGTGTGTGTGTGTGTGTGTTGGTCTGCAGAGGACTTGGGAGCATTCCTCTCCACAGTGTTCCAGAGGACTTGGGAGCATTCCTCTCCACAGTGTTCCTGACTTCCACCGTCTAAATGAAGTCTCTAAATGCGATTCCTATCCTATGCCTCGGGTAGATGAATTAATTGAAAGGTTGGGACCAGCTAGGTATATTACCACACTTGACCTCACAAAGGGGTACTGGAAGATTCCCCTATCAGAGGAGGCAAAGGCAAAGACTGCCTTCTCCACTCCAGACAGGCACTTTCAATATACCAGGATGCCCTTTGGGTTACAAGGGGCACCGCCACTTTCCAGAGAACGATAGACAGGGTCTTGGGCCCCCATAAAAGGTATGCAGTAGCATACTTAGACGATATTGTGGTCTTTAGCACAGACTGGGAATCCCATCTAGGTAAGGTACAGGCCATACTGGATTCCCTCAGGAAAGCTGGCTTTACTGCTAACCCAGAGAAGTGCGCTATTGGGTTAGAGGAGGCTCGCTATCTGGGATATATTGTAGGGAAGGGCACAATAAGACCACAGGTAAACAAAGTGAAGGCAATTCAGAAGGGGCCACAGCCTCGGACAAAAAAACAAGTGAAGGCGTTCTTGGGGATTGTTGGCTATTACCGCAGATTTGTCTCAAACTTTGTCTCCATTGCAGCACCATTAACAGACCTTACAAAATGGTCAGTAATGGTCCAGTGGTCTCAAGAGGCAGAAAAGGCGTTTCAGGTCCTTAAAAAAGCCCTATGCAGTCAGCCTGTGCTGATTGCACCAGACTTCTCAAAAGTGTTTATTGTCCAGACCGATGCCTCAGAGGTTGGTTTAGGGGCAGTAATGTCACAAGATGTAAATAAGGAAGAACACCCCATCATATATTTGAGTAAAAAACTCAATTCCTGTGAGAGAAACTACTCAATAGTGGAGAGGGAGTGTTTGGCAATAAAGTGGGCCCTCGTGGCTCTACGGTACTATTTGGCCGGTAGGAAGTTCCGGTTGGTATAGGACCATTCCCTTTTAAAATGGATGTGCTGAAATAAAGGGAACAATGCAAGGGTGACATGGTGGTTCCTGGAGTTACAGGACTTTAATTTTGTGGTAGAGCACAGGGCAGAGAAGCTTCATATCAATGCTGATGCTTTGTCAAGGATTTACTGTCTATCAGAGTCAAATGCCCAGTCCCCTGGCCTTGGACAGAGGCAGGGGGGGGGATATGTAAGCATCCAAGGGGTGAGGTTATTGATGGTATGTGTCACTGAGGCTGCTGCTCTCAGTGATGTAAATCGCGGAGGTAAATGGCAACCAGTGATGTTAGATCGCTGAATTTGTTGTAGCTATAATTTGGGTCTGGAATTTAGGAGTGACTGAAGAGTTTGGGTGGGAAGGTGACTCCCATACTCCATCTCGTGTATTACCACCTCACCAAGCTGGAAGCTACATTAAAAGACACACTGCCAGTGTGTGTGTGTGTGTGTTGGTCTGCAGAGGACTTGGGAGCATTCCTCTCCACAGTGTTCCAGAGAAGGGAAAAAACAAGACTCTGCACAAAGGTGACTCCTATATTTATGCCTGTTTAAAAATTTGTGATTTATGTGACTGAACTTTGATGGGCTGAAGCCAAACCATCCTGCTGGAACAATTTTTGTTGTGTTTTTTTTTTTTTTCCCAATAAAACCCTTATGTTGTATCTACAGTTGAGCAGACACCTGGATGTTCGGGTTCGACAGGTTCGGCCGAACTTCACAAAAAAGTTTGAGTTCGGGACCCAAACTTGACCCAAACTTTACCCCGAACCTGAACCCCATTGAAGTCAATGGGTACCCGAACTTTTGAGCACTAAAATGGCTGTAAAAAAAAGTCATGGAAAGGGCTAGAGGGCTGCAAATGGCAGGAAAATGTGTTTAGGAGCATGGCAAGTGCTCTGCAAACAAATGTGGATAGGGAAATAACTTCAAATAACATAAAATATGCTACAATAAAAAATAATAATCTTGATCTAGGAGGACGAGGTCCATATGGAGTAGGAGGTTGAGGAGGCGGTAGATGTGGCGGTGTAGGTGGAAGCGGCGGTGAAGGATGAGTAGGTAGCCTACACTGCTTTTTGGTTTTATTTTTTATTTTATTCTTTGTTTAAATTAGGGTACACCCCAAAACATTGGGAAATATAACCTGTTATAACCCCCTCCAGCCATGCTAAACAAACGTTCAGACAATACACTGGCTGCAGGACAGGCCAGCACCTCCAAGCGAAAAAGGGCAAGCTCAGGCCATATGCCCAATTTGTAGACCCAGAAGTTGTAGGAGGCAGACCCAACAGTCAGTACGTGTAGGCGTGTGCACACATACTGCTCCACCATGTCGCACGTCCCCGTGATGTCCGTGATACAATTGGATATCTGCTCTATGAACATTCAATGTTCTTTTCTGCGCCTACCATGTTGATCACGGTTAGCGGCAAATCAGGGTTCCACACAGGAGAGGGAGCGTGAGAAAGGGAGACCACATCCAAGGGTGGTCTCCCTCCCGTCTAGGGACGTCAGGGCAGTCTGGTGCCAGCCTCAAGGTAATATAGGGGTCACCACCTTTCCCTCTCCCTTGGGCAGGGCCTTCCCTTTTCCCTCCCTTTGTGTCACGTATGTGATAGGCACGCCGGTTGTGATAGTATAGCAGGGGTATATCACAGCCAAAAATGTGTGAATCTCATCCGAAAATGTAACAGACAAATGAGTGAAATTTGTTTACCTGTCTATTAGGTAGAGCAGGTGTATATCACAGCCAAAAATCGGTAAATTTCACCCGAAAATGTAACAGACAAATTACTGAAATTTGATTACCTGTCTACTAGGTAGAGCAGGGGTATATCACAGCCCAAAAGTGGTGAATTTCACCCAAAATGTAACAGACAAATTAGTGAAATTACATAATACAAAATAAAATATATAATCTTGATGTTTGAGGTGGAGGTCCATATGGACTAGGAGGTTGAGGAGGAGGTGGACGTAGTGGTGTAGGTGGAAGCGGTGGTGGAGGAGGACGAGGAAGCCAACACTGGTTTTTGGTTTTAATTTTTTTTTTTTTTATTAGGATACACCCCAAAAGAGTGGGAAATATAAAAAATACAACAATGAGCAATTGCGCTGTAGTATAACAATGGCTGGATAAGGCCGGTATACATGTCTATTCTGCACAAGGTACGAACAAGCCCTGTGGGATACATGCCTGGTTCATTTTAATGAACGTGAGCTTGTCCACATTGGCTGTGGACAGGTGGCTGCGCTTGTCTGTGATAACGCCCCCTGCAGTGCTAAACACACATTCAGATAATACAATGGCTGCAGGGCAGACCAGCACCTCCAAAGCATAAAGGGCTAGCGCAGGCCATGTGCCCAATTTGGAGACTCAGACGTTGAAGGGGTTAGACCCATTTATCAGTAAGTGAAGGCATGTGCACACATACTGCTCCACCATGTTGGTTCCATATTAGCTGGTGGTGCTGGTTGTTGTGGCACGCTGACAAAGCCTTTCCACATTTTGGCCATGCTAACCCTGCCTTCTGAGGTGCTGGTGGTGCCCCAGCTGCTTTGGCAACCTATTCCTCCTCCTCTGCCTTGTGCTTCAACTGTGCCCCCGCTGTCAGATGGCAATGCCACCAGCAGTGCATCTACCGGCATGCGCTTTTACTTGCACATCTTACGATCACGCTCCAGTGACGGAATTAAGGACGGTACATTGTCCTTATAGCGGGGATCCAGCAGCATGGCCACCAAGTAATCAGCACAGGTTAGAATGAGGGCAACTCGGAGGTCGTTGCAGAGACACTGCAGCATCTAATAGCTCATGTGTGCCAGGCTGCCCAGAGGCAACGAAAAGCTGTCCTCTGTGGGAGGTGCATCACCTGTGTCCTCTGTATCCCCCCAGCCATGCACCAGTGATGGCCATGAGCTGGTTTGGGTGCCACCCTACTGTGAACAATGTTTCTCCTCCATCTCCTCCTCCTCATACTCCACCTCCTCATCCTCCAGAACTGTGCCCTGGCTGGATAATTGTGTACCTGGCATTTGTGGGTGCAGGAACCCACAATCGGAGCCACTTGTGAATGACTGGCCTGAAACCCTATGAAATGAACCCTCTTCCTCCTCCTCCTCCTCCTCCTCCTCCTCCTCCTGTGCCACATCCTCTTCCATCATCGCCAGAAGTGTTTTTTTAAAGAGGCATAGAAGTGGGATAGTTATGCTGAGAACGGCGTTATCGGCACTGGCCATTTTGGTAGAGTACTTGAAACAGCGCAACAAGGCACACAGGTCCTAGCATGGAGGCCCAGTCATTGGTAGTGAAGTGGTGATGTTCCGCAGAGCTACTCACCCATGCGTGCTGCAGCTGAAACTCCACTATCGCCTGCTGCTCCTCGCACAGTCTGGCCAGCATGTGCAAGGTGGAGTTCCACCTTGTGGGAATGTCGCATATGCGGCGGTGAGCTGGAAGGACGAAGTTACGCTGCAGCGCTGACAGGCGAGCAGCAGCAGGGTAAGAACGCTGAAAGCACGCACAGATGGCCCGCACTTTCTGCAGCAGCTCTGACATATCGGGGTAATAATAAAAAAAAAACTCTACCACCAAATTCAGCACATGCTCCAGGCAAAGGATGTGCGTCAAACCGGCTAGTCCCAGAGCTTCTATGAGATTTAGCCCATTATCGCACAACACCAGGCTGGGCTTGAGGCTCACTTGCACCAAGCACTCATCGGTCTGTTGTTCCATGCCCATCCACAGCTCCTGTGCGTTGTGGGGTTCTCCCCCAAACAGATAAGCTTTAAAACTGCCTGCTGTCGTTTACACCTGGCTCTGCTGAAGTTGGTGGTGAAGGTGTTACGCTGACTGGATGAGGAGGGGGTAGAGGATGAGGGAGCGGAGTTGGAAGAGGAAGCAACAGGAGGCAAACTGAAGCGCCCTGCAATCCTCGGTGGTGGAAGGGCATGCGCCAATTTGCTATCAGCCTCAGGCCCTGCCGCCACTGCCTTTACCCAGTGTGCTGTTAGGGAGATAAAACCAGTGTCGGACTGGGGTACCTACGGCCCACCAGTAAAATTTATTTAGGGGGCCCATCCTACAGATGCATTCAAATATAATAAATACTCTAACAAGTTTGTTATATAACCATAGGCTGGTTGAGGTGCTGTACATTAAATATATGTATGTAGTACAGTAAGTCTACTGTGTTATGTGCCACTTGTGCAGGGGGTGGGAGACTAGGGGCCCACCTTGCTCAGGGGCCCACCGGGGGTTTCCCCTGTACCCCTGTGGGCCAGTCCGAGCCTGGATATAACGTCCCTGACCGTGCTTAATGGTCCACGTATCCGTAGTTAGGTGGACCTTGCCACAGATGGCGTTGCGCAGTGCACACCTGATTTTGTCCCCTACTTGATTGTGCGGGGAAGGGATGGCTCTCCTGGAAAAGTAGTGGCGGCTGGGCACGACGTACTGTGGGACAGCCACCGCCATAAGGCTTTTAAAACTCTCAGTCTCCACCAAACGGAATGACAGCATTTCAAAGGCCAGTAATTTTGAAATGCTGGCATTCAGGGCCAGGGTTCTTCTGCTCAAGTGTTTGGGAGATAGAGAGCTGAACGCTTCCGTGGGACATTGTGGAGATGCTTGGTGACCCAGGGGGTGGTGTTGCTGGCAGATCCTCTGTTTGTGGGGTGGCAGGTGCCACTGTCACTCCATAGGTGAATGAAGAGACGGAGACTGCAGCAGAAGAGGAAGCAGGGGGAGCCAGAGACCTTCCTTTGTTTTTGAGATGACTACTCCACTGCAGCTTGTGCTTTGCACTTAGATGCCTGGTCATGCAGGTTTTCTCAGGTTGAGAACTTTTATGGCTTGCTTCAGGCTCTCATTGCACAGCGTGCAAACCACTTGTGTCTTGTCGTCAGAACATTGTCTGAAGAACTTCCAAGCCAGGGAACGCCTTGGAGCTGGCTTTGGTGTGCTCGGTCCCTTGCTGCGTTGGGCAGTAGCATGCATACTGTCTAGGACGGCAACTCCGCTTTTGCACTCTGCTCTCTCTTCTGCTGTGTTGGTGGCTCTGTGTGACCAGCGCCTCTTCCTCTGAACTACACAGGTCACTCGCATGACCTTGATTCCATGTGGGGTCGAGGACCTCATCGTCCTCCACATCATATTCCACCCAGTCTTCATCCCTGCCCTCCTTGTCGTTCTTCACACTGCAGAAAGCCACAGCAGTTGGCACCTGTGTTTTATCATTATCCGAGACGTGCTGCCGTGGTCCTCCCATGTACTTATATTGAAACATAAGTGGTTTGGCTTCGGTGCACTCAATCTCTTCCACTTCTGGGGCAGGGCTATGTGGATTGCCCTTAGAAACCCTGCTAGCAGAGTCATCAAAAAGCAGAAGAGACTGCTGCATGACTTGGGGCTCAGACTGCTTGGCTGATTTGCAAGGGGGTGAGGTGAAAGACTGATGGACATCGGCTGCAGGTGCCAACTCTGATCTTTCAGCAGGAGACTGGGTGGGAGACAATGTAAAGGAACTGGAGGAACTGTCAGCAACCCAATCTACTATGACCTGTACTGGCCTCACCGTTCGTAGAGCCGCATTTGGCCCAAACAAATAACGCTGAAGGTTCTGTCACCTACTCGCACCTGAATAAGGTGTTTTACTTGTGCGTGTAGCCGGCACAAATCAATCACGTCCTCTCGCTGCAACAGGAGGTCCACCAGCAGCATCGGGGCCACGTCCCATATTCAACGCTACCTTCATTCTCCGCAAATTTAGTATTTGGCCCAAAATGGGTGTTTCTTTAATAACAAAGAATAACAGCAGTATCTAACATGTGTATTTCACACTGACAGATGCAGCAAAGGCTGCAAATTTAGCATTTGGCCCAAAATGGGTGTTTATTTTTAATAACAGAAGATAACAGCAGTATCTAACGCGTGTATTTCACACTGACAGATTCAGCAAAGGCTGCAAATTTAGTATTTGTCCCAAAATGAGTGGGTTTTTTTGTAACAGAAGATAACAGCAGTATCTAACATGTGTATTTCACACTGACAGATGTAGTAAGGGCTGTAAAATTTAGTCTTTTGCCCAAAAAGGGTGTTTTTAAAAACCCAGAAAATTATTGCAGTCTTTCAAGCTTGTACTTAATAATGACTGATGCAGCAAACACCACAAAATTCAGATTTTTTTACCAAAATGGGTGTTTTTTTAATAACAGAATATGACAGTAGTATCTAACGCTTGTATTTCACACGGACAGATGCAGCAAGGGCTGTAAAATTTAGTCTTTTACCCACAAAGGGTGTTTTTTAAAACCCAGAAAATTATTGCAGTATTTCAAGCTTACATTTCCCACTGACTAATGCTGCATAGGCCCCAGATGGAGGGTATTGCCAAAAAGGGGTGTTTTTTCAAACCCAGAAAATTATTGCAGTCTTTCAAGCTTGTATTTAACAAATGACAGATGGAGCAAACGCCACAAAATTAGGATTTTTTGACAAAAATGTGTGTTTTTTTAATAACAGAATATGACAGTAGTATCTAATGCTTGTATTTTACACTGACAGATGCATCAAGGGCTGTAAAATTTATTATTTTGCCCAAAAAGGGTGTTTTTTTAAAACCCTGAAAATTATTGCAGTATTTCAAGCTTAAATTTCACATTAACTAATGCTGCATAGGCTCCAGATGTAGGGCATTACCAAAAAGGGGTGCTTGTTTAAACCCAGAAAATTAATGCAGTCCTTCAAGCTTGTATTTAACAATGACAGATGCAACAAACACCGCAAAATTAGGATTTTTTGACCAAAATGGGTGTTTTTTTAATAACAGAATATGACAGTAGTATCTAATGTTTGTATTTCACACTGATAGATGCAGCAAGGGCTGTAAAATTTTGTCTTTTGCACAAAAAGGGTGTTTTTTAAAACCCAGAAAATGATTGCAGTATTTCAAGATTAAATTTCACATTGACTAATGCTGCATAGGCCCCAGAAGGAGGGTATTGCCAAAAAGGGCTGCTTTTGTAAACCTAGAAAATTATTGCAGTCTTTCAAGCTTGTATTTAACAGTGACAAATGCAGCAAACGCTGCAAAATTAGGATTTATTTTAGTTTTCTTAATAACAGAATATGACAGTAGTATCTGACACTTGTATTTCACACTAACAGATGCAGCAAGGGCTGTAAAAAAAATTATTTTGCCCAAAAAGGGTGTTTTTTAAAATGCTGAAAATTATTGTAGTATTTCAAGCTTAAATTTCGCACTGACTAATGCTGCATAGGCCCCAGATGGAGGGTATTGCCAAAAGGGGTGCTTTTTTAAACCTAGAAAATTATTTCAGTTTTTCAAGCTTGTATTTAACAATGACAGATGTAGCAAACACCGCAAAATTTTGATTTTCTGACCAAAATGGGTGTTTTTTTAATAACATAATATTATAGTAGCATCTAATGTTTGTATTTCACACTGATAGATGCAGAAAGGGCTGTAAAACTTTGTCTTTTGCCCAAAAAGTTTTTGTTTTTTTTAAACCCAGAATATTATTGCGGTATTTCAAGCTTACATTTCACACTGGCTAATGATGCATAGGCCCCAGATGGAGGTTATTGCCAAAAAGGGGTGCTTTTTTAAACCCAGAAAATTATTGCAGTCTTTCAAGCTTGTATTTAACAATGACAGATGCAGCAAACTCCACAGATGTAGGGTATTGCCAAAAATGGGTGATGTTTTAAAACCCAGAATATAATTGCAGTATTTGAAGCTTCTATTTGACTGTCACAAATGCATATATGCTGTGCTGGTGCACTGAACTTGCATAAAATGGCTGCCGACGCCCACCTAACTAAAAGACAGATACAAGTTATTTTTCTGTGTCACTGGGCTCAGGGCAGGGTAAACAGATTGTGCACTGCAACCACAAAACAAAATCTAGGTAGATTGCTAAGTTAACAAGCACTTTAGATTAAATATTCTTTCCTATTCTCCCGCTCACAGCAGCAGCATCCTATCCCTACACTAATCCGAGCAGAGTGACGTGCAGCGCTACGTGACTCCAGCTTATATAGAGACTGGGTCACATGCTGCACTGGCCAATCACAGCCATGCCATTAATATGCATGGCTGTGATGGCTTCTAAGGGCACCCAAGTTAAACGCTTGTTGATTGGATGCTCTGCAGCCTTTCAAAAAGCACCAATAACTCGACGAACACTGAACCCAAACCTGAACTTTTACTAAAAAATTTTGGTTTGGGTCCGGGGTCCAAAAATCCTAAAGTTCGGAACGAACCCGAACTTTACAGTTCGGGTTCGCTCAACTCTAGTTGTATCCAATCCTGCCGACTGCCTACTATTTGTAAAGCTAACTCCCACACCATAGACTGGGTCAGTTCCAGTCATACAAATGCACTTATCAGACCAAAACCAAGTGTCCTATCTGTCATCTGTCTTACAGTTCAACATACTGCAAAGGTCAACTTAGTTGTTCCTGACTCATCTTGATAATATAACACCGTTGGAATTTGATTTGACTGTAATTTCCCCCTTGTACAATATGAAAAAAACAATAAAACATGCAAAAACATTATGGCTCTTATAGTTCTAGCACTTGATTGCGATATGACACGTAGATCCAATCAGGCTTTCCTTCCAATTCAACAGCAGTGGCGGTGGTTATCAGGACTTGATGTAGATTTTCAAACCATAGCTCTAGGACTTTCCGCATGTCTCTTGTTTCACCACTACCCAATCTCCTGATTGTAAATAATGAATTGCTTCTATACAGTCTGGATTCTAGAAAACAACTAAAACTTGGAAATATACATTAGACAATGTATTTGTACAACAGACAATATAATTTGAACAACTACTATGCTGTATCTGGAGCTGTTAGGGAAATCAAAACCTAATCTAGGGGCATTCCCAAAGAGTAGTCCATAAGGACTTAGGCCTATCTTCCGGTTAGGTATGTACTGGATGGAGAAAAGCCCCAGGGGTAGGTACTCTCACCTTAGTCAGTATCTTTTAGCTGTAGCTTTTGCTACAGGCCAAATTTCTGAATATCCTGGAAAGAGATCAATATAAGACACAGATATATTCACACTGTTCCATCTTTGTTCTGAATGTAGTCAATCCGCAGTCCCTGAAATGGGTAGGATGACCTTGGCATATGCCTTCCTGGAACTCCCATAGTTCTCCCATCATTATTACAGCATTCACCTTCAACTAACCTAGCGGCAGCATTGTTGAACCCAGGAGCCATCCATCACAGAACCCAATCACACCTTCTCTCTCATGATTTGCCCATGTTCAAAATCATCACTTCTACCATTGTCCTTTGATGTTTCCTTTCAGCCCCTGTAACCTATATCTGAAAAAGACAAACTTTTGGAAGCCATCCTGTACCACATAGACTTCCACTTAGCGTAGACTTCAGGTCTAAAATAGTTTAGCCTTTACCTTCTCAGGCAGTATCAGGGCATCAAACAGCTTTCAAACACTCAGCATTCATTATTGATGGGATTACCCCTGGATCAAATAAAATCTCTGCTTCACCAGATTAGACCATACTAATGAGTGATACCGAAGGCATACCTTTTTTGTAGGCTTAACCTCAGCTATCTTACAAACCTCAGCAAGTGTCTTCAGCTCTGTCTCCTGCACTAACATTGCTGGAGGGAATGGTTCTTTCTTTACAACATCAGATTAAGTAAGAACAGCATATCCTTTCCGAGATGATCCATCTTCCAAGAACCTGAAATTATCTACCAGAAACTCAAAAATTAGGTTATTAATTGGAGACAGTCGGATCTAAATTTGTGAACCATTAAGGCGGTGAACAGTTGGTGAGAGGAGTAGGAACTGCATTACTATCTACTCCTACACATGTGATACTACCCTTAGCCATGAGAGATCATGGAACATGTTTGCTATGAGGCAATGGCAGTAGATCCTAAGCATTGTATAGATAATAGGGATCCAGCATTTGATTCTAGATTGTTATTTCCCTATGGGCGTTGCACTTGAAGGGCTGAACATTTGTAGCTCCTCCCACAGGCGAGGAAGTAAGCAAGTACATACAAAGGGGGTGTAAGCAATATGAAGGGGCACACTCAGAAGGGAAACACAAGATAGTAACTAATAATGGACTTTATTAGTCTAAAAGCAAACCCCTAAAAAATATATAAAAACATACATGCAGACACACATATACCTATGCAAATAATGTGAAACTACAATAGGGAGGAATTCTCATGGGTGTATTGAAGTCCCAAAATTCTGTGTATACAACAGCGTGCCAGCAATGTCTTATAAATATACGTGGATAAACGTGGATGCTGCTCGTATACCGAAGCCACAGTGCACAATGTTTATGCTGCGCTGGCTTCCGTAGCGTGTAAGAGACACAACTGGTAACAAGTGTCAGCTAAATCCAAAGTGTTCACTCCACAGTGCAATTGATTATATATAACTTATGCTTGCTTCATAGATTCTGTAATGCTCGCAAACGAGCGCGGTCTTACCCCTCTTCACTGCTCTCCGCAGCGTTATATCCAGGCGGCCGTGCACTCACAGCACGCTACGTGATGTGCTGGCCGTACGTGGCGTCCCACGTAACCTGGTTGTCCGGGGGACCGAGTAGACGCTTTAATGACGTCACTGTTTGGCGACTGCTCTTCCAGCTTTTGGATTACTCTTCCAGCTTTTGGATTCAAGCAGGTTTTCTTACTTTATTTCTTATTTCTTTTGGTTCCAGGCTTCCTTTTTTTTTGTCCATGCCCACTCTGTATGCCAGACACGTTTCAGGGTCTAACACCCCTTCCTCAGTGGCCAACTGAGTGAGCGGATCCTCACTCCTTATAAATGGGATATCGTTACCCACAATCCCACATTATTTTGTGCATTGGATAATCTCTGGACTGGATTTCAGTAGTCATACATGTATCTCATAGGATAAAACCATAAATAACCCCATACATTTGAATACTCATGTTAAGAACACTTAAAAGTTATTAAAAATAGATATAGGAGAAGACTGCAAGGTCTAGCAATCGTTTTCAGAAAAACGCATCAAAAACGCATCAAAAGCGTTCAGGCCTCTAGGGATAATTGTAAGGGAATAGCAGTAAATATCAACATACTGATCTAAAGGCCAGGTCTAAAAAATTCCCTAGACAGGAGATTAGCAATGAAATGTATTTTTTGGCCATATCCCAGTCTAATTCTGTCAGTAAACCTATACCTGTCACCCAGCGCCTAAATACTAGGCCTCAAATTCATATCCAGCTAAATCTGTCGTTACTGCTGTAGCTGGGCGAGTTAGTTAGTGTCCGTTCAAGCATATTTCTTGTTCTGGGTTGAAATACAATTCCCAGTTTAGCAATTTCAAAATTTAGTGGTTTCTGCTGTATCAGAGCTATTTGAAATCTATCCCTAAAAGGGTAGATCATATTGAAGGTGCACATTGGGACATTCAGAATAACTTCACACACCCGCTACTGTGCATTTCCAAGTCTAATTCTGTCAGTAAACCCATACCTGTCACCCAGCGCCTAAATACTAGGCCTCAAATTTATATCCAGCTAAATCTGTTGTTAGTGCTGTAGCTGGGCGAGTTAGTTAGTGTCCGTTCAAGCATATTTCTTGTTCTGGGTTGAAATACAATTCCCAATTTAGCAATTTCAAAATTTAGTGGTTTCTGCTGTATCAGAGCTATTTGAAATCTATCCCTAAAAGGGTAGATCATATTGAAGGTGCACGTAGGGACATTCAGAATAACTTCACACACCCGCTACTGTGCATTTCCAAGTCTAATTCTGTCAGCAAACCCATACCTGTCACCCAGCGCCTAAATACTAGGCCTCAAATTTATATCCAGCTAAATCTGTTGTTACTGCTGTAGCTGGGCAAGTTATTTAGTGTCCGTTCAAGCACATTTCTTGTTCTGGGTTGAAATACAATTCCCAATTTAGCAATTTAAAAATTTAGTGGTTTCTGCTGTATCAGAGCTATTTGAAATCTATCCCTAAAAGGGTAGATCATATTGAAGGTGCACATAGGGACATTCAGAATAACTTCACACACCTGCTACTGTGCATTTCCAAGTCTAATTCTGTCAGTAAACCCATACCTGTCACCCAGCGCCTAAATACTAGGCCTCAAATTTATATCCAGCTGAATTTGAATACAATACATTGGGCCAAATAATATTTTTGTTGTGGTGAACGATAACAATGAGGAAAACATCTAGTAAGGGACGCGGACGTGGACATGGTCGTGGTGGTGTTAGTGGACCCTCTGGTGCTGGGAGAGGACGTGGCCGTTCTGCCACATCCACACGTCCTAGTGTACCAACTACCTCAGGTCCCAGTAGCCGCCAGAATTTACAGCGATATATGGTGGGGCCCAATGCCGTTCTAAGGATGGTAAGGCCTGAGCAGGTACAGGCATTAGTCAATTGGGTGGCCGACAGTGGATCCAGCACGTTCACATTATCTCCCACCCAGTCTTCTGCAGAAAGCGCACAGATGGCGCCTGAAAACCAACCCCATCAGTCTGTCACATCACCCCCATGCATACCAGGGAAACTGTCTCAGCCTCAAGTTATGCAGCAGTCTCTTATGCTGTTTGAAGACTCTGCTGGCAGGGTTTCCCAAGGGCATCCACCTAGCCCTTCCTTAGCGGTGAAAGACATAGAATGCACTGACGCACAACCACTTATGTTTCCTGATGATGAGGACATGGGAATACCACCTCAGCATGTCTCTGATGATGACGAAACACAGGTGCCAACTGCTGCGTCTTTCTGCAGTGTGCAGACTGAACAGGAGGTCAGGGATCAAGACTGGGTGGAAGACGATGCAGGGGACGATGAGGTCCTAGACCCCACATGGAATGAAGGTCGTGCCACTGACTTTCACAGTTCGGAGGAAGAGGCAGTGGTGAGACCGAGCCAACAGCGTAGCAAAAGAGGGAGCAGTGGGCAAAAGCAGAACACCCGCCGCCAAGAGACTCCGCCTGCTACTGACCGCCGCCATCTTGGACCGAGCACCCCAAAGGCAGCTTCAAGGAGTTCCCTGGCATGGCACTTCTTCAAACAATGTGCTGACGACAAGACCCGAGTGGTTTGCACGCTGTGCCATCAGAGCCTGAAGCGAGGCATTAACGTTTTGAACCTTAGCACAACCTGCATGACCAGGCACCTGCATGCAAAGCATGAACTGCAGTGGGGTAAACACCTTGAAAACAAGGAAGTCACTCAGGCTCCCCCTGCTACCTCTTCTGCTTCTGCCGCCTCGGTCTCTTCTGCTGCTGCCGCCGCCTCGGCCTCTTCTGCTGCTGCCGCCTCGGCCTCTTCCTCCGCCTCTGGAGGAACGTTGGCACCTGCCGCCCAGCAAACAGGGGATATACCACCAACACCACCACCTCCGTCACCAAGCGTCTCAACCATGTCACACGGCAGCGTTCTGCTCTCCATCTCACAAACATTTGAGAGAAAGCGTAAATTCCCACCTAGCCACCCTCGATCCCTGGCCCTGAATGCCAGCATTTCTAAACTACTGGCCTATGAAATGCTGTCATTTAGGCTGGTGGACACAGACAGCTTCAAACAGCTCATGTCGCTTGCTGTCCCACAGTATGTTGTTCCCAGCCGCCACTACTTCTCCAAGAGAGCCGTGCCTTCCCTGCACAACCAAGTATCCAATAAAATCAAGTGTGCACTGCGCAACGCCATCTGTGGCAAGGTCCACCTAACCACAGATACGTGGACCAGTAAGCACGGCCAGGGACGCTATATCTCCCTAACTGCACACTGGGTAAATGTAGTGGCAGCTGGGCCCCAGGCGGAGAGCTGTTTGACGCACGTCCTTCCGCCGCCAAGGATCGCAGGGCAACATTCTTTGCCTCCTGTTGCCACCTCCTCCTACTCAACTTCCTCCTCCTCTTCTTCCACCTGCTCATCCAGTCAGCCATACACCTTCACCACCAACTTCAGCACAGCCCGGGGTAAACGTCAGCAGGCCATTCTGAAACTCATATGTTTGGGGGACAGGCCCCACACCACACAGGAGTTGTGGCGGGGTATAGAACAACAGACCGACGAGTGGTTGCTGCCGGTGATCCTCAAGCCCGGCCTGGTAGTGTGCGATAATGGGCGAAATCTCGTTGCAGCTCTGAGACTAGCCGGTTTGACGCACATCCCTTGCCTGGCGCATGTGCTGAATTTGGTGGTGCAGAAGTTCATTCACAACTACCCCGACATGTCAGAGCTGCTGCATAAAGTGCGGGCCGTCTGTTCGCGCTTCCGGCGTTCACATCCTGCCACTGCTCGCCTGTCTGCGCTACAGCGTAACTTCGGCCTTCCCGCTCACCGCCTCATATGCGACGTGCCCACCAGGTGGAACTCCACCTTGCACATGCTGGACAGACTGTGCGAGCAGCAGCAGGCCATAGTGGAGTTTCAGCTGCAGCACGCACGGGTCAGTCGCACTACGGAACAGCACCACTTCACCACCAATGACTGGGCCTCCATGCGAGACCTGTGTGCCCTGTTGCGCTGTTTCGAGTACTCCACCAACATGGCAAGTGGCGATGACGCCGTTATCAGCGTTACAATACCACTTCTATGTCTCCTTGAGAAAACATTTAGGGCGATGATGGAAGAGGAGGTGGCCCAGGAGGAGGAGGAGGAGGAGGAAGAGGGGTCATTTTTAGCACTTTCAGGCCAGTCTCTTTGAAGTGACTCAGAGGGAGGTTTTTTTCAACAGCAGAGGACAGGCACAAATGTGGCCAGCCAGGGCCCACTACTGGAGGACGAGGAGGATGAGGAGGAGATGGAGGAGGATGAGGATGAAGCATGGTCACAGTGGGGTGGCACCCAACGCAGCTCGGGCCCATCATTGGTGCGTGGCTGGGGGGAAAGGCAGGACGATGACGATACGCCTCCCACAGAGGACAGCTTGTCCTTACCCCTGGGCAGCCTGGCACACATGAGCGACTACATGCTGCAGTGCCTGCGCAACGACAGCAGAGTTGCCCACATTTTAACGTGTGCGGACTACTGGGTTGCCACCCTGCTGGATCCACGGTACAAAGACAATGTGCCCACCTTACTTCCTGCACTGGAGCGTGATAGGAAGATGCGCGAGTACAAGCGCATGTTGGTAGACGCGCTACTGAGAGCATTCCCAAATGTGACAGGGGGACAAGTGGAAGCCCAAGGCCAAAGCAGAGGAGGAGCAAGAGGTCGCCAAGGCAGCTGTGTCACGGCCAGCTCCTCTGAGGGCAGGGTTAGCATGGCAGAGATGTGGAAAACTTTTGTCAACACGCCACAGCTAACTGCACCACCACCTGATACGCAACGTGTTAGCAGGAGGCAACATTTCACTAACATGGTGGAACAGTACGCGTGCACACCCCTCCACGTACTGACTGATGGTTCGGCCCCATTCAACTTCTGGGTCTCTAAATTGTCCACGTGGCCAGAGCTAGCCTTTTATGCCTTGGAGGTGCTGGCCTGCCCGGCGGCCAGCGTTTTGTCTGAACGTGTATTCAGCACGGCAGGGGGCGTCATTACAGACAAACGCAGCCGCCTGTCTACAGCCAATGTGGACAAGCTGACGTTCATAAAAATGAACCAGGCATGGATCCCACAGGACCTGTCCATCCCTTGTGCAGATTAGACATTAACTACCTCCCCTTAACCATATATTATTGGACTCCAGGGCACTTCCTCATTCAATCCTATTTTTATTTTCATTTTGCCATTATATTGCGAGGCTACCCAAAGTTGAATGAACCTCTCCTCTGTCTGGGTGCCGGGGCCTAAATATATGCCAATGGACTGTTCCAATGTTGGCTGACGTGAAGCCTGATTCTCTGCTATGACATGCAGACTGATTCTCTGCCGACATGAAGCCAGATTTTCTGTTATGGGACCTCTCTCCTCTGCCTGGGTGCTGGGCCTAAATTTATGAAAATGGACTGTTACAGTGGTGGGTGACGTGAAGCCTGATTCTCTGCTATGACATGAAGACTGATTCTCTGGTGACATGAAGCCAGATTCTGTGTTACGGAACCTCTCTCCTCTGCCTGGGTGCTGGGCCTAAATTTATGAAAATGGACTGTTGCAGTGGTGGCTGACGTGAAACCTGATTCTCTGCTATGACATGAAGACTGATTCTCTGGTGACATGAAGCCAGATTCTGTGTTACGGAACCTCTCTCCTCTGCCTGGGTGCTGGGCCTAAATTTATGAAAATGGACTGTTGCAGTGGTGGCTGACGTGAAGCCTGATTCTCTGCTATGACATGAAGACTGATTCTCTGGTGACATGAAGCCAGATTCTGTGTTATGGAACCTCTCTCCTCTGCCTGGGTGCTGGGCCTAAATTTATGAAAATGGACTGTTGCAGTGGTGGCTGACGTGAAGCCTGATTCTCTGCTATGACATGAAGACTGATTCTCTGGTGACATGAAGCCAGATTCTCTGCTATGGGACCTCTCTCCAATTGATTTTGGTTAATTTTTATTTATTTTATTTTTATTTTTATTCATTTCCCTATCCACATTTGTTTGCATGGGATTTACCTACATGTTGCTGCCTTTTGCAGCCCTCTAGCCCTTTCCTGGGCTGTTTTACAGCCTTTTTAGTGCCAAAAAGTTTTACTTCAATGGGGTTCGGGTTCGGGATGAAGTTCGGATCGGGTTTGGAACTTCTCGAACCCGAACATCCAGGTGTCCGCTCAACTCTATTTCTCACTCTGTGTAGCTACAATAAGCAAAACCACAAACAAATGCTGCACAACCCAAATGCACTATATAGAAAGCATATTATTGGTATAACACACCCATGCTTCGATAAGTTTTTTTTTTTTTTGGGGGGGGGGGGCAACTGGTGTATTAAACCAGTAGAAATTATTTGTTCCAATAGCATTTGTCACTCTGTGTAGCTGTGGTACCCCAGCAAAACCGGTAACAAACGCTGCACTAACGAAATGCACTATATAAAAAGTATATTATTGGTATATCACACCCCTGCCTCAATAAAAAAATTTGGGGGGCAACTGATAAATCAAACCAGTAGAAATTATTTGATCCAATAGTGTTTGTCACTCTGTGTAGCTACAATAACGCTGCAAAACCACAAACAAATGCTGCACAACCCAAATACACTATATAGAAAACATATTATTGGTATATCACACCCCTGATTCAATTTTTTTTTGAGGGGGGCAACTGGTGTATCGCATCAGTAGGAATAATTTGTTCCAATAGCGTTTGTCACTCTATGTAGCTACTGTAACACAGCAAAACCACAAACAAATGCTGCACAACCCAAATGCACTATATAGAAAGCATGTTATTGGTATATCACACCCCTGCTTCGCTAAGTTTTTTTTGGGGTGCAACTGGTGTATTAAACCAGTAGAAATTATTTGTTCCAATAGCATTTGTCACTCTGTGTAGCTGTGGTAACCCAGCAAAACCGGTTAACGAAATGCACTATATAGAAAGTATATTATTGGTATATCACACCCCTGCCTCAATCACTTTTTTGTGGGGCAACTGGTGTATTACACTAGTAGAAATGATTTGCTCCAATAGCGTTTGTCACTCTGTGTAGCCGCGGTAACACAGCAAAAACGCAAACAAATGCTGCACTACCTAAATGCACGATATAGAAAGTATATTTTTGGTAAATAACACCCCTGCCTCAATCACTTTTTTGGGGGGGCAACTAGTATATCTCAACAGTAGAAACGATTTGTTTCAATAGGGTTTGTCACTCCGTGTAGCTGCAGTAAGGCAGTAAAACCGCAAACAAATGCTGCACAACCCAAATGCACTAAAAAGAAAGTATATTATTGTTATATCACACCGCTGCCTCAATCACTTTTTTTGGGGCAACTGGTATAGCACACCAGTAGATATTATTTTTCCAATAGCGTTTGTCACTCCGTGTAGCTGCGGTAATGAAGCAAAACGGCAAACAAATGCTGCACTACCCAAATGCACTATATAGAAAGTATAATATTGGCATATCACACCCCTGCCTCAGTCACTTTTTTTGTGGGGCAACTGGTAAATCACTCCAGTAGAGTTGATTGGACACCTTCATGTTCGGGTTTGACGGGTTTGGCCGAAGTTCACAAAAACTTTCGAGTTCGGGACCCGAACTTGACCTGAACTTGACCCAAAACCCGAACCCTATTGAAGTCAATGGGGACCCGAACTTTTGAGCACTAAAATGGCTGCAAAAATGTCATGGAAAGGGCTAGAGGGCTGAAAATGGCATCAAAATGTGGTTAAGAGCATGGCAAGTGCTCTGCAAACAAAAGTGGATAGGGAAATGACTTTAAATAACATAAAATACGTACAAATTTAAAATAATAATTCTGATCTAGAAGGAGAAGTCCATATGGAGTAGGAGTTTGAGGAGGCTGTGTATGTGGCAGTGTAGGTGGAAGCAGTGGTGGAGTAGGAGGAGGCAGCCTACACTGCATTTTGGTTTTAAATGTATTTATATTTTTTTTAATTAGGCTACACACCAAAACATTGGGAAATATAACCTGTGATAACCTCTCCAGTCGTGCTAAACACACGTTCAAACAATACATGGGCTGCAGGGCAAGCTAGCACCTCCAAGGCGTAAAGGGCGAGCTCAGGCCATGTGCCAAATTTGGAGACCCAGAAGTTGAAACTCCACTATTGCCTGCTGATGGCCAGCATGTGCAAGGCGGAGTTCCACCTTGTGGGCACGTCGCATATGAGGCGGTGAGTGGGAAGGCCGAAGTTACTCTGCAGCGCTGACAGGCGAGCAGCAGCAGGGTGAGAATAACGAAAGCGCGCACAGACGGCCCACACTTTATGCAGCAGCTCTGACATATCGGGGTCATTTTTAAGAAACCTCTGCACCACCAAATTTAGCACATATGCCAGGCAAGGGATGTGCGTAAAACCGGCTAGTCCCAGATCTGCTATGAGATTTCGACCATTATCGCACACTACCAGGCCAGGCTTGAGGCTCACTGGCACCAACCACTCATTAGTATGTTGTTCAAGGCCCGTCCACAGCTCCTGCGCGGTGTGGGGTTTGTCCCTCAAACAGATACATTTTAAAACGGCCTGCTGTCGTTTACCCCTGGCTGTGCTGAAGTTGGTGGTGAAGGTGTTATGCTGACCGGATGAGGTAGAGGAGGAGGAAGAGGAGGAGGAAGCAAAAGGAGCTAAAGAGAAGTGCCCTGCAATCCTCGGGAGTGGAAGGCCATGCGCCAAACTGCTATCCGCCTCAGGCCCAGCTGCCACTGCATTTACCTAGTGTATAACGTCCCTGACCGTGCTAACTGGTCCTCGTATCCGTAGTGAGGTGCACCTTGCCACAGATGGCGTTGCGCAGTGCACACCTGATTTTGTCCCCCACTTGGTTGTGCATGGAAGGGATGGCACGCCTGGAAAAGTATTTTTGGCTGGGCACGACGTACTGTGGGACAGCCACCGCCATAAGGCTATTAAAATTCTCTGTCTCCACCAGACAAAATGACAGCATTTCAAAGGACAGTCATTTTGAAATGCTGGCATTTAGGGCCAGGGATCACGGGTGGGTAGGGGGTACTATCTCTGCCTCTCTAGTGTTTGGGAGATGGAGAGCTAAACGCTTCCGTGGGACACTGTGAATATGCTTGGTCACCCAGGTGGTGGTGTTGCTGGCAGATCCTCTTTTAGCTGGGTGGCAGGTGGCATTGTCACTCCAGAGGTGGATGAAGAGGCCGAGACTGCAGCAGAATAGGAAGCAGGAGGAGCCAGAGACCTTTCTTGGTTTTTGAGATGTCTACTCCACTGCAGCTCGTGCTTTGCACTTAGATGCCTGGTCATGTAGGTTGTGCTCAGGTTGAGAACATGTATGCCTTGCTTCAGGCTCTGATTGCACAGCATGCAAACCACTCGTGTCTTTTCATCAGAACATTGTCTGAAAAACTGCCATGCCAGGGAACTCCTTTGAGCTGGCTTTGTGCTCGGTCCCTTGTTGAGGTGGGCAGTAGCAGGCGTACTGTCTAGGGGACGGCCGCTCCGCTTTTTCACCTTGCTGCCTCTTCTGCTGTGCTGGTGGCTCTGTGCAACCACCACCTCTTCCGTCCA
Organism: Bufo gargarizans; assembly: GCF_014858855.1. NCBI lineage: Eukaryota > Metazoa > Chordata > Amphibia > Anura > Bufonidae > Bufo > Bufo gargarizans. Next base: position 357,220,122 of record NC_058081.1, read on the forward strand.
ACTACACAGGTTACTTGCATGACTTTGATTTCACGTGGGGTCGAGAACCTCATCGTCCTCCACATCATCTTCCACCCAGTCTTCACCCCTGCCCTCCTTGTTGGTCTGCACACTGCAGAAAGCCACAGCAGTTGGCACCTATGTTTCGTCATCATCCAAGACGTGCTGCGGTGGTCCTCCCATGTACTCATCTCTTCCACTTCTGGAGCAGGGCTAGATGGGTGGCCCTGGGAAACCCTGGTAGCAGAGTCATCAAAAAGCAGAAGAGACTGCTGCATGACTTGGGGCTCAGACTGCTTGGCTGATTTGCAAGGGGGTGAGGTGAAAGACTGATGATTATCGGCTGCAGGTAGAGATGGCCTTGCGGTTCGCCCGACAGTCGTTTCAAGGCGAACTTTGCAGTTCGCGATTCGCCGAACATGCAAACAGATGGAGAAATTCACGCCTGCCATATTCTTTTACATTATGAAGAACTTTGACCCATGACACATCCATCAGGTGGTACAGGACAGCCAATTGAGACATTTCAGCACATGGACATACCCCCTACATTATAAATAAAGCTGTCATGGCCACCGTTTTACATTCAGTGTTTTGCCAGTGTAGGGAGAGGTTGCTGTGTGAGCAGGGACAGGCTGTTAGGGACACCAAACGCTCGCTAATAGGGCCACAAAAGTAATTTTAAGGCCTGGTATAGGTGTGTTATCGATAGGTGTGATACACAGAGGGGTGCAACATACTTTTATAATGAGTCAAAAACACATAGATCTATATAGTGATCACTGGAAGTCAGGGGCCTAGGGGCTAGGGGCTTACTAGGGCCATTTTTATATAGGGTAAGGTTCCCGGCGGGGTCGCTCTTATCAGGGCGGGTGGTCTGTGGCTAGGCTATCAGAGCCAGAATAGCACCCCCTGTATTTCAAGCTTGTATCTCACACTTGCAGACAAGGCCGCAAACTTAGTATTTGGCCCAAAATGTTTTTTTTTTATAACAGAATAGAACACCAGTATCTAACGCGTGTATCTCACAATGACAAATGCAGCAAAGGCTGCAGAATTAAGTACAGTACAATCCAAAAGTTTGGACACACCTTCTCATTCAAAGAGTTTTCTTTATTTTCATGACTATGAAAATTGTAGATTCACACTGAAGGCATCAAAACTATGAATTTACACATGTGGAATTATATACACAACAAAAAAGTGTGAAACAACTGAAAATATGTCCTATTCCAGGTTCTTCAAAGCAGCTACTTTGAAGAACCTAGAATATGACATATTTTCAGTTGTTTCACACTTTTTTGTTATGTATATATTCCACATGTGGGTAATTCATAGTTTTGATGCCTTCAGCATAGTCATGAAAATAAAGAAAACTCTTTGAATAAGAAGGTCGTCCAAACTTTTGGTCTGTACTTTGCCCAAAATGGGTGTTTTTTTAAACCCAGAATATTATTGCTGTATTTCAAGCTTGTATCTCATACTGACAGATGCAGACAAGGGCGCAAATTTAGTATTTGGCCCATAATGGGTGTTTTTTTTTTATAACAGAATAGAACACCAATATCTAACACGTGTATCTTGCAATGACAGATGCAGCAAAGGCTACAATATTAAGTAATTTGCCCAAAATGGGTGTTTTTTTTATAACAGAATTTGACAGCAGTATATAACGCTTGAATTTCACACTGACAGATGCAACAGGGGTTGTAAAATGTAGTATTTTGCCCAAAAAGGGTGTTTTTTAAAACCCAGAAAATGATTGCTGTATTTCAAGCTTAAATTGCACACTGACTAATGCGGAATAGGCCCCAGATGGAGGGTATTGCCAAAAATAAGTGTTTTTTTAAAACCCAGAAAATTATTTAAGTATTTCAAGTTTGTATTTAACAATGCAGAAAATGCCACAAAATTAGGATTTTGCCCTAAATGGGTGTTTTTAAATAACAGAATATGACAGCAGTAGATAACGCTTAAATTTCACAGTTGCAGATGGAACCAGGCTGTAATATTTTTTATTTTGCCCAAAAAGGGTGTTTTTTAAAACCCTGAAAATTATTGCAGTATTTCAAGCTTAAATTGCACACTGACTAATGCGGCACAGGCCCCAGATAGAGGGCATTGCCAAAAATAGATATTTTTTAAAACCTGAAAATTATTGCTGTATTTCAAGCTTGCATTTAACAATGACAGATGCAGCAAACGCCGCAAAATTTGGATTTTGCCTTAAATTGGTGTTTTTTAATAACAGAATATGACAGCAGTATATAAAGCTTAAATTTCACACTGACAGATGCAGCAAGGGCTGTAAAATTTAGTATTTTGCCCAAAAAGAGTGATTTTTAAAACCCAGAAAATTATTGCAGTATTTCTAGCTAAAATTGCACACTGACTAATGCGGAATAGGCCCCAGATGGAGGGTATTGCCAAAAATTTGTGTTTTTTAAAACCCAGAAAATTATTGCAGTATATCAAGCTTAAATTGCACACAGACAAATACTGCAAAGGCCACAGATGTAGGGTTTTGCCAAAAATGGGTGATTTTTTTTTAAACCCAGAATATAATTACAGTATTTCAAGCTTCTTTTTGACTGTCAGAAATACACATATGCTGTGCTGGTGCATAGAACTTGCATAAAATGGCCTCCGCCGTTCACCTAACTAACAGATAGATATAAGTTATTTTTCTGGGTCACTGGGCTCAGGGCAGGATAAACAGATTGTGCACTGCACCCACAAAACTAAATCTAGGTAGATCACTGATTTAACAAGCACTTCTGATTAAAGATTCTGTCCTATTCTCTCCCTTACAGCAGCAGCATCCTATCCCTACACTAATAAGAGCAGAGTGACCTGCAGCACTACGTGACTCCAGCTTATATCGAGGCTGGGTCACATGCTGCACTGTCCAATCACAGCCATGCCATTAGTAGGCATGGCTGTGATGGCTTCTAAGGGCACACAAGTTAAATGCATGTTGATTGGCTGCTCTGCAGCCTTTCAAAAAGCGCTATTAACTCGCCGAACACAGAACGCAAACTTTTACTCAAAAGTTTGGGTTCGGGGTCCAAAAATCCTAAAGTTCGGTACAAACCTGAAATTTACAGTTTGGGTTCGCTCAACCCTAGTCAACATGTCAACGTGTTCCTGAACTGAAACATTCAAACTGTACCTAGACTATAAAGCATTAAATTCAGAGTAATGACTGTGAGAAACAACCTGTGAAACTTGAAATGTTCTTTCTTACCCAGAAAAGCTTTCTAATGTACTGTAGTTATATGGTGCAAATAAATCTACATATTTCTGCCACAAACCAATAAAGCAATGCAAATACAATTTATACATAAATATTGGGACATCGACACAATTCTAAAAATTTTGGCTCTATACACCATCACAATAGATTTGAAATGAAGCAAACAAGATGTGCTTTAACTGCAGACTGTCAGCTTTAATTTCAGGGTATTTTCATGCAGATCAGGGGAACGGTGTAGGAGTTACAACAGTTTGCATATGTGCCTCCCACTTATTAAGGGACCAAAATTAATGGGACAATTGGCTTCTCAGCTGTTCCATGGCCAGGTGTGTGTTATTCCCTCATTATGCCAATTACAATAAGCAGATAAAAGGTCCAGAGTTCATTTCAAGTGGGCTATTTGCATTTGGAATCTGTTGCTGTCAACTCTCAAGATGAGATCCAAAGAGCTGTCACTATCAGTGAAGCAAGCCATCATTAGGCAGAAAAAGCAAAACAAACCAATCAGAGAGATAGCAAAAACATTTGGCGTGGCCAAAACAACTGTTTGGAACATTCTTAAAAAGAAGCAACGCATCGGTGAGCTCAGCAACACCAAAAGACCTGGAAGATCACAGAAAAAAAACTGTGGTGGATGACTGAAGAATTATTTGCCTGGTGAAGAAAACACCCTTCACAACAGTTGGCCAGATCAAGAACACTCTCCAGGAGGTAGGTGTATGTGTGTAAAAGTCAACAATCAAAAGAAGACTTCACCAGAGAGAATACAGAGGGTTCACCACAAGATGTAAACCATCGGTGAGCCTCAAAAACAGGAAGGCCAGATTAGAGTTTGCCAAACTACATCTAAAAAAGCCTTCACAGTTCTGGAACAACATCCTATGGACAGATGAGACCAAGATCAACTTGTAATAGAGTGTTGGGAGGAGAAGAGTATGGAGAAGGAAAGGAACTGCTCATGATCCTAAGCATACCACCTCATCAGTGAAACATGGTGGTGGTAGTGTCATGGCATGGGCATTTATGACTGCCAGTGGAACTGGTTCTCTTGTATTTATTGATAATGTGACTGCTGACAAAAGCAGCAGGATGAATTCTGAATTGTTTTGAGCAATATTATCTGCTCATATTCAGACAAATGCTACAGAACTCATTGGACGGTGCTTAACAGTACAGATGGACAATGGCCCAAAGCATACTGCAAAAGCAACTAAAGAGTTTTTAAAGGTAAAGAAGTGGAATGTTATGCAATGGCAAAGTCAATCACCTTACCTGAATCCGATTGAGCATGCATTTCACTTGCTGAAGACAAAACTGAAGGGAAAATGCCCCAAGAACAAGCAGGAACTGAAGACAGTTGCAGTAGAGGCCTGGCAGAGCATCACCAGGGATGAAACCCAGCATCTGGTGATGTCTGTGCGTTTTAGACTTCAGGCTGCAATTGACTGCAAAGGATTTGCAGCCAAGTATTAAAAAGTGAAAGTTTGATTTATGGTTATTATTCTGTCCCATTACTTTTGGTCCCTTAACAAGTGGAAGGCACATATGCAAACTGTTGTAATTCCTACACCGTTCACCTGATTTGGATGCAAATACCCTCAAATTAAAGCTGACAGTCTGCAGTTAAAGCACATCTTGTTCACAAATTCGTTGTGAAGGTGTATAGAGTCAAAAATGTTAGAATTGTGTTGATGTCCCAATATTTATGGACCTGACTGTATATTGTACCTTCTCACATTTGGAAAAGTAAGTTACTGCACAACAAATCACGGAAAGCAAGGTAGACAGAAAGTATACGTCTCTATAAATGATAAATTTTCACGGTTTTAGGGAGGAGTTAAAATAACAGCTGATCTTTATTGTTACTAACCAATAAAAACAAACAAAACTAAAAAGTAGGTACAAATAATAATCCTTAAAAGGTGAGAAGTATGGCACTTAATGACCCGCTATTAACTGGACCAGACAGAAGACTGTCAACATATAATTCATGTGCATCCAGAAACATGAGAGTGGTCCAATATATACAAACCGGATCCACTGGGGCAGTATTCAAAACAAAAAGTGCCAAGAAAACCACACAGCCAAAATATATGGCGGTGTCGAGTAATTTACACTGTTATCCGGGTAATGCAGCATAATATAAAAATCAATGGATTAGGGTGATGCAGGCTGATGTGTGCCTGTCATGGGCAATATGATTTAAGGCCCTTAGGTAACAGCCCCATACAAATAAATCCTCTCAGGGATTATCTGTCACTATAGTTTAAGTGTCCATAACCCTGGGGATAGAGATAGGTAATCACCCCAACTACCTAGCAAGAGTAGCTAGCTAAGACTTCCACATAATGCATCTAGGCTCGACACGTTTCTTCAGGAATGAATCATAAGGAGCTACTAGTGTGCACATGGTAAGTATAGCTAAGAGAGTGGTGCTCACGTGGTGGTGTGTGGCGGTGTGCCCGGTACTAGAATGGCCGTGAAGCGGCCTCCTGGAAAGCCGGGTTAAATAGAGGGAGAAACTCCCCCATAAGAATAGCAGGGGTGATGTGCGGCCAATCAGACGGCGGAGAGGCGGGTACCTGCTCGTACACTCTCCAACATCGTGCAGCCTCACAGGATTAGTCACCCGACCGTAACTAGGTTCAATGGGGGGATATGTACTAAGACAATACATAACTGTGATACCTCTTGGCGCAAACTCGACTCCAGTAGATATTATTATAATTTTTTTTAATAAAAAAAAAAAAAGTAGAGTGACAACAGGTTTCAGAGTGGATGTACTCCTTTTTCAAAAAACAGCATAATGTATATAATATAATATTTGTTAAAAGATTGCATGTAGTGTTAAAATAAATTAAAAAAATTATAAGAATTAATTAATTAATTAATTAATTAAATAAAAATAAAATGGCATAACAGACAAAGGTTGATCAATGAGAATCAGTGGAATGGATGAATGAAAGCATTACTTGAATCCATTTTAGCTGGATAAAAATATACATACATCTGTTTAAAATGCATGAAATACATAAATTATCATAGGCGTTACCTAACCTGACCCTAACTAGGTAAGAGGAATGAGCAGGATGCAATGGCAGCTGATCGTTGAACTAACTCATAAATAACATGCTGCAAAACAAATAGATAAAAAAGGACCAGAAGTACAATGAGGGAAAGAAGCAATAAAACAAAACCTATCATGGCTCTATGGATATGATTTGATCTATAGGGACGAAAACAGAGTCAAATGATAATGTGCAACCACCAACAAAAATGCTAGTATAAAACTACTACATGGTGCCGATCAAAATGAGGCAAACTCAACATACTAAATATGAATGGAAGAGGAAACAATTTACAACAAAACTAGCAACCAATCTAAGTGAAGTGGCAGGGAGACACTGTAAGATAACATTGTTGGCAGTGTAAAACCCAGAGAATAAATAAACTGTATTAGAGTAGTGTAATAAGGAGGAAAACGGAGGTATAAAAATTGTTAGCCCACGAGTGCAGAATAGCAGAATGAGGCTATATATATATAAGCCACCAGTAAGTGGCATAGCCATATATAATGTCACAGGGGTATGGGGGTTAACACAAAAATGAAGATGTTGAAAACATTAAATGTTGGTACAGGGAATAGTTAATGAAGCAGACATAGGAAATGGGGACGGACCTTGCCCAGCCTAAAGGTTTACTGGGCATCCTTCTGGAGGACCCTTTGATCGAGATTGCCCCCTCTAGGAGAGGGTCTCACCATCTCTATCCCCTGAAACAAGAATGATTGAATATTACCCGAGTGGTATTTGTTAATGTGGCACGCAATTCGGGTATCTGCTTCTTTTTTTACATCACTCAGATGTTCTCCATTTCTACTGCAGAATTCATGGATGGTCTTGCCTACGTACTGCAAGCCACATGCACAAGTGGCCAAGATAGACAAGGCCAGAGGACCTACAATTCACACAAGATCTAATACTGTAGGATTTAGAAGTGGCTGTGTTTACAAAAGTACATCCCAACATAATAGAGTCACATACCACACAACCCCCACGACGGAATGTTCCTTTGACTGAACTCTTTAACCATGTACTTGAGCGAGGGGTTTGAAAGAACAAGCCAATCTTTCAAATTGCGATCTCTGCGAAAAGTAATAGCTGGAGTATTCCCTACCAAACGTTTAATATCATTAACCATCTGAAGAATACCCCAATGTTTCCATATGATATTCTGGACAAGAACATTTGCTGCATCAAAGGTCGCTTTCAGGCAAATTTGATTATCATTAAAGGGGTATTCTCATCTTAATGATCACTGTTAATCTGATTCTAAATATATCTAATTAACAAATTCCCACCCCTTAGAAGAAAATAAACCTATACTTACCTGACTGCTGTCTTCCATCTCCCCTGGTTTCGGCCACCGTTCTTCTCAGGAATGGAGGTGGCCGCGCGTGCGCAAACGACTTCTTCTCTTCTCCTGGACGGCCGTGCGCTGTACTGAACGCACACGCAGAGGCCGCGCATGCGCTATGGTGATTTCTTCCTGGCCAGTATAGTATACTGGCCAGGAAGAAGTCACCAGGGCGCATGCGCGGCCTCGGCGTGCGCGTTCAGTACAGCGCACGGCCCGGCCGGGAGAAGACATCAATCAAGATGGAGCTCGCCCCCTGCCGAGTGCCGAAACCAGGAAGTGGACGGCGTACCAGGAGCAGGTAAGTATCAAATAGTGTGTTGAGAATACCCCTTTAATGTCCCTTTTTCTAGGGTTGAGCAGAGACTCGTGTGTATATGATAGCGAATGCTGATAAGCCGAAGCTAAAACTTTTCGGGGATAGCCACGTCGCAAAAAACTATTCTCAAGGTCTGTGGCTTTTGCTTGAAAGTCAGAGATGGAGGAACAATTGTGGCAAACCCTGAGATACTGCCCCTTTGGTATATGTACCCCTCTTTAAAGAAAGAGGGTGACAGCTCTCCCAGTGTAAAAAAAAATGTTGGTAGCCGTTGTTTTACGAAACAGGCTAGTGTGGATCTTGCAGTCATTGGTCTTCATTATGGTCAGATCTAGGAAGGTAATCTGGGCGGAGTTGAGTTCAGACTTAAAAAAAGGCCACATTTATTAATATTAAGGGCCCTAATGAATTTACTAAACTCCTGAGTACTATTCAAAAAGATGAGAACATCATCAATGTACCTTAGTCACACTGAGAAGTGAGAAGACCATTCCGTAAGTTCCTCCCCAAAAATCACCTCTTTCTCCCCCCAGCCCAGTTACAGATTGGCTTATGATGGCGCATGGACTCCACATGGCCACGCCCCTGAGCTGGTGGTAGAAACGACGATTGAAAAGAAAGAAAGTCCAGGAGATGGATAACAAATTGATTATGGGGCCTGAATTTCCTGCCATGTTCCTGCAAGAAATATTGTACGGCCCCAAGTCCCTCCTTGTGAGAAAAGGGCCTCTACGTCGAGACTGGCAAGAAGGGTATTCTCCTCCACGTAGAGGCCGTCAAATTTGTTCACAATCTCCATAGAATCCCTCACATAGGAGGGAAGGGACAGTACGAAGGGTGTCAAAATGACATTGACATAGTTACTGATCTGTTGTGTGAGGCTATTTGTGCCACAAACTTTGGGCCTACCTTTCAGGGGGTGTAGCCACTTATGGACTTAAGGCAGACTATAGAACCAGGCTAGCTCAGGGTATGTCAGTAGATGTACCTGAAACTCTGCTTTACTGATAAGATTTGATACCAATGAGGGAGGCAAGATTAGTAATGAGTGGCAAGGGTCATATTCGAATTAGTGATGTTTAGTTTGTCTGTTTATATTGATTAGTAGCAATAAAGATCAGCTTTTATTTTAGCGCCTCACTAATAAGTTATTGCACAAGTAGATGAATTAATTATTTGCTTTGTCTTGTAATTATTCATTAGAGTCCTTCACACTAATGATTTAGCCTGAAAATGTCTCTCTCCATTGGGCAGACTGCAAAAAAATCAGCTAAGTGCATAACTAATAGATATTCATCCATAGACTGATTGTGCTGTCTCTTAGTTACGCTTGTTCCCAGACAGCAGCTTCCATGTGTATCTGTGCAGAGTGCAGAAAGCTTGTTTTTCCAGTACAGAGAAGTCTAAAGTCATGCTGATCTTTTCTATTGATTTATAAAGCATAGTAGTTATTATTGGGGTCCATAAATATAGCATTGAAGTCTACTTTTTTTTTCTACCTTTGGATGAACTTAGTTGTCACTTATTGCACCTGCCAAGGGATATCTCTGTATGGAAAGATAAGTATGTAACATGTGATTCACACATTTCCTGATAAATTGTTTTGCATATAAAATCTGCAAGCTGCTACAGTGCAGAGACCATAGTGTAATAGTGAATACAGGGAAAATAACAAGTACAGGTGGAAAACACATACATGAACTGTACAAACACTGGCCGAAGTAACGTGAATGTGCCTAGGATCTCATATAAAATACAGTGGAGGAAATAATTATTTGACCCCTCACTGATTTTGTAAGTTTGTCCAATGACAAAGAAATGAAAAGTCTCAGAACAGTATCATTTCAATGGTAGGTTTATTGTAACAGTGGCAGATAGCACATCAAAAGGAAAATCGAAAAAATAACTTTAAATAAAAGATAGCAACTGATTTGCATTTCATTGAGTGAAATAAGTATTTGAACCCTCTAACAAAAAAAGACTTAATACTTGGTGGAAAAACCCTTGTTTGCAAGCACAGAGGTCAAACGTTTCTTGTAATTGATGACCAAGTTTGCGCACATTTTAGGAGGAATGTTGGTCCACTCCTCTTTGCAGATCATCTCTAAATCCCTAAGGTTTCGAGGCTGTCTCTGTGCAACTCTGAGCTTGAGCTCCCTCCATAGGTTTTCGATTGGATTAAGGTCCGGAGACTGACTAGGCCACTCCATGACCTTAATGTGCTTCTTCTTGAGCCACTCCTTTGTTGCCTTTGCTGTATGTTTTGGGTCATTGTCGTGCTGGAACACCCATCCACGACCCATTTTCAGTTTCCTGGCAGAGGGAAGGAGGTTGTCGCTCAGGATTTCACGATACATGGCTCCGTCCATTTTCCCGTTTATGCGAATAAGTTGTCCTGTGCCCTTAGCAGAAAAACACCCCCAAAGCAAAATGTTTCCACCCCCATGCTTGACGGTGGGGACGGTGTTTTGGGGGTCATAGGCAGCATTTTTCTTCCTCCAAACACAGCGAGTTGAGTTAATGCCAAAGAGCTCTATTTTGGTCTCATCAGACCACAGCACCTTCTCCCAGTCACTCTCTGAATCATTCAGGTGTTCATTGGCAAACTTCAGACGGGCCTGCACATGTGCCTTCCTGAGCAGGGGGACCTTGCGAGCCCTGCAGGATTTTAATCCATTGCGGTGTAATGTGTTTCCAATGGTTTTCTTGGTGACTGTGGTCCCTGCTAATTTGAGGTCATTAACTAACTCCTCCCGTGTAGTTCTAGGATGCTTTTTCACCTTTCTCAGAACCATTGACACCCCACGAGGTGAGATCTTGCGTGGAGCCCCAGAGCGAGGTCGATTGATTGTCATTTTGTGCTCCTTCCATTTTCGAACAATCGCACCAACAGTTGTCACCTTCTCTCCCAGCTTCTTGCTAATGGTTTTGTAGCCCATTCCAGCCTTGTGCAGGTCTACAATTTTGTCTCTGACATCCTTGGACAGCTCTTTGGTCTTTCCCATGTTGGAGAGTTTGGAGTCTGCTTGATTGATTGATTCTGTGGACAGGTGTCTTTTATACAGGTGACTAGTTAAGACAGGTGTCCTTAATGAGGGTGACTAATTGAGTAGAAGTGTCTAACCACTCTGTGGGAGCCAGAACTCTTAATGGTTGGTAGGGGTTCAAATACTTATTTCACTCAATGAAATGCAAATCAGTTGCTATCTTTTATTTAAAGTTATTTTTTCAATTTTCCTTTTGATGTGCTATCTGCCACTGTTACAATAAACCTACCATTGAAATGATACTGTTCTGAGACTTTTCATTTCTTTGTCATTGGACAAACTTACAAAATCAGTGAGGGGTCAAATAATTATTTCCTCCACTGTATGACAAAATATTTGGGTATTTCTAGTGCATCATATATATAATCAAGATTTACACCTATTTCTGAGCAATTGCACCAAAAGAATAGTAAACTATGCTTAGGTTAAAAGAGGCTTAGCGGAAAGAAGCATGACTAAAGATGTGCCAAAATTGTGCCAACTAATAGGTGGCATAAGGTTAGACAAAGTGTCTAGCTAGGCACAAGATTTAGCAATATTGAGCCATTTAGGCCCCTTTCACACGGGCGAGAATTCCGCATGGGTGCAATGCGTGAGGTGTACGCATTGCACCCTCACTGAATCCAGACCCATTTACTTCAATGGGGCTGTTCAGATGAGCAGTAATTTTCACGCATCACTTGTGCGTGGCGTGAAAATCGCAGCTTGTTCTATATTCTGATTCAGATGCAATGTGATTTTCACGCATGGTTGCTAAGGAGAAGAGTTACCCGGGACCCCATTTACTTTATTATTTTCCATTATAACATGGTTATAATGGGAAATAATAGCATTCTTTAATCCAGAAAGGTCCATTGTGGGGTTAAAAAAATAAATAAATGTAACTCACCTCATCCACTTGATGGCACAGCCAGGCTCGTCTTCTTTCTTCTTCTTCTTGCAGGACCTGGCTGGAAAAAGACCTTCGGTGATGTAATCACGCTCTCCACGTGCGCTCCCTGCTGCCGCCGCTATACAGTAATGCACTGGTATGATCTATACCAGTGTATTACTGTACTGTTCCGGCAGCAGGGAGCGCACGGCGTCATAGCAACCAGTGACGCCGTGCGCTCCTGCTCTCAGGAGGGATCCAGGCCGCGGTTCCACGGGCCGCACGCGGCTGTGAAACACGGCCGTGTGCATGGGGCCTTAAACAGGTACAAAATAGGTCAAAATTGACACTTCCAGTATGTAAAATCTAGCCAAGAATGACATATTATATGACCTCCTTCCCATAAAAAAAACTGAGCTGAATTCAATAAAGCAAATTTCAAATATTGCAGCCTCCCTCTCAATTAGTACTTTCAAACATTGGAAGTAAATTTTCTACAACTTACACCAGTCAAAAGAGTGTGTCTAGACTTTCAGACTTTGCTTCACTCTGTATATATACTGTATATATAAAGTCACAAGTGACAAATGTAACTCTGCCCAAAAAACATCCTTGTCACCCTATGTAGCATGGTGCAAACCATACGCATCATACATTTTTTGCAATATGTAGTCCGTTAAACCAGCCAACAACACTCCACTTTTTTGACAAATAGTCTGTCAAACATTACTTGCCGATTTTTTCTACAGACAGGATTAGTAAATCTGACTCACTGTGCTTTAGCTATTTTTTTACTTGGTCAACAAAGTTTACAAAAAGTTCACCATGTAGAGACAGATGCAATCATCACAGTTTTAAAAAAATGATTATTGTAAATATTCTTTCATCCTAGCTATTTCTGGCACATGCTACTCAGTCTTGACAGGTCTTAAATGTGTGAAACGTGGCCGAGTTGCTGTTTATAGTTCCCCCTTAATATATACATGTGTTGAAATTTCCCTCAGGAGAAATTATTATGAGTTGTGCAGTAAGTACTACTACTGCTACAATTCACTACGGAATGATGAGTATTAGAGATAAGCAAATTTCATGTTATGAAATTCGTTCACCCTTGTCTGGTGGTAAAAGCAGAATTGCGTTATGGATTCCGTTATCACCGACCATAACGCAATTCTATGACAGAATGCATAACGGAATGCCTTTAAAAGGGATTCCGTTATTCATTCCGTCATAATGGAAGTCTATGGCCTGCATAACAGATCCGTCCCAACCCCCCTGCATAACGGAAACGGGACGGATCCGTTTTGCAGCCCATAGACTTCTATTATGACGGAATTAATAATGGAATGCCTTTAAAGGCATTTCGTTATGCATTCCATCATAGAATTGTGTTATGGTCCGTGGTAACAGAATCCATAACACAATTCTGCTTTTACCACCAAACGAAGTGTGAACGAATTAAAAAATTTGAAATTCGCTCATCTCTCGTGAGTATCTATAACCAGTCTAGAAATATGTATAAAGCGGATTGACCTTGCAAATTAATTGATCACTACTAAGTACAATATTGGTACAACACACCTGATATTAGATTTATGGACTTGGTGCAGAATGAAATAAAAAAGAAAAACGTTCATTGTTGCCCATAAAATAACAACTATAGTGCAGTGCAGCTTTCATTTCTTAAGGAGTTCAAGACTGGGCCATTTAACTGACCAAACACTTTTTCATTTTTTTTGTACATGTCTGTGAAAGCAGTACCTTTTTTTGCCCCGTTTGGTCAAGTAAATAATAAAAAAAATAAATCTTTGTACAATTTACTTAACTTTTTTTTTAATGTAACACTTGGATTCCTCAGCATGTTCAAATAATTTCACTTATCATTTGTCTGTACAGTGCCTCGATTGTAAGTTGGGTAGTGGGGGGTTCTTACACCAGGGCTGACTCAAGGAAGCCCTGCCCAATACTCACTAAGTAGTAATGTTAACATAATCTAATAATAGGCAAGGATAATAAAAGAATGAGACAACAAGTAGGCTTTACTGGTGGGTCTAGTGCGAAGTGCTAGTGCAAGACGCAAATAGAAAGATAATTAATCTACTAGCAAACAGATGAATTATAATAGCAGTCATATAACACAGAAAACACAGTACAAGATTAGTACAGTGCATTTCAACAAGTAACAACAAAACTGTCATTTCACCTTCACACCAGGTCCACATACTCCAGTAGCATCAACCTATCTACCTCACTAGCTCGCTATCTCTGAGGGCTAAGATTAAACAATACATAACATTCCCCAATGTTGGTAGCTACTGGGACCATTGGCGATTTTAGATGGGAGTGCAGACAGTCATACAGAGGCCGAAAGTAGTAATAGGACTATTGGCTTCTTTTAAATCTGTCCTCACCTCTAATCCCCAGGCTGACATTTACCTTACAGTTGCTTTCTGTACCCTCAGTCTCCCCCAATAGCATCAGATTTTTCTACGGCAACTTAGACATAACTAAGCACAGGGACTCAGAGGAGATTTCCATAGCTGAGTAAACAGCAGGGAGTCAGGCAGTGATGTCTCTAGTGGCCCTTCTTGATAGTCAGTCACATTCTTTGTCTGTCCTGACAGACTGGGGTTCATACCATGGCTGAGTAGTTCTCCTGACAGGCTGTAAGCAGTAGCTGTTCTCTGTAGTTCTCCTGACCGGTTGTAGGCAATAGCTGGGCTTTGTGGTTCTCCTGACAGTCTGAAGTCTCTAGCTGGGCTCTGTAGTTCTTATGACAGTCTGAAGGCTCTAGCTAGGCTCTGTAGTTCTCATGGCAGGCTGAAGGCTCTAGCTATGATCTTTAGTTCTCCTAACAGGTTTTAGGTGGTAGCTGGGCTCTGTAGTTCTCCGGACAGTCTGAAGGCTCTAGCTGTGCTCTGTAGTTCTCCTGACAGGCTGAAGGCTCTAGCTGTGCTCTGTAGTTTTCCTGACAGGCTGAAGGCTCTAGCTGTGCTCTGTAGTTCTCCTGACAGGCTATAGGCTCTAGCTGTGCTCTGTAGTTCTCCTAACAGGCTGAAGGCTCTAGCTGTGCTCTGCAGTTCTCCTGACAGGTTGCAGGCAATAGCTGGGATCTGTGGTTCTCCTGACAGTCTGAAGGCTCTAACTGGGCTCTATAGTTCTCCTGACAGTCTGAAGGCTCTAGATGGGCTCTGTAATTCTCCTGACAGTCTGAAGGCTCTAGCTAGGCTCTGTAGTTCTCCTGACAGGTTGTAGGTGGTAGCTGGGTTCTGTAGTTCTCCTGACAGTCTGATGGCTCTATCTGTGCTCTGTAGTTCTCCTGATAGGTTGAAAGCTCTAGCTGTGATCTGTAGTTCTCCTGACAGGCTGAAGGCTCTAGCTGTGCTCTGAAGTTCTCCTGACAGGTTGCAGGCAATAGCTGGACTCTGTAGTTCTCCTGACAATCTAAAGGCTCTAGCTGGGCTCTGTAGTTCTCCTGACAGGCTGAAGGCTCTAGCTGTGCTCTGTAGTTCTCCTGACTGGCTGAAGGCTCTAGCTGTGATCTGCAGTTCTCTTGACAGGCTGAAGGCTCTAGCTGTGCTCTGTAGTTCTCCTGACAGTCTGAAGGCTCTAGCTGTGCTCTGTAGTTCTCCTGACAGTCTGAAGGCTCTAGCTGGGCTCTGTAGTTCTCCTGACAGGCTGAAGGCTCTAGCTATGCTCTATAGTTCTCCTGACAGGCTGAAGGCTCTAGCTGTGCTCTGTAGTTCTCCTGACAGTCTGAAGGCTCTAGCTGGGCTCTGTAGTTCTCCTGACAGGCTGAAGGCTCTAGCTGTGCTCTGTAGTTCTCCTAACAGGTTGTAGGTGGTAGCTGGTCTCTATAGTTCTCCTGACAGTCTGATGGCTCTATCTGTGCTCTGTAGTTCTCCTGACAGGCTGAAGGCTCTAGCTGTGAATTGTAGTTCTCCTGACAGGCTGAAGGCTCTAGCTGTGCTCTGTAGTTCTCCTGACAAGTTGCAGGCAATAGCTGGACTCTGTGGTTCTCCTGACAGTCTGAAGGCTCTAGTTGGGCTCTATAGTTCTCCTGACAGTCTGAAGGCTCTAGCTAGGCTCTGTAGTTCTCCTGACAGGCGGAAGGCTTTAGCTGTGCTCTGTAGTTCTCCTAACAGGTTGTAGGTGGTAACTGGGCTTATTAGTTCTCCTGACAGTCTGAAGGCTCTAGCTGGGCTTTGTAGTTCTCCTGAGAGTCTGAAGGCCCTAGCTTTGTTCTGTAGTTCTCCTAACAGGTTTTAGACAGTAGCTGGGCTCTTTAGTTCTCCTGACAGGCTGAAGGCTCTAGCTGGGCTCTGTAGTTCTGTTGATAGGCTGAAGGCTCTAGCTGGGCTCTGTAGGGGGCACAACGCTTAAAAAAATAAAAAATAAAATAAAAAAATAATAATAATGATAATAAAACACCACCACTAGCCCACACCACAGCCTGTAGCCCCAGCGACCAAAACACCAAAAAAATGACCATAACGGAAAATGGATATAACTTAAAAAACAAAACAAAAACTTTTACACTATTGAGATCTATCATAGGATCTCAATAACAAAAGAAAACGCTTCAGTTATGTCCCCATTCATTGTCACTGGGGACAAAACTGAACGAAACGGAGTGCACCAGAATGTATTCCGTTCCATTTGGTTGCGTCCCCTTCACGGGAAGAATAACACTGCCAGCAGCGTTTTTCTGTCCGCGATGTGGTGCTGAGCAAGACGGATCTGTCCCTATTGACTTACATTGTGTGTCAGGATGGATCCGTCTTGCTCCACACCAAGACACAATAGAAAACGGATCCATCCCCCGTTGACTTTCAATGGTGTTCCTGATTAATCCACCATGGCTATATAAGACATAATACAACCGGATCCGTTCATGACAGATGCATGAGGTTGTATTATTGTAGCAGAAGCGTTTTTGCATGACGGATCAGAAAAAATGCTAGTGTGAAAGTAGCCTTAGAAACAGGAGAGGCAGGTGAGGAAGGACATCCTTGTGCTAGACATCTTTAGCCACAGTTCATTAGATCCTGTTAGTCACTGTCTCAGCACCTGTGGCAATGCTAATGAGGTGACATTGTGTGCTTTCAACTCATTCTGTCTTCCATGCACTGCTGAAGCTGTGTAAACTAAGACAACCACGTGACGGCTGCAGATGCTTTTTCAGCAAACCATAAGGAGCTGCAGAACAAACTGCATCTAGTAGTGCACACAGTGGATACCCTCAAACATCTGAAACATCCTCACTCATCATATGTTCCCCAGAGTACCAGCCCCAGTGTCAAAGCTTCTGATACTCCCCAAATTTGTACTACTCCTTAGAATTCTAGCACAGATAACCCCATTGCATCCAAAGATGAATCCAGTAGTGCCAGCAATAGCTGCCCTCATGCCATTCATTGATACTTCCTAATACTGATCACAGAAGCCACATTTGAGCCACAGACACCCAACCGGCACTTACTTCCTCCTCTGGACCTGGTGTCACTCATCTCAGTCTATCAATGCCAAATTTTGTTCCATTATTGTGACGCCACCAGTAGCAGCTAGTTGACAAATCATTGTTTCTCATTGATTGCACTTTGGAGCTACAATTGCACTTTGGAGCTACAGCTGTCTATTCCAGTTATCACTAAAGCTTCTTTTATACTGCCGTTAGTATTTAAGGCAGGCTGTTCTGGCAGAGTACTGTACATGCCGGAGCTCTCTGGTTCCAGCATTGTCAGATGTTACCTGTGAAAGAAGCCTAAGTTTTAACACATCTGGCTTTTTATTATTTTTATGTGCTTTTAGTCTTTTCTCCAAATAATGATATACTTTGTCTCAGAAAAGTCTTAGATTTAAATTTTGTCATATTTTGTATTTATTTTTTGCTAGTTTATTAGAGCTAGGCATGCATACCTGAGTTAGTCTGTCAATGATTGCCAAAAGATCTGCAATTACCTTATAATAACAGCTTTCATTAATGTCTCCTGTCCCTTTCCACTGCTCCCTTAAAATACCGTTGCTATGGCTTGTCTGTCTCCGGTTAGGAAGACAAAGGGGCGGTCCTTCACACTGCATGCCTGCATTAGGCTTCAGAGTGAGGAGGCGTGTCTCCCACTAATCCAATCTGATTGGCTGTCAGGAAGCTGCTGGCTACAGCAAGTTTGTATGTGACCTGAGGGAATGCAGTTTTGGCCTCAGAGAACTGGCAGAGGAGCCATCTTGAGAACATCCTCATAATGTAGGATTCAAAACAGCCGTAACTAAGGGGAAAACTCAAGGTAAGTGAAGAAACTAAAGATTGTTTATGCATAATGCTGCAGCAGCAGTAATATATGCTGAAATAGATTTTTTTATGAAAATAAGACAGTTTTCCTTTAAGGTAAATGTATTTATATTGTGAATGATTATGCAATGCTACGTGAATGGTATATCCATGGCATCCACATTTCATATGGTAATAGGGAAACCTTTCTACTGTATCCTATATCTAAATTTAGATTTTCTTTTACATACCTGTAGGTCAGAGTTAAATGTAGTACATTTTCCAAAACTGTTGTGTAAATGGATCTTATGCGGGCTTGCATCACAAAGCAGCAGCTGTAAGCCTGGAGCTGTGGATTTGTTGTGGGAACAGCAAACATAGAGTAGTTAACGTGAGCACAAGGTATTGGATCATGATTGTCCTATGCCCCGAGGGGCAAATTTATAGCGCATGAAATAGTGAAACATACATGCCTTGAAAGTGGTTCCTCCATCTAAAATATATATTTCCAATTTAAATTTGTTAGGTTCAGCTCAGCCAAACGAATTTCTAGTCTTCAACCCCTTAATGACCAGGGCTGAAAAGGCCTTAAAGGGAACCTGTCACATTAAACATATGCTGAAAGAGTTGCTGAGCAGATTGATGTATAGTTTTATGGAAAATAATTCTGTACAACTTTTATTTTATACAGTTATATTCCTGCTCATTCTTTGAAGTCAAGGAGGCGGTCCTATCAGTGATTGGCAGCTCTCTCTGTATACACAGTCATAGAAGGAATATTGTCAATGACTGATAGGACCGTCTCCTGGACTACGAGGCCCAGATAGAGAAATAATTTAAATGAATTAAATTATAGAACCTTTTCCCATAAAACTATATTTCAATCTGCTCAGCTCCTCCTGCTCTATAACATGATGTCTCTAGCTTACCCTGCATTTTCACGGTGACAGGTTCCCTTTAACGGGGAAGACCAACTTGTTAAAGCTTTGATTCATCTTCCCCATCCTCCAGACCTATGGATGGAAGCATAGACAATGGTTAACCCTGACCAATTCATACAAAAGTATGCAGGTACAAAACAATATATCAAATATCATTAAATAACAATATGCAAGTACCCTATTCTGGGGTACTGCAAATGTAGGGCTCCATGCCTTGGTTACTGTATGGCAATAATATGTGGTATAACATGACATTTTTTTTTAAACAAATGTATGTTCAAATAATTTAAGTAGGAAATAGTTAACTTAGGCCTCCTGCAATACACGGGTGCCGTTCCGTGGGCATTCCGCATCACAGATGCGGACTCATTCACTTCAATGGGTTCGCAAATCCAGAGATGCGGAATGGTGCGGGATGGAGTGCTTCCGCAGGGTTTCGTCCCGTACTTACTTCCGTTCCGCAAAAAGATAGAACATGTCCTATCTTTTTGCGGAACGGCCGGATTGCGGACCCATTAAAGTGAATGGATTTGCGATCTACTGTGGTTGATCCACGGACGGTGTTCGTGCATTGTGGCCCACAATTTGCGTGCCGCAGCACGACCATGGGGCGCACACGTTTGTGTGCAGGAGGCCATAAAATGCAACAATTTATATGGCCCTTAAAGATCTGTTCATTTTGGACAATTCCATCTTATTGTGCTGGTTCCCCTAAAACAAGTTGATCATAGGCATCTCTTCTTCTGGGCACTCTCATCCAATAATATCTTCTGGAGTTATCCCGAGATTAATGTAAAACATGAAAATCAGACATCATATCATGTCTCTTTGTAAAAAAGCTAGAGCCAGCCCTGTACCTTACATGGATCTAGAGATTGCCCCATTCCTTGCTCCAGTTTCTCTACTAAATTTATATCAAACTGTTTCAATACTGTTTGTATTAGGCCCCTTTCACACGGGTGAGATTTGCGCGCCGGTGCATTGTGTGAGGTGAACGCATTGCACCCGCACTGAATCCAGACCCATTAATTTCTATGGGGCTGTGCACATAAGCTGTGATTTTCACACATCACTTGTGCGTTGTGTAAAAATCGCAGCATGCTCTATATTGTGCGTTTTTCACGCAATGCAGGCCCCATAGAAGGGAATGGGGCTGAGTGAAAATCGCAAGTATCCGCAAGCAAGTGCGGATGCGGTTGCTAGGAGACCATCGGGATGAGGACCCGATCATTATTATTTTCACTCATAACATGGTTCTAAGAGAAAATAATAGCATTCTTAACCCCTTATTGACCACCCATACGTGTTTTTTCAGCCCAAGTTAGCGATAAAATCTAGTGCTGTAGCTCCGTGCCCGCAGCTACCGGAGGTTGCTGAGGGCTCAGGGCAGTGATCAGAGACCGTGACAAGTGGTCTCTAATCATGTGATCGCCGTGATACACTTTATCATGGCGATCACAGAAAATGCAGGCAGCGGAGCAGCCCGCACTAAACGTTCTCCCTCCTCTCATGTAAGAGAGGAGGAAGAAAGTCTCCGGTGCAGCGATCGGCTCAGCTCTTCTGGCCCTAAGCTGGGTCCCAATCCTCACCCCCCCCCCCACGCCCCCCTTACCCTCAAGAAAGATGGCGGCAGCCTGGCGCATGCGCAGAGTGAAAGCCGGTCAACGCCGCTCACCACGGCTCACCGCTGCTCTCAGTAAGGTCTCTCTCCTCAGGAGAGGAGAGAAAAGTTCAAATTATGCCCCGATCGGGTCCCCCAGATATGTTTAATAAAGTTATTAGGGCGCCCCCCCCCCCCCCCCCACATCTAGTAAAAAAATAATAATAAATGGCGCAGATATGCGCACTGGTTGCTGTGCTGAAGATCTGCCTTCAGCACAGTAACCATCAGGGACCAATAATAATGTGCTCTGTAGGAAAAAATATGTCTTTAAATTAATACTTTTGTGTAAAAAAATGAAAATGTAATTTTTTTACACCTTCTTAGCATTAATTTCTTTAAAAAACTAGTGGGTCAAAAAACTCATTACACCTATAGATAAATACGTTAAGGGGCCTAGTTTTGAAAATGGGTTAACTTTTGGGTGGGTTCTATTATTCTGACACTTATAAACCTCTGCAAACTTGGCTTGTTGCATTACTTTGATGTGCAAAACAGTTACAAAGTTATTCTAACCTAAAATGACACATGTCAGATTTCCAAAATTTGGCTTGGTCATTAAGGCCCAAACAGGCTTGTCACTAAGGGGTTAATTCGGAATGCTTAGTACAATAGGGCTGGAGGGGTTAAAAAAAAAATAATAGTACAAACCGGATTCCAAAAAAGTTGGGACACTAAACAAATTGTGAATAAAAACTGAATGCAATGATGTGGAGATGGCAAATGTCAAAATGTTATTTGTAATAGAACGTAGATGACAGATCAAACGTTTAATCCGAGTAAATGTATACTTTTAAAGGAAAAATACGTTGATTCAAATTTTCACGGTGTCAACCAATCCCCAAAAAGTTGGGACAAGTAGCAATAAGAGGCTGGAAAAAGTAAATTTGAGCATAACGAAGAGCTGGAAGACCAATTAACACTAATTAAGTCAATTGGCAACATGATTGGGTATAAAAAGAGCTTCTCAGAGTGGCAGTGTCTCTCAGAAGCCAAGATGGGTAGAGGATCACCAATTCCCACAATGTTGCGCAGAAAGATAGTGGAGCAATATCAGAAAGGTGTTACCCAGCGAAAAATTGTAAAGAGTTTGCATCTATCATCATCAACTGTGCATAACATCATCCGAAGATTCAGAGAATCTGGAACAATCTCTGTGCGTAAGGGTCAAGGCCGTAAAACCATACTGGATGCCCGTGATCTCCGGGCCCTTAAACGACACTGCACCACAAACAGGAATGCTACTGTAAAGGAAATCACAGAATGGGCTCAGGAATACTTCCAGAAACCATTGTCAGTGAACACAATCCACCGTGCCATCCGCCGTTGCCAGCTGAAACTCTACAGTGCAAAGAAGAAGCCATTTCTAAGCAAGATCCACAAGCTCAGGTGTTTTCACTGGGCCAGGGATCATTTAAAATGGAGTGTGGCAAAATGGAAGACTGTTCTGTGGTCAGACGAGTCACGATTCAAAGTTCTTTTTGGAAATCTGGGACGCCATGTCATCCGGACCAAAGAGGACAAGGACAACCCAAGTTGTTATCAACGCTCAGTTCAGAAGCCTGCATCTCTGATGGTATGGGGTTGCGTGTGGTATGGGCAGCTTGCATGTCTGGAAAGGCACCATCAATGCAGAAAAATACATTCAGGTTCTAGAACAACATATGCTCCCATCCAGACGTCATCTCTTTCAGGGAAGACCCTGCATTTTTCAACAAGATAATCCCAGACCACATTCTGCATCAATCACAACATCATGGCTGTGTAGGAGAAGGATCCGGGTACTGAAATGGCCAGTCTGCAGTCCAGATCTTTCACCTATAGAGAGCATTTGGCGCATCATAAAGAGGAAGGTGCAACAAAGAAGGCCCAAGACGATTGAACAGTTAGAGGCCTGTATTAGACAAGAATGGGAGAGCATTCCTATATCTAAACTTGAGAAACTGGTCTCCTCAGTCCCCAGACATCTGTTGAGTGTTGTAAGAAGAAGGGGAGATGCCACACAGTGGTGAAAATGGCCTTGTCCCAACTTTTTTGGGATTTGTTGACACCATGAAATTCTGATTCAACATATTTTTCCCTTAAAATGGTACATTTTCTCAGTTTAAACTTTTGTTCCGTGATTTATGTTCTATTCTGAATAAAATATTAGAAGTTGGCACCTCCACAACATTGCATTCAGTTTTTATGCACGATTTGTATAATGTCCCAACTTTTTTGGAATCTGGTTTGTAATTTAATAGTAATTTAACTCACCCTAATCCACTTGTTCGCGCAGCCCGGCTTCTCTTCTGTCTTCATCTTTGCTGTGCACAGGAAAAGGACCTGTGGTGACATATCATGTGATGGACCATGTGATGAGCGCAGTGACGTCATCAAGGGTCCTATTCCTCAAAGAAGAAGGCAGAAGAGAAGCCGGGCTGCGCAAACAAGTGGATTAAGGTGAGTTAAAATTATTATTATTTTTTTAACCCCTCCAGCCCTATTGTGCTAAGCATTCTGTATTAAGAATGCTATTATTTTCCTTTATAACCATGTTATAAGGGAAAATATTAAAATCTACACAACACCGATCCCAAACTCGAGCTTCTGCGAAGAAGTCTGGGTTCGGGTTTGGGTAACAGACATGCTAATTTTTCTCACACGCATGCAAAACGCATTACAATGTTTTGCACTCGCGCAGAAAAATTGCATATTTTCCTGCAACTCACACCCGCATCTTATCCGGCCCAAAAACATGACGCCCGTGTGAAAGAGGCCTTAGTATCAAAAAACTCATTACACCTATAGATAAATACGTTAAGGGACCTAGTTTTGAAAATGGCTTAACTTTTGGGTGGGTTCTATTATTCTGACACTTATAAACCTCTGCAAACTTGGCTTGTTGCATTACTTTGATGTGCAAAACAGTTACAAAGTTATTCTAACCTAAAATGACACATGTCAGATTTCCAAAATTTGGCTTGGTCATTAAGGCCCAAACAGGCTTGGTCACTAAGGGGTTAATTCGGAATGCTTAGTACAATAGGGCTGGAGGGGTTAAAAAAATAATAATAGTACAAACCGGATTCCAAAAAAGTTGGGACACTAAACAAATTTTGAATAAAAACTGAATGCAATGATGTGGAGATGGCAAATGTCAATATTTTATTTGTAATAGAACTTAGATGACAGATCAAACGTTTAATCTGAGTAAATGTATACTTTTAAAGGAAAAATACGTTGATTCAAATTTTCACGGTGTCAACCAATCCCCAAAAAGTTGGGACAAGTAGCAATAAGAGGCTGGAAAAAGTAAATTTGAGCATAACGAAGAGCTGGAAGACCAATTAACACTAATTAAGTCAATTGGCAACATGATTGGGTATAAAAAGAGCTTCTCAGAGTGGCAGTGTCTCTCAGAAGCCAAGATGGGTAGAGGATCACCAATTCCCACAATGTTGCGCAGAAAGATAGTGGAGCAATATCAGAAAGGTGTTACCCAGCGAAAAATTGTAAAGACTTTGCATCTATCATCATCAACTGTGCATAACATCATCCGAAGATTCAGAGAATCTGGAACAATCTCTGTGCGTAAGGGTCAAGGCTGTAAAACCAAACTGGATGCCCGTGATCTCCGGGCCCTTAAACGACACTGCACCACAAACAGGAATGCTACTGTAAAGGAAATCACAGAATGGGCTCAGGAATACTTCCAGAAACCATTGTCAGTGAACACAATCCACCGTGCCATCCGCCGTTGCCAGCTGAAACTCTACAGTGCAAAGAAGAAGCCATTTCTAAGCAAGATCCACAAGCTCAGGCGTTTTCACTGGGCCAGGGATCATTCAAAATGGAGTGTAGCATAATGGAAGACTGTTCTGTGGTCAGACGAGTCACGATTCAAAGTTCTTTTTGGAAATCTGGGACGCCATGTCATCCGGACCAAAGAGGACAAGGACAACCCAAGTTGTTATCAACGCTCAGTTCAGAAGCCTGCATCTCTGATGGTATGGGGTTGCATGAGTGCGTGTGGTATGGGCAGCTTGCATGTCTGGAAAGGCACCATCAATGCAGAAAAATATATTCAGGTTCTAGAACAACATATGCTCCCATCCAGACGTCATCTCTTTCAGGGAAGACCCTGCATTTTTCAACAAGATAATCCCAGACCACATTCTGCATCAATCACAACATCATGGCTGTGTAGGAGAAGGATCCGGGTACTGAAATGGCCAGTCTGCAGTCCAGATCTTTCACCTATAGAGAGCATTTGGCGCATCACAAAGAAGGCCCAAGACGATTGAACAGTTAGAGGCCTGTATTAGACAAGAATGGGAGAGCATTCCTATATCTAAACTTGAGAAACTGGTCTCCTCAGTCCCCAGACGTCTGTTGAGTGTTGTAAGAAGAAGAGGAGATGCCACACAGTGGTGAAAATGGCCTTGTCCCAACTTTTGGGGAATTTGTTGACACCATGAAATTCTGATTCAACATATTTTTCCCTTAAAATGGTACATTTTCTCAGTTTAAACTTTTGTTCCGTGATTTATGTTCTATTCTGAATAAAATATTAGAAGTTGGCACCTCCACATCATTGCATTCAGTTTTTATTCACGATTTGTATAGTGTCCCAACTTTTTTGGAATCTGGTTTGTAATTTAATAGTAATTTAACTCACCCTAATCCACTTGTTCGCGCAGCCCGGCTTCTCTTCTGTCTTCATCTTTGCTGTGCACATTAAAAGGACCTGTGGTGACATATCATGTGATGGACCATGTGATGAGCGCAGTGACATCATCAAGGGTCCTATTCCTCAAAGAAGAAGGCAGAAGAGAAGCCGGGCTGCGCAAACAAGTGGATTAAGGTGAGTTAAAATTATTATTATTTTTTTAACCCCTCCAGCCCTATTGTGCTAATCATTCTGTATTAAGAATGCTATTATTTTCCTTTATAACCATGTTATAAGGGAAAATATTAAAATCTACACAACACCGATCCCAAACTCGAGCTTCTGCGAAGAAGTCTGGGTTCGGGTTTGGGTAACAAACATGCTAATTTTTCTCACACGCATGCAAAACGCATTACAATGTTTTGCACTCGCGCAGTAAAAAATTGCATATTTTCCTGCAACGCACACCCGCATCTTATCCGGCCCAAAAACATGACGCCCGTGTGAAAGAGGCCTTAGTATTTAAATCCAGATGCTGGTTTGAACACTGCAGAATTTTTTTTATGGGACAACCCCTTTAATCTTCTTCCAGCAAGAGATTCCATAATAAAATATTCCCTACTACTGCCCTGTCAGCCATTACATTGCTGGAAGCAGATTTGCATCTATTACCACTATTGCCAATTTCCCTGACAACAGTGCCGACACTATCTGCAGGTTGTGTGTGATATTACAGTTCAGTAATATACACTTCAATTGATGAGTCACCTTTGGACAAGTGTTGTGCTGTTTCTGGAAATCAGCCTTGTTTGTCTAAGGCCTCTTTCACACTTGCGTTGTCCGGATCCGGCGTGTACTCCACTTGCCGGAATTACACGCCGGATCCAGAAAAACGAAAGTGTACTGAAAGCATTTGAAGACGGATTCGTCTTCAAAATGCTTTCAGTGTTACTATGGCACCCAGGACGCTATTAAAGTCGCTTGGGGCGCCCTGACGTCACTCTGGAGCGCCCCGGGAGCCGCACGGATGGTAAGTATACTGCTCCCCACTACACTTTACTTTACACTTTAGCGTCCCGGCAGCCATGGTAACCATTGAGAAAAAGCTAAACGTCGGATCCGTCAATGCGCCGAAACGACGTTTAGCTTAAGGCCGGATCCGGATCAATGCCTTTCAAGGGGCATTCATTCCGGATCCGGCTTTGCGGCAAGTCTTCAGGATTTTTGGCTGGAGCAAAAAGCGCAGCATGCTGCGGTATTTTCTCCGGCCAAAAACCGTTCCGGTCCGGAACTGAAGACATCCTGATGCATCCTGAACGGATTTCACTCCATTCAGAATGCATTAGGATAAAACTGATCAGGATTCTTCCGGCATAGAGCCCCGACGACGGAACTCTTTGCCGGAGAGAAGAACGCAAGTGTGAAAGAGCCCTAATGCTGTACAATCCCTTTAAGGGCGGGTTCTCATTCGCATTATGGAATACGATCATAGGGTTCCGTTATAACAGAGTTATAATGGAATGTAACTGAATTTTAGGATGGAATGCAAAACGGAAGCCTTTCAGAGACATTTTGTTTTGCTTCATCCTAATACTTCTCTGGGGACAAATAATGGTTCTGTTTGGTTCCGTTATCATGTATAATGGAACCAAACTGAACCGTTATTTGTCCCCATAGACATGTATTAGGATCAGAGATGCCAACTGTCCAGAAATAGGGGACTTTTTTCTGTGTCCATGAAAAGAAATAGATGTGTCCATGATTTTTTTAAGGCTGATGGTTCTTGACTAGATGATTTTGGTGATAATTATGATGTTACAGCTCATGAGTTCTTATCAGTATATTAAGTGTGACACAGTAAAGGGAATTGTATGGGGAGGGAGGTACTTTCCTCCCAGTGTGTGCTTCTGGACTGATTAGCAGTCAGGTGAGGTCAAACACCGGACTGGATCGCAGGTTAACACCTAGCTGTCCTTAAAAGACAGCTGGGCTCAGCAGGAAGGAGTCTCTGTGTTTTGGGATCTGAATGTGTGTGCTGTGTTAAAGAGCTGAGAGCCGCATGCTGGAAAATAGGCTCCTGAAGCCTGCCGTGGACTGCTGCTGACAACCTGCTAGCAAGGTGAATGTTTTTGTTCTGTGGACTTTCCATGGTGTGAATGAAGACCAAGACTGCGAACTGTTATTTTGTTTTGCCTTTTGTGTGAATAAACACTGAACTGTTTAAGTTAATGACTTTGTGGTTGCCTCTATACTGCGTCCGCTAACCTGCCTGCCAGAGAAAATCCTCACATGAGCTATAGACGTTTATTACTCATAACCGTTATCATTCATTATAATTTTCCAAAGTGTCCGTAAAAAATGTTGGCTGTACGTGAAGTTGTCCAAAAAAAAACGAAAAATTCTGGCTGGCAACCCTGATTAGGACGGAGCAAAATGGAATGCGTCTTAAAGGCTTCCGGTTTCATTCTGTCATATTCCAACTCTCTATAACGGGATTCCATAATGTGAATGTGAACCCGGCCTAAACTGTTGGTTCTTCAATTAGGCCATCTATCTTTTCTCTTGTGAGTATTCTGTGTAGTGTATATAATTTATTAGTTCTGAAAACACATGCCTTAAAAATAAAATATAATATTAATAATACTATACCCTGATAAAATCACTTGTGACATCAAATGTCCAGTCGTTCAATTACCGTAAGAAGACATAATCACATGGTTTTAAAATCCAATATACTGAGCAGGATGTGTTGGAAAGAGATAAGCACAATATAAAGGACTTTTCCTTTTAATTAATTTTCATCTGGAAACATTGCTGCTCAAAAGTCCTTGTCATATCGATAATTTAGATTTTCGGGCAAGGAAGTACATTACGAACAATGCTGTGACCACCACAGTGCCATTGCTGATGCAAATACTTTCGTCTTGAAACCACAGGAAGCAGAAATGAGGTCAGTAATTAGTGTATCATATGTCCAGGTACCAGAGTGACTGTTGTAAATGTGAGGTATAGTGATGTATAATGATGATGGTTTCATTCATTTGCTAACAAATTTGGAAAATGTGTCAAAAATCTTCCTTGACTGCTCTTACACTGTAATAATTATGTGTTTAACCTGAATTTTCTGCTACAAAACCCTTTAAAGGAGTTGCAAAGAGTATAATAGGGTACATATCACATAGCCTATGCTATACATATTTCGTCATGAGGACTCCTGACTACTTAAGAAGGCTATAGCGTATTACACTGTATAGGTGTACAGTGGGATACAATGCCCCACACAGCCACCACCCTCTCTCTTGGAACAGAAATCCCAGGCGTGGCATCATACAAATCATAATTAGTGTTGAGTGAAGTAAGCTTCTGATTATAGATCCAAAATAGCTTGAATGCTGTACAGAGATCCGTCTCCATACAGCATTTAAATGTATGGGCACCACTGAGGTGAAATTCGCTATCTCCGAAATCTTATGAGACTTCGGTGAATAACTTCGGACTTTGATTTTTTTAACCTGAAAATAATTTTAAAACCCTGATCCAAAGTCGTCTTCAGTACCGATACTGTTACGAATAAGAACCTTTCGAAACGCGTCAACAGCCTACACCAGAGAGAATTGAGCCTTGTATTGTCTGCGCACCATTGATAAATAAAGACGGAGAACTTGACACTTCAAAAAAGTGAGTGCTGGAGTCTGAATTTTTCCATTACTTCAGTACCGATACCGGTACCGAAGCCAACTTTGGATTGCCGTTCTGAAATGGTTTTCAAGTTGAATAAATTAATGCCGACGTTATTACCGCATTCAAAGTTTTGACCCAAGCTCACTTTGCTCAACACTAATCATAATATTCCGAGATACTAGAGTTTTTGGTAGTGCAGTTTCCCAGGGTTCCCCTGGCAGCGAACCAGACAGAAGCCAAAAGGACTCTCCTCAGTTCAGACACAACCTCTAGACAGGTGGAGGCACAGTTTCTGAAAGAAAGCACCCATGTTTACACCCTGAACATAGATTGAAGCAATGTACAGAGCTGTGTAGTTTCGGTACAGAGACCCTGAAACAGCTGATCCACAGGTTTGTCAGGTCTTGGACCCCTAAAGAGGATAGGCTATCAATGGTAAAACCTTGGACAACCCTTTTAAGTGCAAGGAAGTTTTCCCAATATCACAGAATGGAATTATCATGCTTAAGGTATCTATTTTCTAATGATATGTTACTACTACCACCACTAATAATAATAACAAGAATTAGGAGGCTGGTGATGCACATTATCACAATTGACCATGGCATCTGAGGGGTTAAATGTCTGCAATCTGTGTTATCGTCAATCACAGACATTAGCTTCTGGTGTCTGCTGTGTAACACAGAAGGCACCCAGTGGCTATGATGCCCGATCAGCACCTGAATGGGCACCATATTGAACGTAATTCCACTTTGGAGAAGAACCAGAAGTTACCATCTTGCCAGAAGTGGTCTTCTGAGTTTGAAATGCTCATGCTCCCATGAAGGATGCATACACCTCCAAAAATAATTTCTTAGAGACATCAGGATGATGGAGAGCAAGTGCAGATGAGAAGGCCCGCTTAAAGTATAACTGTCGTATATATATTTTTTTGGAGTATTGGATTGTGGTGATTAATATCTCCTCGGTGGCCCTATTTCAACTTTTCACTGTGTATTCAATTACCCCTTAATTCCACAGTTTTGTTCCCTGTACTGCCTACTTTTACCTGTGCTTAAAATAGTGTTGCTAGGCATGGTCCGTCTATGTGTTGAAGGACGGAGGACGCAGAAGCACGCAGCGTGATTAAAGCCAGGTTCTCCCCAGCAGCTGATAACAGTGCCTGGGCTGTGTGCACTTCTCCCTGTCCCTGCGCTTGGCAGACGCTCCCTCACTCAGCAGAGCTGGAGAATGCAGAGTTGAACCAGCGCAGACCAGGGAAGGGAGATCTGTCGTCTGCTCAGTGTATAAATGACAGCAACATGTGGTAAGAGGACCCCTGTGTGCTGCAGGAGATTAACCCTTTAGGGGGAGGGCTCTGGTTACTGACACTTTTGGGGGGCTATTGTTACTGGCTAGTGAGGGCAGGCAGGATTAGCCTCAGGGTGAGGGCAGTGGCGGCCGTCTTAACTGATAAGTGAAATTGCAGTTTTATGCAGAATGCTTGCTAAGGGCTGAATCTTATTAAATATGGGGTAAGTCAGTCTAATAGTAACTGATTCTGGAATATCATGTTATTAGTAACTACATATATGAAAATTGAAATTAGGGTCTAAGTGTGACAGTTATCCTTTAATGGACTGGTGCCCACTCCTTGGTATTCACCCATTTTTGGGTCAAAGCTGAAACTGGTGCAGTTAATGTGGAGAAGTGGGGGAATTAATTGCCTGTAGTGGTTTGCAAAAACCAGGAACATTGAATGGCATGTAGACTGGTGGGCTGTGGTCAGTTTAACACAGCTGACAACTTTTTGGGATCCATTTAAATCCCTTGATTATATAGCACAGGAAAGGAAGAAAGTTTTTTTTTTTCAAAGACCTTAGCAACAGCAGTAGGGGGGGAGAGAGATGAAGCACCCATGGTCACCCCAGATAGTGGCAAGGCGATCACTGCCATAGCACGGAGTTACATTTGAAACCTTCTCTGTCATTTAAAAAACACTGTAAGGCCAAATGGACGCGGCCGTGTTCCGCGGCCAAGAGCGGTCCGTGGTAACACGGCCTGGATTCCTGTTCAGAGCAGGCGCGCACGGCATCATTGGTTGCTATGACGCTGTGCGCTTCCTGCTGCCGCTGCAGTACAGTACCAGTGCATTAATGTACTGCGGCGGCAGCAGGAAGCACATGGCGTCATAGCAACCAATGACGCCGTGCGCTCCTGCTCTGAACAGGAATCCAGGCCGTGTTACCACGGACCGCTCTCAGCCGCGGAACAGGGCCGTGTGCATTCGGCCTAAGGCATACAAATTTGTGCTTGCATGTCTTGAAATTTATTTGTGAGTGCCAACTCTGTCAAAATTTATTGCTGAAGCTGTGAAATAGAGATAAACAAAGTTGCAAAAAATTCAATTTGGCTGTTTCACCGAATTTCACAAAGAAATTCACTTCATGACAATTTACTTTGTCACGAACCACATTTATTTTTAAGTAGCAGGTGCATGGACAAAGAATGGCGATGGCACCGCCCCTGTCATTGAACCCCTCAGATGATGCGTTCTTTGCTGATCGCGGCATTTGAGATGAAAAATGAGGGCTTTCAGTTAAAAAAAAACATCATCTTATCCATTTGAGCGTGAAGATCTTGATTGAAGATGGCTGTGGCGGCCTCTTTACACTCATATGGATATGGATGAGGTGAGTATAATTAATTTTTTACCGCCATTTCAGTGAAAATTGATTTGTTATGACATGTAAGGAAATTCAGCTTCGCAGCGAATCAAATTTTCCCTGAAATTCGGATCAAAGTCCACTACAGATACTTTGATTCGCTCAACACTACGGTGAAATACAGTTTAATGAATTAGCTTCGGGTGGGTTCACATCATCATTATGGATGCCACTTTTGTTTTCCCTTATAACATGGTTATAACGGAAAATAACAGAATCCATAAGATGGAAGTCAAAATGGAAGCCTTTAAGAGGCATTCCTTTTTGATCCTTCATAATACAAGTCTATGGGCAGCATAATGAATCCGTCCTGATTTCCATTATGCAGGAGTCCAGTCCTGCATAACGGAAACCAGGACGGATCCGTTATGCTACCCATAGACTTCTATTAAGACAGATCAAAACGGAATGTCTCTTAAAGGCTTCTGTTTTGACTTCCATCTTATGAATTCCATTATTTTCTGTTATAACCATGTTATGGAATTCATAACGCTGATGTGAACCCACACTTAGTTGAAGCTGAGCAAATATTTTTTAAATCACATGTATTGATGTCTATCAGACATCCCAAAAAAATACACATAAAATATATGTGAGTAAATTTTCATATCACACATCAAGTACTGTCTCCATTATCCAGCATCAATTCATATGGCAATAGAACTTTATGTGATAGATTTATTACAAAATACAAAACTTACAGAAGGCTAAACCTGGGAGTGCAGTCTAAGGGATTTCCTGGAATTTACCCTTTAACCCCTATACAAAGATATGAACTTCCCTGCTGGAAACTCCCAGGTCACAGCCATATAAGTAGTCTCAGCAATAACTGACATAACTGTAGCTATAGATAGACACCAGGATGCAGTACAATGCTGTATATAAAGAAATTTAGTCAAGCTGGCAGAGGTCATGTAACACCAAAACCAGGCAGAAGGTCAAGATGGGCAGCAGACAGGTAGTGAGGACAGCCAGAGGATAAGGTCAGACAGAGAACAAACCATATCTGAATCCAGGAATACAATAAGGACACCTTAGCAGAACACAGGAAACAAAATGAATGTATTGCTTATGCACAAGTTGCTGAGGAAAGAGCCCTTAAAAAGTCTAGGTAAGGGTGGGTTCACACTAGCATTATGGAGTCTGTTATGGCTTTCCGTTATAACAGGGTTATAATGGAACATAAACGGAATCCATAAGACGGAAGGACAGATCTGTTTTGCTGCCCATAGACTTTCATTATGACGGAATGCAAAACGGACGCCTTTAAAAGGCATTCCGTTTGCTCTCTGTCCTAATAAAAGTCGACAGGACTTTGTTTTCTGTCTTGCATAACGGGACCCAGACGGATCCGTTATGTTTTCCTATAGACTTCTATTAGGACAGAGCAAAACGGAATTCCTCTTAAAAGCTTTTGTTTTGCATTCCATCCTATGTATTCCGTTATGTTCCATTATAACCCTGTTATAAAGGAAAGCCATAACAGACTCCATAACGCTAGTGTGAACCCACCCTTAGCTGAACAATGACAAATCAAGTTGACCTTGCCATGCAGTAGTACTTTAAAATCCTGGAAACAGCATACATGTGAAGGAGAAGCCAGGGGCCCAGGAGGCCAATAGTGGAGATGTTGCAGAACCTAGCAGTAGTGATGGACGAACATCTGCCAGAACGGTTCACGAACGTAATCAAATGTTCGTGAACCACATTTGCAGCCACCAGATGCTTAGCAGAAGTGCACAAATAGTCCCACAACATGGACAGTGACATACTAGAGGGGGATCAATAACAAACATTCCAACAATAAATATATATCTTAATCAGGGGACATTTTTATGCGTCTTAAAGGGAAAAATACTCTAAAATGTGCCCTGCTGCAGCCGAGAATTTTTTTATTTTAGGCCACGGGTGTAATGGGCCTTAAAAATTATGTATCACCTGGCATAAAATAAATTCTGATTATGTGGCTTGAGGTACATTATGCGGTCAATGGATACAAATTTTACTGTAGGCCACTGGACTACAGGCCCTAAACATTAGGCATTCACTGGACAGAAAAGATCAAGTGATTATGTGGCCAGAGGTATATTACACAGTCAATGGATATCTATTTTACTGCAGGCCAGTACAAATAGAGGTCAAATACATATGTTTAAAAGAATTAAAAATATAAAATTGGAATAAAAACATGGCTAATGAAATCCCCCCTCTTGAAAAAAAAACAAAAAAAACCTAATGATAGTTGAAATTCGTTAACACGTGGTCGTCACTGGTGTTGAATTCCTCTGAGGTCCAAATTATTAATTCACCGTACAGAAAAGAACAAGTAAGTATGTGGCTTGAGGTAGATTACACGGTCATTAGATATAAATATTACAGCAAGCCAGCGGACTTCAGGCCCAAAAAAATTATGCATTCAGTGGACAGAAAAGAACAAGTAAGCATGTGGCTGGAGGAAGATTACACGGTCATTGGATATCAATTTTACTGTAGGCCAGTGTATTATCATGTCCTCTCTGTATCTAAAACTGAACCTCTCAAAAACTGAACTTCTTGTCTTTCCCCCATCTACTAACTCACCTAAACTTGATATTTCAATTTCTGTCTGCAGCACTTTCATAACTCCTGTGCAACATGCCCGCTGTCTTGGGGCCACATTTGACTCCGATCTCTCCTTTGTTCTCCATATTCAATCACTTACACGCTCTTGTCATCTGCACCTCAAGAATATCACTAGAATCGTCCTTTTTCTTACGGTGGAAACGGCAAAAACTCTTGTTGTTGCCTTGATTTATTCTCGTCTTGACTACTGCAACGCATTACTAATCGGTCTCCCTCTCACTAAACTCTCCTCCCTTCAGTCTGTTCTAAATGCTGCAGGTATAAGAGAAAAAAGATATAGAGGGTTAATCACAAGACTTACTTGGAACCAAATCCAAGGAGTCTATATAATTAGTTGCAGGGCACCAGAGGAGGTGAGAATAGGATAAAGTAGGTCAAAGAGTGAAGTTAGGTATTTGATAGGCAGCCAGATGTGTTCAGTGGTGTGAACAACGTCAACACATACATGAAGTCTAGAAGAAAAAAAGGGAGGCTGAAAAAACCACAATGTTCGGCGCCAGTCAAAAGGGAAAGGAGACAATAGCTATATTTGTAAGGAATATATATTTTCTCAACCCGTGCGAATCAGTGATAAAAAGTCGCACTAGAAATCTAGAGGTATTAGGACCAGCTTTTTGTTTACTGGATCGTGGTAATAGCAGTAAGTAGGATAGATAGCTGAATAACACCCGCAACACTCAGATCCTGAGTGGATATCTAGCACAGAAATGAAGAAGGTGCAGGTATAAACTGGTACTACCAGGTTTTGGACCCGTGAGGGCCTATATATATAAGTGAATAAAACAATATATAATTGGTAAAATTGTATATACTTGGTAAAATCAATAATAGTATTCTCCACTCACTTCACAGGGAGGAAATTTTGAGGGATAAAGCTCAAGACACCCAAAAAAGTTTCCTCCCAATCCTGGATCGCTTCAATGGTCTTAGGAAGAGGCAGCATTTCCAAACTCGGTACTTCTTGCAAATTCCTTTTAATTATAAAACAGCAGGAACAAAGAGCTCTAAATGCTGCAGCAAGGCTTATCTATCCATTCAACCGCTACACTGATGCTATTAGCCTGTGCCAGTCACTTCACTGGTTGCCCATCCACCACAGAATATAGTTCAAACTTCTCACCCTCACCCACAAAGCTCTACACAGTGCTGCATCTCCCTCATCTCCATCTACCACCCTACTCGTGCTCTCCGTTCTGTTAGCGACCTAAGATTAATAACCTCCATAATTCGTACCTCTCACTCCCGTCTTCAAGACTTTTCTCGAGCTGCACCTAATCTCTGGAATACTCTGCCCCAGAATACTAGGTCAATCCACAACTTCTCCACCTTCAAACATGCCTTAAAAACACATCTTTTCAGGCAGGCTTATCAAGCTACCTAAACTGACTATTCCCCGACTAAACCCCCCCTCCCCACCAACTCCTCTGGCCTAAACTCGATCCTCTAGTAGTTCCAAACCCGAAGCAGATCGGCCGGCACCACTCCTGTCAGTTCAATAATTTCTCAAATCCTACTTATCACAATCAACTACCTTATGTGTCACCCCCCAATTCCTCATTGATTGTAAGCTCTTGCGAGCAGGGCCCTGACTCCTAGTGTTTCAGTTGCATATTATCCAGTTATTTTTGTTTTGTATATGAACCCTATGAACTTGCGCTGCAGAATATTGTGGGGCTATATAAATAAATTTTATTATTTCAGGCCCAAAAAATTATGCATTCACCGTACAGAAAAGATCAAGTGATTATGTGGCTGGAGGTATATTAGATTGTCAATGGAGATCAAATTTACTGAAGGCCTGTACAAAAACAGGTCAAATATATATGTTTAAAAACTAAAAATACAAAATTTTATTAAAAACATGGCTAACAAAATATTTCCTTCTATTTTTCAGTGCAATTAAGAGCCAGTTACAGTCCAGTCTATGCGTTTCGGATCAAAGACAATAGCGATCCTTAGGCTACTTTCACACTTGCGTTCAGAGCGGATCCGTCTGAGACGGATCCGCTCATATAATGCAGACGGTGGCTCCATTCAGAATGGATCCGTCTGCATTATATTGTTAAAAAAAATTCTAAGTGTGAAAGTAGCCTGAACGGATCCGTCCAGACTTTACATTGAAAGTCAATGGGGGACGGATCCGTTTGAAGATTGAGCCATATTGTGTCATCTTCAAACGGATCCATCCCCATTGACTTACATTGTAAGTCTGGACGGATCCGCACGCCTCCGCAAGGCCAGTCGGACACCCGAACGCTGCAAGCAGCGTTCAGGTGTCCGCCTGCTGAGCGGAGCGGAGGCTGAATGCTGGCAGACTGATGCATTCTGAGCGGATCCGCGTCCACTCAGAATGCATTAGGGCTGGACGGATGCGTTCAGGGCCGCTTGTGAGCCCCTTCAAACGGAGCTCACAAGCGGACACCCGAACGCTAGTGTGAAAGTAGCCTTACTCATGTCATGAGTAAGGATCGCTATTGTCTTTGATCTGAAACGCATAGACTGGACTGTAACTGGCTCTTAATTGCACTGAAAAATAAAAGGTAATATTTTTAAACTAAGCTGGACCTTTCCTTTCCTATTTTCAAGTAATGCTGTGGTTCTCGGCGTGGTCTGTGCTTGGTGTGGCGGGGTTGAGCACACCTATACTTTTTCTGCTCACCCTCTTCTTGCATGCACTGTAGGATTGGTACCCGCAACTGTTTTTCTGTGAGTGAAAATTCCTCTGCCAGGGCCCGCAAAAGCAGAATGCAGCATTTTTTGAAGCAAAGCCTGGAAATGCTGCATTCTGACAGCCCTCTGTGATGCTGGTAACATGTCCGCCATTTGGGGTTTGTAGCGGGGTTATAAATGCGTTGCTACCCAGTACAAGTCCTTGCCCTTTATGCTTTTGCTCTTCAAACAATGGAGCATGAAGGTCCCCATTTGCACATAAACTGGAAGTGGTTGAGTGGCCTGGATCCTGCTCATCTTCCAGGATAATGTCGCCCTTGTTCTCCTCCCCCCAGACATTTGACAACACCAGGGATCCCAGAAAAGTTTAAAGCATGCTTTTATTGCTCCTACTCCTCCTCTGCCCCGGCACCATCCTCCTCTGACTACTGTTGACTTGTGTCAGATGGAGTAGCCCCCCCCCCCCCCCGGGAATTCATCCAGCATTGCAACTTCCTCATCTTCCTGCTCCTGCTCCTCGATGGCTTGATCAATGACTCTACGCAATGCACGCTCCAGAAAGAAGGCGTAAGGTACGATGTCACTGATGGCGCTCTGGCTGCGACTGACCATTTTGGCAGTTTGGTGATCTCACCAAATGGCCGCAGAAGTCTGCATGCGCGGTGAGCAACCACTGGCGCGGTGTAAAAAAACAACAAGTTCCCCAGAACCTGTCCTGCCGCAGAGCTTGTACAGGTAGTTATTAACTACATGTTTCTGCTTGAGCAGCCTATCAAGCATATACAAGGTGGAGTTCCAGCATGTCGGGCAGTCAAAAAACAGACGTCTGACGGGCAGGTGGTGTTGCCGCTGAACCTCAGCAAGGTGAGCCATGGCCGTGTAAGATCTTCTAAAATGGCCGGAGATTTTTCTGGCCTGCCGCAGGACGTCCTGGACCCCGGGGTATTTGGCAACTAATCGTTGCACAACTAAGTTCAGGACGTGTGCCATGCACAGCACGTGTGTCATTTTGCCCTGTTTAAGCGCTGTCAGCAGATTGGCACCGTTGTCGCACACCACTTTACCAACTGTCAAATTGAGCGGGGATAGCCACTGATCGACCTGTGACCGCAAAGTTGAAAGGAGTGCAGGACCAGTGTGGCTCTTGGCTTCCAGGCACTACAGCCGCAGCACAGCATGGCAACGTCTCACCTTGCACGTCGAATAGGTTTTGGGGAGCCTGGGGGGCGCAGCGGAAGAGGCAGTAGCAGTGGAAAGGGAGGAGGAGATGGAGGATGGAGTAGGAGGAGAAGAAGAGGCAGGCCTGCATGCAATCCGAGGCAGTAACACCAAATCCACATGGGTGCCACGGGTTGCATGCTTGATGGCCGTCAGAAGGTTCACCTAGCAGGCAGTAAAAGTTATGTACCTTCCTTGCCCGTGTTTGCTAGACCACGTGTCTGTCAGATGTATCTTGGCACTGACACTGTGTGCTAGAGATACATTCACTTTCCACTGAACATGGCCATATAGCTCTGGGATGCCCTTCTGGGAGAAATATTTCCTTCCGGGGACCTTTTATTGCTGTGCCAATGGCCACAAATTTTCTAAAGGCCTCTGAGTCCACAAGTTTATATGGCACTAGTTGGCAGGCTAGCAGTTCCGACAAGTCGTCAGTCAGCCGTTGGGCAAGAGGGTTATCTGGTGTCATCTTTTTACGCTCGAACATTTGGGACACACAAGCCTGCCTTTTGTCAGATAAACGCGACGACGGCACAATGGAAGGTGGAGTGGAGGACAAATGGGAGGAAAGAGGAAAAGAGGCAGGATGTGGAGCGCCGGGAGAGTGGCTTTGTGGGTTCTGACGGTGTTGCTCCCACTGGGCTCGGTGATGGGAGGCCAGGTTCCTTCTTAAGGCGGTCGTCCTTAGGTGAGTGTTGGGCTTACCGTGACTTCTGTGCTGACAGCACAGGCTGCAGATGGCAACACTATTCTAAGCAGTGGACACACTGTAGAGCCATGTGCCGGTGTCCTGGGAGCGCCAGATGTGACCGTGCATGGTGGATGGCTCGTTCCAGATATATTAGCAGTCTGCTTTTTGCCTCCTGTGCACTGTAAGTTCTGCCTGCTTCTCCTCCCTATCTGCTGCTCCGTCTCTTCCTCTGAACTCCCCTCCTCTTCATCTCTTGTGGGCACCCATGTGCCGTCCATCGACACGACATAATCATCACCTTCACCACCACTGACATTAGAGATCTCGGAGTAGGCAGCAACAGCGGGGACCACCCTCCTTGGGCTGATCTGGGTACTGTCGTCGGACTGCTGTGTGGCGACCGTTGATACCTCCTCTTCCTGATCTGATGCCAAGAATGGATGCACATGGGTAAGGTCTTTGACGTAATCGCACGCACCTTCTGCAACTTCCCACCAAGGCTTCGGCCTGGTGCACCTGCCCGAACCCTACCACCCCTGCGGAATGGCCTGCCTCTTCCTCTGCCTGTCATTTTGAAAATGACCCTGTGATAAAAGTATTTTTGGAAGAAGGTATATCACATCCCTGCATCGATCAGTTTTTTTTTTGGGGGGGGGGGCAACTGGTATATCACACCAGTAGATAAATAAAAAATCATCTTACCTGTCCTGCTCCACAGCTCCTCTTCAGCTGTCGCGCTCCCATCTTCCCGGCCTGCACTGCACTGTCACATGACTGCGTGCAGCGTCAGGTCATAGTGCGCGCAGGCCAGAAAGATGGGAGCGCGACAACTGAAGAGGGGCCATGGCGCATCCCCGCTCCTAATACATACTAGTGAGCACTTGCATAATGGAAGCGCTCACTAGTATTCGTTTTATAAGACACACAGACATTTCCCCCCCACTTTTGGAAAAATACGGTAAGTAGCAGAAAAAATATAGGTGACACTTTCCCTTAGAAGAGGTAAGAGTTGGTGCAGTGCACCAAGGGTCATAGCTAAGGGTGGGTTTACATCTGTGTTTTGCTGCTTATTAGCCTTCTGTCCGATGGATCCTCCTGCGTATTCTTTAAAACAGAAACAAACGTTACTACACTTCAATGAAGCAAGGATGTCATTGTATTTGCTCCAATTCCATCTGAAATACGTTTTTATACAGGATTTGAAAATGCTGTTTTTAGGCAGATTGGCCTGGGTATACCTGAGTTATAGCGATTTGTGACAAATTAATTTGTAACTAATCTAATTTATTTTCAAACTTAGGTGAAGATGCAGAATTGGCCTGGGAAAGCTCATAGAGTCCCATGGCTTTCAGTATCACTCTTATGCCAATGACACACAAATCTACCTCTCTGGTTCAGACATCACCACCTTACTATCAAGAATCCCACAATGTCTATCTTTTATATCATCCTTCTTTGCCTTTCACTTTCTAAAACTTAACATGGATAAAACAGAATTTATCATCTTTCTCCCATCTTGCTCAACCCCCCCAACAGACCTATCTATCACGATCAATGGCTGCACACTATCCCTGGTCAACCAAGTCCGCTGCCTTGGAGTGACCTTGGATTCTGCCCTTTCCTTCCGACACAAATCCAAGCCGTTTCCACCACCTCCCGCCTCCAACATAAAAACATCTCCCGCATCCGTGCTTTCCTTAAATTTGAATCTGCGAAAATGCTCTCGTCTGTGGCCTTCCATCTAGCACACCCGCGCCCCTCCAATCTACACTCAACTCTGCTGCCTGACTAATCCACCTCTCACCTTATTATTTCTCTGCCTCTCCCCTCTGCCAATCACTTCACTGGCTCCCCATTCCCCAGCGCATTCAGCGCATTCACTTCAAAGTACTAACAAAGGCCGTCCATAACCTGTCCCCTCTCTACATCTCTGAGCTACTTTCCCGATACATACCCACACGCACTCTCCGATCCTCACAAGACCTCCTTCTCTCCTCTCCTTCTCTTATCACCTCTTCCCACAATCGCCTCCAAGATTTCTCCCGCTCATCCTCCATTTCCAGGAACTCTCTACCCCAACATATCAGACTCTCACCTACAATGGAATCCTTCAAAAGAAACCTAAAAACTCACTTCTTCAGACAAGCCTACAACCAGTGACCCTGCTGCCTCTATACCGCCATGACCAGCTTCACCCCCTCCTACTGTGTCCTTCTCCCATACCATGTAGATTGTAAGCCCTCACGAGCAGGGCCCTCTCTCCTTCTGTACCGGTTTGTAACTCATCTTGTTCATGCTTGATGCAATTGTCTGTATTATGTATGTATACCTCTTCTCATGGAATGAATGGCGCTATGGAATGAATGGCACTTTAATAATAATAAATTGAATTGATCAAAACTTTGTTCATCTCTAATCACAAAATATTAGAAAAAAAAAAAAAAAGATCTTTTTCTGCAAGGACACAATCCACAAATGAATAATGTCCAATTCCAGGCTGGAGTAAAGTTGGGTGGAGTGAAGGGCAGTGGACCTACAATATTTTAATTTTCAGAATGCTGTGAGGTATGATTGCACTTCTCCTCAAGTAGAGGCAGCTGGTTAAAATGTAACTACTGTAGGGCTCTAAAGTAGGAAGCTGCTCTGGAAGAGTGCCTGTTAAAATAGTGTGGATAGTCCTATTGTTAAAGTATAAAGGGATAAGAAAGAACAGCCTAATGGAATAGCTTGATGACCCAAGAACCAGAAAAATTGAAGTCATTCTTCAAACTTGGTACATTATTAGCCTGGTCAGGGATGCAAAGGAAACTCATTTTAATTATCTTGACTGCCCTGAGCCAAAATCAACAGGGAATCCTGGTTGTATGCCCAGAGATTTAATACGTCTGTACTGCATAACTCTGGAATAAAATCTGGTTGCTGCACATGGCATCTTTAGCGAAAGAGCTAGAATGTATGAAATTAGGATTTGTGTGATGTATTTCAACATGTCTACTAACATCTTCCATGGTAAACCCTTTTTAACAAATTCATGCATTTTTGCCTGGTGTAATCTATTGAGTTTGATCCCGAGAAGATTGTTAAAAACCTTTGGTACTCCATGATAACCCTTGCATATATACTGCAGTCACTTAGCTTAGAATTTTTATATTATACATTCAAATATTAGTATCAGTTGTGAATTTTTCTATGGTCTTTCTCTTGGTCAAATTATATGATAACAAGACCAGTTCAAGAAAGATGGAGGCCCATGAAAAAATCCCGGTGGTGTCTCCTTTCCAAGCTATACTGTTCTTAAAATGTATTGCTAACTTCAAAGGTTTAAGGTGATTTAAAAATAATTGCCTAAAAAATACCTCTTTTACCTCCTTGTTTACAGCAATGTGTGAGTATAGTTTTTCCACTTCATCAGACCAAGACAGCCAGTCACACTAATGCAGATGAGTTAATCGAAGTGGAATTCTATCCGAATTTTTGGAAAAATTTGATTCACACCAAATCCGAATTTCCTCAAGCTCCGTGGTAACAAATCCAATTTTTCCCTAAAATGGCTGTTGCGCATGTTAGGACATGGAGCAAGGAACTATGAGAACGAGGGATCACCCACAATGCCATGCATGCCGCCAATCAGCAGCCAGCCAGCCCTGTGATGTCACAGCCCTCTATGTAGCCTCAGCCGTCTTGGATTCAGACATTTTCCAGTGTATTTAGTGCAGGAAGAGACGTTAGCAGGCGCTAGGGACAGTGGTAGAACAACTTGAAAACTTTTATTTTGCTGTATAGAAGTTCAGGGAAAGGATGGGGAGGAATCATTCCACAGTATTGAAGCAGAAGAGGGTTCAGTAGGGGACTTTACAGCCTGAGTGATAAAAACAATCCTATTACACCTTGCTACACTGACTGGGGATACAAATTGCCATTATACATTTCTGAAATTCCAGCAAACTGTTCTTGTTATTGGGGTGCAAGTGCTGTTTGATACAGCCATTACCATGGTTTATTACAAGTAAATATTTCTATATCTTATTTGCCCTTGTGTGGTGCAGTTATATGTTCTAAAGCATTTTTTGGCTTGTATTAGTGGAAAAAAAGGGCTTACTAGCCATTGTGTGGTCGAGTGAGAGAATTACAGCCCTTTTTGGCGTGTATTAGTGGCAAAAAAATATATATTTGCCGTTCAGCAGTGCAGTTACATGGTCTAAAACCCTTTTTGTATTAGTGGCAAGTATTATTGGCATTTAGCGGTGCAGTTATACAGTCGTGGCTTAATGTTTTGAGAATTACATAAATATTGGAAATTGGAAAAGTTGCTGCTTAAGTTTTTATAATAGCAGTTTGCATATACTCCTGAATGTTATGAAGAGTGATCAGATGAATTGCATAGTCCTTCTTTGCCATGAAAATTAACTTAATCCCGAAAAAAAAACTTTCCACTGCATTTCATTGCTGTCATTAAAGGACATGCTGAGATCATTTCAGTAATTGTCTTGTTAACTCAGGTGAGAATGTTGATGAGCACAAGGCTGGAGATCATTATGTCAGGCTGATTGGGTTAAAATGGCAGACTTGACCTGTTAAAAGGAGGGTGAGGCTTGAAATCATTGTTCTTCCATTGTTAACCATGGTGACCTGCAAAGAAGCTTGTGCAGCCATCATTGCGTTGCATAAAAATGGCTTCACGGGCAAGAATATTGTGGCTACTAAGATTGCACCTCAATCAACAATTTATAGGATCATCAAGAACTTTAAGGAAAGAGGTTCAATTCTTGTTAAGAAGGCTTCAGGGCGTCCAAGAAATTCCAGCAAGCGCCAGGATTGTCTCCTAAAGAGGATCCAGCTGCGGGATCGGAGTGCCACCAGTGCAGAGCTTGCTCAGGAATGGCAGCAGGCAGGTGTGAGCGCAACTGTTTCTCAGTGGGTGGAAATTCCTCTGCCAGCACCCGCAACAGCAGAATGCAGCATCTCTTGAAGCAAGGCCTGTAAATGCTGCATTCTGACAGCCCTCTGTGATGCTGGTAACATGTCCGCCATTTTGTGTTTGTACAGGGGGTCTAAGTCAGTAGCCACCCAGTACTAGTCCTTGCCCCTTATGCTTTTTATATGGGGGTCCCTCTTCAAATAATGAAGCATAAAGGCCCCAGTTTGCACTAAATTGGAAGCGGTGGAGCGGCCTGGCTCCTGCTTATCGCCCAGGAGAATGTTGTCCTCAGTCTTATCCCCCCCATCCATGGACGACACCAGGGATACCAGAAAAGTTTAAAGCCTGCTCTTCTTGCTCCTCCTCCTCCTCCCAGCCACCATCCTCCTCTGACTCCTGCTGACTTGTCTCAGATGTAGTAGCCCCCCTGGGAATTCATTCAGCATTGCGACTTCCTTATCTTCCTGCTCCTCA
This sequence comes from Bufo gargarizans, assembly GCF_014858855.1. Lineage (NCBI taxonomy): Eukaryota > Metazoa > Chordata > Amphibia > Anura > Bufonidae > Bufo > Bufo gargarizans. The sequence goes on from NC_058081.1 coordinate 357,264,533, forward strand.
ACGGCTTGATCAATGACACAACGCAATGCACGCTCCAGAAAGAAGGCATAAGGTACAATGTTACTGATGGTGCCCTGGCTGCGACCAATTGGTGATCTCATCAAATGGCCGCAGAAGTCTGGCACCGTGAAAAAAAATCAAGCTCTCCAGAACCTGTCCTGCTGTAGAGTTCGTACAGGTAGTCGTTAACGGCAGCCTATCAAGCATATACAAGGTGGAGTTCCAGCGCGTGGGGCAGTCACAAATCAAATGTCTGACGGGCAAATGGTGTTGACGCTGAACATCAGCAAGGCGAACCATGGCCGTGTAAGATCTGCAGCAAGATGTCCTGGACCATAGAGTATTTGGCAACAAATCGCCAGTGGTCAGCCATTGGGCATGAGGGTTTTCCGGTGTTGTAAACTTTTTACGTTCAAAACTTTTGGGCCACTTATATAGGGTGGCACGGTACCTTGCACGCATAGTACCACTTATCAAAAAAAATGACAGGCAGAGGCAGGCCACCCCGCAGGGGCCATTGTGGTCGTGGTGCTGTGATTTCCACTGGCCCTGGCATAATGCCCAGTGTTCAGAGGCCACGTACCCTGAACCTGAAAAATTCTGAGAACATAGTTGACTGGCTTACACAGGACACCTAATCTTCAACAGCTTCCGCTAAGAACCTGGGACTTTACAGCCTGAGTGATAAAAACAATCCTATTACACCTTGCTACACTGACTGGGGATACAAATTGCCATTATACATTTCTGAAATTCCAGCAAACTGTTCTTGTTATTGGGGTGCAAGTGCTGTTTGATACAGCCATTACCATGGTTTATTACAAGTAAATATTTCTATATCTTATTTGCCCTTGTGTGGTGCAGTTATATGTTCTAAAGCATTTTTTGGCTTGTATTAGTGGAAAAAAAGGGCTTACTAGCCATTGTGTGGTCGAGTGAGAGAATTACAGCCCTTTTTGGCGTGTATTAGTGGCAAAAAAATATATATTTGCCGTTCAGCAGTGCAGTTACATGGTCTAAAACCCTTTTTGTATTAGTGGCAAGTATTATTGCCATTTAGCGGTGCAGTTATACAGTCGTGGCTTAATGTTTTGAGAATTACATAAATATTGGAAATTGGAAAAGTTGCTGCTTAAGTTTTTATAATAGCAGTTTGCATATACTCCTGAATGTTATGAAGAGTGATCAGATGAATTGCATAGTCCTTCTTTGCCATGAAAATTAACTTAATCCCGAAAAAAAAACTTTCCACTGCATTTCATTGCTGTCATTAAAGGACATGCTGAGATCATTTCAGTAATTGTCTTGTTAACTCAGGTGAGAATGTTGATGAGCACAAGGCTGGAGATCATTATGTCAGGCTGATTGGGTTAAAATGGCAGACTTGACCTGTTAAAAGGAGGGTGAGGCTTGAAATCATTGTTCTTCCATTGTTAACCATGGTGACCTGCAAAGAAGCTTGTGCAGCCATCATTGCGTTGCATAAAAATGGCTTCACGGGCAAGAATATTGTGGCTACTAAGATTGCACCTCAATCAACAATTTATAGGATCATCAAGAACTTTAAGGAAAGAGGTTCAATTCTTGTTAAGAAGGCTTCAGGGCGTCCAAGAAATTCCAGCAAGCGCCAGGATTGTCTCCTAAAGAGGATCCAGCTGCGGGATCGGAGTGCCACCAGTGCAGAGCTTGCTCAGGAATGGCAGCAGGCAGGTGTGAGCGCAACTGTTTCTCAGTGGGTGGAAATTCCTCTGCCAGCACCCGCAACAGCAGAATGCAGCATCTCTTGAAGCAAGGCCTGTAAATGCTGCATTCTGACAGCCCTCTGTGATGCTGGTAACATGTCCGCCATTTTGTGTTTGTACAGGGGGTCTAAGTCAGTAGCCACCCAGTACTAGTCCTTGCCCCTTATGCTTTTTATATGGGGGTCCCTCTTCAAATAATGAAGCATAAAGGCCCCAGTTTGCACTAAATTGGAAGCGGTGGAGCGGCCTGGCTCCTGCTTATCGCCCAGGAGAATGTTGTCCTCAGTCTTATCCCCCCCATCCATGGACGACACCAGGGATACCAGAAAAGTTTAAAGCCTGCTCTTCTTGCTCCTCCTCCTCCTCCCAGCCACCATCCTCCTCTGACTCCTGCTGACTTGTCTCAGATGTAGTAGCCCCCCTGGGAATTCATTCAGCATTGCGACTTCCTTATCTTCCTGCTCCTCAACGGCTTGATCAATGACACAACGCAATGCACGCTCCAGAAAGAAGGCATAAGGTACAATGTTACTGATGGTGCCCTGGCTGCGACCAATTGGTGATCTCATCAAATGGCCGCAGAAGTCTGGCACCTTGAAAAAAAATCAAGCTCTCCAGAACCTGTCCTGCTGTAGAGTTCGTACAGGTAGTCGTTAACGGCAGCCTATCAAGCATATACAAGGTGGAGTTCCAGCGCGTGGGGCAGTCACAAATCAAATGTCTGACGGGCAAATGGTGTTGACGCTGAACATCAGCAAGGCGAACCATGGCCGTGTAAGATCTGCAGCAAGATGTCCTGGACCATAGAGTATTTGGCAACAAATCGCCAGTGGTCAGCCATTGGGCATGAGGGTTTTCCGGTGTTGTAAACTTTTTACGTTCAAAACTTTTGGGCCACGGAAGCCTGCGTTTTGCCAGATGAACGCTACTACGGCATGGTGGAAGGTGGAGGACAAATTTGGAGGAGAAGAGGCAGGACGTGGAGCACCGGAAGTGAGGCTTTGTAGGTTCTGACGGTGTCACTCCCACTGGGCTCTGTAATGGGAGGCAAGGTGCCTTCTAAAGGCGGTCGTCCCTAGGTGAGTGTTGGGCTTACCGTGACTAATGCATTGACAGCACAGGCTGCAGATGGCAACACTAACACGTTATAAAAATCCCAGATTGCGGAGCCATGTGCCGACGTCCTGGGAGTGCCAGATGTGACCGTGCATGGCGGATGGCTCGCTTCAGATACAATTGCAGTCTTCTTCCTACTTCTCCTCCCTATTTACTGCTCCGTCTCTCCCTCTAAACCCCCCTCCTCTTCCTCTCTTGTGGGCACCCACATGGTGTCCATTGACACGTCATCATCATCACCTTCACCTCTGACATTAGAGATCTCGGAGTAGGCGGCAACAGTGGGGTAGTGATGTCCCAAACTATTCGACGGCTACCGTTTGCGGCCCCCTATACATCGTCATTGAGCAAACTTTGACCCTGTACCTCACAGTCAGCAGACACATTCCAGCTAATCAGCAGCAGACCCTCCCTCCCAGACCCTCCCACCTCCTGGACATCATCCATTTTAGATTCATTCGGAAGCTGCATTCTTAGTGAGAGGAGGGACAGTGCTGCTGCTGCTGATCTAATAGGGAAAGCGTTAGCTAGGGCAGCGTTCTGTGTCCACAGACTCATCTGCTGTAATGACAGCATCCTGACAGCACCCCAAAAAGTACATCAGTGCCTGCCCGTGTGTGAGAGGCTGCAGGCCCACAGACTGTATTGTGTGCACACCACTCATATAGGGTGTCACAGTACCTTGCAGATAAAAAAATGTCAATTTATTTTTTCTCTGTGATATAATCGCAGTTGCAAGCCAGTGTGTGTCAGGCCCACACAGACTGTACTGTGCCCACTAGCCAGGCCACCACTCATACCATTACAGGGTGTCACAATACCTTGCAGATAAAAAAAAGTCAATTTTTTTTTTCTCTGTGATATAATCACAGTTGCAAGCCAGTGTGTGTCAGGCCCACACAGACTGTACTGTGCCCACTGGCCAGGCCACCATTTATACCATTACAGGGTGTCACAATACCTTGCAGATAAAAAATGTCAAATTATTTTTTCACTGTGATATAATTGCAGTTTAAAGCCAGTGTGTGTCAGGCCCACACAGACTGTACTGTGCCCACTGGCCAGGCCACCACTCATACCGTTACAGGGTGTCACAATACCTTGCAGATAAAAAAAGTAAATTTATTTTTTCTCTGTGATATAATCGCAGTTGCAAGCCAGTGTGTGTCAGGCCCACACAGACTGTACTGTGCCCACTACCCACCACTTATATAGGGTGGCACGGTACCTTTCACGCATAGTACCACTTATCAAAAAAAATGACAGGCAGAGGCAGGCCACCCCGCAGGGGCCATTGTGGTCGTGGTGCTGTGATTTCCACTGGCCCTGGCATAATGCCCAGTGTTCAGAGGCCACGTACCCTGAACCTGAAAAATTCTGAGAACATAGTTGACTGGCTTACACAGGACACCCAATCTTCAACAGCTTCCGCTAAGAACCTTGACACACCATCCTCCTCCAGCTCAGCTTCGGTCACCTGCTCTCAAGTTACCACTCTCCCGCCTGCCGCCACCACCATCACTACCAACACAGCCACCACAGCCGCTTCACTTGATCCGTCAGAGGAGGTATTTACACATCATTTGGATGAAATTAGTGATGCGCAACCATTATTGCCATAGGATGTAGATAACAGGGATATGTCTCAGTCAGGCAGGATTACACACATGGGCGTACAGTGTGATGATGATGATGATGTTGTACCCGCTGCTGCTTCCTTTGCTGAGGTGTCAGATACAAGTGAAGTGGTTGATGATGACGATGTGTCCATGGATGCCACATGGGTGCCTGCTCGAAGATAAGAAGAAGAGGGGGAAAGTTCAGAAGGGGAGACAGAGAGAAGGAGGAGACGAGTTGGAAGCAGTGGGAGGTCGTCGCAAGGAGCTAGTGGCACAGTCAGACAGCATGTATCGGCACCCGGGGTCAGCCAGACAGCACGCCAATCAACGCATGCCGTCATTTCAAAGCTCAGCAGTGTAGCATTTATTTTGTATCTTCCTCTGATAACAGCAATGCCATTTGCAACCTGTGCCAAAAGAAACTGAGTCGTGGGAAGTCCAACACCCACCTCGTTACAACTGCTTTGCGAAGGCACATGATCTCACATCACAAATGCCAATGGGATCAACACATGAGTACAAGCAGCACACAAATTCAAAGCCACCATCCTCCTCCTGCTCCAGCATCTTCAGCCATGTCAACCACTGCTGTCCTCCTTGCCCCCTCTCAACCACCCGCCTCTCACCTTCAGCAGTTCCATCTCACCTGCCCACAGTCAGGTGTCTGTAAAGGAAATGTTTGAGCGTAAGAAGCCAATGTCACAGAGTTACCCCCTTGCCCGGCGTCTCACAGCTGGCTTGACGTAACTCTTAGCCCACCAGCTTTTACCATACCAGCTGGTGGAGTCTGAGGCCTTCAAAAAATTTGTCGCTATTGGGACACCACAGTGGAAGGTACCCGGACGATTTTTTTTTTCAAATAAGGCAATCCCAAACCCTCTACTCTGTTATTCAAAAGGAAGTTATGGCATCTCTGGCATACAGTGTTGGGGCAAGGGTCCATTTGACCACTGATATCTGGTCTGCAAAGCACGGTCAGGGCAGGAATATAACGTACACTGCGCATTGGGTCAACCTGCTGACGGATGACAAGCATGGAATGCGTGGCTCTGCAGCGGAGTTGGTGACACCGCCACGACTTGCAGGCAGGCCTACTGCAACCTCCTCTACTCCTCCTACTCCATCCTCTTTGATAACCTCCTCGGCTGAGTCCTCTTCTGCTGCGGCGTCTGGCTGCACATCAACTGAATCCCCCCAGCTCCCCAGGGGCTATTCCACATCCCGGATACGACAGTGTCACGCTGTCTTGGAGTTGACTTGCCTGAAAGCAGAGAGCCACACCGGACCCGCCCCCATGTCCACTCTGAACACACAGGTGGATCAGTGGCTGACCCCGCACCAACTGGAGATCGGCAAAGTGGTGTGTGACAATGGAAGCAATTTGTTGGCAGCATTGAATTTGGGCAAGTTGTCACATGTGCCGTGCATGGCATATGTGTTGAATCTCATCGTACAACACTTTGTGTCTAAGTACCCAGGCTTACAGAACATCCTTAAGCAGGCAAGGAAGGTGTGTGGCCATTTCAGGCGTTCCTACACGGCCATGGCGCACTTTTCCGATATTCAGCGGTGAAACAACATGCCAGTGATGCGCTTGATTTGGGACAGCCCGACACGTTGGAATTCAACACTCCTAATGTTCGACCGCCTGCTCCAACAAGAAAAAGCCGTCAACGAGTATTTATATGAAAGGGGTGCTAGGACAGCCTCTGCGGAGCTGGGAATTTTTTGGCCACGTTACTGGATGCTCATGCGCAATGCCTGTAGGCTCACGCGTCATTTTGAGTCGCACCGAAGGCACCATCAGCGACCTCATCCCATTTGTTTTCTTCCTGGAGCGTGCCCTGTGAAGAGTGCTGGATCAGGCTGTAGATGAGTGTGAAGCGGAAGAGGAAGAGTTGTGGTCACCATCACCACCAGAAACAGCCTTGTCATCATCGCTTGCCGGACCTGCGGCAACGCTGCAAGAGGACTATGAGGAAGAGGAGTCAGAGGAGGAGTGTGGCTTTGAGGAGGAGGAAGACCAACCACAGCAGGCATCCCAGGGTGCTCGTTGTTGTCACCTATCTGGGACCCGTGGTGTTGTACGTGGCTGGGGGGAAGAACAGACCGTCAATGACATCAGTGAGGACGAGGAATGGGAAATGAGTAGCTCGGCATCCAACCTTGTGCAAATGGGGTCTTTCATGCTGTCATGTCTGTTGAGGGACCCTCGTATAAAAAGGATGAAGGAGAACGACCTGTACTGGGTGGCCACACTACTAGACCCCCGGTATAAGCAGAAAGTGGCGGAAATGTTACCAAATTACCGAAAGTCGGAAAGGATGAAGCAGTTCAAACTAAAAAATATGCTTTACACAGCTTATAAGGGGGATGTCACAGCACAACTGGAATCTAACAGGGGAAGTGGTGAAAGTAATCCTCCTCCTACCACAACCACGGCGGCAAGGACAGGACGCTTTACAGATGTGTTGTTGATGGAGGACATGTGGAGCTTTTTCAGTCCTACACATCCCCACAGCCCTTCGGGATCCAGCCTTAGAGAACGACTCGACCGACAGGTAGCAGACTACCTCGCCTTAACTGCAGATATCAACACTCTGAGGAGCGATGAACCCCTTGACTACTGGGTGTGCGGGCTTGACCTGTGGCCTGAGCTATCCCAGTTTGCGATAGAACTTCTGGCCTGCCCCGCTTCAAGTGTCCTGTCAGAAAGGACCTTCAGTGCAGCAGGAGGCATTGTCACTGACAAGAGAAGTCGCCTCAGTCAAAAAAGTGTTGATTACCTCACCTTCATCAAGATGAATGAGGCATGGATCCCAAAGGGACTGACAGTGGGGGATACGTTTGACTAACAAAAGGCCTGATGACATGCCTTGGCCTCAAAATGGTCCCCACGCTGCTGTATTTAATGTCTGCATACCGGATGACTTTCGTGAATTCTCCGCCACCAACTAGGGTTCAAGCTGCAATGTTTTAGTCACCTTTCTGCCTGGCCACTGCTACTGCAGCAACAATACCCATTTGTGTACATGCCTAATTTTTCTGGCCTCTGGTGCTGCACTGTGGCTGCAAAAACAAAACAAAACAAAAAAAGGCATATACAGTACTTGTGTCAATTCCCCTACGTGATCGGTACCTTGTTGTGGCGAAGCGATCATCACCTCTATGAGTGTGTTGGCAATGTTGCCACACCCCAGATGATAAGGCCGTTGCTTCATTATGATTAGACTAAAAGCGATCGGCTGGATAATTTTTTTATAGAAGAAACATTCATTTTCATTTTTTTTTTGGAGGGGGGGGCGTTAATACATAAAATAAAAAAATCATAATAAAGTTCTTAATAGTTTATTAGAAATAATGCTGACAATTTTAAAAATCCCCATCAATTCCAATACAAAGCAAGTACAGAGCTCAGAACTAAATTATTTCAGGATGTCGTAATGGTTCGTTAATTCGACAATGGTTAATCAATTCAACACACGTAACAGGGATTACACTGATAGGAATAGTACTAGTTAAGACACCATTCATATAGGGTGTCACAGCACATTGCTCCGTGCACGCGCAGTGCCCCAACTTGGGAGTAGGAGGACTGTCCAGGATGCTTTTTCCATCTCCTGGTTTCTAAAATCAATTCAGTTTGGTGTATCAGAGTTTGGTCTGTCACTGTGAAGGCAGTCGAAGGTACCCGGCCTAAAAATTTTTTCACAAAGGCAATCCCTGATATGGGATGTAACAGGGATTAAACTGATGAGAAGAGAACTACAGAAAATACCACTCATATCGGGTGTGACAGTAAATTGCACGGCGCAGACGCAGTGACCGTGGATTAAAACAAAGGGGAGGGAGCCAGCGTTTTTTTAACCATCTCCCCGTTCGAAAAATCAACTCAATAAATGGACCCCAGATTGGGGACGTAACAGGGATTAAACTGATGAGAAGAGAACTACAGAAAATAACATTCATATCGGATGTGAGAGTAAATTGCAAGGCGCAGATGCAGTGACCGTAGATTCAAACAAAGGGGAGAGAGCCAGCGTTTATTTAACCATCTCCCCGTTCGAAAAATCAATTCAATCCACCTTTCAGGGACTCTTGGTGTTGTACGTGGCTGGGTGGAGGAAGAAACCTTCAATGACATCAACGGGACATGGCTAGCTTGGTATCCAACCTTGTGCAAATGGGGAGTTTGCAGTTGTCTGCGGTGCATTAAAAGGGGAGTTTGGTCTGTCAATGTCTGTGAAGCGGGCGTAACCGTTACACTACCTGATCGATACAACATCATACCTGATCGTATACACACACTGGATGTTTTAAACTACGTTGTTCAAAAAAAATTAGGATTGTTAGGTGATTTATGCCCTTAATGGATTAAAACCCAACTCTGCGTCAACTATGTAATTTTTCATGGGAGTTTTGCCATGGATCCTCCTCCAGCATGCCACAGTCCAGGTGTTAGTCCCCTGAAACAACTTTTCCATCACTACTCACCTGCCTATTAAAGTCAATGGCGGTTCGCCCGTTCGCGAACAATTGCAAAAACTCGCATTCACCATTCTCCAACTTCTCACTTAGGCTCCGGCCTGGTACACCTGCCCGACCACTACCACCCCTGTGGAATGGCCTGCCTCTTCCTCTGCCTGTCATTTTCAAAATGACCCTGTGACAAAGTCCCTGTAGAAGAGCAGTATTTGTTAAAGCAGGTATATAGAACTCCTTAATGAGTTTTTGCTGGAAGCAGGTTTATCAGTTTATTTCAGGGCAACAGGTATATCACACCAGTTGCAATTAGTTATATCAAATGTGTTTGTCCCTCTGTATAGCTGCGTTATCTCAGCAGAACTGCACACAACTTCTGCACAATACAAATGCACTATATAGAAATTATATTATAGGTATATCACACCCCTACCTCAATCAGATTTTTGGTGGGACAATTGGTATATCACACCAGTTGCAATTAGTTGTTCCAATAGCGTTTGTCCCTTTTTGTATAGCTGTGGTATCTCAGCAGAACCGCACACAAATGCTGCACAATACAAATGCACTATATAGAAAGTATATTATAGGTATATCACACCCCTATCTCAATCAGTTTTTTTGGTGGGCCCTGTGGCCTCCTGATGCTGCCGGCACCTCCACACTGTCATTGTGCCACTCTGTTGCCTCCTCCTGATGTTGCCACCACCTCCAGACTCTGTCCTTGGGTTTCTCTGTGGTCTCCTCATGATGCTTCCACCTCACCACTATGTCATAGGGCCACTCTGTGGACTTCTCATGCTGTTCCCACCCTCACCACTTTATGACTGGGCCAATATTTTGCCTTTCGGCCTGGCTGACATCATAATTTATTTGACCATTCTTCTGATCTGTCAGAAGGAAGGAAAAATGAGACGCACAACGGATCATGTCTGTGTAGCAGCTGTAAGGCCTGTATGGTCCCATCAGAATTGCTTGTGATTTGGTGGCCAAAAGCAGGAGTGGGTACAAAACACAGAAGACTTGCAAATATTAAATTCATGTGTCATCTCTGTTTTGGATCCACTCCTGTTTTTTTGTTTTTTTTTACCATTAGCAATATTGATGGACTACTGACCAAATGCTGACTGAGTGAAGGTTTTTGGGGGTTATGGTTCTAACGGATCAGAGGAAGGGCAAAATAATCAGTGATATCAACACAAACTTACTGCTGACACCCTCTCCACTCTTTCGGGGGACTGTACTTGTATAAGCTTTTAATAGAACAGGTTTTGTAGACATCTATGTGGAATCAGCTAACATTGATCTGTATGGCTGAGTTCACACTTGAGTTATTTGGTCAGTTTTGGCCCGTAACTGCCCAAATAAGTGAAGTGTTCATAGATTCTAAGAGCTGTTACTGCAAGGCACAGTGTTCTACACCACTATAAGGCCCCATTCACACGTCCGCAATTTCTTTCCGCATTTTGCGTAATGGAATTGCCTGGATACGGAATGGCGGACCAGCACTTCCGGGTCCGCAATTCCGTTTCTGAAAAAAAGAGAACATGTCCTATTCTTGTCTCAACTGCAGACAAGAATAGGCATATTCTATTAGTGCCGGCAATGTGTGGTCCACAAAATGCGGAATGCACATTACCGGCGTCCGTGTTTTGCAGATCCGAGGATCCGTGGATCTGCAAAACACGCTATGGACGTGTGAATGGAGCCTTATGGCTCTTTGCAGCCAGGAAATATCAGTTTTTTTAACGCGATTCACCATTAATGAATTCGGATCAAACCAAATTCTTTAAAAAAATTCGGGAAACCGGCTGAATTAATTTTTTTAGAAATTCGCTCATCTCTAGCAGTGACATATACAGGAATGAGAAAGCCTCATCAGCTTCCAGATTTCTTCTAGTCCTCAAAGCAGAAAGGTGGGGAATCAGAGCTCTGAACAAGGAGACCAGAGATCTAACCCTTGGTATTATACAGTATATTAGTAAAATGAGTGCGCAAACTCTATTGTCACAATTGAAACTGTATTTTTGTCTGGAATGACAGGAGGAATCTAAGCGGTTGAGGTTTTATATGGTGGAGGCTGTAGGCCAATATCACTAATATCACACCCTGGAAATCTGCCTCTCATTGATCAACTCAGCGGTTCCAAAACAGAACTCCTCTTCCTCCATGAAAACCAAAATAAAAACCACAGCACAACGTGCATGCCACCCACTATCCTCGGACAAACCATCACTCCCAGCACCAAAGCCAAAAGTCTCGGAGTCATCTTTGACTCAGACATGACAATGGATGCACAAATAGGATCAGTAGTCAGCGGATCCCACCACCTTCTTCGCCTGCTGCGTAGACTCATCCCCTTCATCCCGCAGCAGTAGTTGGAACAACCATCAATTCCCGACTTGACTACGCAAACTCCATCTACCTAGGACTTCCTAAATCCCAAATTTCACGTCTACAAGTCGTCCAGAACACAGCCGCCAGACTGATAACTGGGGGGAAAAAACTGGGAATCTATCACCCCGTCCCTAAGGACCCTTCATTGGCTACCCATGAAGGATCGAATCACATTCAAGACCCTCTGCCTCACCCACAAATGTACACAAGGGAAAGCCCCCCAATACTTCTGCGACAAAATAAAGCACTACACCCCAGGTCGCTCCGTCCGGTCAGCTAACCAGAACCTCCGCCATATCCCCAAAACCCGTTACAAATCAAAAGGCGAACAAAGGTTCGCAGTCCAAGGACCCCGGCTATGGAACACTCTACCTGCAAAGATCCGCTCCGAAGAAAACCATCTGGCCTTCAGGAAGAAGCTTAAGACCTACCTCTTCTGAAGGCACAAGCAGACAATGGCTGCAAAAGCGCCTTGAGGCGATTCAGTTTGTAATTGTAGCGCTATACAAGTCATTCATTCATTTCCATTCCAGCCCGGATGCTTAAAACTAGGGACAAGCCATTTTTTATTGATAAATATATATTTTCGGCTAACGTTTTTTGTAACTGATTTTTTAAATAGTTTGCTTCAGTTATATTCTTATTTCACAATGTATAGCAAGCTACAGAATGCTGTCATAAAGCCATCAGACAACCCGTTCTCCTGCCCCTTTTTTCTCTCCTGAAGAATCTTTTAAGTTAACCTTTGACCAGGCCAGAGTTCAACTGTGAACTGAACTTTGTATCTTGCTATGTTCTACTGTTATATATGTTATACTAAACACAGAGTCTGACCAATCAGCACTCTCCCTTATCAGACAAAACAAATTAGGGTGGGCGGAAAATGTTTACTCTCCTGCACCCTAAGGAATTGAGGCTGTAGATTAAATACAGCCTGCCAAGCTCCATTGACCCTAACTCCACATCCCAAAGAAACAAATCTAATTAACCCCTCCATCATAGTCCACTACCCTAAGGTGGATTTACACAGGCAGATGAGCAGCAGATTGCCATGAAGGAATCTTTCCTTCCCAACAGTCATCTGCTCATTAAAGGGGTTGTTTCATCACAGACGATGGGGGCATATCGCTAGGTGTGGGTCCCACCGCTGGGACCCGCACCTATATTAAGTACTGAACCCCAAAACTGGAATAGAGCACACTGCGCATTCACAGCCGCCCTCCATAAATTTGCTATGTGCCTGCACTAACGATCATTTCACCCAATGAACGAGCGTTTTACTTGTTCATCGGGTGATCGACTACCCATTTAGATGGGCAGAATGTCGGGAACGAGCGTTCACACATACATTCGTTTCCAGCAATCTGCCCGATTAACTACCCGTCTAAATCCACCTTTACAGTTGCAATGTATAATTAAACCATAAAATACCACTTTTTAATTAGATGAACTAATCAATACTGGATGAGAAATATAGCGTGCAGCTCCACAAATAAGATACTCTGAAGACTGGTTACATTTTAAATCTGTTCTATAGGTAGACTCAGCAGGCAGGCAATAAATAGTCTTGTCTTGTGCTGGGCATTACTGTGTCAAGGAACCCATGTTGACAACATAATTTGGATATACTACTATTGCTGTTAAGATACTTGCATTCTTTGTTTTATTGCTTTAGGATACAAAGACTCCATATACTGTACATTATGAATACCTGCAGGGTTATGCTGAAGGCAGATTTATCATTAGAAAAGTGATGTAAAATCAATAAAATAAACATTCGAGTCTCAGCAGCTTACATCCTCTTTCTACAAATCTATTATTGTCCCAGAAGACACTCAAGAAGCAGTTTTCAGTGGTGTGGTTTCAACTTTAGAACAGGAAATGTTTGCAGTTGTTTGGTTTTTGTTCTGTTCACCCTCTGATTTGGTTAAACTGCAGAATATTTATATGATTATAATTACATATAGTTCTGTCTGATATGTACTATAATGGCAGCCCATTAAGGTGTTAGAGAGCCTACACAGGAATCAGTCTCTTTATAGATTCTACAATATTACCACAAAAAGGGGGAAAACTGGTTAAGACAGGGACATTCCTGTCCTGCAATGGGTCCATGTGCTAGAATGCACCAGCACCTTGAGGGAAATCCTTATTGTTATGGGGCCAAATGTATCCAGGGTCAGACTTTCCCATGAGAGGACCAGAAAATCCTACAATTGACATTATAGGGTATGGGACTTTTGGGGTCAATTCACGAAGAATCTATTAAATATTATTTTTGACATGGGCAGGGTACAGTTACTGTAGTATAGCGTAAAATGAAATTTAAAAGAGTATATACAGTATAGAGGCATTGTATGCAGCTGCTTAGTGGGAGAGAGTGGGCACAGGCCTGGTCAGTCTCATTCTCTTTTCTACTGGTCATGTTCCTGTAAACTAGCTGCTAAATTCTGTACATTGAACAGCATCCATTTTTCATGTACTGTATATTAAAATTTTGTAAGCAAATACTAAAAGACAGCTGAATGAATATACAGGTGCAAGAAAAAAATTAAGTGAACCCTTTGTAAATACCTGGATTTCTGCCTTGATTACTAACAGAACTTGGTCTGACTGGTATTCAAGACAAAATTATAGATAAACACAATGTAACTAAACGAATATCTCAAATAGTTCTTCCCCCTTATTAAGCGCAATGAGTAAACATCCACAGTGCAGAAGAAAAAGTAAGTCTCTTGTTAATGATTTCTCCAAGAGCGAATTAGGGCTCTTTCACACTTGCGTTGTTCTGTTCCGGCATAGAGTTCCGTCGTCGGGGCTCAATGCCAGAAGAATCCTGATCAGGATTATCCCCATGCATTCTGAATGGAGAGAAATCCGTTCAGGATGCATCAGGATGTCTTCAGTTCAGGACCGGAACGTTTTTTGGCCGGAGAAAATGCCGCCCATTGAAAGGCATTCATCCGGATCCGGCCTTAAGCTAAACGTCGTTTCGGTGCATTACCGGATCCGATGTTTAGCTTTTTCTGAATGGTTACCATGGCTGCCAGGACGCTAAAGTCCTGTTTGCCATGGTAAAGTGTGGTGGGGAGCGGGGGAGCAGTATACTTAACGTGATCACATGGACACGTCATCCATGCGTATGAGGCGCTTTGACGTCATTCTGGAGCGCCCCGGGAGCCGCACGGACGGAAAGTATACTGCTCCCTCGCTCCCCACTACTACTATGGCAACCAGGACTTTAATAGCGTTCTGGCTGCCATAGTAACACTGAACGCATTTTGAATACGGATCCATCTTCAAATGCTTTCAGTTCACTTGCGTTTTTCCAGATCCGGCGTGCAATTCCGGCAAATGGAGTACACAACGGATCCGGACAACGCAAGTGTGAAAGAGGCCTTAGCTAAAGGTATTTCAGTTAGGCCTCATGCATAGAAACATTTTTTCTTTCCGCGTCAGTTCAGTTTTTATTTTTTTTGTGGACCGTATACAGAACCATTCATTTCAAAGGGTTCTCAAAAAAAAAAAAATGGAAGCTACTCCATGTGCATTGCCTTTTAAGCCTCTTTCACACGGGCGTCATATTTTTGGGCCGGATAAGAGGCGGGTGCGTTGCGGGAAAATGCGCGATTTTTCTGCGTGAGTGCAAAACATTGCAATGCGTTTTGAACTCGCGTGAGAAAAATCGCGCATGTTTGGTACCCAAACCTGAACTTCTTCACAGAAGTTCGGGCTTGGGATTGATGTTCTGAAGATTGTATTATTTTCCCTTATAACATGGTTACAAGGGAAAATAATAGCATTCTGAATACAGAATGCAGAGTATAATAGTGCTGGAGGGGTTAAAAAAATAAAGAAAGTTAACTCACCTTCTCCTCTTGATCGCGTAGTTCCCGGTCTCTTTACTTCTTGAATGATGAGCTGTGGGCTAAATGACCTGTGGTGACGTCAGATCACATGCTCCAATCACATGGTCCATCACCGTGGTGATGGAGCATGTGATCTGACGTCACCACAGGTCCTTTAGCCCACAGCTAGTAAAGCAGAGACCGGGAACTACGCGATCAAGAGGAGAAGGTGAGTTAACTTTTTTTAAAAAATTTAACCCCTCCAGCACTATTATACTATGCATTCTGTATTCAGAATGCTATTATTTTCCCTTATAACCATGTTATAAGGGAAAATAATACAGTGAATAGACTGTCACCTAGCAACCATGCGTGAAAATCGCACCACATCCGCACTTGCTTGCGGATGCTATGCGATTTTCACGCACCCCATTCACTTTTATGGGGCCTGCGTCGCGTGAAAATCGCACAATATAGAGCATGCTGCGATTTTCACTCAACGCACAAGTGATGCGTGAAAATCACCGCTCGTGTGCACAGCCCCATAGAAATGAATGGGTCAGGATTCAGTGCGGGTGCAATACGTTCACCTCACGCATTGCACCCACACGGAAAACTCGCCCGTGTGAAAGGGGCCTTAGTATGTCCGTATTTCCATTTCGCAAAAAAATAGAACATGACCTATTATTGTCTGCATTACGGACAAGGATTGTACTGTTCTATTAGGGGCCAGCTGTTCCGTTCCTCAAAATACAGAATGCACACGGATGTCATCCGTATTTTTTTCAGATCCGTTTTTTGCGAACCGCAAAATACATATGGTCGTGTGCATGAGGCCTTAGGCCTTTTTTTTTTGTTTCCATTCCGTTTTTTGCGTTCCGTATATGGACTCCGTATTATATGCAGATCTGTTTTTTGCGGACCGCAAAATACTGAAAAAGCCATACGGTCGTGTGCAAGAGGCCTTAAGGAGATGAGATTGGAGGCAAGAGTTCAACAGGTGTATGGACAATTAAATAAAGGCTCTCAAAGACTTGGTTACTGACAAATCTGTTGTTCTCATGAAAGATTGTTTAGTGTGAACCATGCGTCAATACAACCAACTTTCAGAAGACCTCGGAACCTACAAAAGCATTGCTAAAGAAATTGTTGTATATCAATCTACAAATTATCCACAAATGGAGAAAATTCAGGACTGTCTCTTTACTGCGAAATCACAGTGAGATAAAGTTGTCACTGTGATTTCGTAGTAAAGAGATAGATCACAGAGAGGCACAGAGCATTATCAGTCATGTTAATGCTCCGTGCTTCTGCTGTCCGCATCAGGTCTTGGCTGTCATTCACGCACGGCATCCGCTCGTGTGAAACAGCCCTTACTGCTTTTACTAGGAGTGAGTGTCCTATTAAGTTCCCTTCAACAGCACAACTGGCAGTACTGAAATAGATGAGAAAGAAGGATAGCAGCAAAAAACCTACTAATGACTCTACAAACTGCCAAAACCTCTGTTCATGTATCCACTATTAGAAAACACTGAATAAAGTCTCATTCGCATGTCAGTGTTTTGGTCAGTGATTTCCATCAGTGATTGTGAGCCAAAACCAGGATTGGAGACTACACAGATATAAGTTATAAGGGAAGGTTCTGCACCTGTTCTGTGTTTAGAGCCGCACCTGGTTTTGTCTCACAATCACTGATGGAAATTGCTGACCAAAACACTGACGTGTGAATGAGGCATAAGGGTGGTTCAGTGGTTAGCACTGGTGCCTAGCCAAACATAATATCTGCATGGAGTTTGTATGTTCTCCCTGTGTTTGCATGGATTTTCTCCTACATTTCAAAATATACTAATAGGGAATTTAGATTGTAATTAGAGATGAGTGAATTGAAGCTGACAAAGTGAATTAGTTAGGATTTCAGGAAAAATTCAATTTGCACCGAATGCGAATGTCCTCGCGCTTCGTAGTAACAAATCACATTTTTCCTAAAATGGCTGCTGCATGTGTGAGGACATGGAGAAAGGAAGTCTGATCACCCATACTGACAGGCGGGATCACCCATACTGACAGGCATGCAGACAATCAGCAGCCAGCTAGCCCTGTGATGTCACAGCCATATAAATACGGCAGCCATCTTAGATCCTGCCATTCACCAGCGCACTTGGTGCAGAGAGAGACGTGTCTGCAGGCGCTAGAGACAGTGATAGACAAATCGTCATTGTGCTAAAAAAAAAAGATTTACAAGTGCAGGGAAAGATTATTCAAGGTGTAGGGAAAGGATAGGGAGGAATCATTCCACAGCATTTCTGTTGAACAGGGTTCAGTCAGGGAGGTGACAGCCTGGGCAATAGGAACAATCCTATTACACCTTGCTGCACTGACTGGCGATACAAATTGCCATTATACAGCTCTATAATTCCAGCAAACCGTTCTTATTAGGATGCAAGTGCTGTTTGATACAGGCATTAACAGGGTTCATAAGGCAATATTTATACGTTGTATTTGCCCTTCTGCGGTGCAGTTATATGTTCTAAAGCATGTTTTGGCTTTTATTAGTGGGGGAAAAGGGCTTATTAGCCATTGTGTGGTGAAGTGCGAAAATTACACTGCGCTTTCTTTGGTGTTCGTAGCCAGAACACTCCAAAGTTAGTCAGGAATGAGCGCTTAGTGCACACCTGTTTGGTTCTCTGGTTATACCGAGAGGGAAACTGTTCTCAGACACCCTACTCATCCGGGCAGAGACTTTGTGGTAGCCGTTGTTACATCAGTTAGTAACTGTATATATAGTTTAATGCAGCACATTAACTTCCCCTGGGTACCCTTGGAACTTGCTCTAATCACAAGCCAAGGACGGCTTGCCTCTTAAGTGCCGGGGAATGTAATGCCCCAAAGTGGCATTACCACTTCTACACTAGTGTTGATCATGAATATACTAATAGTGAATTTTTATCGTGAAAATATCAGCACTTCGAGAATTCGCAAATATTTAGAATATAGTGCTATATCTTCATAATCGCGAATATTCTAGATTTTTTTCATCTGTACCCATGATCCCTCACTGCTTCTTGCTTGTGGGCCAATGAGAAGGCTGCAATATCTTTGAATTTAGGAGTAGTGTTGATCGTAAATTTTTATCACAAATTTTCCGGTTTTTCACAATCAAGAAAATAATGACTGGAGATCATTAATTCTCGAATATGTGACGAATATTCGCCCAAATATTTGAGAAATATCGCAAATTCGAATATTGCCCCTGCCTCTCATCACTGTTCTACACGCTGCTTCTTCCTATATTTGAACTTCCATACAACCTGGACTCAAGTCTAGGCTCAACTTTATTTTTACACTTGGGTGGGGCTAATTCCAAATAAACCCACAGTTACCTTCAGAAAAGCTCCCAATTTTAAGGATAAACTGGTATAGAGTTTTATAACCAAGAAGCAACAAAAAAACTGAAAACACCAATTCACATGCTGTGCACCTTGCAAAAATCGCTCTAGGGCAAATAGGCAAGGTCGCATTGGGGAGGTTGTCTCTAGGAGTAAAGGGACAACCTTCAAAGTAGAAGGTGAACTGTCATGTGAATGTATGGGGATGATCTACATGCTGGAGTGCCCGTGTGGCCTCCAGTATGTAGGGAGGACTTGGAGGAAATTAAAAACACATGTGCAGGAGCACATCTGAAATATTAAGAAGGGTGTGGAAACACATTGTGTATTAGCTCATTTTAACCCCTTCAGGACCCTGCCATTTTTTCACCTTAAGGACCAGGCCATTTTTTTTTCAAATCTGACATGTCACTTTATGTGGTGATAACTTTAAAAAAGCTTTTATTTATCCAGGCCATTCAGAGAGTGTTTTCTCGTCACATATTGCACTTCATGACAGTGGTAAAATTGTGGAAACATCAGCAAATTTCCATTACTCTACTTTTATAATAGATAGTAATACCTCCAAAAATAATTACTTTACATTTCCCATATGTCTACTATATGTTTAGATCATTTTGTAAATGCTATTTTATGTTTTGGCGACGTTAGAAGGCTTAGAAGTAAATCTTGAAATTTTTCAAAACATTTCCAAAACCCACTTTTTAAGGACCAGTTCAGGTCTGAAGTCACTTTGTGAGGCTTACTTAATAGAAACCACACAAAAATGACTCAATTTTAGAAACTAAACCCCTCAAGGTATTCAAAACTGATTTTACAAACTTTGTTAACCCTTTAGGTGTTCCACAAAAATTAATGGAAAATGGAGATTAATTTTCAGAATTTCACTTTTTTGGCAGTTTCCATTTTGATAAATTTTTTGCCACTAACAAAGCAAGGGTTACCAGCCAAACAAAACTCAATATTTATTGCCCTGATTCTGTAGTTTACAGAAACACACCATATGTGGTCGTAAACTGCTGTACGGGCACACGGCATTGCACAGAAGGAAAGGAACGCCATGTGGTTTTTGGAAAGCGGATTTCCCTGGGATAATTTTAAGCTGCCATGTCACATTTGAAGCTCCCCTGATGCACCCCTAGAGTAGAAACTCCAAAAAAGTGACCACAAGAATAAATGGAAAATAGAGATGACATTTCAGAATTTCACTTTTTTGGCAGATTTTCCATTTTAATCCATTCTTTCCTTTTACAAAGCAAGGGTTAACAGTCAAACAAAACTCAATATTTATGGCCCTGATTCTGTAGTTTACATAAACACCCTATATGTGGTCGTAAACTGCTGTACGGGCACACGGCATTGCGCAGAAGGAAAGAATGCCATACGGTTTTTGTAAGGCAGATTTTGCTGGACTGGTTTTTTGACACCATGTTCCATTTGAAGCCTCCCTGATGCACCCCTAGAGTAGAAACTCCAAAAAAGTGACCCCATTTTGGAAACTACAGGATAAGGTGGCAATTTTATTAATACTATTTTAGGGTAAATATGTTTTTGGTTGCTCTATATTACACTTTTTGTGAAGAAAGGTTTTGGCAACATTTTTATTTTGGTATTTTTATATAGCAGGTTGTTACGGATGCGACAATACCAAATATGACTACTTTTTTTTGTTGTTGTTTGCTTCAGTTTTACATAACAAACCATTTTAGAAAATTTGTGTCCCCCATTCTGAAAGCCGTAGTTTTATTTATTTTTTGGGCGACGGTCTTGGGTAGAGGCTCATTTTTTTTGGAATGAGATGGCGGTTTAATTGGTACTATTATAGGGTGCATATGACTTTTTGATCGCTTGCTATTACACCTTTTGTGATGTAAGGTGACAAAAATAGCTTTTTTTACACCATTTTTATTTTTTTACGGTATTCACCTGAGGGGTTTGGTCATGTGATATTTTTATAGAGCATGTTATTAGGCACGCGGCAATACCTAATATGTAAGTTTTACCCAATGATTTCATTTTTGAAACAAAATAAATCATGTTTTAGTATCTCCATTATCTGAAAGCCATAGTTTTTTCATTTTTTTGGCAATTGTCTTAGGTAGGGTATGATTTTTGCGGGATGAGATGATGGTTTGAATGGCACTATTTTGGGGTGCGTATGACTTTTTGATCGCTTGCTATTGGACTTTTTGTGATGTAAGGTGACAAAAAATTTATTTTTTGATACCGTTTTTATTTTTATGGTATTCACCTGAGGGGTTTAGTCATATGATAACTTTATAGAGCAGGTTATTAGTGGAGCGGTGATACCTAATGTGTCAACTTTTTTTTATTTATGTAAGTTTTACACAATAATATAATTTTTGAAACGAAAAATAAATCATATTTTAGTGTCTCCATATTCTGAGAGCCATAGTTTTTCAGTTTTTGGGCGATTGTCTTAGGTAGGGTATGATCTTTGCGGGATGAGATGACTGTTTTATTGGCACTATTTTGGGGTGCATATGACTTTTTTATCGCTTGCTATTACACATTTTGTGATGTAAGGTGATAAAAAAATTGCTTTTTTGACACCATTTTTTTTTTTTACGGTGGTCACCTGAGGGGTTAGGTCATGTGGTATTTTGATAGAGAAGGTTGTTACGCATGTGGCAATACCTAATACGTATACTTTTTTTATTTACTTAAGTTTTACAAAATAACAGCATTTTTCAAACAAAAAAAAAGATGTTTTAGCATCTCCATATTCTGAGCCATAGTTTATTTTTTATTTTTTTCAGAAAGAGGTGACTGTTAGATTTGTACTATTTTGGGGGGTATACACCTTTTTGATTGCTTGGTGTTGCACTCTTAGTGATATAAGGTGACCAAAAAATTGTTTATTTAGCACAGTTTTTATTTTATTTTTTTGTCGGTGTTCAATATGGACGCGGCTATACCTAATATGTTCCCCTATTTTTTGCAATATTTTTTCCCTTTATTTTGGCAAAAGGATGCTTTTTATTTTTACTTGAAACTTTAAATTTTTTGGGGAAAACTTTACTTTTTTGGGGGGGATCTTATCCCCTTTACAATACTTTTTTGTGATGCATTTTTTATGATTACAATTTGTCATGCATTGGCTGTAAGTGTATTACAGACTGTAATACACTTACAGCCTTCTTGCATGTGAAATCCAGGGGGCTGGTCACAGGCTCTCCTGAAAGGCAGCCACGATGCCTAAGGAAGGCATCGTGCTGCCTTCCATGCCATCTGGTCCTCATCACAGCAGCACGGGGACTTGATGGCAGCTCCGAAAACTGAGGATTTTGGATCTGCACGGTCTTTTACACAACATTTATTTCTACACTATCCAAGTTAACTACCTTTTTGCACTACTTCAGATGGCCACGTCTTGGATCCAACCGTATCCAGGTAAGGAGCACCGTGACACGTGTATATAACATCTACAGAGACTGTAGGCTACTCTGCACCACTCTAACAATCCTACTCTGGGTACCAACATTACCATCTACAAAAGGGAGCCTTGTGCTTCCGCTGCTTAACCGCAGCTGGCGTCACTTTTACTTGCTCTATAAAAGGGACATATTTCGTAGAAACCTCCTAAGGGGCAAGGGATACCCTAGATGCTGAACCCGTGGGCCCATTGCACAGAGGGTTCACTGCACAGTGCAAGCCACTCATAAGCCTCAAGAATAAGAAGGCTAGATTGGACTTTGCTAAAAAAAAAAAAAAAAATATCTTAAAAAACCAGCATACTTCTGGAAGAACATTCTTTGGACAGATGAAACCAAGATCAACCTCTACCAGAATGATGGAAGGAAAAAAGTATGGCGAAGGCATGGTACAGCTCATGATCCAAAGCATGCCACATCATCTGTAAAATACAGCAGAGGCAGTGTGATGGCTTGGGCATGCATGGCTGCCAGTGGCACTGGGTCCCTAGTGTTTATTGATCATGTGACACAGGACAGAAGCAGCCGGATGAATTCTGGGGTTTTCAGAGACATACTGTGTGCTCAAATCCAGCCAAATGCAGCCAACTGATTGGTCGTTGTTTCAGAATACAGTTGGATTATGATCCAAAACATAAAGCCAAAGCAACCCAGAAGAATATTAAAGCAAATAAGTGGAGTATTCTTGAATGGCCATGTCACCTGATCTAAACCTAATAAAGCTTGCATTTCACTTGTTAAATACTAAACTTCAGACAGAAAGGCCCACAAACAAACAACTGAAAACCTGCAGTAAAGGCCTGGCAGAGCATTAAAATGGAGAAAATGCAGCGTCTGGTGAGGTCCATGAGTTCAAGAATTTAGGCAGTCATTGCCAACAAAGGGTTTTCAACCAAGTATTAGAAATTAACATTTTATTTATAATTATTTATTTTGTACAATTACTTTTGAGCCCCTGAAAAGAAGGGATTGAGTTGAAAAAATGATTTACAGTAGTTGCTAACTTTTTATGCAATAAAACCCACTGAATTAAAGCTTAAAGTCTGAACTTCAACTGAAATATTTTGTTTAAAATCCATTGTGGTAATGTACAGAACAAAAATTAGATTTTTTTTTGTCTCTGTCCAAATATATATGGACCTAACTGTATTTTGGTTTACACAATTAAAGCATTTTTGGGGAAAAAAATCATGTTTTTGTGTCTCCATTTTATGAAAGCCATATTTTTTTCGGGGGGTGATTGTCTTATGTAGGGGCTCATGTTTTGTGGGATGACAATTTAGTACCATTTTGGGTACATATGGCTTTTTTTAATCACTTTTCATCCCATTTTTTGGGAAGTGGGAAAATTCCATGATAGTTTTCCGTTTTTTTATGGCGTTCACTGTGCGGTAAAAGTAACATGATCCTTTTATAGTACAGGTCATTATGGACGCAGCAATACTAAACGTTTAGTTTGTTTTTACTTTTTACATTTTTTAACAATTATATGTGTGGATATAGGAAGAAGTTAGATTTTTTTTTACTTTTTTCACTTTTTTTTACACTTTCTTGCACCAGACACACTTGGATCTTGAAGATTCAGTTAGTATGATGGCTCTACAATACATTTCAGTACACTGTATAGTGTAGAGCAGTGTATGTTTACTTACACTTAGCATGATCAGGCTCCTGCCTTTAGCAGATATACCATGGCAAGCTGGATCCCTGTGAAATTATTACCAGAGAAATGATCACATTAATTTAATTATTTTTATATGTGCTTACTATCTGGGGTCACAATACTACGTGTATATTTCTATTAGTATCCAAATAATACTAATAATAATATTTTGCATGTGTTCCAAATGTATTTCCTTTTGTATGGCGGTGTACTAGTATTTTTAAGGAAGTTTCTCAACAAATGTTTTAACATGCAAAAGAGGAAGACCCAGCCTGATCATTAAAGGGAACCTGGAATCAGGTTAACCACTTCACATCCGCCAATAGGATATAAATGTCCTATGGGTGGATGTTTATCTCTGAATGGAAATTCTGGAACGTCCATTCAGAGATGGCAGCTGCACGCTAATCATGCTGCTGCCGAGAGGGGGGTCCATAGTCACTGCAACAGGGCAACCCAGAGAGAAGGCAGGGACAGTTTCCAGGTGTCTCTGCCTTCTAGATCACTGTATACACAGCGCTCAGCAAGCGCTGTGTATACAGATCAGGAAGTGCTATTAAGTGCAATTAAGTAATAAAAAAAAGTTAAAAATAGAAAATAAAATAGACAGAGTGTAATAACGAATGATCAAAAAATCATATGTACCCAAAAATGGTACCAATAAAAATGTCAACTCTTCCTGCAAAAACGAGCCCCTGCACCACACAATCAGCAGAAAAATAAAAAAAATATGGAGGTGAGAAAATAGAGACACAAAAACATAATAGAATAAGTATGGTTTTAGACAGGCACTCTATACCTGTAATCGTGCAGAGGTAATAATTGCAATTAATTAATTAAAATAAAAATAGTCAATCAAGCATAAAATGTAAAACACAATACATAACAGATACAATTCACCCCAGATAATGGGGCTAAAAGAAAAATAGTTCACTGAATCCAGTATAGAACATATGATCAGTTATTGGTGCACGTATGATCAGTTATTGGCACACGTGGCATTTTTCAAAAATGCTTCATTATGTAAAACTGAAACAAACAAACAAAGAAAGTAGACATATTTTATATCATTGCGTCCGTAACTAATCTATAAAAATAGCACATGATCTACCCTGTCAGATGAATTTTGTAAAAAATAAAAGTAAAAACAGCGCCAAAACAGCCATTTTTGGTTATCTTGTCTCACAAAGAATTTAATATAGAGCAATTAAAAATTATTATATGTACCCCAAAATAGTACCAATAAAACTGGCACCTTAACCCCTAGTTTCCAAAATGGTGTCACTTTTGGGGAGTTTCTACTGTAAGGGTGCATCAGGGGGGCTTCAAATGGGATATGACATCTAGAAACCAGTTCAGGTAAAGCTGCCTTCCAAAAACCATACAGCATTCCTTATCTTCTGCGCTGTGCCGTGTGCCCTTATATCAGTTTACAACCACATGTGGGGTGTTTCTGTAAACCATAGAATCAGGGTAATAATTATTGAGTTTTGATTGGCTGTTAACTCCTGATGTGTTAAAGAAAAAAATGGATTAAAAGGGAAAATTTGCCCAAAAAGTGAAATTTAGAAATGTCATCTCCATTTTTTTCTTTAATTCTTGTGGAACACCTAAAGGGTTAACAACGTTTGTAAAATCAGTTTTGAGTAACTTTAGGAGTGTAGTTTTTACAATGGGGTCATTTATGGGGGGGGGGGGGTTTCCACTATGTAAGCCCCACAAAGTGACTTCAGACCTGAAATGGTTCTTTTAAAAAGTGGGATTTGGAAATTTTCCTAAAAATTTTAAGAATTGCTTGTACAATTCTAAGCCTTCTAACGTCCTAAAAAAATAAAGTGAAATTTCCAAAATGATGCCAACATAAAATAGACATATAGGGAATGTTAAATAATACACATTTTTATTAGGTATGACTTTCTGTTTTAAAAGCAGAGAAGTTGAAATTGAGAAAATTGCAAATTTTTCTAAATTTTGGGTACATTTTGGATTATTTTATAAACAAAGGTGAAATATATCAATTCAAATTTACCACTATCATGAAGTACAATGTGTCACGAGAAAACAATCTCAGAATGGCTTGGATAAGTAAAAGCGTTCCAAAGTTTTTACCACATAATGTGACACATGTCAGATTTGCAAAATTAGGCTCTGTTAGGATGGGGAAATGGCCCGGATGTAAAGTGGTTAATGCTGTCTTAATGAAAGGCAGCATGAAATTTCAACACAGTGCCTCATGATAGAAAGTCACAGTTTGCTCTAAAATTTATTGTTTTAGAGAAAATAGCGTTATAAATGATTTCGTGACATGAAGAGTCCAGGCACAGGAAGAAGGATCAACCTGTTCTACTTGATTGAACATAGGGAGACATGTGTAACTGAAACCAAGCAGGGTAGGAGAAGTCACACAGTGAACTCATCATCTGTTCCTGGCTCATTTTTAAAGGGGTGGTCCGAGTTATGAAAAAATATTGCACTGAAAATCTGATGGGCAGCAATATATAGCTAAGCAAGTTTTATGCAAAAAAATAAATATATATATATATATATATATATATATATATATATAAAGCGAAGAAGTAGGACTGCACTCCAAAATGTAGCAAAAAAGCTGTGATTTATTCACCCATAATATGGCCATATTATGGGTGAATAAATCACTGCTTTTTTGGAGTGCAGTCCTACTTCTTCGCTTTGTATAATTCTGGGGTTTGCCACTGCCCTGTGTTGGACTTTGCACCCGTACTCTGGTGGTGCTCCCATTGGACTTTTCATCTACTATATATATATATATATATATATATATATATATATATATTTCCTCATTTCTCTGGTTCTTTTCTGGCCCTTTGTTTACGTGCAATAAAAACAATCTCTGCCCCTCCCCCTGCACTGCTAAGGGAGTGAATACAAGTGCTGCCCTGAGTGACATCTCTGCCTGCTGGGAGATTCTGCAGCATGCTGTATGTATAAGACTACAAGTCCCAGCTGTACAATGACACTGCTAAGGGAGTGAATACAAGTGCTGCCCATAGTGACATGTCTGCCTGCTGGGAGACTCTGTAGCATGTTGTATGTGTAGAACTACAAGTCCCACCTGTATAATGACACTGCTAATACACACAGGATCTTCCCCCTACCTTCTTGTGCAATGCTCTCTCTAGTCCTTCAGCTCCTGTGCCCAGAATTGTCACTGCTGCAGATACCCAGTGTGTGCAGCTGAAGGGGTTAAGAATCCTAGGAGAGAGAGCAGACTGCAGTGAAGGGGGCGTGGCCAGCACAGTGACTTCTCGTTTACAGGCTTGTAAACGAAATTTACCAGAGCAGGGAGAGAAGCTGAGATCACAGGTCATGTGGCCCTCAGTGAAATCTGAGAAACCAGCCACTGGAGATAAAGTTAGTTAATTGGAAAGATCTTACATTTGCCCAGTTAGGAACATAGAAAGAACAAAAAAATAACTCTGACAACCCCTTTAAACAATGTCAATATGAGGCAGTATGTAAACCAAACAGATTTGACTTAGAGCTACTACTGGAAATCCCCTGGTCTTCACCCTTTAACCCCTAACACAGGGAGATATACCAGGCAGCTGACCCACTGAGGTCAAGAGACACTAGTGCTGTGCTCCAAGGGCTCAGATGAGAACAATAGTCAGGAACATGTCAAGATCAGGGCAATCTGATAGACAGTCCAGGGTCAGGGCAGCAGCTCAGGATCAGTGTGGAAATCAGGCATAGGTCAGACAGCAACGGGTCAAATATGGGAAACAGGCAGAGGCTGGAACATGGCCAAAAAAACATCAGCACACCTTTGCAGGAAACTAGAACCTATTTCTCAGGCAC
Source organism: Bufo gargarizans (assembly GCF_014858855.1). Lineage (NCBI taxonomy): Eukaryota > Metazoa > Chordata > Amphibia > Anura > Bufonidae > Bufo > Bufo gargarizans. The sequence continues at coordinate 357,292,081 of NC_058081.1, forward strand.
CCGAATTACTCCAAGGTGGCAAGTCATTGGCTGGTGACAAGTAGTGTGCACTTTAAGAGCCAGAGGGAGTGTGCACTTGCCCTATGAGCAGAGCGAGAGAGGCTTAGCCAGCAACCAGCCACCAGCTGCAACTGCAACATCCACACTGTTAGGGCCCATTCAGACGACCGCATTTATGTGTCCGTTCTGCAATTTTGCTGAATGGATGCGGCTCCATTAATTTCAATGGGGTCGCAAAAGATGTGAACAGCAAACCATGTGCTGTCTGCACCCATGCTTCTGTTTCATGGCCCAGCAAAAAAGATAGGGCATGTCCTAATCTCGTCTGCCATTGCACACAAGAATAGGCATTTCTATCATAGGGCTGGTCATGTAAAGCACACGGCTGGTATCCGTGTTTTGCGTATCCGTAATTTGAGGACAGCAAAACACATCTGGTCGTCTGAATGAGCTATGTGTTCTGAGGAATTCAGTTGGGATTTCATGCTACTCAATGACAGGTTCCTTTTAGTGTGAGAATGAAGGAGGCAAAATATGTAGGGCATGGACTAGTCTCTTTAGCACCTTTCATTTCCCTTTCATTTACATAACTAAAGCTGTGTACAATAATTGTGCAGATAATCCTGCCTTGTAATGGACATTTATTCATATATTCTGTGTGTCTATTGTAAAAAAAAAAAGTAAAAAAAAAAATAATTGACAGTTAAAAAGTGGAGCAGAATTACTAAGCCTGGCATTCCCTGCTGGAGTTATGCCTTTTAGTATATTTGGCACATTTGCTGGCAGTCAGTGCATCAGAAAATCAAATCTATGCCAGCTACAATGTGATATCGAATTGAATTATAATTTATACTAGATTCTGATGTAAGTTATAGTCAGTCTGTCGGGCCACTGAGAATGGCAAGAAGTGTAAAAAGTCACAAATTGTAGTTCACACTATATAAGAAAACTGGTGAAAAACCTATTAATAAATCTGCCTAAATGTCTTTCCGATGATATTGTATTTAAGAAGCTCTCTTAGGGCTCATTCACATGACCGTGGTTTGATTCCGCATCCAAGCCGCATTTTTTGTGGCTCGGGTGCAGACCCATTCACTCCGTGTGCTGTCCAAATCCGTTGCTCAGTTCCGTGGCCCTGCAAAAATTATAAGTCATGTCCTATTGTCTGTTTTGCGGACAAGAATAGGCATTTCTATAAAGCAAAACATGGCACGGTTGTGTGAACAAGCCCTTCAGCTGAGTTGACACTTCAGTTATTTGGTCAGTTATTTCCAATGAGCTAAAATCAGGAATGGGTCAAAAACACAGAACATGGGGAAATCTTTACATTAGGCCTCATGCACACGACCGTTGTGTGCATCCGTGGCCGTTGTGCCGTTTTCCGTTTTTCTTCGCGGACCCATTGACTTTCAATGGGTCCGTGGAAAAATCGGAAAATGCACCGTTTTGCAGCCCAGACCGTGATCCGTGTTTCCTGTCCGTCAAAAAAATATGACCTGTCCTATTTTTTTGACGGACAACGGTTCACGGACCTATTCAAGTCAATGGGTCCATGAAAGAACACGAATGCACACAAGATTGGCATCCGTGTCCGTGATCCGTGGCCGTAGGTTACTTTCATACAGACGGATCCGAAGATCCGTCTTCATAAAAACTTTTTCAGAGGTGAGTTTTCACTTCGTGAAAACTCAGATCCGACAGTATAGTCTAACACAGAGGCGTTCCCATGGTGATGGGGACGCTTCAGGTTAGAATATAGTAAAAGAACTGTGTACATGACTGCCCCCTGCTGCCTGGCAGGTGCTGCCAGGCAGCAGGGGGTAGACCCCCCCTCCCCCCCCTGTAGTTAACACATTGGTGGCCAGTGCGGCCGGCCCCCCCTCCCTCCCCTGTAGTTAACTCATTGGTAGCCAGTGGGCCCCCCCCCTCCCTCCCCTGTAGTTAACTTGTTGGTAGCCAGCCCCCCCTCCTTCCCCTGTAGTTAACTCATTGGTGGCCACCCCCCCTCCCCTGTAGTTAACTCATTGGTGTCCAGTGGGCCCCCCCTCCCTCCGCTGTAGTTAACTCGTTGGTGGCCAGTGTGCCCTCTCCCCTCCCTCCCCCTCCTAATTAAAATTTCCCCCCCCTATCATTGGTGGCAGTGGAGAGTACCGATCGGAGTCCCAGTTTAATCGCTGGGGCTCCGATCGGTAACCATGGCAACCGGTACGCTACTGCAGTCCCGGTTGCCATGGTTACTTAGCAATTTGTAGAAGCATCATACTTACCTGCGAGCAGCGATGTCTGTGACCGGCCGGGAGCTCCTCCTACTGGTAAGTGACAGGTCTGTGCGGTGCATTGCCTAATGATCTGTCACTTACCAGTAGGAGGAGCTCCCGGCCGGACACAGACATCGCAGCTCGCAGGTAAGTATGAAGCTTCTACAAATTGCTAAGTAACCATGGCAACCGGGACTGCAGTAGCGTCCCGGTTGCCATGGTTACCGATCGGAGCCCCAGCGATTAAACTGGGACTCCGATCGGTACTCTCCACTGCCACCAATGATATGGGGGGGAGATTTTAATTAGGAGGGGGAGGGAGGGGAGAGGGCCCACTGGCCACCAACGAGTTAACTACAGCGGAGGGAGGGGGGGCCCACTGGACACCAATGAGTTAACTACAGGGGAGGGAGGGGGGGCTGGCTACCAATGAGTTAACTACAGGGGAGGGAGGGGGGCCCACTGGACACCAATGAGTTAACTACAGGGGAGGGAGGGGGGCTGGCTACCAACAAGTTAACTACAGGGGAGGAAGGGGGGGGCCCACTAGCCACCAATGAGTTAACTACAGGGGAGGGAGGGGGGCCGGCCGCACTGGCCACCAATGAATTAACTACAGGGGAGGGAGGGGGGGCGGCCGCACTGGCCACCAATGAGTTAAAAACAGGGGGGGTCTGCCCCCTGCTGCCTGGCAGCACCTGCCAGGCAGCAGGGGGCAGTCATGTACACAGTTTTTCTGTATATTCTAACATGAAGCGTCCCCATCACCATGGGAACGCCTCTGTGTTAGAATATACTGTCGGATCTGAGTTTCACGATAGAGGCGTTCCCATGGTGATGGGGACGCTTCAAGTTAAAATATACCATCGGATTGGAGAAAACTCCGATCCGATGGTATAAAAGGGACTCCTGACTTTACATTAAAAGTCAATGGGGGACGGATCCGTTTGCAATTGCCCCATATTGTGTCAACGTAAAACGGATCCGTCCCCATTGACTTGCATTGTAATTCAGGACGGATCCGTTTGGCTCCACACGGCCAGGCGGACACCAAAACGACTTTTTTTTCATGTCCGTGGATCCTCCAAAAATCAAGGAAGACCCACGGACGAAAAAACGGTCACGGATCATGGACCTACGGACCCCGTTTTTGCGGACCGTGAAAAAATACTGTCGTGTGCATGAGGCCTTATGCCTTGCCTCTGAGAAGGCTTAACTACTGGTTTTGGCTCACAGTAACTGATGGAAATAACTAGCCAAATAACTGAAGTGTGAACCTGGCCTTAGTAAAACACTGTAGTGTACGGTTTCTTTTTCATGACTTGAGGGGACAATAGACCATACAGGTATTCTGAGTTTGGTTTTCTATGAATCTTTGTGAGATGCAATACTCCATAGCCCTAACTATTGCATATTGTAAAGGTCCACTATTATCGCTGCTTCTTGAAATATTTTAGCTGAAAAGAGCTTTTGAGATGCACAAATAGCAAATGTCCTATATCTTATAAATGAAAATACTGTTCCAATAGTAACCTAAATTTACAGTTTGAAATTTCCTTATATACCTGTTACATTTATCATAATTCTCCCGAGCTGTTTTATGACAACCTACCTTTTATCTGCAGTCCAGATGACAGAGGACAGGACACCACAGAGTATTTTAATGCATAGTAATTAAAGAAGGATTGCCCAAGTCCAGACACAATCCAAAAGTCAAGATTTACATCATATGTACAGTATTGACACAGCATCAAGATGACCCCTTTCGATATTGCTTTGCTAAAGCATATGGAGGAGATTAGGAGGTACCAATTTTTGATACTACTCTGTAAGCACTAACGGAGAACTGATGGAATGAGTGATCCCGACTTTAGAGGACTTGGCATGACCATGCATTATATGGTCACCAGTGATCAGCTGTGCCTGGGAAGCTGTTTTTCAAAAAAGGGTAATCTTGATGGGTCTATATTTGTTTTTATTTGAATTTTAAAATTTCAGGCAAATGTTCATTATAAAGACTTACTAGGGATTGTTAACAGAGCCATTATTATTTCACTCTGGCCCACCAAATGCAAGTTTTCAGAGTTACATGCCCCTGGTGGGTCCATTTTACCAATTATAAAATGTTGACCTATTTTTTCCTTTAAAGGGGATGTGCAATTTCAAACTTTTTTACCGAACTTACAGAGTGGCTGGAATCGTGGTGGTGATCATATTTGTCTAGTCCTCATTGCTGGGTTCCAGCTCCATCGCTCCATGGCTGTCTCCACGGATCCCAGGATCTCAGAATCAACATCTTGTTGATGGAGGTCACGTGACTGCTGCAGTCAATCACTGGCCACAGTGGTGGTCTTTCAACCATGCAGAACATGACCCAGCGAGCTATACTCTTAGCATAGACCTTTAGAGGGACATATTTGTTTATTGTTAGTGTTTGTTGTCAGCGCAGGTTCATTTTGTGAGACTCCTACCTATTGGGAGAATGGGAGTTCCCTGTTTCCCATTCCAAAAATGAGTAGATGAGGTAGTCACCCATGCACGTGGATAACTCCATAGTAATTTATGAGATCTACAGAAACAGCTGAGCATTACAGTACTCCAATAAGCTGCAATAGCAGACAACATAATGTACTGGCATGTTGAGCTGTGTGGGGAGAACCCGGAGAGAACCAGGTCTCCCTTAACCTGGTACATAACACTGACTGGAAGGCAGGGTTAAAACTATGATTTCTCTAAGACGCTGCTGAACTTAGAATATGGGCAGCTGTCACCACATCATGCTGCCTGAAGCCTATGACATTATGATCTTGCTGACAGGTTCCTTTTAATGCTTGTATAGATTAACAATTTCGCAACTTTCTAATACATTGTATGTTTCAATTCCTCACCAATTTCAACATAATTATTTGGTGTCAGTAAATTAAAACTTTTTTCTTTAAATTTGGAGTCAGCAAATCAGCTAGTCCTGCTCTCAGCTAAGAAGTGAATAGTTACATTATATCCTGTCTATGTAATGTTCTGGAGTTAAGACTGCAGAATGATAGATAGTAGCAAGCTACCAGAGAGATTTTTGCAGCTGATTATGATACACTTGACTCACAGAGCATTGGCATTATTTAAATAGAACTAGAGAACCCCTTTAAGTACTAAGGGGGTCATTTATTAAACAGAAATATGCTTAAGGCCTCTTTCACACTTGCGTTGTCTGGATCCGGCGTGCACTCCACTTGCCGGAGGTACACGCCGGATCCGGAAAAACGCAAGTGTACTGAAAGCATTTGAAGACGGATCCGTATTCAAAATGCTTTCAGTGTTACTATGGCAGCCAGGACGCTATTAAAGTCCTGGTTGCCATAGTAGGAGTGGGGGAGCGGTATACTTACAGTCCGCACGGCTCCCGGGGCGCTCCAGAGTGACGTCAGAGCGCCCCATGCGCATGGATGACATGCCATGCGATCACGTCATCCATGTGAGTGGGGCGCCCTGACGTCACTCTGGAGCGCCCCGGGAGCCGCACGGATGGTAAGTATGCTGCTCCCCGCTACACTAAAAAAGCTAAAAAAGCTAAACGTCGTATCCGGCAATGCGCCGAAACGATGTTTAGCTTAAGGCCGGATCCGGATCAATGCCTTTCAATGGGCATTCATTTCGGATCCGGCCTTGCGGCAAGTCTTCAGGATTTTTGGCCGGAGCAAAAAGCGCAGCATGCTGCGGTATTTTCTCCGGCCAAAAAACGTTTCGGTCCTGAACTGAAGACATCCTGATGCATCCTGAACGGATTTCACTCCATTCAGAATGCATTAGGATAAAACTGATTAGGAATCTTCCGGCATAGAGCCCCGACGACGGAACTGTATGCCGGAAGAAAAGAACGCAGGTGTGAAAGAGCCCTTAATTATATCTAGTTCTGGTGCAGATTGTGGAACAAAGGTCCTTTGCATCGTAATCTGTGACTTTTCTCTGCTCATGCCAGGTCTAAAAAAGTGGGCATCTAGGAAGCTGTCTTACATTTAGAAGTGGCGGAGGATCCGCCGACGTTATGTAGAGGCCAGAACCTCTTCATAACTCCAGCGCAGGGGGGTGGGGGTCTAAAACGCTGGTCTTAATAAATGACCCCCTAAGAGTTCAATTCCATTTTGAACAAAATAAAGATCTCCATAAGGCAGCTGAACCTAGTGACCAGCTGACTGTCTTAGTATATGGTGGTCCCCAAACACATAAGATAGTCAGTTGGTCACTAGGATCGGGGACTCCGATTGCACCCCAATATGTGATGTTGAAGGAAGGAAGATTTGAGCATGCTGAATTTCAATGCCCAATCCTTTTGTACCCAGAAAGGTAAGCTGATGCCAGAGGCAATGTAAAATATAAACTACTACAACTTACCATAACTCTACTCAACATGCTGGGCTCTTCCCATTATACCCTAGACATGGCGTTAAGAACAACATGTTTTTTCATCTTTGTATCTCGGGATACTGTACATTCTGGTCCATTAGGCTGTGTCATGAACAGATTTGAAAATAGGATTGAATTACTCAAATAGAAAGAATGACAATGATGATGTTCCAACTATCAGCACTCATGTATTTTTGCACATTGCCAGCTGACTTTGAAAAGGCACTGCCGTGTAAATAAAGAGTCCTGTGTGCACTGAAGTAGCATTCTGTTCACGCGATTTTGCAATGTTTTATTGTATAAGATCATGAATGGTATTTAATTAAATGCGTTGATCACATACGCAGAGAATCACAGCCAAGTGATCTGCTCTGCAAGACAGGTCTAACAAGTCCCAGTTTTACTCAGCCTTTCATAACAGTGAAAAAAAAAAAAACCTGCAGTGCTAATCCTTTAATTGAGGCAGCCACACACACAAAAAAAATCATTGCGGCATTGGAAGAACCTAATGTTTTCTTTAAGTCTGGGTCATCACGAACAAATTATGACATAACAAGGCAGAAAACGCTATTGGTGCTATGAATCACACTAATTCCCATTATCATCTGTGCGTATATCATATGCTCTGTATTCACAGGGTCGCTAAGGGAACATAATAAAGCCAATGCCAGCTCAGAGCTAACTGTGAGTATATATAGATGGTTCTAGTTCTCAGCAGATGTAAAGCCCCAATCTGCTGCCCTCCTTATCTACTCAGCAGATCAGCTAATGTGAAAATGGAATGTCTACATGCCTCCCAAGTGTCCCTCTTTCGGAGGGACAGTGCTTCTTTTTGTCCCTTTGTCCCTTTTTGATTGTTTAATGCCCTTTTTTGGCCTGGGAAATAATTGTGCAATATGAAACTCTTTCCCCAATGAATAATAGTACTCCCCAAAACATGAAACTTACTAGATGGCTCCAGAAACTCTCCATCTGGTTCCTACCTGCTTATAAGACCTCAGCTTACATATATATATATTTTCATTATTTGGTGCAATTTGGAAATTGCAATCTCTACTCAGATGATTTTTATGCTAATATTTAAAGGCGTATTGTGACACAAAGAAAAAAGCTGTCCCAGGGGCTGCACATGTCGCAAATGATATAACAGAATTGATACTCACCTCTTTGTTCCCCTGCCACGGCATTTCTGACAATGTCAGGTCCCCACTAAAACTCACTTCCTGCTGCTGCCTCGACACGGCCAGAAATGGCTGCAAATGCAGTGGCCTGCCTCAGCCAGTGATTGCATCTCACAATGAGGTGTAAGCGTCCCTCTGACCGTCCAAAAAGTTATGTGGTATGTGTCTAGGCTGCCATTCACTGCGGGGGAAGAATATCAGCATCAATCCTGGTGGCCCGGTTATGTTGACACATCGTGAGACCAACCGGCCCCAAAATGATTCAGCAGCTCAGCATTCTGGGCCAGCTCGTACAGCTCATCAGCTATACAGACATTACATTATATACTATTTAAATAAGCTTGGGCACAGACTACTGTACCTATGGGAAACAACCTCTGCCTGGTCATATAATATAAGGGTGAAATATAGGGTGCTAAGTACTACTATAGAGCAGCAACAGTTTTTTTTATGAACAATTGGAGAAAAAAAGAAGAAATGGATCGCACATCCACTGCAAATGCTATGATCTCATCCCTGCATATCTGCAGGAGACAGCACTAAATAGCGCATGTGTACCACCTCCATGCTAACGCTAAATGAGGCATTAGTGTACATTTTGATCAAAAGGCATAAGCCCACTCACCACGCCAAGGTCGCCTCAATGAGTGGGTCCTAACCTAAAATTGGCGTGGTGCTGCACGGCGACCACCAGCGCTGTGGCGCCATCCCGGCCGGCGGCGGCGGGACTCAGTGGCCAAACAGCACCCCTGCTGTATGACCATGCCAAACCTAGCTCTGGGCCCCACCAACCAGCCAGAAAGACAGCACAGTGGCCCCCGCGCAGCACCGCACCATGTGAACAGTTGTCAAAGCTCACCTGCTCTGAAGCTCACAGGAACTCCAACTGAGAGCATGATAGGCTAATTTAACCCCTACTACAAAATACTAGGCTTCAGACTACAGTTTTTGTAAAGTCGCACCTGAGACTTTTTAACGCCACTTTTGAGGTGCAAGGAAAATTATAAATCTCCCCCTAAATTCAGTTTCTTTTTCAGGCTATTGTACTAATAGTAAATGGTACTACGGATTTCCTCTTAGGGATATAGTCACTTGATACAGATGGACAATCTGTCTCTCACGTATGCCAGGGTTCCAGTTCTCCCAAAGTGCCATGGAGTCACAAAGCTTTATGCAGGTTATCTCCACAGTCTTTAAGCACACACCTCTTTTCACTCATGCTCCAAAATGACTCAATTGTTTCCTCAGAGGCTCGGTTTGTGGCGCTGTCTCAGGCTTGCTGGATAACTTTTTCCCCAGGATGGCCTCTAGCTCTTCCTTGTCTCTCACTGCCTCCTCTCAATTAATTACATTGGCCTATCTAAGCCAGTTCCTAAAGGGAGGGTGGAAACAGCCCCACCTAGTAGCAACTGAATCTCTAGGGTCAATTAACCTTTTGGAAGCATGTAGACAGAATTCCTACAATAATTTAATTCCCATACGTTTTAACCCTGTTAGCAAGGGAACACCACATACAGTAGCAGTGTGACACTACAGTTGGGCTTCCCAGGGCTAAATATTAAGTTATATTCCCTAAGCAGTACCTGTCTCTATAATTATACATTGTAATGTGTTCTATGTGCTAAGCTATATTTTTTGTCACTTCAGCAACTATTCTCCTATGAATTATATTAATTTGGATAAATAATTATAGGAATAAAACTGTAATTTAAAAAAATGACATGTGTTTTCTCACACATAATGAGGCTACAACCATTTTTAGACCATTGTGATTACATGTAAAGCACTTGTACTTTGACATCCAAATTTAACCAGTCAACTCATTAGACATCAATTTGGTTGAGTGCCTGTTGGACAATGATTAAGGGAGAGGCTTTACAAAACATACTTGGTGTTTCATAGTGACAGAAAAGGGTGGGCGGTACGCAGGTTATGTGGCAGGGAGCAGTTCATCCAAAGGCAAGCATTATATTTAATTAAGCCTACACTAGAAAAGGAGAGAAATACTGTAGATTAATATTTTAGATATATACAAAGGTATAACATTCTGAGTTGCCTGGCATTAAAAAGTGTATAGATTATTTAATTAGGCTGAGTTTGCATCCCTGTTTAGCTTTCCTTTCCTCTGATCCATCAGAAGAAGAGACAGATCTCAGATGCAAATGGCTCAATGGATGACAAATGATGCAACAGAATCCCTTTTTTTTTACAGGATACATTTTTTTCTCCCCTCTCCTTCTGATAGATCAGAAGAACGGAAAGGTAAATGGTGATGTGAACTCAGCCTTAAATGGTTAGCTGATGTATTACCTTTCAGGCATTCAGTCATATTACTTCTTTGTTTTTTTGCAGAAGATTTACTCACTGCAACACAATAGAAAATCAAGAAATTAATTGAATTTGTTTCGAATTTTCTCAAAACTTCAGTTTCCACCGAATACAAAACTTTTAGGGTTCATTTCAGGTGAATCAGTCAAAATAGCTAACAGATCATTCTGAGCTTCACAAGACAGTAGAGAAGATGAAGAAGGAGGACTGCAGAAACCTGGGTGGTGCCTCGGCCGGCCAGATTCCCTTGCAGTGAGCCTCAGCCAATCAGGAGGGACTACACTGACACGTGTCATAGATACTATATACGAGCCTAAAAGAAATGCACATGTTTTCTGGGCTTGTACATTGCTGGCATAGGCTTTCTGACAGAGAGAGAAGACTATGCTTTAGACAAAGAATATACATCTAGTTTGTCAGGGAAGACAATAGTTAGGTTTAATTAAGTGACAGAGAGATAGCTTTTTTGAGACCGGATAGGAGTCAGAGCAGAGTCATTGTGTACTTTTGCCCATCAGGCATAAAAGTGCCTGAGCACATGCTGTACAAGCTTGTGGGAAAGTAGATCTCTTATTCAGTTTTAAAACAGAAAGAAGCAGAGGATCCTTTGATCTGTTGTAACCTCTCGTACAACCTGAGGAACTTGTGCAACAAAAATGAATAATAAGCAGCTGAGATGCCCGCATAATCCATCTGGCAATACGATCGCCATGTTTCAACTAGGGAGCAGCGAACTTCAAGTTTTGAGGTTCGGGTATATGCTGAATTGCGTTATGGATTCCGTTACCACGTACTATAATGCAATTCCATAATGGAATACATAATGCAGTGTTTCCCAACCAGTGTGCCTCCAGCCAAAACTACAACTCCCAGCATGCCCGCACAGCCAAAGGCTGTCCAGGCATGCTGGGATTGTAGTTTTGCAACAGTTGGAGGCACACTGGTTGGGAAACACTGACATAATGGAATGCCTTTAGAGGCATTCCGTTATGCATTCCTACATAATAGAAGTCTATGGCCTGCATAACGGACCTGTCCAATTTCCGTTATGCAGGAGTCCTGCTTATCCCTAGTCACAACTTCTCTCTATAGGAGGTGAGCAATGTTAAGTAGATTACTCTGGGATACTGGATGGATTAATACAGTAACATGATTTTGCATATAACTCTAAGGCCTCTTTCACACAGGCGTGAGTTTTTTTGCCCGGATAAGAGCCGGGTGCGTTGCGGGAAAATGCGCGATTTTTTCTGCGCAAGTGCAAAACATTGTCATGCGTTGCACTCGCGTGAGAAAAATCGCGCATGTTTGGTACCCAAACCCGAACTTCTTCATAGAAGTTCGGGCTTGGGATTGATGTTCTGAAGATTGTATTATTTTCCCTTATAACATGGTTATAAGGGAAAATAATAGCATTCTGAATACAGAATGCATAGTAAACCAGCGCTAGAGGGGTTAAAAAAAAAAAAAAAAAAATTTAACTCACCTTAGTCCACTTGATCGCGAAGCTGGCATCTCCTTGTGTCTCCGCTGCTGATGAACAGGACCTGGGGTGAGCTGCTCCATTAAATACAGGTTAAGGACCTTCGATGACGTCACTCCGGTCATCACATGGTACGTCACATGATCTTTTACCATGGTGATTCACCATGGTAAAAGATCATGTGATGACCGGAGTGACGTCATCGAAGGTCCTTAAGCTCTATTTAATGGAGCAGCTCACCCCAGGTCCTGTTCATCAGCAGCGGAGACACAAGGAGATGCCGGCTTCACGAGCAAGTGGACTAAGGTGAGTTAGATTATTTTTATTTATTTTTAACCCCTCTAGTGCTGGTTTACTATGCATTCTGTATTCAGAATGCTATTATTTTCCCTTATAACCATGTTATAAGGGAAAATAATAATGATCGGGTCTCCATCCCGATGGTCTCCTAGCAACCATGCATGCAAATCGCACGGCATCCGTACTTGCTTGCGGATGCCATCCGATTTTCACACACCCCATTCACTTCTATGGGGCCTGCGTCACGTCAAAATCGGAAAATATAGAGCATGCTGCGATTTCAACTGAACGCACAAGTGATGCGTTAAAAACATCGCTCATGTGCACAGCCCCATAGAAATGAATGGGTCAGGATTTAGTGCGGGTGCCATACGTTCGCCGCACGGATCGCACCCGCACAGAAAACTCGCCCGTGTGAAAGGGGCCTAAGAGTTGTGGTTGTTACGCTAATAATAAAGTTAAAGAATATACAGGCAGATTAGATGAGAATATACTACCATATAGCAAAACAGAAAAGTGCAGCTCTCACCTGTGTCTTCTTGCCACGAGCGCCGACATAGCGCGTGGTTTTCACTATATCAAACCTCGAAAAATAACTTGTCCAGCTCAAGTGTTCAAGGAGTAAACTTTATTTCAGCAGCTTTAAAAACATACAGACTTGTACTTGTTACGCGTTTCAGACCGTTGTCAATGTAGGTCCTTCATCATGACATAATATATATACTACAATATAGCCTGCAGTTATCCGCGATATATACTGTAAGTTTAGCCAGGCAATTTGTTATAGCTTTGCCAGTTGCCTGTCCCTTAGTTTTCAAAGTGTATGGATGTATTTTCCGAAAAGATTTCATTCAATCTGAATTTATTTGTCGTTAATCACATAAAAAAAACTGCTATTTCCTGGCTGCAGAGAGCCTGTATAATGGTGTAGAACACTGCGCCTTGCAGTAACATGCATAGAAAGTCTGCTGTGGTAATGAAACAATACTGTGAGTCAGCATGACACCACATGACAGGCGTTGCTCTTAGTATCACTGCACATTTCACTTATTTGGGCAGTTACGGGGCCTTACAGGTTGATGTAAGTGCCAGGTATAAAGAACCGTGCAGAGGCCCAATATCCTACTGTAGTGTAAAAGAGCGCAAACTCTGCTGTCTACAGAACCTGTTCTATTAAACGCTTTTACAAATATAGCCCCCCAAAAGAGTGGAGAGGGTGTCAGCAGTAAGTTTGTGTTGACGTCACTGATTATTTTGCCCATCCGTCAGAACAATAACCCCCAAAAAACTGATCCTGTCTGTTGAGCATCCGCCTTCTCTCGGTCAGCATTTTGTAAGTAAGCCATCAGCCATCAAAAAAAGGAGCGGATCCGAAACACAGATGACAAATGAATAGAATATTTGCATGTCTTCTGTGTTATGTGCCCACTCCTGCTTTTGGCTACCAATTCATAACCCAATTCTGATGAAACCATTCAGGTCTTACAGCTGCTACATAGACAGGATCCATTTTGCGTCTCATTTTTCCTTCCTTCTGACAGATCAGAAGTGTCAAATTATGTCAACCAGACTAAAACTGCAAAATAGTGCCCAAGTCATGAAGTGGGGATGGTGGGAACAGCATGAGAAGTCTACAGAGTGGCCCAATGACATAGTGGTGAGGTGGAAGCCGCATGAGGAGACCACAGAGTGGTCCATTTACATAGTCTTGAGGTGGCAGCAGCATGAGAAAGCCACTAAGTGGCCCAGTGACATAGTGTTAAGTTAGCAGCAGCATGAGAGGCCACAGACTGGCAAGATGACATAGTGTGGAGGTATAAAAGAGAGAGAGAGAAAGTATGAGGGTCAGACGGATCTGTTGGAAAGGATTGCACTAGATCTGAAAGACTTGAGGCGCCTTGGCTTTGTAGGAGTGGACTGGAAAGAAGGTTGGGTGCTAGATAATAGAGGCTGCTCCGGGTATAGTCAGGTCGACAAGGGTGTCTGCCTGTAAAGGATATGGTAGTGAGCCAAATTAGGGGACTGGTAGGTAGAAATACCCTCCAGGTCTCACCTATTTGAATATACCCTTTTGGGCTCCAATAGTGGTTGATCGATAATGGTGGGTTGGTGGGTCTTTATTGGTGGGTCTTTATTGCATGTACATATAAATGTACATACAATAAAGACGTTTGAAGAGAAGCACCCGTGTGATTGGCTGCCTTTATCCGTTAAAACTCTAGAAGCGATCCAGGCTGGGGGGGGGTACTAGGTCTACAGGTGTATTATGCTTATCCTGGTAAACTGCCCCCCTCGTGAAGTGAGTAAATAAACCCACGATACCACATTATTTTAATATATGTATTGGTATCCTTTTAAACAGATTTTTTACCAATTTATTTACATAATTGTACCACACTATACCATGGACGATACTGCAGAACATGGTCTCTCAGGCACTTGAGACGGTTTGCAGTGATTCTACCTATGTGCACAATCTTTTAATCCTTCTTGCAGATTTTATATATGTGTACCATCTTTTGATCTTTTGTGCAGATTTTATATGTGCGTATATATGCGTTTTTATCTTACACATTGATATCTCTATAAACATCCCTACATCCTAAAATTCGCTTTTTTACCAAAACAAAGCTCAAACACCAACCCACCATTATCGATCGACCACTATTGGCGCCCAAAAGGGTATATTCAAATAGGTGAGACCTGGAGGGTATTTCTACCTACCAGTCCCCCTAATTTGGCTCACTACCATAGTGTGGAGGTGGCAGCCGAAGCAACAGCATGAGGAAGCCACAAAGTGGCCCAATTACATAGTATTGAGTTAGCAGCAGCATGATGAGGCCACAGCGTGACCCAGTGATATATTCTTGAGTTATAAGTAGCATGAGGAGATCACAGAGTGGCAAGATGACATAGTGTGGAGGTGGCAGCAGCAGCAGCATGAGGAGGCCACAGACTGGCAAGGTAACATAGTGTGGAGGTGGCAGCAGCAGCATTTGTAGTGCACAGAGTGGCACAATGACAGAATGTAGAGGTGGCAGCAGCATGAGGAAACTAGAGTGGCACAATGACATAGTATGGAGTGGCAACATAAACATGAGGAGGCCACTGAGTGGCAAGGTGACATAGTGTGGAGGTGGCAGCAGCAGAAGCATGAGGAATCCACAGAGTGGTACAATGACAGAGTGTGGAGGTGGCAGCAGCAGCATGAGGAGGCCACAAAGTGGCAAGGTGCCATAGTGTGGAGGTAGCAGCAGCAGAAGCATGAGGAGACCACCGAGTGGCACAATGACAGAGTGTGGAGGTGGTAGTAGTAGCATGAGGAGGTGACAGATTGGCATGGTGACATAGTGTGGAGGTGGGAGCAGCAGCATCAGGAGACCTGAGTGGGGAGCTGGTACTGCTCCTACCCCCCACCCTGCCACAGCAGCTATGGCAGTGAAAACAGCACAGAGGGCCCCCCCGGTAGCATCTGCAAGAGGATGGATGATGGCGCAGATAGGCAGTGACCAACTGATTACATAAGATGTCTCTATAGTAGTTTGTCCTCCCTCTCAGCAGGTATAAAAAAGACCCCCAATTTTGGACCAGTAGCAAGGGTCCATCAAGGTGAAGAGCCAGAAGTCATCCCTCTGCCGAATGGTGGCAATTCGGCTGTCACTACCCAAGCAAGTGAGCATCCAGTGGGTCATTTTCGCAAGTGAGCATCCAGCGGGCCATTTTCGCAAGTGACTTGGAGGGACTCCCTGCCTCCACATCCACTGCATACTGCCACGGTGTGTATAGGTCATCTGCCCTATCTTTCTCATCTCCATCTTGCTCCATTTACTCCTCCTGCTCCTTCAGGTGGCAGGTGTCACAAATGAGCTGCCACTGGATAGCATCGAAGTTACATAGGGGAGTACCCCTGTCCGCTTGGATCATCAAGAAATCGTTTATGGCCTTTCTCTGTTTGTATAGTCGGCCCAACATATGGAGGGTAGAATTCCAATGGGTAGAAACGTCGCATATCAGCTTATGTTGGGGGGACGCCGTTCTGCCGCTGCAGCTTAAGGCGGGTGTGCTTGGCGGTATGAGTGGCTGAAGTGCATGCAAAGTTTCCTGGCCATTTTTAGGATGTCTTGCAGATGGGTGGAAGACTTCAGGAACCGCTTGACAACCAGATTGAACAAGTGCACCATGCAGGGCGCATGGCTCAGCACTCCTTTATGCACCACCGACACCATGTTCTTCCCGTTGTCGGTCACCATTGTTCTGATTTTGAGTTGTCACAGAGAAAGCCAGGATTCGATTTCTTGATGAAGCACACGGAGCAGTTCTTCCCCTGTGTGACTCCATTCGCCCAGGCAAACGAGGCGCAGAACAGCGTGTGGCATGCTGGAGGTGCACTGTGAATTGTCCCTGCAGTGGAGGCTGAGGACACCGTGGTCCATAAGGAGGCAGAGGCAGACACTGTTGCAGGACCAACAGCGTGAGAATGTGGAGGCGGAAGCGTCATCACCTGGCCAAGTTAGGCCATAAAGGACATATATTGTCCTTGACCCTAATTACAGCTCCACACATCGGCGCTGTCATGCACTTTGGCAGACACCGACAGGTTTCTGCCAAGAACTTGCCCACCTTCTGTTCTACATATTTGTGCAGGGCTGGTACTGCCTTTTTGGCAAAGAAATGACGAGTTAGGACTCTCCACCTCAGCTCGGCACAAGCCGTCAGTTCTCTTAAAGGTGCAGAGTCCACCACTTGGCAAGGAGCACACTCAGCTTCTGCGCTGTTGGATGAAATGCACACATACTGTTTTCTCGAAGCAATCGCTTCGGTGATCGATTGCTGACAGAATGACTGACGAGGAGTAGGAGAGAGAGGAGCAGGAGCATCAGGACCGGTAAATTATGGAAAGGACAGACAACTCCCTTTGGCTGAGGTGGTGGAGCCTTGACTGCCTGAAATCGGGTGAGTTCCAATAGGTGATGCAGGCTGGACCACCACATTGGAGCCACGTTGTCCCAGGCCACTTTATGGTGACGCTGCATATGTTGATTTTAATCGCGAATATCGGCACTTCGAGAATTCGCGAATATTTCGAATATCGCAAAATATATTCGTAATTGCGAATATTCAATTTTCGCGAAATACCAGTTCATGCGAATTTTTATGCGAAAATTGTATGCGAATTTTATGCGAATTTTCGCAATCAAGAAAATAATGCCTGGAGATCATGAATTCGCGAATTTGCCAATATATGGCGAATATTCGCCCAAATATTCGCGAAATATCGCGAATTCGAATATTGCCCCTGCCGCTCATCACTAATGTTGATGCAGAGCCGTGGTGCCAACATTGGCACCCTGGCCACGCTTCACCTTCCGCCCACAGATTTGCAAAATGGCCATGTTCACCTCCTTCGGCGGCTTAACAAAAAACTGCCACACTGCCAAGTAGGTGATTTTACCCCCAAAGCCTCTTTTTTTCCACTAATACATGCCAATAAAGGCTTTAGAACACTGCACCATTGAACGGCAAATAATATTTTTTTGTTTTCCACTAATACACCCCAAAAAAGGCTGCAATTTTCTCACTTCACTGCACGGCTAATAAGCCCTTTTTTTGCACTAATACTCCCCAAAAAAGGCTTTAAAAAATACATCTGCACCGCTGAACGGCAAATAAGCATTTATTTTTTCCACTTATACACACCAAAAAAAGCTTTCAAACATATAACTGCACTTCACAAGGGCTAATAAGACGTATAAATATTTCCTAGTAATACACCATGTTAATGGCCGTATCACACAGCACTTGCATCCCAATAGCAATAAAAGTTTGCTACAATTGCAGAGGCATTATCTATTGCAAACCTGAAAGCAGCAGTATAGTGGTAATTTGGATCTGCAGTCAGTGCAGCAAGGTGTAATAGGATTGTTCCTATTACCCAAGCTGTACACTCCCCTATTGGACCCTGTTCTCCTTTTATAGTGTGAAATCATTCCTCCCATCCCTTGTTCTACACTTCTAATGATCTTTCCCTGAACTTCCATTCAGCAAAATAAAAGTTTTCAAGTCTTTGCTAGCATTTCCCTAGTGCCTGCTAATGTCTCTCTCTGCACTAAGTACACTGGAAAATGGCTGAATCCAGGATGGCTGAGGCTATTTATAGTGCCGTGACTTCACAAGGGCTGACTGGCTGCTGATTGGCTGCATGCATGGCATTGTGGGTGATCCCTCGTTCCCAGAGTTCTTTGCTCCATGTCCCAACATGTGCAGCAGCCATTTTAGGAGAAAATGTGATTCGTTACCATGAAGTGTCAGGAAATTCAGATCAAAGTCCACTTCGTCAACTTCGATTTGCTCATCTCTAGATGTAATAGACAGAGCAGAAGGGCAGTCAGACATTTGTATGACAGTCAAAAGTGCGTTGTCCCACACGCTTTTTTAAATAGCTGAATGTCACAAATTGCTCCACCCATGAGCTGCAGTGACAAGGAGAGTCAAATCCCACCAAAGAATCCCCACTGTAGGCCCATAGTGATTACAACATAGTGACATGGCCCAAATTCTGATATCAGGAAGACAAACAAACATTGTTGGCAGAAATGCAAGAATTGGAAGCATATTTAATATATAAAAGTAAGGAGAAAAACATTAAACCGCTGGTCAGCAGGTAGAATGAAAGAAAATTTAAGGGAATTGTAAAAAATAAATAAAAAAGGTTGGAGAATATAAATGGAAAAAATAGAATGAACAACAAGGAGACAAGTTAAAAGGGATTTCCTCTGGCTAGGTAATCAGTATCTGATCGGTGGGGGTCTGACACCTGGGCCCCCCACCAATAAGCTGTAGAGAGCACTCCTGTGAGGGCCGGGGCCTTCTCTCACCTTTTCTAGGCCAGTGATGGCACGTTCAGTTAGCTCTGCCCTATTGCACTGAAGAGCGCTGAGCGCTATACCAAGCACAGCCTTCTCAAACAGCTGATCGGCGGCGGTTCTGGGTGTTGGAAATTTTCCTTCCTGTTTTATAAACCTTCAGGCTATGCACCTGCTACAGCAGAAGCAGCCAAACTGTTGGACGTTGCAACCATGTGGCCGAACTCAAGACATCCTGAAAGTGACTGTGGACCAGACAATTTCTCAGGTTGTAAGCCCTCCTAAAGATAATTTGTGGGGAGGCTGCAATTGCATCTATGAGGACAAGGTCCAATTTCAGTGTCCAATATGGCTTAATTTTCTTTTCTGAGATTTCCTTCTTATTCTGTGAGTTCAGTAATTGTGTGTAGTCACTTTTAAGAGCTCTCTGAAAGAGCAGTTTCAGACCATATTTGGGTTTCCCTTTTTAGTGAACCTCAATCTAAGACTGTGCTTCTTCTGTAAAATCTTGTTTGGTGAAACAACTTCTCAGCCTGAGGCACAACTTTAGGCACTACTGCTCTGTTTAAGTGGTAGAGCATGACTGCTCTCCCATTTTAGGAGGGAACTAGTCTCTGTGGGTTTTCAATAGACACCAGTTACCAGATCACCCCCGGGGCCTCCCTGGATGCTCACATACAAGAAAGGTAAAAAAATCCCTATTCATTTCACATGTGAAAGTTAATCCTAGGTAATTCATGTAAAGTCAGGCACCAAACCTTTGAAAGCCCTCCCTGTCTCCATTCCATATAACAAAGATACCATCAATATTATGGGCCCATAGTCATATATTGTCAGTGTCTTCTACCAGGAACTCCTAACACCAGCCCATAAGCAAATTAGTATATGACAGGGCACAGGAAACTGTTGTTAAATGTGAAGTAATTCTTGGTCAGGGTAAACTCCACAGGTTTTAGGGCAAACTGACTATGGGCATGAAATTGATAACCCATTGCTTTAAGGAAGAACTTAACTGCCTGCAAGCCACAGTTATAAGGAATGGAGGAGTATATGGCCTCAACATTAAAATCCCATAATAGTGAATGGGGATCTGGCGGTGCACGGTGGTATCTGTCTATGCTGGATACAGTGAACTCTGGCAGTTTGTGAACTCAGAGCAGGCTGTCGGAGTACACAGCACAGATGTGAACCCGTCCTTACACTTGCATAAATTCCAGTTCTCCAAATTAGCAGCAGTCTGATTGATAACTACATCAATACATGGCAAGTCCCCAATTGGAGGCAGTTTTGTACTTTTCCTTTTTAAATCAGTGAAGGCCTCTTCCTCTTTAAAGGGAATCTGTTGTTATTTTTCTGCTACCCTCAATTTTAACCACTTAAGGACCACAGGTTTATACCCCCCTAGTGACCAGGCCCTTTTTTACAAATCGGCACTCCACAACTTTAGCGGTTTATTGCTCGGTCATGCAACTTACCACCCAAATTAATTTTACCTCTTTTTCTTCTCACTAATAGAGCTTTCATTTGGTGGTATTTCATTGCTGCTGACATTTTTAAATTTTTTGTTATTAATCGAAATTTAACGATTTTTTTGCAAAAAAATGACATTTTTCACTTTCAGTTGTAAAATTTTGCAAAAAAAACGACATCCATATATAAATTTTTCGCTAAATTTATTGTTATACATGTCTTTGATTAAAAAAAAATGTTTGGGTAAAAAAAAATGGTTTGGGTAAAAGTTATAGCGTTTACAAACTATGGTACAAAAATGTGAATTTCCGCTTTTTGAAGCAGCTCTGACTTTCTGAGCACCTATCATGTTTCCTGAGGTTCTACAATGCCCAGACAGTACAAACACCCCACAAATGACCCCATTTCGGAAAGACACCCTAAGGTATTCGCTGATGGGCATAGTGAGTTCATAGAACTTTTTATTTTTTGTCACAAGTTAGCGGAAAATGATGATTTATTATTATTATTTTTTTTTTCTTACAAAGTCTCATATTCCACTAACTTGTGACAAAAAATAAAAACTTCCATGAACTCACTATGCCCATCACGAAATACCTTGGGGTGTCTTCTTTCCAAAATGGGGTCACTTGTGGGGTAGTTATACTGCCCTGGCATTCTAGGGGCCCTAACGTGTGGTTAGTAGTTTGAAATCAAAATGTGTAAAAAATGGCCTGTGAAATCCGAAAGGTGCTCTTTGGAATGTGTGCCCCTTTGCCCACCTAGGCGGCAAAAAAGTGACACACATCTGGTATCGCCGTACTCAGGAGAAGTTGGGGAATGTGTTTTGGGGTGTCATTTTACATATACCCATGCTGGGTGAGAGAAATATCTTGGCAAAAGACAACTTTTCCCATTTTTTTTATACACAGTTGGCATTTGACCAAGATATTTATATCACCCAGCATGGGTATATGTAAAATGACACCCCAAAACACATTGCCCAACTTCTCCTGAGTACGGCGATACCAGATGTGTCACACTTTTTTGCAGCCTAGGTGGGCAAAGGGGCCCACATTCCAAAGAGCACCTTTAGGATTTCACCGGCCATTTTTTACAGATTTTGATTTCAAACTACTAACCACACATTAGGGCCCCTAAATTGCCAGGGCAGTATAACTACCCCACAAGTGACCCCATTTTGGAAAGAAGACACCCCAAGGTATTCCGTGAGGGGCATGGCGAGTTCCTGGAATTTTTTATTTTTTGTCACAAGTTAGTGGAATATGAGACTTTGTAAGGAAAAAAAAAAAAAAAATCATCATTTTCCGCTAACTTGTGACAAAAAATAAAAAATTCTAGGAACTCGCCATGCCCCTCACGGAATACCTTGGAGTGTCTTCTTTCCAAAATGGGGTCATTTGTGGGGTAGTTATACTGCCCTGGCATTCTAGGGGCCCTAATGTGTGGTAAGTAGTTTGAAATCAAAATGTGTAAAAAAGGACCTGTGAAATCTGAAAGGTGCTCTTTGGAATGTGTGCCCCTTTGCCCACCTAGGCGGCAAAAAAGTGACACACATCTGGTATCGCCGTACTCAGGAGAAGTTGGGGAATGTGTTTTGGGGTGTCATTTTACATATACCCATGCTGGGTGAGAGAAATATCTCTGCAAAAGACAATTTTTCCCATTTTTTTTATACAAAGTTGGCATTTGACCAAGATATTTATCTCACCCAGCATGTGTATATGTAAAATGACACCCCAAAACACATTCCCCAACTTCTCCTGAGTACAGCGATACCACATGTGTGACACTTTTTTGCAGCCTAGATGCGCAAAGCGGCCCAAATTCCTTTTAGGAGGGCATTTTTAGACATTTGGATCCCAAACTTCTTCTCACGCTTTCGGGCCCCTAACATGCCAGGGCAGTATAAATACCCCACATGTGACCCCATTTTGGAAAGAAGACACCCTAAGGTATTCAATGAGGGGCCTGGCGAGTTCATAGATTTTTTTTTTTTTGCACAAGTTAGCGGAAATTGATTTTTTTTGTATTTTCTCACAAAGTCTCCCTTTCCGCTAACTTGGGACAAAAATTTCAATCTTTCATGGACTCAATATGCCCCTCATGTTATACCTTGGGGTGTCTTCGTTCCGGAATGGGGTCACATGTGGGGTACTTATACTGCCCTGGCATTTTAGGGGCCCTACAGCGTCAGAAGAAGTCTGGAATATAAATGTCTAAAAAAAATTACGCATTTGGATTCCGTGAGGGGTATGGTGAGTTCATGTGAGATTTTATTTTTTGACACAAGTTAGTGGAATATGAGACTTAGTAAGAAAAAACAAAAACAAACAAAAACTTTCCGCTAACTTGGGCCCAAAAAAATGTCTAAATGGTGCCTTACAGGGGGGATGATCAATGACAGGGGGGTGATCAATGACAGGGGGGTGATCAGGGAATCTATATGGGGTGATCACCCCCCTGTCATTGATCACACCCCTGTCATTGATCACCCCCCTGTAAGGCTCCATTCAGACGTCCGTATGATTTTTAACGGATCCACGGATACATGGATCGGATCCGCAAAACACATGCGGACGTCTGAATGGAGCCTTACAGGGGGGTGATCAATGACAGAGGGGTGATCACCCATATAGACTCCCTGATCACCTCCGTCATTGATCACCCCCCTGTAAGGCTCAATTCAGACGTCCGTATGATTTTTTACGGATCCACGGATACATGGATCGGATCCGCAAAACACATGCGGACGTCTGAATGGAGCCTTACAGGGGGGTGATCAATGACAGAGGGGTGATCACCCATATAGACTCCCTGATCACCTTCGTCATTGATCACCCCCCTGTAAGGCTCCATTCAGACGTCCGTATGATTTTTTACGGATACATGGATCGGATCCGCAAAACACATGCGGACGTCTGAATGGAGCCTTACAGGGGGGTGATTAATGACAGAGGGGTGATCACCCATATAGACTCCCTGATCACCTCCGTCATTGATCACCCCCCCTGTAAGGCTCCATGCAGACGTCCGTATGATTTTTTACAGATCCACGGATACATGGATCGGATCCGCAAAACACATGCGGACGTCTGAATGGAGCCTTACAGGGGGGTGATCAATGACGGAGGTGTGATCACCCATATAGACTCCCTGATCACCTTTGTCATTGATCACCCCCCTGTAAGGCTCCATTCAGACATCTGTATGATTTTTTACGGATCCACGGATACATGGATCGGATCCGCAAAACACATGCGGACGTCTGAATGGAGCCTTACAGGGGGGTGATCAATGACAGAGGGGTGATCACCCATATAGACTCCCTGATCACCTCCGTCATTGATCACCCCCCTGTAAGGCTCAATTCAGACGTCCGTATGATTTTTTACGGATCCACGGATACATGGATCGGATCCGCAAAACACATGCGGACGTCTGAATGGAGCCTTACAGGGGGGTGATCAATGACAGAGGGGTGATCACCCATATAGACTCCCTGATCACCTTCGTCATTGATCACCCCCCTGTAAGGCTCCATTCAGACGTCCGTATGATTTTTTACGGATACATGGATCGGATCCGCAAAACACATGCGGACGTCTGAATGGAGCCTTACAGGGGGGTGATTAATGACAGAGGGGTGATCACCCATATAGACTCCCTGATCACCTCCGTCATTGATCACCCCCCCTGTAAGGCTCCATTCAGACGTCCGTATGATTTTTTACAGATCCACGGATACATGGATCGGATCCGCAAAACACATGCGGACGTCTGAATGGAGCCTTACAGGGGGGTGATCAATGACGGAGGTGATCAGGGAGTCTATATGGGTAATCACCCCTCTGTCATTGATCACCCCCCTGTAAGGCTCCATTCAGACGTCCGCATGTGTTTTGCGGATCCGATCCATGTATCCGTGGATCCGTAAAAAATCATACGGACGTCTGAATGGAGCCTTACAGGGGGGTGATCAATGACAGGGGGGTGATCAATGACAGGGGGGTGATCAATGACAGGGGGTGATCAGGGAGTGTATATGGGGTGATCACCCTCCTGTCACTGATCACCCCCCTGTAAGGCTCCATTCAGACGTCTGTATGCGTTTTGCGGATCCGATCCATGTATCCGTGGATCCGTAAAAATCATACGGACGTCTGAATGGAGCCTTACAGGGGGGTGATCAATGACGGAGGTGATCAGGGAGTCTATATGGGTGATCACTCCTCTGTCATTGATCACCCCCCTGTAAGGCTCCATTCAGACGTCCGCATGTGTTTTGCGGATCCGATCCATGTATCAGTGGATCCGTAAAAATCATACGGACGTCTGAATGGAGCCTTACAGGGGGGTGATCAATGACAGGGGGGTGATCAATGACAGGGAAGTGATCAGGAAGTCTATATGGGCTGATCAGTGGTTTATAAAGGGTTAATAAGTGACAGGGGGGGGGGTGTAGTGTAGTGTAGTGGTGTTTGGTGCTACTTTAGTGAGCTGCCTGAGTCCTCTGGTGGTCGATCCTAACAAAAGGGACCACCAGAGGACCAGGTAGCAGGTATATTAGACGCTGTTATCAAAACAGCATCTAATATACCTGTTAGGGGTTAAAAAAATCACATCTCCAGCCTGCCAGCGAGCGATCGCTGCTGGCAGGCTGGAGATCCACTTGCTTACCTTCCGTTCCTGTGAGCGCGCGCGCCTGCGTGCGCGCGTTCACAGGAAATCTCGGCTCACGCGAGATGACGCCTATTGGCATTAGTGTGACCTGGGAGAGCCGCCGAGATGACGCCTTTCGGCGTTAGCGTGGCGGCAAGCGGTTAAATCCTTACAGCTCCAGTTCATGCCAATGAGTCCCCATATTCACGAGCCCATGGCTGGTGGGTGGGGGGAGCCATGAGCTCATGAATATGGGGACTCATTGGCATGTGATGAAGCTATACAAGATTTTGGCAAAATGGTTGGGTCAATTAAAGAAAGCGACCCAGCATTTCACTAAAGAGACTTGTCACTACTTTATGTTGCCCTTAGTTAGGACAGCATAAAGCTGGTGGCAGATTCCATTTAAGAGTATAGTTCTCATTTAATCAATGTAGCAATATAGCAGTTCTGGGGCCTCTCAGATGCCAGGGTTGCAAATGACCATGGCATGCTAGGGGTTAAAAATCTGTGATCGGTGCTATTGCCAATCACTGACAATGCCTCCAAGTGTTTGCTGTGTAAAGCAGCAGGCAAGTGATAGCTATGGCGCCTGCTTATGTACAATAAAAGTTTATTCTAGAAAAGTGATGTCTACCCAAGTTGCTTGGTCCACTACAGATCTGTGTTTGGGACCTGATTAATCTGTATGTTATACCAGTACAATAGAGTGATTGAGCTTTGTCTAAGTGATAATGTTGCACATTGATGATGTCTGATAATGGCAGTGAAATCTAGTATCCGCAATTAGCACAATGTATAATAAGTGCCCTGTATATAGCTAGCTGTTCACTCAATGTTGCATTATTCTGTTTATCCTTTGTATGACATAATTAATTATGCCTTATATCTAGTAGTGCCCTTTGTGCACAGATAAATCAAAAGTTGAAACGACATCAGAACCTTTAAAACAAACCACATATATAAGACTCATGCACATGACTGTATGTATTTTGCGGACCACAAAAACCGGATCAGCAAAAAATATGTATGACGTCCGTGTGCATTCTGTATTTTGCAGAACAGAGCAGCTGGCCCATAATATAGTTGTGGCGAAACCAACCTCGCCACGGTGTTTTGGAGGGGGCTGTTTGCCCGCCTCCTGCCCTGGGATTATGGTCCCTTAAGTTATTGGGTCTTAAGGCACTTGGGACGGAGCCCTCTGTCCCTGGATTGCATCATTTGCCTTACTTGCTTGGATGAAGCACATGGTAAGAACAATAGATAGCGGCCATTTTAGCTCACAGACACTGTTCTGACTTTTCCACACGGTGCTATCTTGCCTGTATTTGGTGCACAGAGACATCATTCAGTAGTTTGAAACTACCAAACAGGGGACACATTTATTAGTGACTATTTTCGGTATAACTTGTATATTTTCAGTGTAACTGGCATAAAACTGTATCTTCCAAACTACTGAACGGATGTGGGTGAATTTTGGATATGTGGTTCGCCCAGATCTCCCGATTCCGAGGATATATTGGTTATGGGGTTATTGCATGTTTTGGGGTTCCTGTGATATGTTTTATAAAACTGTATTTCTCTGCCTTTGATAATTATATTCGTCATTGTGTTCAATGGTCATCATCGGCAGAGGGGAGGATTTTGTGTGGGTGTGTTTCTATTGTCCCATTGTGTGTTTAAATGGTGATGTCTGTCTTGTTGTCTCCACATGTGTATTGGCGATCTCCCCTTTGTCCTGAGAGATAATTGGATTATTCCTCGGTTGTCTCCCAGGCAGAGGGGAGGAAACCATGATGCATTGTGGGGATATGTTGTATCTGTCCTGTGTCGCAGTCTCCCTTCTGGTCCTCTAGGGGGCGGGAACGATTGGTTGCTGTATTTACATTGTGTGTGTTGTGAATTACTGATTGGTTGGATTTCAAAACCCTGTGGGCAGTACTATGTTTGTTTTTTTCAATAAAAGAGGCTGTACTTGAAGTACAGTCAGACCACTGCTAGACCCTCAAGACGGAGCCTTGTCTCGTTATTGGGGGGATTCCCTGTATGCTGTTAGAGACTGATTGCCAGGAGTGTAAGCCGATTGGATGCTTTTCCTGTTCATCTGCTGGCAGCTATTTGTGAGGTTCCAGTTTGGAGTGCTATTTTGTATCCAGTTCGGGAGGTTGGTGTTCTGCAGTAGCTGTGCCTGTCTCTCGGAAAGGGGCATATCGCCTAAACGGATCTTAACCCCTTGTCTGCTGAAACGGTCCGTTACAATAGTAGTCCTATGCTTGTCCATAATGCGGACAATAATAGAACATGTTCTATTTTTTTGCGGAATGTAAATACAAACATACGGAAACGGAATGCACGCGAGTAATTTCCATTTATTGGCGGACCAATTGAAATAAATGGTTCAGCATACGGTCCAAAAAAAACTTAACGCACATGGAAAGAAAATACGTTTGTGTGCATGAGACCTTATGCTGCACGAAGTTTGCATATAATAACCCCTTCACGCATTTTGACGTACAGGTATGTCATTGCGTGCCAGGGGATGTGTGGAGCGGGCCTCTGCAGTGAGGCCACTCCATACGCGTGATCTGCCGGCTGTATGATAAAGCCAGCATTCGGCCGCACTGACAGGAAGCAGCGGTCGGGCCGCCCCAGCCATTTAACCCCTCAGGTGCCACGATCAAAGCTGATTGCGGCACCTGTGAAGTGATACGGCTCCATCTTCCTTCCGATCGGAGCCCCCGCAGTGAAATCACGGGGCTCCAATCGGTTGCCATGGCAGCCTGGATGCTGCTGAAGTGAACCAGGCCTGCCATGGCTTTCTCCATGCTAAGCTATGCACGAGGCATAGCGCAGAATGGAGTGTTCAAAAATCCTATTCACCGTAATAGAGATCTATTAAGATGAATTGGAGAGGGGATCAAAAGATCCCATGTATGAGGCCCCTATGGGCAGTAACGTGCCCAGCGGGAGGCAGGGGCAGCCCGCCCTGAGTGCCGGCTCTCGCGGGGGTGTCAGCAGGCCCAAAAGCAATGAGCGCTTCCATCAATACAGATGGAAGCGCTCATTGCTGAAGTGCTGACAACCACATACTGCGGCGGGGCAGGGAGCGGAGCGCATAATTCCCTGCCCTGCCACCGATCACTGCCATAGGCTTCAGGCCTATGTCATCGCGCACGCCTGTGCCAGGAATCAGCAGCACAGTGCCAGGACTCAGCAACACAGTGCCGGGACTCTGCAAGCGAGCACAGGTAAGTATTTAGCTTTTAGGTTTCTTTTCTTCTGTTATGTGCCAACTTTGGGGGACATGAGGGGGCCGGGGTGCACACAGGAGGACGTGTGGGGGGAAAATAAAAAAAATTAAAAACACAAATTTTGGGGGTCATTTTGTCCCCCCAAAAAATTGAATAATGGTGATCAAAATGTTGTATATACTACAAAAACGGCATCAATGAAAACTATGGTTCGTTACACAAAAAACAAGCCCTTATAAAGCTCTGTAGACCGCAATATTAAAGTTATGGCTGTCAGAATACAGCGATGCAAAAAAAAAATTAGATTTTTCTAAAGGTTTACAAGTAGTAATACAAAAAAAAAAAAAATCAAGTTTGGTATGGCTGCATTCGTACAGTATTGAGCGGCAGAATAAGAATGTCAGGTCATTTTTAGTGCATAGTGAATGCTGTGATGTCAAAACCCCCAAAACCTTGGTGAAATTTTTATTTATTTTTTTCATTTTTGCCACACAAATATTTTTTTTACTTTTTTCTAATACAAGACATGGTGAATTAAATGGTGGCATTAAAAATGCATCTTGTCCCCTAAAAAAATAAGCCCTCATATAGCTATGTGAACAGAAAAATAAAAAAGTTATGGCTTTTGGAACACAAGGAGTCTGGTCTTGAAGGGGTTAAGGAAAAAGATATTCACATGCATCACTTTATAGAAACTGTAGTAGGAACATATACTATAGCTGTTTCATAAGTAACAAAACATCACAACAATCACAGCAAAAATAATATTAAATATATGTGATGTGTAAATCTTATCTGTATAGAACCACTTTGTATTATCAAAAAAAGAATTGCATGTACTGTACAATAGTTTTTGATTGGTGATTTGGGTGTGGTTCTCAACCACACTACCAGTACCCAGGGAGGCTTCATGTGAAATTGACTTGTTAAGGTTTTCACTTTTCTAGTCGTAGAAGATACTTTTGTAGTCACTTCATGATTTTGCTCTACATGCTGAAACTCCAGGGGCTGACCTTGTTATCAAATATATGAGTAGGTGTTAGCAGGAAGTGTTGTCCGTTCCAGCTCTATCTGAGACACCATTAACTAGAATGGGTAAGAGCTACTCAGGCTGGTTTCTATTTTCTGAGTTAAAAGTAATATGGGGACAATGATGAAGAAAAGTTGTGGCTATGCATATTCTCGGAATCAAGAGCACATTAGCAGCTGCAGAAGTGGTTACGTTGTGAAATTCTTCCCTGGCATAATGTCTAATTCTGCTATGTGACTTCTTCCCTTCAGTACCCTTTTTACCCAAACTGAGCATTATAAAGATCATTTTACATGCAATAACATTTAACCTTAGGTTAAGGCGTTAGGTTGCATGATGTCCTTTGTGGGTAGTGTTTTTTGTGCCCTCCCCACCCACACATACACATACATCTCAACAACCGTTTTATGAAATTAAATAAATACACTAAATTAGTAACATCTAATTTGAAATGTAAAGTAACACCTTAGTGGCCACCAATACGCCTTTTATGATAGTCACTAAGGAGCCTTCGGCTGGGCTGCTGCCTTTTTATGCAGATCCAATATAAGTGTTGCATGGGTCTCCCATGTAGTGGAGAGCTGGTGCTTGGCCATGCTCCTGCTCGAACAGCCCGGACAGGTAGTAATGCTGATAGTGGCTATGGCATGTAAGTGGTTACAGCGGGAGTGAACTCCATCTGTCTCCCATTTGCACACCACAAATGAGATAGCAGGGTGGCGATTTCAGAGCAGGTAGGCTGGAACCTAGTGAAAGCCCAAGCCCTGCCTCCAGTTTTTCCAAGCAGGTTGTGCCTCTGGGGGAACAAAATCATGGAGCATTAAAGGGGTTTCCCTTTTTAAACGACTGGACTATCCTCTGGATAGGTCATCAGCATCTGATCGGTGGGGGTTTAACACCCGAGACCCCCACTCATCAGCTGCTTGAGAAGACACCGGCACTTGCTGTAGCACCATGGTCTTCTTGCAGCTTAGGCAAGGTCATTAGTCACATGGTTTATGTGCAAGTTGTGATACCAAACACAGCCAGTGTACAATGTGTGGTGCTGTGCTTGGTGAGCTGAGAAAAGACTGTAGCTCTACTGCAAGTGCCGGTGCCTACTCAAACAGCTGATCAGCAAGGGTCCTGGGTATCCAGAGCATAGGTCATCAGTATTAAAGTCTTGTTAAACCCCTTTAAAGAAGGTGCTGCCTAACCAGCAGCAGGCTTGAATAAAAAGGACCACATTCCTTTTGAGCCATGTTTTACTCTATATTATTCAGTGTTTAGTTTGCCAGAAAAACAATTCATAGTGAAAAACTTTACACCAGTTTCTAGCATAAGTTATAAGTCTCTCAGGCCACAGAGGCTATGAGTTGCCACTAAGCAAAGCCCACTTTTTTTTTTTGCCCCAAAAGTTTCAAGAGCTGTATTTAACCCCTTCCAGGCATAGCCAATTTTCACCTCCCTGGCACAGCCAAATTTTTCAAATATGTCACATTATGTGGTAATAACTTTACAAAGCTTTTACTTTTACTTAATTATTCAGACAATATTTCATGACATATTGTACTTCATGTTACTGGTAAACTTGGTATAATAATTTTCAGAAAATTTGGAAAAATGAGCAATTTTCTAAATATGAATTTCTCTGCTTTTCAGACAGATAGTGATACCTCAGAAAAATAGTTTGTTAGGACATTCACAGGGCATTGGAGTTGCATTCATGGAAATGGAGTCAAAGCTAGTTTTGGGTAGAGTCGGAGTCAGTAGAAATGTGACTCCAACTTAAAAAATATTATGTTATTAATATTGTGTAATTAAGTTATTAGCTTTCATATACATTTACAAACGTTTAGAAAGTTTATGTTCTATTAGTCTAAGTAGAGTGTTCTAGTGGGGATATACAATCAGGTTTCACCTCTAGTGTGTTCTCCCAGGAAGAACAGGAAGACAACATAAATTGTGTAATTTAGTTATTAGCTTTCATATGCAGTAGATTTACACAAGTTTAGAAATGTTAATAATACATATATTTTATGTTCTATAAGTCTTAGGCCCTTATTTATCAAAAATCAATGATAAGCAGGGTGTTCTAGTGGTGATATACAATTAGGTTTAAATAACAGGAAGACAACATAAATTACCCAATTTTAAAAACTACACCCTTCAAATTATTCATAACTGATCTTTGTTAACTCTTTAGGTACTCCACAGAAATGTAAGCAAAAATGGATGTGAAATTTAAATACTGGGTTTTCCATTTTAATGATACATTGTTTCC
Source organism: Bufo gargarizans (assembly GCF_014858855.1). Taxonomy (NCBI): domain Eukaryota; kingdom Metazoa; phylum Chordata; class Amphibia; order Anura; family Bufonidae; genus Bufo; species Bufo gargarizans. The sequence continues at coordinate 357,323,565 of NC_058081.1, forward strand.
AAGGGTTAAAAGCCCCAACATATCAATATTCATTGCCCTGATTCTGTAGTTTACATAAACATCTCATAGGTGGTTGTAATCTGCTACATGGGTACAAGGAGGAGGTAGAAGGAGCACAATATGGATTTTGGTGAGCAAAGGTGCTTTGACCCAACAGGCAATTCATTTAATTGAGAGACACTTGGTTTTGGAAATTAAAAATGACATTTTTTGTAATAAAATGTTGTTTTAGCTCCACATTATTCATTTTCACAAGAGATAGCAGCAACCCAAAACAAGAATACACAGCAATATATGTATAAAGTACATATTTTATTGTTCAAATACACAAAAATATATAAAATCCAGTACTAGCAGCATACATATACCACTTGAACCAAGGGGCATAAAGTTTACCCCAATCTGCAAAATGCATCCTCCTTGTTGGAAAAAGTGTGGGTCAGAGGAAAAATTCCCATATCCATAACAAATAAAGTGCTTAGTGCTATAAAATGAACAATTCATCAAGCAGTAATACTATAGTACTGTATAATACCGACCAATGTAGTCCGGATCCCGACATTCGTTTCACAGTCGCTTCCTCAGGCATAAGAGTATAATGTGCTCCTTATCCTTATATACACTACTAATTGGAAAAACTAAAACAAATGTAAAACAAATTTGGAAATACCTACTGGAAATGTTATGGCACATGTGTTTAGGATATGGATATGGCGTGTGCACCACTCTGGAACGCATGACACCACATCCAGCTCTTAATAAAGGATTGGCTACTGGTTAACTTAGAGCATGGGGGAAGAATCTAAACTTCATGGCAAGGTTAAATGCCAATTCAGATATAAATATATATCCAACGTGAATTAAAGTTACTCATTAACATGTACACACAAATAGGTCTTATAGATGAACACCTTTGTGAGTTTTTGCAGATCGATCATCCAGTCACTCCTTTATTTTATTTGCTACCAAAAATTCACAAGAATTTACAATGTCCACCCGGCAGACCCATTGTTTCTGGCCGTTGTTCTTTATTAAGTAATGCCTCCATCTTTTTGGATAAAATTCTTCAAAATTATGTATTAGAATCTAAATCTTACATAAAAGATACCACCGATTTTTTGGGTAAGTTAGCAGACGTGACGATGCCGAAGGACGCCATATTGGCCTCCTTCGACATCGTCAGTCTGTATACTTCTATACAGCATAACATTGGGATAACAGTTGTGGAATCTGCTTTGGCTAACTCAAATTATTCTATTGAGGCAAAAACTTTTTTTCTCGCTTTATTAAGATTAATCTTGCATAGTAATTATTTCCTTTTTGGAAATGATTACTATATGCAAATCAGGGGGACGACCACGGGGACGAATGTGGCCCCAATGTACGCCAACATGGTCATCTCTCATTTGGAGGAACAACATGTCTATGTGTCCCACCACTTCAGCCATGTGCTGAGGTGGTGTAGATGCATAGACGATATTTTTGTTACCTGGATGGGTTCAGTAGCTGAGCTACATATGTTTCACTATTATTTAAATAGCTTAATTCCGGACATACAGTTCACATTGGAATTTTCCACGTGTGAATTGCATTTTCTGGATGTCAGTGTCCAACGCATCGGTACAATGCTAAAAACTGAAGTCTATACGAAGCCTACTGACCGCAACACCGTCCTGAGGTATGACAGTGCTCATCCCCGGACGATGGTGCGGTCACTTCCGTACAGCCAATTTATCAGAGCCAAGAGGATAGTGAGTGACAGCTCCACACTCGACAAAACTTTAGAAAGAATGACACAATCTTTCAAACAGAGGCGGTATCCAGCATCCATTTTACAACAACAATTGAGTCGTATCAACCAGAGAGAGAGGTGACCTTTTTCATGGCACTAAGAGGAATCAATCTAAAAACATACCCTTTGTATCCACCTTTTGTGAAGCCAGTACTAAAGTCAGTAAAATTATTAACCAACATTGGTCAATTCTTGGCACAGAACATAAGAATATTCTTGAATTCTGTAATAGACCTATCATGTCATACAAAAGAGCCAGTAATCTTAAAGACAAACTAGTGAAAAATGACATTGGCTCACAAAAAGGTGCATACCAATTACTTTTGGCCCCTAAAAAGTGTGGCAGTTACCCGTGCCTTCACTGTGTGAACTGCAAGTACATGGTGAAGGGACGTGATTTCATTCATCCAAATACTGGGGTGTCTTATCCTCTGAAATTTTATTTAACCTGTGACTCTTGTTATGTCATCTATGTTTTATGGTGCCCATGCAAGTTACTGTATGTGGGTGAGACTACATGTGATTTCAAATCCCGTTTCAATCAGCACCGCTTTTCTATATGGAAAAAAAGGAAGGGTTTGCCAGTCTCACACCACTTCGTGAACATGGGCCATGGGGAAGGTGATCTCAAATTCATGATCATAGACCATGTCCCATTGCCGCGAACAGGAGGTAATCGCATAAAAATGCTGAATGGATCTTCAAATTTCGAATGATTAAACCGGGGGGTCTAAATGTCGAGTATAAACCATGGTTATTCATATGATTCCCTATTTTCATGACCTTGTTGTCATTGGTGTCGAAAAATTTCTTTTTTCTTTTAATTCTAAATATATTTGGATAATATATCTTTTTATTTTCACCTTTTTTCTCACATATAGGACCTGTGGATGGAAGGGCTTAGCTCAACAGGAGGTTGGATGCTTTGGACACTTGCGGTTTATTCCTGGGTATATTGTACTTACATTCTTATTCACATTGATGCGCTTTTCAAATGCGTTTTTTTACATAATCTGGCTAATTTTGGAAGTTTTCTGCCCGTCAAGGGTTAATGATGGGAGTAGCAGGGCAACAGCTGCTGCTGGTCCCCTCCTCTCCCGCTCGTATATTCCGGATGACATTGCATCGTAAGATGGCACGTCACCCGGGAGTGTACCCTGGGTAGATCATCCTGATGTATATTTGGCCTATACACATTATACTGTATTTGTATTACGCGCTTTACCTAAGCTGCATATGACGCGAGGTGTCATGTGATGGACCACTCGCGAACATGTGATTATTCCTCCAGTGACGTCACGGACATGCGCAGCTTCAGTTCTGGGATGCCGTATCCATGTGGCATACGCTTGCAACTTTGTATCCGCCTACCATTGAGCTCGCCTGATTCCATGCCTGGCCTCCTTACGGTGTCACACACACAGGTGACAATTATTCACTGTTGATTATCACTTATGCGAAGCATGTATATGTTTAATGTACTGATGTGCTCTTATGTTTGAGACATACGGATTTATATGCTTTATAACACCGCTTTTCGAATATGATGCTTCGATATATCCATATGAAATGTTTTGTATCTTTTTTGAATATTATTGATTAAGTATCACTTATGTATGCTAATTTGACACGATCACATAAAAACCCACAATTGTATATGATGCATTGCTTGAAAATGGTCCCAGCAAGCGGACCGAAACGTCGCTGCTTGGGTGAATAAAGGATCCCACATTTTTTTCACCATTGGATGTGCTGCGGTGAATTTATTTCTTTTACATTGACTCGACACTGCGGTAGAGTGTTGACATCGCTGGCACCCAGTACCTGCTACAAGGTGTGCTGCCCTGGATTTCTGCTGGTATATATATATATATATATATATATATGTATATATATAGAAGAAAAATGGCGGCACTGGCTATAATCAGGAAAAATGGGTGCACGTTCCTGGGGAATCGACTTCTTACCCCACCAATGTATCCAGAAAATGGACGGCACTCCGATAAAATGAAATAGTGATTCCTTTATTCAACCATCCGGTGAAACGTTTCGGCTCTAGAATGAGCCTTTTTCAAGCAGAGATACAATGTGAATGAAGACAATTTTATAAGTGAATCAATCAATGTGCAGGTAATAAGGCCACACCCCACATGATGGGTGTGTTCACAAAAAATGTTAATGACAGAATAACAAGTGAAAACAACAGAAGCAGTGAACATAGCAAAAATACAGGTGATAAGGCAAAGGACAAAAGTATACATGTCCCATAATTGCATATTTCATATAAATATAAGGACAGACCCATCGATCGGGCACAAGGGACTGATCGATGCGTGCGTCCAGTGTACATATAGCAAGCAGGGGGAGACAATCATATGGACAGGGACCAGTAGTAAGAGGACACCCAGCATCATCAGAACTTGCCAGTGCTCTTGCGTCATCACGACGCTCTTCATTACAGCATCTGTAGATTACAGCGCATGCCCAGTAACAATCTTGTTATCTGAATGCCATCTTGAACACTGGAGGAATGCCATGCCCTGTGTGCCACTATGTGCAAGCATCAAACCTGTTATAGAGTGGAGTATAGCGATCCAGACAAGTGGGGACAACCTGGTAAACCAGTATGTCCACATACTATACCCAAGTATCAACCCATAACACACACGGTGAACCGCAGTGTGAAAACAGGTATATAATGAGGGTGTCATGTCACAATCATACTCAAGGGGGCTCACCTCCTACAGGTGCATAGATGCCACAGGAGGCAAATCCAACCAGCTAGAATGGAAAAATCTGGGTAGCACCACCAAGGCTGATATGACTTTATATGAGGGTCCCAAGGTGTTCGCCGGGGTCCCAAGGTGTTCGCCGGGTCCGGCAATACAGAATGTGCGAATATATAGAATACAAATCGATACATGATAATAATAAAAACACGTAGCCCATAGGAATAAAACCCCTGCATATGATGCTGTGTCCATTTCATCCACATGCTCATGCCTACAGAGTGCTGAATATAAGTGATCTTGTGAAAAAATGATCTGTGAATAAAAACAGAGAAAAAATATATAAATACATATTTCATACTGTAAAGCAACAAATTCTTGAAATACAAATCGGATTCCTAAAAAGTTTGGACACTAAACAAATTGTGAATAAAAACTGAATGCAATGATGTGGAGATGGCAAATGTCAATATTTTATTTGTAATAGAACGTAGATGACAGATCAATCGTTTAATCCGAGTAAATGTATAATTTTAAAGAAAAAATACGTTGATTAAAATTTTCACGGTGTCAACAAATCCCAAAAAAGTTGGGACAAGTAGCAATAAGAGGCTGGAAAAAGTAAATTTGAGCATAACGAAGAGCTGGAAGACCAATTAACACTAATTAGGTCAATTGGCAACATGATTGGGTATAAAAAGAGCTTCTCAGAGTGGCAGTGTCTCTCAGAAGCCAAGATGGGTAGAGGATCAACAATTCCCACAATGTTGCGCAGAAAGATAGTGGAGCAATATCAGAAAGGTGTTACCCAGGGAAAAATTGCAAAGACTTTGCATCTATCATCATCAACTGTGCATAACATCATCCGAAGATTCAGAGAATCTGGAACAATCTCTGTGCGTAAGGGTCAAGGCCGTAAAACCATACTGGATGCCCGTGATCCCCGGGCCCTTAAACGACACTGCACCACAAACAGGAATGCTACTGTAAAGGAAATCACAGAATGGGCTCAGGAATACTTCCAGAAGCCATTGTCAGTGAACACAATCCACCGTGCCATCCGCCGTTGCCAGCTGAAACTCTACAGTGCAAAGAAGAAGCCATTTCTAAGCAAGATCCACAAGCTCAGGCGTTTTCACTGGGCCAGGGATCATTTAAAATGGAGTGTGGCAAAATGGAAGACTGTTCTGTGGTCAGATGAGTCACGATTCAAAGTTCTTTTTGGAAATCTGGGATGCCATGTCATCCGGACCAAAGAGGACAAGGACAACCCAAGTTGTTATCAACGCTCAGTTCAGAAGCCTGCATCTCTGATGGTATGGGGTTGCATGAGTGCGTGTGGCATGGGCAGCTTGCATGTCTGGAATGGCACCATCAAGGCAGAAAAATATATTCCGGTTCTAGAACAACATATGCTCCCATCCAGACGTCATCTCTTTCAGGGAAGACCCTGCATTTTTTAACAAGATAATGCCAGACTACATTCTGCATCAATCACAACATCATGGCTGCGTAGGAGAAGGATCCGGGTACTGAAATGGCCAGTCTGCAGTCCAGATCTTTCACCTATAGAGAACATTTGGCGCATCATAAAGAGGAAGGTGCAACAAAGAAGCCCCAAGACGATTGGACAGTTAGAGGCCTGTATTAGACAAGAATGGGAGAGCATTCCTATTTCTAAACTTGAGAAACTGGTCTCCTCAGTCCCCAGACGTCCGTTGAGTGTTGTAAGAAGAAGGGGAGATGCCACCCAGTGGTGAAAATGGCCTTGTCCCAACTTTTGGGGAATTTGTTGACACCATAAAATTCTGATTCAACATATTTTTCCCTTAAAATTGTACATTTTCTCAGTTCAAACTTTTGTTCCGTGATTTATGTTCTATTCTGAATAAAATATTAGAAGTTGGCACCTCCACATCATTGCATTCAGTTTTTATTCACGATTTATATAGTGTCCCAACTTTTTGGGAATCCGGTTTGTATATAAATGTACTCTCCTAGTGTGTACACAGGACACTGAACAGTAACCCGACGACCTTATCACTTGTATTTTTGCTATGTTTACTGTTTCTCTTGTTTTCGCTTGTTATTCTATCATTGAAATTTTTTGTGAACACACCCATCATGTGGGGTGTGGCCTTATTACCTGCACATTGATTGATTCACTTATAAAATTGTCATCATTCACATTGTATCTCTGCTTGAAAAAGGCTCATTCTAGAGCCAAAACGTTGCACCGGATAATTGAATAAAGGAATCACTATTTCATTTTACCGGAGTGCCGTCCATTTTCTGGAGATATATATATATATATATATATATAAAAATATATCGTGGGAGGAGGCGGATCAGAAGTGCATTCCATGGTGGAACGCATATACCCAGGCCAGATACCTGGTACACACTCCACCGAGGAGTCATTCATTCACGCATCATTCACTTTTCAGTATTCAGTATTGTAGTAGCTATAGAAATCCAATGACCATCAATGTCATCTGATCAACAATATTAAGAAAAATGCCCATAAATACCTAATTACAATGTCATGATTGTAGATTATATATATGAGTTGACAATAATCAAAAATCTATCACAATTATTCTTAACAAATAAAATCTTATATATACATAATTAAAATACAAATCAACAACACCACATGAATGCACCTGCTATATATCACATACCATAATTATATTTATATTAGTGACACATGATTACTCTCAATTTCAGTGAATACTATAATTATGATTATGTTATTAACACACGATTATCCCTATATCGATTACATACCATAATTATGTTGATGTTAGTGACACATGATTACTTTATATCAATTACATATCATGATTATGTTGGTGATTTTCCCTAAAAGTATATCATACTTAATTTTTTAAAAAAGGTATGAATGTGTGTGTGTATATATATATATATATATATATATATATATTATACTGAGCAAAAATATAAATACAGACCTTTTATTGTGGGCAGTCTAAGGCGCACCTGTGCAATATTCATGCTGTCTAATCAGCACCTTGATATGCCACACCTGTGAGGTGGGAAGGATTATCTCGGTAAAGGAGAAGTGCTCACTAACACAGATTTAGACAGATTTGTGAACAATATTTGAGAGTAATGGGTCTTTTGTGTAAATAGAAAATGTTTCAGATCTTTGAGTTCCGCTCATGCAAAATGGGAGCAAAACCGAAAGTGTTGTGTTTATATTTTTGCTCAGGGTATATATAAATATATAAAGTATATAAACACTAAAGTGCAAAGTGCAACAAACGTGCTTTAAACTCCCCATTAAATACTTACTTAAAATGCATAAATGAACAAATATAACAAAAATAAATATTAAATATGTGTAAAAAAAACACAATTCATATATAATCAATATTAACATATAAAGATATTTCAGATAGGCAAGTTAATGTTGCTCTTGATTGATGGTCCATGATACAGCTTTGTCTTACAAATCCTTTCATATATCCTTTGTTATCTTTCTTTCAATAACTTTCTCTTATATGGCTATTTTGCAGAATCAATAGAAAATCCCGAACCATATTATATCCCATAATCAAATCTGTGGCATTCTGTCCTATTCAAACACTTATATCCCACTAAGAAAAAAAATAAAAGTAGAAAAATATGAGATAGACAAAAACAAGACATTTAACATATTAACAAATACATGAGCACACATTAAACTCAAAAATGAAGCAATGAGATACAAACAGATTTATTAAATCACAATTCATATATTTGGAATGGAAGCATGAATATCCTATCACAAAAATGGAGAGAAACTCAGACCTTCATTCAGGCCATGTGGGGCAACCATGTTAAGTTCAAAAACCCATTTTGCCTCCCTCTGTGCCAATAGACGTTTCCAGTTGTCTCCCCTATTCCCAACTAATACCCTGTCAATATCCCTTACTTTTAGGAGAGAGCTGTCACATTCATGGTAGATTCTGAAGTGACGGGGAATAGTTTTCAATCTTGGATCCTTTTTGTCCTTAGCCGCACTGATCTCCAAGACATGTTCTCTAGTTTTTTCAATTCACGTGATGTCATGCCTACATAAAGAAGATTACATGGGCAGTTGGCTATGTAAACAACACCAATCATGCTACAAGATATGGCATGTGTAATGTGGTAAGATCTGTGGCCCGTACCATCTGTGAAAGTTGTAGTTCTCACTATATTGAGACAGGCAACACAGTTACCACAAGGGCGACATCCCCATTTTGATCCCTTTGAACCAAACACCTGTTTGGATTTGTACCTTGATAGTGACTGTGAATGTCTTTTAGATTTTTCTCCCATCTGTAGGTAAGGAAGGGATTTGGAGGCAAATACTTCTGCAGGGTATTGTCCATGAGAAAGATGTTCCAATACTTCTTCAAAATGGAGGATACTTCTTTATGGCCCGAGTTAAATGAAGTGATGCATAACATTCCACTTTTTTCCCTTAAAAAACTCTTTGGTTGCTTTTGTAGTATGCTTTGGGTCATTGTCCACCTGCACTGTGAAGCGCCATCCAATGAGTTCTGAAGCATTTGGCTGAATATGAGCAGAGAATATTGCCCGAAACACTTCAGAATTCATTGTGCTGCTTTTGTAAGCAGTCATATCATCAATAAATACAATAGAACCAGTTCCATTGGCAGCCATACATGTCCACACCATGACTACTACCACCATGCTTCACTGATGAGTTGGCATGCTTAGGATCATGAGCAGTTCCTTTCCTTCTCCATACTCTTCTCTTCCCAACACTCTGGTAGAAGTTGATCTTGGTCTCATCTGTCCATAGGATGTTGTTCCAGAACTGTGAAGGCTTTTTTAGATGTCGTTTGGCAAACTCTAATCTGGCCTTATTGTTTTTGAGACTCACCAATGGTTTGCATCTTGTGGTGAACCCCGTGTATTCACTCTGGTGAAGCCTTCTCTTGATTGTTGACTTTGACACACATACACCTACCTCCTGGAGAGTGTTCTTGATCTGGCCAACTGTTGTGAAGGGTGTTTTCTTCACCATGGAAAGAATTCTTCGGTCATCCACCACAGTTGTATTCCGTGGTCTTCCTGGTCTTTTGGTGTTGCTGAGCTAACTGATGCATTCCTTCTTTTTAAGAATGTTCCAAACAGTTGTTTTGGCAATGCCTAATGTTTTTGCCATCCCTCAGAATTTTTTCTTCTTTAGCTTAATGATGGCTTGCTTCACTGATATTGACAGTTCTTTGGATCTCATCTTGAGCGTTCACAGCAACTGATTCCAAATGCAAATAGCACACTTGAAATGAACTCTGGACCTTTTATCTGCTCATTGTAATTGGGATAATGAGGGAATAACATACACCTGGCCATGGAACAGCTGAGAACCCAATTGTCCAATTACATTTGGTCCCTTAACAAGTGAGAGCCACATATACAAACTGTTGTAATTCCTACACCGTTAACCTGATTTGGATGTAAATACCCCCGAATTAAAGCTGATAGTCTGCAGTTAAAGCACATCTTGTTAGTTTAATTTCAAATCCATTGTGGTAGTGTATAGAGCCAACATTTTTAGAATTGTGTTGATGTCCAAATATTTATGGACCTGACTGTATGTCCCTCCTTAAAATGATTAACAAGAACACAACACTGTTTTTGTTACAGGTTACAGTAAGCAGTATTATGAAGTTAAAAGGATCAAAATGACAGCTTGAGAACCATTTCGGAAAGGGGTGAATTTTTCTGCTTGAAGGGTCAATGCTTTGGGTTCAATTTTATCTCCAAGTCTCTATCAAGATGTGTCCAACCAGCAAAAAATAAATAAAATAATAATAATAATAATAATAATAATAATAATAAATAATAATATAACATGTCTTTCTTATATGGGTTGTTACAACTGTGGCCATAAAAGTACAAAACTTCCCCTAAATTGAAGAGGAAAAGTGTTTTTCATCTTTTAAAAAAATGGAAAACAGCGACTCTACCTGTCGACCGAATGGATCAGGGTGCACACCTCTCGGTCCACCCAGACCGTCTGGACAAAATAAATAAGCAATGGATCATGAGGGGCACTCCACGTTTGTGAAAATAAGGCAGCAAGTACTCTGTGAATACGTCAATAATCATACATATTTAATATAAGGAGCCAATACATAAAACAATTAAAACACCCATAAGATAAAACTATGTTTACAATAAATATGGACCTCAAATGATTGCAGGGAAATCACAATTGCTCATAAGAAAATCATAAAAAAATCGCGTTGTGAATATATAATAATCGCCACAGTGTCCGTTGAGCGATTCTACTTCGCAGGGGATGTTTTGCGATCTTTAGAGTGTCAGTTCTTATCTCCAGCCTAATGGAATGCTCCAAATGAATCGCCTGGAAAGCCTTAATGTGCAAGGCAGTACAACACCACACACTGTCCAGATTCAGTCCCGCTAACTTATAAGTTAGCGGGACTGATTCTGGACAGTGTGTCCAGATTACAAATATTAGAAACTGCATTCAATAATTTAAAATACCATCCAAGTAAAATAAATAGCGGTGATATATGACATATATAGAAGTAACAGACAATTCGGGGAAAACCCTGGTTGGAATCGATAATTCTGTGTAAACATATTGCACTTAGCCCAAATCTTTTTGGTGATGTTATTTTTAATTTCTTGTGCCACTAGCTATTATTAAAATATAGTAAAATTCTGCAGTTTTTGCACTGGCCACAAAGCCTAATAATAGGTGCCACTTGTTGGTCTCTACAGATGATTTCTCAGCAGTCATCTCCTTATTTTCACATACAGAATTACAATGACAGATACCACTTTCATGTATAGGTAACACAGGATCTACTATTCACAATAGGTAATTGTCAAATCTTATCTATTCTTTCCTTGTAAAATGACCTCATAGAGCACGCTTAGATGTAAATACCACCCCACCCCCAGATAATTGTAGCTATGGCCCATGGAGGCTGCTGTAAAGCATATCAGCTTAGATAAGATACAAATAAAATTTCTGTGCGATCCCAGGAATACAAAATGAGCACCAGTCCCAACATTCGGAGTAAGTCCCTTCTCCAGTAAAATCAAAAGAGTACATACATATGGGTCCACGCTAAACTGGAATAGGGAGTTTTTTTCACAAACAGGCAGTCTTCACTGAGAATATGCAGCTTCACAGATGCATCCCCGGTATATGGTCTCGATAACAACCAGCAAAGCAACTTCCTTCAAGAGGAACAGATCATAGAGCAATACCTGAATCTTCTTTAAAAAGTATAATTTATTGTATTTACAATAAGACAACTTGCATATAGCGTGTAAACTTGCCCGACCCGGGTTTTGCCTTCGCTTCGTCTGGGACGTCACAATCAAATCCACCTGGACTCTGATTTAAATAATCCCTGATCACATGAGCTTAGGATAACATGTAATTTTCGGTTTTCCCGAATACAAAATAATAAAATCACAAAATGTTCTCATATATAAAAATTGAATTAAAATAAAAAAAGCCCAGGGCATATATTCAAAACTTACAGCGATAAATGTAGAAATCAATAGCTTAGATAAGATGGCTGCCTCCATAATCATCAAACAACATATCAACAAACAAAACAAAAACATCTACAACCAAAAGGTAAAAGCACACTAGAAAAAAGGATATGTGTCACTGTCTTGTAAAAGAACTCTATGATCAGACTCAGTCAAAGATGAAATGGCTTATAAAAGGGAACATTACATTTCATTCAACTGTGAAGTGCATGTAGACAACCTGGACCTCAGATTAGAGTACCTCTATAAAATGCCCTGGCTTACAGAAGACCATTTCGTGCTACCCCACCTAGTTAAGAGTAGCTACAGTGCTGCTGCAAAGACAAGGACTAAAATAGTATATGTAAGTATTTGTAAGCTATATTAATATAAAAGCACAGGAAAGGCATGGATGAGAGACTTCAATTTAACATTTTTAGCTTGGATATGATCTTGAAGATACTATAGTGTGATACTTATGGTTCCTAATGGTTCATTACTTTAATCCCCTAACTGATGGTGATATGTTTAATCTAGAGTGCATTAAATGTTCTTAAACAACAAAATAACCTGTCAAGCAAACATTTTGAGGAAGTTGCATGTAGAGGAAAACAGAATTGTTACTTGTTATAACCACACATTTGCTTTGGTTGTCACCATTCTATATTTAGAAGTGACACAATCTACTGTGTTCAGTACATGACATCACAATTTCTTTTAGAAAAGAACAAACATGCAGCTTAAAATATATATAGCTAAACCATCATCAATATAACAGATTAAGGTAAAAAAAAATAATGATCAAATTTGAACTACTGGCCTACTTTGTTGAACCAGAAAAAGAGAGACCAACATATGATGCTGTTGCCTCATATTACAATTAAAAAAAAATTCTCCCTGAGGAAATCCCTGGATGATCAATAACTCATTTCCAGTCATCTAGTACATACTGTATAAGTCCTGATCTATATGTCAAAAAAAGAAAAAAATGCATCCAAACTCTTAAAGTAACCACATTTCTAAGATGTTGTAGATAGTATCTCTTTTCCCCTAAATGCATTGGATGCCACCTTGTCATGGTTTAAAGCCTGGGCATTAAATACCATGAGACATATCAGTATAATGTTGATTTATGTGTTTGTTTATATCGTATGTCTAAGGATTAGCATGCCCCTAACATCAACTTTAATGATCTGTCAACATTAGGGGCTGCCTTTGCTTTATCCCCAAACTGTATTCAATATGCTCTGAATACAGATTTTTTATACTATGTTCTCATCATGTTTATCTATGCCACTTTTAATGCATTCCATGATTTTATTTGCCTTGGCAGCAGCTATCTGCCTACTAATGTCACTCTCATTAACTATAACATTTGTTTTCTTAAACCAACTGCATAACCATACATTTATCTACCAAAGCCTCAAACGTCCTCAAACTCCCCTAGAATAATAATAGTTCACTTCTATGTTGATTACTTACAATTATAGTGTCATCTGCAAATGTTGAAATGTTATAGTGCGGCTGCACACAGTGTAGATTAATGTGTAGAAAATCCATATGAAATCTGCACCAAAACCACATAAAAAACACACTGCATAACTCTGCATTATTTATTGCACGTTTGGTGCATTTTTGTGCGTTTTTTATGCGTTTTTTGATGCAAATTTGATGCAGATTTTCTGTAGATGTCATCCATCCATTAAAAAGGGTTAAATCTGCACAAGATAGATAACAATTAACATGTGTAGTATGAAAAAATGGCACTACCATTCCGACACCCTGCTACTGTCTCTAATGGCTAACAAATACTGTCATCTCTGTATTTGATTTCAGGTCCTTTAATATTGTGCCTTACTAACATGACTATGTAACTTTTGTATTGTTATTACATGTAATGTGCCTGGCTTACCAGCAGGTGGTGGTGTATCTGTCAGAGAGATCTTTAGAACTTACCATTCCATTCTTCCCCTTTTAGACAGAAGTGGGCTAGTCCTGTTTCCTACCAAGGGAGGCGGTGCGGGAATCGATAGAAGAATTGGAAAGAGACAAGACAAGGTACCGGAATTGCCAGAAAGTCCAGTAACCAGACTGAAGTCAGAGATTAGTAAAGCAGCGAAAAAAATGCAGAGTATTCAATTTCACCCACCAGTACACCCCAAAACCTGCTGGAGCCAGAGAAAGATAAAACATTATCTGGATGTTTATTCAAGTAAAACTGTCCAACTTTACCAAGTCTGGACTCGACTTATTCTGCTTCAGCTACAGCTACTTTTAATGCTGCGGAGCCTAACCCTGGGGAGCAACGGTATCCAGGTAGGAGCACCATGACGAACTAGCAGGGTAGCAACATACCACTTGGCATTCCTAAAAACCTTGGACACGATCAGCCATGGGGGGGGGGGGGGGGCACATTGCACATGCTGCAGAATTAAAAATCCGCACAGCAGATCAATTTCCCCACCTAAGAAGTAAACACAGTGTACATGATATTTGTCCAAACGGATACAGTTTGCTGGTACTGTATTATGCTGCTTTTTTCTGCATGAAAATCCTTGCTGTGCGGCCATACGTATTCAATAGCTCAATAAATTGCTCAGCTGAGAGCTACAGTATCTCTCCAGACTGCCCCATACACATACAGTACATGTTGAATTTGTCTGAACATGCATGCATATGCAATGAGAAGAGGGGAGAAAGCCGCTGCCAGACACCTCTAGCGGCAGCTTATCACCAAGAAAAACATAAGGATCAGGCAAAATAATTTCTGACATCATCTGTTGGGGAGAGTCAGGAGCTCCCCACACACATTAGACTGTAGGCCAAAGCCACCATTCTTAGGCCCCATGCACACGGCCGTGTTTCACAGCCGTGTGCGGGCCGTGGAACCGCGGCCTGGATCCCTCCTGAGAGCAGGAGCGCACGGCGTCACTGGTTGCTATGACGCCGTGCGCTCCCTGCAGCCGCCGCAATACAGTAATACACTGGTATGATCTATACCAGTGTATTACTGTACTGTGCCGGCAGCAGGGAGCGCACGGCGTCATAGCAACCAGTGACGCCGTGCGCTCCTGCTCTCAGGAGGGATCCAGGCCGCGGTTCCACGGCCCGCACACGGCTGTGAAACACGGCCGTGTGCATGGGGCCTTAACAGATTATCGGAAAAAACATTAATGAGTATGGCAGACTTCACTCTGTAAGTACCCTACAAGGTCACAAATAAATATACTGAAAAGAAGAGGGCCTGATACTGACCTGTGTAGTAACCTACTGGTAAATTAAACTGAATATTTTCCTTTAATAATTACACTTGTTTTTCTGTCCCTAAAGAGTTGTCCAGGATTTCTTTTTTAAATATCCATACCCCCACCCCTCCCATTGAGACCTGTGATGAGATGTATACTGCTCGCCACAACTCAGTTCAGGCTCTGTGGCTCAAGGGCTATCTTTACTGGTCTTCCAGTGACCAACTGTGAACTTCCTGCATGGGTGGGGTGAAGTAAGCTGCTGCAGAAAGTGGTTGGCCTCAGCTGTGATGTACCCCGTGACAGGTGATCCAGCGGACATTCACTGGTCACAGTGCCATAAGTGACCTGTCCATGCACAAAGTTTATGGGAAGTCCAATGAAGGCAGTCTTGGAGCCACAGAGCCTAGTGAATAGAGCAGTGGGGAACAGGTATGTATAAAAATCTTCGCATAACTCCCCTGGTGATAAGGAAGGATTTTAAAAAAAAATCTGGGCAACTTCTATAAAGCGTTAATCTCATGAAGACAACCCCTGTCCACATGCCTTAATAGGGCATATAGACATCTTGCTTTTACTGACTCCTGTTCTGGCATCCTACATTTCAGATACCTTGCTGGTCACAGGTGCCCCCACCAGAATTAGCTATTTGCTCTGGTTACCTGAGTTTTAACTCATTATTACCCAATTACATACATTCCAGAGTCCTTTATTCACTTTGAGCTACTACAGAACTTTTTCCCCATAAAAATATGCTCATTGCTGTCATTTATGACCATAATGATGGCTGGTTCTATGATTGTTGTCTTTGACAATTTCCTGGTTCCTGTTGCAATCCTATATCAGCGATCTGCTAGTGACAGTCAAGTTGACTATATTAGATTTTTTACAAATCAGTACATGGCTGTTAAGGCACATGTCCATTTAATACTAAAGAACATGGCTGTATTATGGCTTTGTGGTTAAGCTGCAAATTTAGAGCCAAGGACAAGATCAGATCCCATCCTGTGGGACCAGGAAAGCATTTCTCTAACATTCTCTGATCTCACAGGATGGGATCTGATCTTGTCCTTTGCTCTAAATATACTGTTGCTGCACAGAATAGTTATGTGCACAGAACGGCAATGGATATCTGTTTTTCCTGGAATACAAGAAATTGTGGGCTAATTAACCCTTACTGTACTTTAAATACAACTACACATATATCCTTAACCTATAAGTAATCTGTGTATTGCTAAAAAATAATATAATCATTTGCAAACCATACAAGAAAAAACTTATCTATATGAGTCAGGACAGTCCCTTTAAATTTGTGCCATGCGAGCAAAGTTGGAGAGACACTATGTCTAGCATCTTGTTTACTCACTGCCCACACAGGGAAAACTATCAGCCAAGTGTGATAAGAAACTAGCTCCCACTGAAATAGAAAGTGACCAGCCTCGTTTGAGACTATGTCATTGTGGCACTTTCTGGCTGTGCAAGTCTGTAAGATAAAAGCAGATCAAGTAGGGAAATGTACAAAAACTCTACAGCTGTTGACCTGCGCTGAGTGAAGGTTGATAAGACTTGCCTTTATGCTCCCTCTAAAAATCTATGGGGGTCATTTATTAAGACTGGCGTTTTAGATGCTGGTCTTAATAACCCCTGAGCTGGCGGTGGAACCACTAAAGTTATGTAGAGGCACCAGCCTCTACATAACTTTGGCGTATCCACCACCAATGTAAATAAGCAAGGAAGCTGCCGTAGGTAGATTTATAAAATTTCCTACGCCTAAAGCAAGCATAGAAAATTATAAATTAAACTGGCTTGGCGGCCTGCCCCTTTCCCCGCCCATGTCACCCTCCCTTTTAAGACCTGACGTGAGCGGGGAAAAGTTGCAGACTGTGGCGCATATAACTTTTGATCCCCAATCTTCAACAGATATATGCCAGAAAACTGGTGTATATTACTCAGTAAATGACCTCCTATGTGTCTTGTCAAAAAAGACGATTTGCAGACAGGAACCATATGAAACTGAGCGTGGCTTTTCATTCCACACTGCAGTGTGAAAATGTTTTCTATATGATAAATTACATGAGTTGAGTTCCATAATAATCAGAGACTAATATCTATCTTTATAACGTTATAAAACTTATATAACTTAACATTATAGTTCTACTCAGAGCTGTACATCTTTTAAGCATCTTTTTCTCATTTCTTAAAAAAAAAAATCAGGGAGTGAAACTGTGTTATGATGCAGAGCTCCAAATTCTCTGTGTAGACATCAAGGAATGTAACAAAATTCTAGCCGCTTGCAGCCACCACTAGAGGGAGCTTAGAAACTAAATGCATATTGTATTGTTATATTGAACTCAGTAATAACAAGATATGCAGTAGGTTCCTGATCTGCTTCTTCCTAGCTGTATCTGCAGGCAGGCAGAACATTTTCATTTAACTCTATGGGACAGATTTATTAGTTATTATACCAGTCTTAATCAGATGCCATATTGAAGATGTGCCACATTAATAAAAATAATTTTGGCACATCTCAGAGACAGAACCTGAAATACAGGCGTAATTTATGCCAGTTTTCTGGCATAAAAAATGTTAAACCTGTTTGGCAGTTTAGGCACTACCTACTTTTTAGAAAAGTGGCGAAAGCGGTGTAGAGCAGCAAAAAGTCACACATTTTTGTGGAAAAAGGGTGCTGGCACCAGAATGCTGGTGTAGAAGTCTTGATAAATGTCACTTTTGTAATTGAACGTAATTAAAAATGTATTATTGCTACTGAGCTATTCAATAAAATCCATCAAAAATCTATCAAATCCCTCCTGGGAGGATTCAGATACTTCCCCTTCTCACCAAACTCTACCTCCCATATTCATCTGTATGTACAGTAATACAATATAAGTGAATATAATTAGAAATTAGTGAGGTTTTGAAAAATTTGATTCGGCCACTTCGCCAAAGTTTACCATGAAATTTGATCCGTTCCAAATGAATTTGTCACAAATCGCTATAAATCAGGTATACCCAGGCCACTCTGCCTTAGCGGTCATGCTGCGGTGAGGAACCGGGCAACCAATTAGCCAGCAGCTGCCTTTAATTTAATAATGAATACCAACACTGTATAGTTGGTCTTCATTGGGTCTTTTGGGTCAATAAATTTAATACATTAGTGACCTAACCTTTAGGGTAGAACTTCAATGTGTGATCGAAGAAAGAGGGGCATCCACCCCTGATAGTCTCAGCAATAGGTAAAATTAAAGGGCTTGTCTCACTTCAGCAAGTAGCATTCATCATGTAGAGAAAGTTAATACAAGACACTTACTAATGTACTGTGATTGTCCATATTGCCTCCTTTGCTGGCTGGATTCATTTTTCCATCGCATTATACACTGCTCATTTCCATGGTTACGACCACCCTGCAATCCAGTAGTAATGGCCACGCTTGCACACTGGCCTTTCTGGTGGTCGTAACTATGGAAATGATTATTGTATAATGTGATGGAAAAAAGAATCCAGCAAAGGAAGCAATATAGATAGAAACAATACATTAATAAGTGCCTTATATTAACTTTCTCCACATGATAAATGCTATTTGCTGAAGTGACACAAGCCCTTTAAGTGCCACATGCTGTTGTAGTATGGCAGCTCAGTTCCATTCACATTATTAAGCTTAGCTGCAGTACAAGATTTGCAGTACTACAAATGTATTGACCCTCATAGATCATACATTAATGGCTTATGGAAAGATGGGTTATCGGTGTAAATCCCAGGAAATAGTACCTGCTTTTTAAATATTATTTGTGGTACTTAAAGGTTATAGACACATTTGGCGCATATTTATTTTATTTCATTGGTCGTATTATAGGATTAAAAATATATGCAATTGTTTTTATTGAAAATTCTACTCCATTTGTCTTCTGCAGCTTATATGCATTCTTATGCATTGTAAGCTGCTCTGTCCTATTCAGCGCTATAGGGCAATACTTGGGTTATACCATGTATGTCTTTGTTGATAAAACAGCTTTTTTTGATTACCACATCCAAAGAAATCCAAGGGGAGTATGGAAAAGTGGAATTGGCCTAACCTCAGTTATATAATACACAGAATAATGGAAACGGTCAATCCTATGGTATAATCATTTATACATACCAAACATCACCTGGAAAACAGCTTAACTAGTCTAAGCAGAAAAATAACATCATCTATGACTTCTAAGTCTGTTAACTAAATAACTTATTTAGTCACTTTTCTTTCCAAAAAGATAATGTAGCAAAAAGAAAATATTAAGACAAGTGGGAATATGGAGATACAGGATGTCACACTATATGACTACTTGTTTATGCATAGAATATGAAACGGCAAATGCAACTGTGCAATGGCAGTACAGCACATCTGTTTTTTCATTAGGCACTTTAAGGGGAACCTGTCGCTATGAAAATGTAGTGTAATCTTCTAGCAGCATGTTGTAGAGGAGAAGGAGCTGAGCAGATTGGAGCAGAAAGGATTCATAAAACATACATTTAAATTCATGTTCATTCTGGGCTTTAAAGTCAAGGAGGCGGTACCTTAAGTGATAGTTATCTCGGTAAGCAGAATAATAGAGAGAAGGCTGTCAGTCACTGATGGGACCACCAGAACAGCACATTTATGGACTGGATAGTTCTACCAGACAGACAGACAGGGTCTAGTTGTATAGATTTCATGGCATACCAAGCTACAGTAGATTACACCTGAAAAGGAGAACAAAGTAGCTCCTCATGTCAACGAGGCCAACTTGGGTGGATTGTATGCAGCCAGGTCTGCTACCAGGCATTTCGGGGCCCCATACTGGCAAATTTAGCCCCCTACACCTTACCACATACATACTATTAAGGTGCTTGTCCCATCTCACCATGGAAATGATGAAATGGGACTAAGCACCAACCTTAGGTGGTTGAGTTGGCTAGCAGGGAGAAATATTTTTGGCTGCCATTTTGTGACTAACATAAATCTAAACTGAATGTTAGGGGGTTGGCCACTTTCTGGCTACTTGTGACCAATGTGTATGTTAGATGACTATATCACAGTTGCTAATATGGCTTTTGTTGATATTCTGTGCTGCTTCCTATTTTTTTTATAAGCCATGTCCCCTTGACAGGTAGATTTTCTGTGCTGTCAACACAAAGTTCCTGTCAATAGGATGGCTGCTGATGGAGGGTCATGTGACAAGGCAAATCATCTCTATGTGGTGATTTCTGTATTAAAAAAACACTGCACTGACACTAAACTCCCACCATTTCAAGAGCATATGGAGGGTGCAGTGTATTTGAACAGCGGAGACATCACATGAAGGTGATTTTCCTGATCACATGACCCTCTATCAGCAGCCATTTTATGGACAGAATCTCTGTGTGGACAGTACAAAAGACTTGGCAAACAAGGGGTCATACCTTATGAAATACAGAAAATGGCACGTAATTTCAACAAAGGCTATATTAGTACCATATAGTCATTTTACAAACACATTGGTCAACAGTAACCAAAATGTGACCAACCCCTTCAAAAGTAAACAAGAAGTATAGTTAGCCTTGCTGTTTGACAGTCTGCAGCACTTTTTGCTAACTACTGCGCAACTATCTGCTCCTTAAAATATACCTAATATAGGTGTATTTCAGCTTAATAAAGGACCCCGTTAATTTTTATTTTATATCCCATTAAACTGTTATATGTCATACCACCTCCATAAATGCCTATTTGTTCTACTTTTTTAGGGGTTGTTAGGAAAGGATAATTAACCAGCAAATGGGCAATGTTTTCTGTAGGTACCCTAATATAGTTTGTATTCTTTAAAAAAAAAAAAAACAAGCAAAGAGAATCATAACATATGATACTCCTTATTACAGTGTATGTAGAATGGGTCCACCTATGTTGCAATTGGTGTCCCATCCATCTATTCTCCCTCAGTTCAGGTCAATTGTAAAGCACTAAAGGATACTCTTATTAGGGGCTGTATATCAAGGGTTGACAGCCCTTCACCAGCTCTAGTGGTGATGATCTACCACCAATATACCCCCAATGCAGGGACTGCTGATAACAGGTTTAATATGAGGTTAGCAGACAACCGCCACCTAACATTGTTGCTCGTCACACTCCAGTATCACTGTTCCTAATTGCGCCTTACAGTGTATACTGAGTAGCATTCCTAGAAGGACCATAGGTCAGATGCTGCCAGACTGCACACCATGTGGTCTGTTCCCTCTCATAACAGAACATCCTTCATGAATCCACTTTAGAGGAAACACATTGGGATAGGAAAAGACTAAGGATAGGTGTCAGCATTTTGGGCTGTCCTTCAAAGAATGTTAGGGACAGCGATACTGGAGTGTGATGATCATCAATGATAGGCGGTGGTTGTCTGCTAACCAACGATTCAACCTGGTATGAGCAGTACTTAAAACATGCATTGGGGTTATACCGGTGGTAGATGATCACCACTAGAGGTGGTGGATGTTTATTAACGCTGGATATATAGCCTCCAATATGACTATCATTCAGTGCTTGACAGCTGACCTGCACTGAGGGAGATTAGGTGGATGGGATCTCAATCACCAAATGGGTGGACCCATTCTACATATACACTGTGATAAGGAGTATATGTTGTGGTTCTCTTTACTGTTTATTGAAGAATACACACTCAGTGGGACATTAGTCCCTATATTAAGGTACCCACAGAATACATTGCACATTGGCTGGTTAATTATTCTTTCCTAGCACCAAAAAAAATAATAAAAAAGGAATTCATGTAGGCGGGATGATATTTTTTAAGGTATTGTTTTATGGGATATGAAATAAAAGTTGTTTTAATATTGTAACAACATTCTGGGAGATTCGACAACTTGACCAGGGAATTCAGGTGAGGGACTGCCATCTAGCACATTTCTACCCACACTATTAGTGATAAGCAAAGTTTTCAAACTGAACTTCAACAGAAATTTGATTTGTTATGAAGTACTTTGTCATATATCACATTCCATTGCATGTAGCATGCGCAATGACGGGAAACAGTGATGGCAAAGTTTTCTTTGTATTTGGATCTGATTATTGTAACTTTGGTCATTTGCCATGGCAACCAGTAAATTGGCATAAAGAACATAAATAGCCGACAGTGCAACAACATATGTAACATCAAATTCTGATCTCTTTTTCTTAGTGCTGCGGGTGACCACAAAAATAACAGAGCTCATATGACATTTAAATAAAGTCACATGGTCCTAACCTTGCTAAACTACCTAAAAAGTTAATATTCCACTATCAGAAGCAGCAAAAAGCAAGCTGGGTGACATTTGTTGTTTTAGTTTAATTTTTCTTGATTTTTTCAGTTTTGTTTAAAGGAACAGTAAATCTAAAGATAAAAATGCAAGCTTGTCTGCATTGTTTGTCAATCTGCATTACTTTCTGCATTTTCTTCCTCCATGTCCAGTAGATTGATGCTAGTACATGGGTAAGGGACAATGATTTGTAAAAAGGAATGCTTTAAGTGTTTTAGTGGAAAAAAAATTGATGACATATCTTAAGTAGAGTTGAGCGAACACCTGGATGTTCGGGTTCGAGAAGTTCGGCCGAACATCCCGGAAATGTTCGGGTTCGGGATCCGAACCCGATCCGAACTTCGTCCCTAACCCGAACCCCATTGAAGTCAATGGGGACCCGAACTTTTCGGCACTAAAACGGCTGTAAAACAGCCCAGGAAAGGGCTAGAGGGCTGCAAAAGGCAGCAACATGTAGGTAAATCCCCTGCAAACAAATGTGGATAGGGAAATTAATTAAAATAAAAATTAAATAAATAAAAATTAACCAAAATCAATTGGAGAGAGGTTCCATAGCAGAGAATCTGGCTTCCCGTCACCCACCACTGGAACAGTCCATTCTCAGATATTTAGGCCCCGGCACCCAGGCAGAGGAGAGAGGTCCCGTAACAGACAATCTGGCTTCATGTCAGCAGAGAATCAGTCTTCATGTCATAGCAGAGAATCAGGCTTCACGTCACCCACCACTGTAAGAGTCCATTTTCATAAATTTAGGCCCAGCACCCAGGCAGAGGAGAGAGGTCCCGTAACAGACAATCTGGCTTCATGTCAGCAGAGAATCAGTCTTCATATCATAGCAGAGAATCTGGCTTCCCGTTACCCACCACTGGAACAGTCCATTCTCAGATATTTAGGCCCCGGCACCCAGGCAGAGGAGAGAGGTCCCGTAACAGACAATCTGGCTTCATGTCAGCAGAGAATCAGTCTTCATATCATAGCAGAGAATCAGGCTTCACGTCAGCCACCACTGCAACAGTCCATTGTCATAAATTCAGGCCCAGCACCCAGGCAGAGGAGAGAGGTCCCGTAACAGACAATCTGGCTTCATGTCAGCAGAGAATCAGTCTGCATGTCATAGCAGAGAATGAGGCTTCACGTCACCCACCACTGCAACAGTCCATTTTCATAAATTTAGGCCCAGCACCCAGGCAGAGGAGAGAGGTCCCGTAACAGAGGATCTGGCTTCATGTCACCAGAGAATCAGTCTGCATGTCATAGCAGAGAATCAGGCTTCACGTCACCCACCACTGCAACAGTCCATTTTCATAAATTTAGGCCCAGCACCCAGGCAGAGGAGAGAGGTCCCGTAACAGAGGATCTGGCTTCATGTCACCAGAGAATCAGTCTGCATGTCATAGCAGAGAATCAGGCTTCACGTCAGCCACCACTGCAACAGTCCATTGTCATAAATTCAGGCCCAGCACCCAGGCAGAGGAGAGAGGTCCCGTAACAGACAATCTGGCTTCATGTCAGCAGAGAATCAGTCTTCATATCATAGCAGAGAATCAGGCTTCACGTCAGCCACCAATGCAACAGTCCATTGTCAGATATTTAGGCCCAGCACCCAGGCAGAGGAGAGAGGTCCCGTAACAGAGGATCTGGCTTCATGTCAGCAGAGAATCAGTCTTCATGTCATAGCAGAGAATCAGGCTTCACGTCACCCACCACTGTAAGAGTCCATTTTCATAAATTTAGGCCCAGCACCCAGGCAGAGGAGAGAGGTCCCCTAACAGACGATCTGGCTTCATGTCAGCAGAGAATCAGTCTGCATGTCATAGCAGAGAATGAGGCTTCACGTCAGCCACCACTGCAACAATCCATTGGCATATATTTAGGCCTAGCACACAGGCAGAGGAGAGGTTCATTCAACTTTGGGTAGCCTTGCAATATAATGGTAAAATGAAAATAAAAATAGGATTGAATGAGGAAGTGCCCTGGAGTCCAATAATATATGGTTATGGGGAGGTAGTTAATGTCTAATCTGGACAAGGGACGGACAGGTCCTGTGGGATCCATGCCTGGTTCATTTTTATGAACGTCAGCTTGTCCACATTGGCTGTAGACAGGCGGCTGCGTTTGTCTGTAATGACGCCCCCTGCCGTGCTGAATACACGTTCAGACAAAACGCTGGCTGCCGGGCAGGCCAGCACCTCCAAGGCATAAA
This sequence comes from Bufo gargarizans, assembly GCF_014858855.1. NCBI lineage: Eukaryota > Metazoa > Chordata > Amphibia > Anura > Bufonidae > Bufo > Bufo gargarizans. The sequence continues at coordinate 357,348,372 of NC_058081.1, forward strand.
AGGCTAGCTCTGGCCACGTGGACAATTTAGAGACCCAGAAGTTGAATGGGGCCGAACCATCAGTCAGTACGTGGAGGGGTGTGCACACGTACTGTTCCACCATGTTAGTGAAATGTTGCCTCCTGCTAACACGTTGCGTATCAGGTGGTGGTGCAGTTAGCTGTGGCGTGTTGACAAAAGTTTTCCACATCTCTGCCATGCTAACCCTGCCCTCAGAGGAGCTGGCCGTGACACAGCTGCCTTGGCGACCTCTTGCTCCTCCTCTGCCTTGGCCTTGGGCTTCCACTTGTTCCCCTGTGACATTTGGGAATGCTCTCAGTAGCGCGTCTACCAACGTGCGCTTGTACTCGCGCATCTTCCTATCACGCTCCAGTGCAGGAAGTAAGGTGGGCACATTGTCTTTGTAGCGTGGATCCAGCAGGGTGGCAACCCAGTAGTCCGCACAGGTTAAAATGTGGGCAACTCTGCTGTCGTTGCGCAGGCACTGCAGCATGTAGTCGCTCATGTGTGCCAGGCTGCCCAGGGGTAAGGACAAGCTGTCCTCTGTGGGAGGCGTATCGTCATCGTCCTGCCTTTCCCCCCAGCCACGCACCAGTGATGGACCCGAGCTGCGTTGGGTGCCACCCCGCTGTGACCATGCTTCATCCTCATCCTCCTCCACCTCCTCCTCATCCTCGTCCTCCTCGTCCTCCAGTAGTGGGCCCTGGCTGGCCACATTTGTACCTGGCCTCTGCTGTTGCCAAAAACCTCCCTCTGAGTCACTTCGAAGAGACTGGCCTGAAAGTGCTAAAAATGACCCCTCTTCCTCCTCCTCCTCCTCCTCCTCCTGGGCCACCTCCTCTTCCATCATCGCCCTAAGTGTTTTCTCAAGGAGACATAGAAGTGGTATTGTAACGCTGATAACGGTGTCATCGCCACTGGCCATGTTGGTGGAGTACTCGAAACAGCGCAACAGGGCACACAGGTCTCGCATGGAGGCCCAGTCATTGGTGGTGAAGTGGTGCTGTTCTGTAGTGCGACTGACCCGTGCGTGCTGCAGCTGAAACTCCACTATGGCCTGCTGCTGCTCGCACAGTCTGTCCAGCATGTGCAAGGTGGAGTTCCACCTGGTGGGCACGTCGCATATGAGGCGGTGAGCGGGAAGGCCGAAGTTACGCTGTAGCGCAGACAGGCGAGCAGCGGCAGGATGTGAACGCCGGAAGCGCGAACAGACGGCCCGCACTTTATGCAGCAGCTCTGATATGTCGGGGTAGTTGTGAATGAACTTCTGCACCACCAAATTCAGCACATGCGCCAAGCAAGGGATGTGCGTCAAATTGGCTAGTCCCAGAGCTGCAACGAGATTTCGCCCATTATCACACACCACCAGGCCGGGCTTGAGGCTCACCGGCAGCAACCACTCGTCGGTCTGTTGTTCAATACCCCGCCACAACTCCTGTGCGGTGTGGGGCCTGTCCCCCAAACATATGAGTTTCAGAATGGCCTGCTGACGTTTACCCCGGGCTGTGCTGAAGTTGGTGGTGAAGGTGTGTGGCTGACTGGATGAGCAGGTGGAAGAAGAGGAGGAGGAAGCCGAGAAGGAGGAGGTGGCAACAGGAGGCAAAGAATGTTGCCCTGCGATCCTTGGCGGCGGAAGGACGTGCGCCAAACAGCTCTCCGCCTGGGGCCCAGCTGCCACTACATTTACCCAGTGTGCAGTTAGGGAGATATAGCGTCCCTGGCCGTGCTTACTGGTCCACGTATCTGTGGTTAGGTGGACCTTGCTACAGATGGCGTTGCGCAGTGCACACTTGATTTTATCGGATACTTGGTTGTGCAGGGAAGGCACGGCTCTCTTGGAGAAGTAGTGCCGGCTGGGAACAACATACTGTGGGACAGCAAGCGACATGAGCTGTTTGAAGCTGTCTGTGTCCACCAGCCTAAATGACAGCATTTCATAGGCCAGTAGTTTAGAAATGCTGGCATTCAGGGCCAGGGATCGAGGGTGGCTAGGTGGGAATTTACGCTTTCTATCAAATGTTTGTGAGATGGAGAGCTGAACGCTGGCGTGTGACATGGTTGAGACGCTTGGTGACGGAGGTGGTGGTGGTGGTGTTGGTGGTACATCCCCTGTTTGCTGGGCGGCAGGTGCCAACGTTCATCCAGAGGCGGAGGAAGAGGCCGAGGCGGCAGCAGCAGAATAGGCCGAGGCGGCAGCAGCAGAAGAGGTAGCAGGGGGAGCCTGAGTGACTTCCTTGGTTTTAAGGTGTTTACTCCACTGCAGTTCATGCTTTGCATGCAGGTGCCTGGTCATGCAGGTTGTGCTCAGGTTCAGAACGTTAATGCCTCGCTTCAGGCTCTGATGGCACAGCGTGCAAACCACTCGGGTCTTGTCGTCAGCACATTGTTTGAAGAAGTGCCATGCCAGGGAACTCCTTGAAGCTGCCTTTGGGGTGCTCGGTCCCAGATGGCGGCGGTCAGTAGCAGGCGGAGTCTCTTGGCGGCGGGTGTTCTGCTTTTGCCCACTGCTCCCTCTTTTGCTACGCTGTTGGCTCGGTCTCACCACTGCCTCTTCCTCCGAACTGTGAAAGTCAGTGGCACGACCTTCATTCCATGTGGGGTCTAGGACCTCATCGTCCCCTGCATCGTCTTCCACCCAGTCTTGATCCCTGACCTCCTGTTCAGTCTGCACACTGCAGAAAGACGCAGCAGTTGGCACCTGTGTTTCGTCATCATCAGAGACATGCTGAGGTGGTATTCCCATGTCCTCATCATCAGGAAACATAAGTGGTTGTGCGTCAGTGCATTCTATGTCTTTCACCGCTGGGGAAGGGCTAGGTGGATGCCCTTGGGAAACCCTGCCAGCGGAGTCTTCAAACAGCATAAGAGACTGCTGCATAACTTGAGGCTGAGACAGTTTCCCTGGTATGCATGGGGGTGATGTGACAGACTGATGGGGTTGGTTTTCAGGCGCCATCTGTGCGCTTTCTGCAGAAGACTGGGTGGGAGATAATGTGAACGTGCTGGATCCACTGTCGGCCACCCAATTGACTAATGCCTGTACCTGCTCAGGCCTTACCATCCTTAGAACGGCATTGGGCCCCACCATATATCGCTGTAAATTCTGGCGGCTACTGGGACCTGAGGTAGTTGGTACACTAGGACGTGTGGATGTGGCAGAACGGCCACGTCCTCTCCCAGCACCAGAGGGTCCACTAACACCACCACGACCATGTCCACGTCCGCGTCCCTTACTAGATGTTTTTCTCATTGTTATGGTTCACCACAACAACAAATATATTATTTGGCCCAATGTATTGTATTCAAATTCAGCGGGATATAAATTTGAGGCCTAGTATTTAGGCGCTGGGTGACCGGTATGGATTTAGTGACAGAATTAGACTTGGAAATGCACAGAAGCGTGTGTGTGAAGTTATTCTGAATGACCCTATGTGCACCTTGAATATTATATACCCTTTTTGGGATAGATTTCAAATAGCTCTGATATAGCAGGAACCACTAAATTATGAAATTGCTAAATTGGGAATTGTATTTCAACCCAGAACAAAAAATGTGCTTTGACGGACACTAAATATCTTGCCCAGCAACAACAGTACAGCGGTAACGAGAGATTTAGCAGGATATAAATTTGAGGCCTAGTATTTAGGCGCTGGGTGACAGGTATGGGTTTAGTGACAGAATTAGACTTGGAAATACACAGTAGCGGGTGTGTGTGAAGTTATTCTGAATGACCCAATGTGCACCTTGAATATTATATACCCTTTTAGGGATAGATTTCAAATAGCTCTGATATAGCAGAAACCACTAAATTATGAAATTGCTAAATTGGGAATTGTATTTCAACCCAGAACAAAAAATGTGCTTTGACGGACACTAAATATCTTGCCCAGCAACAACAGTACAGCGGTAACGAGAGATTTAGCAGGATATAAATTTGAGGCCTAGTATTTAGGCGCTGGGTGACAGGTATGGGTTTAGTGACAGAATTAGACTTGAAAATACACAGTAGCGGGTGTGTGTGAAGTTATTCTGAATGACCCAATGTGCACCTTGAATATTATATACCCTTTTAGGGATAGATTTCAAATAGCTCTGATATAGCAGAAACCACTAAATTATGAAATTGCTAAATTGGGAATTGTACTTCAACCCAGAACAAAAAATGTGCTTTGACGGACACTAAATATCTTTCCAAGCAACAACAGTACAGCGGTAACGAGAGATTTAGCAGGATATAAATTTGAGGCCTAGTATTTAGGCGCTGGGTGACAGGTATGGGTTTAGTGACAGAATTAGACTTGGAAATACACAGTAGCGGGTGTGTGTGAAGTTATTCTGAATGACCCAATGTGCACCTTGAATATTATATACCCTTTTAGGGATAGATTTCAAATAGCTCTGATATAGCAGAAACCACTAAATTATGAAATTGCTAAATTGGGAATTGTATTTCAACCCAGAACAAAAAATGTGCTTTGACGGACACTAAATATCTTGCCCAGCAACAACAGTACAGCGGTAACGAGAGATTTAGCAGGATATAAATTTGAGGCCTAGTATTTAGGCGCTGGGTGACAGGTATGGGTTTAGTGACAGAATTAGACTTGAAAATACACAGTAGCGGGTGTGTGTGAAGTTATTCTGAATGACCCAATGTGCACCTTGAATATTATATACCCTTTTAGGGATAGATTTCAAATAGCTCTGATATAGCAGAAACCACTAAATTATGAAATTGCTAAATTGGGAATTGTACTTCAACCCAGAACAAAAAATGTGCTTTGACGGACACTAAATATCTTTCCAAGCAACAACAGTACAGCGGTAACGAGAGATTTAGCAGGATATAAATTTGAGGCCTAGTATTTAGGCGCTGGGTGACAGGTATGGGTTTAGTGACAGAATTAGACTTGGAAATACACAGTAGCGGGTGTGTGTGAAGTTATTCTGAATGACCCAATGTGCACCTTGAATATTATATACCCTTTTAGGGATAGATTTCAAATAGCTCTGATATAGCAGAAACCACTAAATTATGAAATTGCTAAATTGGGAATTGTACTTCAACCCAGAACAAAAAATGTGCTTTGACGGACACTAAATAACTTTCCCAGCTACAACAGGACAGCGGTAACGAGAGATTTAGCGGGATATAAATTTGAGGCCTAGTATTTAGGCGCTGGGTGACAGGTATGGGTTTAGTGACAGAATTAGACTTGGAAATACACAGTAGCGGGTGTGTGTGAAGTTATTCTGAATGACCCTATGTGCACCTTCAATATGATCTACCCTTTTAGGGATAGATTTCAAATAGCTCTGATATAGCAGAAACCACTAAATTATGAAATTGCTAAATTGGGAATTGTATTTCAACCCAGAAGAAAAAATGTGCTTTGACGGACACTAAATAACTTTCCCAGCTACAACAGGACAGCGGTAACGAGAGATTTAGCAGGATATAAATTTGAGGCCTAGTATTTAGGCGCTGGGTGACAGGTATGGGTTTAGTGACAGAATTAGACTTGAAAATACACAGTAGCGGGTGTGTGTGAAGTTATTCTGAATGACCCAATGTGCACCTTGAATATTATATACCCTTTTAGGGATAGATTTCAAATAGCTCTGATATAGCAGAAACCACTAAATTATGAAATTGCTAAATTGGGAATTGTACTTCAACCCAGAACAAAAAATGTGCTTTGACGGACACTAAATATCTTTCCAAGCAACAACAGTACAGCGGTAACGAGAGATTTAGCAGGATATAAATTTGAGGCCTAGTATTTAGGCGCTGGGTGACAGGTATGGGTTTAGTGACAGAATTAGACTTGGAAATACACAGTAGCGGGTGTGTGTGAAGTTATTCTGAATGACCCAATGTGCACCTTGAATATTATATACCCTTTTAGGGATAGATTTCAAATAGCTCTGATATAGCAGAAACCACTAAATTATGAAATTGCTAAATTGGGAATTGTACTTCAACCCAGAACAAAAAATGTGCTTTGACGGACACTAAATAACTTTCCCAGCTACAACAGGACAGCGGTAACGAGAGATTTAGCGGGATATAAATTTGAGGCCTAGTATTTAGGCGCTGGGTGACAGGTATGGGTTTAGTGACAGAATTAGACTTGGAAATACACAGTAGCGGGTGTGTGTGAAGTTATTCTGAATGACCCTATGTGCACCTTCAATATGATCTACCCTTTTAGGGATAGATTTCAAATAGCTCTGATATAGCAGAAACCACTAAATTATGAAATTGCTAAATTGGGAATTGTATTTCAACCCAGAACAAAAAATGTGCTTTGACGGACACTAAATAACTTTCCCAGCTACAACAGGACAGCGGTAACGAGAGATTTAGCAGGATATAAATTTGAGGCCTAGTATTTAGGCGCTGGGTGACAGGTATGGGTTTAGTGACAGAATTAGACTTGAAAATACACAGTAGCGGGTGTGTGTGAAGTTATTCTGAATGACCCAATGTGCACCTTGAATATTATATACCCTTTTAGGGATAGATTTCAAATAGCTCTGATATAGCAGAAACCACTAAATTATGAAATTGCTAAATTGGGAATTGTACTTCAACCCAGAACAAAAAATGTGCTTTGACGGACACTAAATAACTTTCCCAGCTACAACAGGACAGCGGTAACGAGAGATTTAGCAGGATATAAATTTGAGGCCTAGTATTTAGGCGCTGGGTGACAGGTATGGGTTTAGTGACAGAATTAGACTTGAAAATACACAGTAGCGGGTGTGTGTGAAGTTATTCTGAATGACCCAATGTGCACCTTGAATATTATATACCCTTTTAGGGATAGATTTCAAATAGCTCTGATATAGCAGAAACCACTAAATTATGAAATTGCTAAATTGGGAATTGTACTTCAACCCAGAACAAAAAATGTGCTTTGACGGACACTAAATAACTTTCCCAGCTACAACAGGACAGCGGTAACGAGAGATTTAGCGGGATATAAATTTGAGGCCTAGTATTTAGGCGCTGGGTGACCGGTATGGATTTAGTGACAGAATTAGACTGGGATATGGCCAAAAAATAACCACACTATTGCTGGTTAAATGCACTTGGTGACGGGCGCAGCTTGCCCCTGATGTAGTATATGGCCAAAAAATGAACAGACTATTGCTGGTTAAATGCACTTGGTGTCACAGCTTGACCAACCACACTACTGAGGGTTAAATGCACTTGGTGACGGGCGCAGCTTGCCCCTGATGTAGTATATGGCCAAAAAATAAACAGACTATTGCTGGTTAAATGCACTTGGTGTGACAGCTTCACCCTGATGTAGGCTTTAGCCAGAAAACAACCACACCATTGAGGGTTAAATGCACTTGGTGACAGGCGCAGCTTGCCCCTGATTTTGTATATGGCCAAAAAATGAACAGACTATTGCTGGTTAAATGCACTTGGTGTGACAGCTTCACCCTGATGTAGGCTTTAGCCAAAAAACAACCACACCATTGAGGGTTAAATGCACTTGGTGACAGGCGCAGCTTGCCCCTGATTTTGTATATGGCCAAAAAATGAACAGACTATTGCTGGTTAAATGCACTTGGTGTGACAGCTTCACCCTGATGTAGGCTTTAGCCAAAAAACAACCACACCATTGAGGGTTAAATGCACTTGGTGACAGGCGCAGCTTGCCCCTGATTTTGTATATGGCCAAAAAATGAACAGACTATTGCTGGTTAAATGCACTTGGTGTGACAGCTTCACCCTGATGTAGGCTTTAGCCAAAAAACAACCACACCATTGAGGGTTAAATGCACTTGGTGACAGGCGCAGCTTGCCCCTGATTTTGTATATGGCCAAAAAATGAACAGACTATTGCTGGTTAAATGCACTTGGTGTGACAGCTTCACCCTGATGTAGGCTTTAGCCAAAAAACAACCACACCATTGAGGGTTAAATGCACTTGGTCGCAGCTTGTGCTGGCGCACCACAAGACACAAAATGGCCGCCGATCACCCCAGAAAAATGTGACTGACAAACGGTCTGGGCAGCCTAAAAACAGTGAGCAATTGAGGATCAGCAGCTCAATGATCCACAGCTGCAGATCGATCAGTTAATCAAGTCCTTTGGAGGAGTTAATCTGCCTAATCTCGCCCTACTGTCGCAGCCGCAACCTCTCCCTACGCTAATCAGAGCAGAGTGACGGGCGGCGCTATGTGACTCCAGCTTAAATAGAGGCTGGGTCACATGGTGCTCTGGCCAATCACAGCCATGCCAATAGTAGGCATGGCTGTGATGGCCTCTTGGGGCAAGTAGTATGACGCTTGTTGATTGGCTGCTTTGCAGCCTTTCAAAAAGCGCCAAGAAAGCGTCACAAAAGCGCCAAGAAAGCGACGAACACCGAACCCGAACCCGGACTTTTACGAAAATGTCCGGGTTCGGGTCCGTGTCACGGACACCCCAAAATTCGGTACGAACCCGAACTATACAGTTCGAGTTCGCTCATCCCTAATCTTAAGGATAAGCCATCAGCTCTATCAGAGGGGGTTTGGCTCACGTCACCCATGCGGATCAACTGTTCTGCAGTAGCACCAGTGGCAGAAAAAGGCTTCAGATGGTGACCCTTTAACTTTTTCAGATTTTGTTAAGTTGTGGCTTTGTGCTAAAATAAAAAAAATAATAATCAAGTTTTCTCCTATCAGTCTGCACTGGATAATCAATAATGAGAAAGTGAAACCAGAATTTTAGAATTTTTTTCTAATATATTATAAAAGGGAAAACTAGAATTTTGCGCACTAGTAGTCGCATCTACATTGCTCTGCTGGAGTCTGCAGGTCATGTGATCTAATTAAGATCACATGATCGCATCGGTCAGTGCAGCCGGCATCTGACAATAATGGCATCATGTTACCCCAGCAAACACAACATCGCTCCATCGTAGGATTCGATCAAAGGGGTCATTATTATTAACAGGAGTTCGCAAAATTTAAACCGAGTTACACTAGGGGGGCTTGGCTGTCAGATCGCCTGCTGTGCAGAAATATGCATGGTAGAAGTCCACGGTCATTCGCTCTACACTTCTAAGAACAATTATTATTATTTTTTACTTAAAATCAAATAAAAACAACATAATACTATTTGCCTTAAATACTGACATAGGGCATACTATTCTATCCCAGTTACATTAAATTCAATGTTTAACCCAAAGGGTTGTAAAGATCTTAGTGTATATATCCATTTCAATTCCTTCTTTCTCAAGATCATTTCCCTATCGCCTCCTCTTCTCAAAATAGATAGAATAGGGATAGAATAGTCACTATATGCCCTATAAATATGTTTGATAGAACACTATATACTATACTTGACAAAGACTACTACGTAGTCAAAACGTTGCTACTTTTATGGGCCTGTTTGCACATTTTTTCATGGAGTAACTACAAATATTTTTTTGGGGGGGAAGAATATGCTGCCATCATCTACTATTTGAACTTACTATGCATGAGAGTCATTGTCAACAGACGGTATAATATTTTGGCACATTTATCTAGTTCCTCTGCACCGCCATTTACACTTAATCTGTTCTGTGATACATAGACTTACTGTGCATCAGACTCATTGTCGACAGGCGGTCTAATGTATAGGCACGTTTACCTAGTTCATCTGCTGCGCTATTAATAATTAATATGTTCAGTTATACATAGACTCACTGTGCATCAGACTCCTTGTCAACAGGTGATCTAATATATAGGTACGTTTATCTAGTTCATCTTCTGCACCCTTTACACTTAAAGAGGACCTTTCACTAAAATAAAACTTCTAAACTAACTATACAGACATATAGAGCGGCGCCCAGGGATCCCCCTGCACTTACTGTTATACCTGGGCGCCTGTCCGTTCTCCCGTTATGTCCTCTGGTATCTTCATAGTTAGGCTCCACCCAGGGGAACCTGCCGGCGTCTCATTCTCTCATGCTGTAGCGCTGGCCAATCGCAGCGCTCAGCTCATAGCCTGAGAGAAAAAAAGCCTTATGTGAGAACTGTCAGCATTTGAACTTTCATGCAGAGGAGGTACAGGGGGAGGCAGGGGACCCAATGCATAGCTATGGTGGTGGTGGCAGTAGTGGAACCTCTATCCATGGTGGTGGCAGAAGGGGCAGTGGTAGCAACAGTGACATAGAGGGTTAGGATCTCAATTATAATTGTGTGTTGGATGGGACATTGGAGCCAGATCGGGTGCTGAAGAGGAGGTAACATTAGGGGAGGAGGTTAGTGGCCAAGGCAATAAAGAGCCGATGCAATGTATTGCCAGAACCTCCAAAAGAACTGCCATGGTCAGAAAAGTTTCTATTATGGTCAGCTTGGGAATTGGTGATGCCACTGATACTGTGGGTGCAGGCTCAAAAAGTGCCAGACTTAAGCCAAGCTCCAGCCGCTAGCTGTGTGCAGAGTATGTGAGTATCTCCTGGCTGGCAGTTTTTATCCACATTGCCAGAAGACAAAAACATTGCCATGTGCAAGATCTACAGGATTAAAATAATCTGTGGCCATTTAAAAACAAATTTAGGCACCAGGGCTCTATTGCAGCATATAAAGCGGCATCACCTGATCCAGTGGTAAAATAGAAGTGTCCTCCATCTCGTGGTCTCCTTTTAGATGCCGGGCCACATCCACATGCAGTACAATGTCTTTGTCAACATTGTCACCATTGTTGCTTCTCCCACTCAAACTACTTCTCATCGTCAGCCATTGATAATGGAATGTGTGGTCAGAAAATAACTCTAGACACCCAGCAATCCACTGGTGTGCAAGCTTAAAGGGGTTGTCTCACTTCAGCAAGTGGCATTTATCATGCAGAGAAAGTTAATAAAAGGCACTTACTAATATATTGTTATTATCGATATTGCTCCTATTGCTTGCTGAAGTAATTTTTCCATCACATTATACACTGCTCATTTTCATGGTTACGACCACCCCGCAATTCATTAGTGGTGGCTGTGCTTGCATACTATAAAAAAAAGCACTAGCCTATATGTCCTCCCATGGTCCCGGCCACCACAGGGGCCGGAACTTTTTCTTATAATGTGCAATGATGTGATGGATTGCAGGGATTGCAGGGTGCTCATAACCATGGAAATTAACAGTGCATAATGTGAGGTGAAAATGAATCCAGCTAGCAAAGGAAGCAATATGGACAATCACAATACATTAGTAAGTGGTTCGTAATAACTCTGTCTACATGATAAATGCCACTTGCTGAAGTGAGACAACCCCATTAACCACCTCAGCCCCCCTAGCTTAAACAACCTTAATGACCAGACCACTTTTTACAATTCTGCACTACACTACTTTCACTGTTTATTGCTCGGTCATGCAACTTACCACCCAAATAAATTTTACCTCCTTTTCTTCTCACTAATAGAGCTTTCATTTGGTGGTATTTCATTGCTGCTGACAGTTTTACTTTTTTTTGTTATTAATCGAAATTTACCAACATTTTTGCAAAAAATGACATTTTTCATTTACTGTTGTAAATTTTTTTTTAAAAAAAGGACATCTATATATAAATTTTTCGCAAAATTTAGTGTTCTACATGTCTTTGATAAAAAAAATGTTTGGGTAAAAAAAAATGGTTTGGGTAAAAGTTATAGCGTTTACAAACTATGGTACAAAAATGTGAATTTCCGCTTTATGAAGCAGCTCTGACTTTCTGAGCACCTGTCATGTTTCCTGAGGTTCTACAATGCCCAGACAGTAGAAAAACCTCGGCAAAAGACAACTTTTCCAATTTTTTTATAAAAAGTTGGCATTTGACCAAGATATTTATCTCACCCAGCATGGGTATATGTAAAATGACAAAACACATTCCCCAACTTCTCCTGAGTACGGCGATACCAGATGTGTGACACTTTTTTGCAGCCTAGGTGGGCAAATGGGCCCACATTCCAAAGAGCACCTTTCGGATTTCACAGGGCATTTTTTACAGATTTTGATTTTTGTAAACTACTTTTTACGCATTGGGGCCCCTAAAATGCCAGGGCAGTATAACTACCCCACAAGTGACCCCATTTTGGAAAGAAGACACCCCAAGGTATTCCGTGAGGGGCATGGCGAGTTCCTAGAATTTTTTATTTTTTGTCACAAGTTAGCGGAAAATGATGATTTTTTTTCTTACAAAGTCTCATATTCCACTAACTTGTGACAAAAAATAAAAACTTCCATGAACTCACTATGCCCATCACGAAATACCGTGGGTGTCTTCTTTCCAAAATGGGGTCACTTGTGGGGTAGTTATTCTGCCCTGGCATTTTTTGGGGCCCCAATGCGTGAGAAGTAGTTTGAAATCAAAATCTGTAAAAAATGGCCTGTGAAATCCTAAAGGTGCTCTTTGGAATGTGGGCCCCTTTGCCCACCTAGGCTGCAAAAAAGTGTCACACATCTGGTATCGCCGTACTCAGAAGAAGAAGTAGGGCAATGTGTTTTGGGGTGTCTTTTTACATATACCCATGCTGGGTGAGAGAAATATCTCAGCAAAAGACAACTTTTCCCATTTTTTTATACAAAGTTGGCATTTGACCAAGATATTTATTTCACCCAGCATGGGTATATGTAAAATGATACCCCAAAACACATTCCCCAACTTCTCCTGAGTACGGCGATACCACACGTGTGACACTTTTTTGCAGCCTAGATGCGCAAAGGGGCCCAAATTCCTTTTAGGAGGGCATTTTTAGACATTTGGATCCCAGACTTCTTCTCACGCTCTAGGGCCCCTAAAATGCCAGGGCAGTATAAATACCCCTCATGTGACCCCATTTTGGAAAGAAGACACCCAAAGGTATTCAATGAGAGGCATGGCGAGTTCATCGAAAAAAAAAAATTGGGCACAAGTTAACGGATTTTTATTTATATTTTTCTCACAAAGTCTCCCATTCCGCTAACTTGGGACAAAAATTTAAATCATTCATGGACTCAATATGCCCCTCAGCGAATACCTTGGGGTGTCTTCTTTCCAAAATGGGGTCATTTGTGGGGTGTTTGTACTGCCCTGGCATTTGAGGGTCTCCGCAATCATTACATGTATGGCCAGCATTAGGAGTTTCTGCTATTCTCCTTATATTAAGGATACAGGTAATGAGATATTTTTTTTTCCGTTCATCCTCTGGGCTGAAAGAAAAAATGAACGGCACAGATTTCTTCATTCGCATCGATCAATGTGGATGAAAAAAGCCAAAAAAGCCAAAAAAAATAGGGGAAAGGCGTCTTCTGGACATAGGAGCTCCGCCCAACATCCATACCCACTTAGCTCGTATGCCCTGGCAAACCCGATTTCACCATTCATATCAATCGATGTGGATGAATAAATCATTGCCAGTTTTTTTTGTTTGTTTTTTTTATATACAAAGTGTTTGCCAAAGCATATGAACACCGCCGCCCCCTCAGCTCATATGCCTCGGCAAACGTATCTTTTACTGCAGAGGAGAAATCTCGTCTTGCAGCGCCGCATACACCGACTTTTGTGTAATCGGACAGCAGCACAATGCTTCTGTCAGAAGGACAAACCTCTCCTTCCACATGGGCCAATGTGCAAAGCGCAAATCGCCCAAAGATGTGGCGAAGTACATTATGCACTTTGTCCCAGGTGAAAGGAGAGGTTTGCAGCAGCTGCGAGTGAAAGGGCCCTAATAGCCCTGTGTGCCTGTCCTGTGAGATGCAATCCCTATGCTAAGTGTACCTGTGTGTGGTACTTCCGGAAACACTCCCCTAAGCATAGGGCAGGGTGGTAAGGGCAGTCAGGACAGAAATAGCGGGTGTCACGCCTTATTCCACTCCTGCTACAGACACAACATCTTTTTCGGGGTGACGGTTGGGTTGAGGTACCAGCAACGACATTGGGGAAATGTCGCTCGTGTAGACGGCTCACCACACTGGTGGATGGGGCCACGGAACCCCCTGGATACAGGAGGTTCTCGATGATCTCTTCCTGAAATTTGAGGAAGGATCCTGTTCTCCCAGCCTTTCTGTAGAGAACAAAACTATTATATACAGCCAATTAAATTAAATATACAGACACCTTCTTATACCAGCGTCTGGTGCGTTGGGAAACTAAATAGGGAGCCAACATCTGGTCATTGAAGTCCACCCCTCCCATGAGCGAATTATAGTCGTGGACACAGAGGGGCTTTTCAATGACACTGGTTGCTCGTTTAATTTGTATTGTCGTGTCTGCGTGAATGGAGGAGAGCATGTAAACGTCACGCTTGTCTCTCCATTTCACCGCGAGCAGTTCTTCATTACACAAGGCAGCCCTCTCCCCCTTGCAAAACGGGTGGTAACGAGCCGTTGGGGGAAGCCCCGGCGACTAGGTTGCGCGGTGCCACAGCCGCCAATCTGTTCTAGGAACAAATGCCTGAAGAGGGGCACACTTGTGTAGAAATTGTCCACATAAAGATGGTACCCCTTGCCAAATAAGGGTGACACCAAGTCCCAGACTGTCTTCCCACTGCTCCCCAGGTAGTCAGGGCAACCGACCGGCTCCAGGGTCTGATCTTTTCCCTCATAGATCCGAAATTTGTGGGTATAGCCTGTGGCCCTTTCACAGAGCTTATACAATTTGACCCCATACCGGGCGCACTTGCTTGGGATGTATTGTTTGAAGCCAAGGCGCCCAGTAAAATGTATTAGGGACTCGTCTACGCAGATGTTTTGCTCAGGGGTATACAAATCTGCAAATTTTTTGTTGAAGTGGTCTATGAGGGGCCGAATTTTGTAGAGCCGGTTAAAAGCTGGGTGGCCTCTGGGACGGGAGGTGGTGTTATCGCTAAAGTGCAGGAAACGCAGGATGGCCTCAAATCGTGCCCTGGACATGGAAGCAGAGAACATGGGCATGTGATGAATTGTGTTCGTGGACCAATATGACCGCAATTCATGCTTTTTGGTTAGACCCATGTTGAGGAGAAGGCCCAGAATTTTTTTTAATTCGGAAACTTGGAGGCTGGGCATAATAGCTTCCTGGGTTGGTGGCTATAAATTGAGTGGCATACCGATTTGTTTCTGCCACGACTATGTCCAAGAGCTCCGCAGTCAAGAACAGCTAAAAAAATCCCAGGGCCGAAACGATCTGAGCTGTCTCAACCCAAACTCCAGACTGGCTGGTGAAAGGGGGAACTAATGGTGCGGCTGAAGTTGGGGACTGCCAATCAGGGTTTGCCAGCACCTCAGGGACTCTAGGGGGTCTACGGGCCTGTCTGTGTGGTGGTTGCGACGGGGTAACTATTGCACGTGCCACCGTACCAGCTTCAACTGCCCTTCTGGTGCTCGCCACTTCACCATGTTGTACGGCAGTGCTGGTACTAGGTCCAGGGTGGGCTGCGCTGCTGGTGTATGCCTCACCACGTAATCCGACAGCGCCAGCCCCACTCTGCTGCCCTTGAAGCGGATCTTGCGCAACCTGTGGTCTAGCAACACGGGGCCGGGTACGCCTGGTGCTATCAGGGACCTCAACCTCCTCGTCCGAACTTTGGGTCAGACTGCCACTGCTTTCTACAGGTTCATATTCTGACCCGCTGGATTCGTCAGATGATGGTTCCCATTCCTCATCCGACTGGGTCAGAATCCTGTAGGCCTCTTCAGAAGAATACCCCTTGTTTGACATTTGGACTACTAAATTTAGGGGGTATTCCCTGAGACTACACATGAAAAAAAGCAAGCCTGTCTTACAAATGGGAGGCTAGCAAAGTACCGGAGGCCGCTGCGATTGATAAAAAATATCAAAACTGATTTTTTTTATTGCCGCAGCGCTTGTAAAGTGATTGTGCAGTGACCAAAAAAAATATATATTTTTTGTCACTGCGGCGGGGCGGGCGTGGGTGAACACACGTGTGGGCGACCGATCAGGCCTGATCGGGCAAACACTGCGTTTTGGGTGGAGGGTGAGCTAAAGTGACACTAATACTATTATAGATCTAACTGTGATCAGTTTTGATCACTTACAGATACTATAAAAGTACAAATGCTGATTAGAGATACGCTAATCAGCGAATCAGTGACTGCGGTGTGGTGGGCTGGGCGCTAAACGATTGCTAACTACCTAACCAAGGGGCCTAAACTATCCTAAAACCTAACAGTCAATACCAGTGGGGAAAAAAAGTGACAGTTTACACTGATCACTTTTTTCCCTTTCACTAGGTGATTGACAGGGGCGATCAAGGGGTTAATTGGGGTGATGAGGGGTGATCTGGGGGCTAAGTGTGGTGTTTGGTGTACTCACTGTGAACTGTGCTCCTCTGCTGAGACCAACCGACGAAAAGAATCAGCAGAGGAGCACAGCAGCCATTTAACACCTTATACAGCATTTATAAATATAAGGTGTTAAATGGCCTGTGATTAGTTTTTTTTAAAATCATCAGCCTGTCAGCGATGATCATTGGCTGGCAGGCTGATGATGTAACCCCCCTCGAACTTTTGTATTATAGTGCCGGCGATGTGAGCTCCACAAATTGCAGAATGCACATTGCCGGTATCCGTGTTTTGCGGATCTGCAATTTGCAGATCAGCAAAACACCTACGGACGTGCGAATGGACCCTTACACTGCATTTTGGGGAAATAAACCATGCTCCCTGTATGGCACGCAAGATAAATCTAGTTTTAAAACCCTTTTTTAAAACATATAGTGGCATGCAGAGGGTGCTGGCCATGCCCAGTAGACTGTCCTCGCATTTCAGCCATCCTTATGTGGCAAGGAATGCCCTCCTGGAGCAGCAACAGAACGGTCTGCTATTGCCCCACTTGATCTGTGGATTATTTCAGTTTTCAAATGCTAGAGCATCTGTACGAGCGGTGTAAAGACCAGACAGTGGCCGCTCATCAGAGGTGCTTGTCGTGTACTCAGGTCCTTCAAAGAGGCCACATGATTTGGCAGTAGGGACAAGTGCAGCGTTAACTATGTCATCCCCCTGTTATTAATCATAGAGCAGACAGACACTCACACCCATTCATCTTGTTGGACGCCCTGTAGCTGTTGGAGATTCACACAGAGAAAGTCCCATGGAGGAGGATGAAGGGCTGTCACTGGAGGAGGAGCAGGAAGAAACCATTGGTAGGAGATACTCTGGATATACATTTTTTGCCTATCAGTGGAATACAGGTGACACACAGAGGGCATAAAAGGACACATGGACACAACACAGATCATGGATATCTTCACAGGTGAAACATGGATGGATTTTTCCACAGACGTCAAACAGACACAGAAATGTGAACAAGATCTTATAGTAGGGAAAACTTCTTTAAGACCCATTTGCACTAGTCCATTAGCATTATGATTTGTTCATATGTTAAAAATCATAATCATTACTGACCAATGTAAGTTAATAAACAAATCAGCAATAAATCTTGATAAAACAACTGTTTGTTGATCTTAATTGATTACACAACCATAAAAATGATCAAAGTCAGTTTCACATATATTGTGCGATCAGGCTCAGTTCCCTCCACCATTTCCTGCTCCAAGCTGGAGGGAAACTGAGGCTAATTGACCCATATACAGTATGGGAAGCTGGCCTTGGAGATAACTAAAGCCAGAACTGATCCCATAGCTATTTTATTGGATGGTTCAAATGCATCTGGCATATCACTGATGATCAGATGTCAAATATCACTAGACAGAAAAATGCTGCATGCTTGGTTTTTCTGTCTGGTGCTATCAGTGTATGGAAGCAGTATATGTGCATTTAAGTACTGTAAAAACATGTTGTAAGTTGTGTCCGGCTCCTGGCCTAAAACAACTGGCTGGGCACAAATGATGTGAAGAGGGTCTAAATGTAAATGATGCTCACAGTAACCCCATTAGAGCAGGGTGCTAGCTGAATGTTACAGCTGGTATCCATAAGTGATGAAATGGTTACAGCTCCTGTGCCCACACTGTCATTCCACTGTAATAGCACAACAGCCCTGTGTGATGTGTTTTGCTGCCTGACTATCTCTGTCTCCTTCTGTGTTCAGAGATCTGTCTCACATAGTGAAAGCCAGGCAGCCCGTTTGCGACTAGTGATGAGCGGCATAGGCAATAATCAAATTTGCAACATTTCACTGATTTTTGGCCGAATATTTACCATAAATTAGCAAATTTGAGAATTTGTGATCTCCAGTCATTGTGGCAGGCGCAGCACTATGAAGTGTCTTTTGCACTGTGGTATTAGAATTTTGATATCTCTGATGTTTAGTCTAACCAGGCTGTCTATTACTCTGTAATTCCTCTAGAGCCGTTCTATGGAAGCAGTAGGTTTAAAGAGCAAACCAAATGCTTGAAATAACTTCTTTATTAACTTCAACTTTTCTTCATATAACACTGCCGCCTCCGTAGCAGATAGTCTATGTACATAACACGTGTTTAAAAGATATCACAAAATGGCGGTATGCATAAGATGGTGGTTCAACTGTTCAATATTGTCATTCAACATAAAATGGTGGATATATTTCTCTCTTGAGTATCTGTACACTCACTTTAAGTTATTTAAGCACTTTATGATCTCTCTGAGAGGTATATCTGAGGTCTAACTAATAGTTCACTTGCTGAATTTGGTCACAATTTACAGTGTGCAGTTAGCAGTAACTATTTGCAGATTGGTTGAGTATGATCTGGTATAGATGTATGCAATTTGAATTGCAATATGGAATTTGAATTTAGATTGTGAACTTTGTCGTTTGCAATTGGTGGAACTGTAAGTAAACACACATATAACTGGTTCAGTATACAGTTCTAATCACTATATTAACAGTAGGAACATATAAAAATATAAGCTATGTTAGTAACCTAGGACAGGTCTTAGCTGGCCAGCTACAGTCATTATTTTCTTGATTGCAAAAATCGGCAATGTAATATATTCGCGATAAAAAATTGGCGATTAGAATATTCGCGATCAACACTAAGGTGTAGGCAACTTTCCTAATGATTGCTAGGGATGTTACTAAGTGCTGATATTTGCGATAAATTCACAATAAATTCGCAATAGATTCACAATATAGTGGTATAGAGGGCCAGACATTGAGGAGGATCAAAACTGGTGTAAAGGAAAACTGGCTCAGCTGCCCTTAGCAACCAGATTCCACCTTTCATTTTTCAGAGCTCCTTTGGCAAATAAAAAAGGTAGAATCTGATTAGTTGCTATGGGCAACTAAGCTAGTTTTCCTTTACACCAGTTTCAATAAATCTCCCTATTGTTTTTTTTTTGGGGTGTACCATTCGAACTTTGGATCTGGACCCTATGCTTCAGCACACTAAGCATCTCAGGCACATACCTCAGAGTTTTAGCAGTATGGTAGTAATTATTGAACTGGTAGTGTTTTTAAATTCAGTAAAAATATGGTAATAGTATTGAGTCACTCTGGAATGAAAATGTTAGTGGCCCTGCTGTGTGATACTTTTTGGGCCTTGCATAATGGTATCATTTTTGTGTGTTGGGGGGCGTATGTCTTGGGCTTTGTGCCCATAATGTTTTAATGCCCAAGCAACTTCTTTACATATCAACACTGCAACTTTCACACATGGCCTTCTAAAATAACGAATCTCTTATATATATAAAAATGAGTTTCATTCTGTCTGTCTAAATGTCTGTCTAAACGTTCTTTATGCGCGACCAAACAACTGGACCAATCTTCACCAAGTTTGGCACACAGGTACATCAGGTGTCCGGGAAGGTTTTAGACAGGGTCTCAGCTCTCTAGGACTTACCATTCCTAAGATATTCCCCAAACATTACCTGCATTAGCCAATAGAAGCCAGCAAGCCTTTCACTTAAATCTGAACTGCCTTTTACACGGTCACTTGGCCCCTATTAGCCAATAGAAGCTCGCAGATCCTACTCCAGGTTGCCATAACAACTGATCACAGGCTTTAGCAGTTTGCAGGTCCTTAAATATTCAGTCATATGACGTATGACGGCACAACTACACTGCTACAAGCATGGGGGCAGGGGGCCACTATTAAATGGACGGGCGCTGTGGAGTTCACTGTTAAAGGGGCGGGCACTGTGGAGTTCACTGTTAAAGGGGCGGGCACTGTGGAAGTCACTGTGGACTCCACATGTCCGTCACTAATATCTTCCAGGAGTGTGGGCTTTAGACAGGACTTTCAAAACAGACGGTAACCCTGTATGTTAACTGCCCAGTCATCGCTATCATCCAGCCATGTCTCAGTTATTCCCACTATCATAGTCATACTCACACATTACTAATTCCAGTTCACCTGTTTTATATGTCAGTCTTCTGGCATTAGTATTCATACAAATAAGAGGTTTTTGTTTATTTTTTACCCTACACCTTTACTTATGAACTGCTCTAGTCCCTCCCTCCATTCCTCCCCAAGTTTACCTCGTCCCATTCTCTATCTGCACTATGTTCCCCTCCAATAATGTAATTACCCTCCCCAAGTCCCTAGATTAAACACTCCTCCAACATTATAGCCATTTTCTCCCCCAAAACAGCTGTAACTGGAGCCCATTAAGGTACAGCTCATCCCTACAATAGAGCCTGTAGCCGACAGAGAAGTTAGCCCAGTTCTCCAGAGACCCAAATCCCTCCTTCCTATACCAGCTCTTGAGCCACTTCTTAACCTCTCTAATCTCCTGTGACTTGTGGTACAGGTAGTATTTCAGAAAATACTGCCTTTGAGGTCCTTGCCCTGAGCTGGACGCTGGCCTTTCTCCAATGCATAATGTTTTCCCTAACCTCATGAACTTCTGGGCAAGCATAATGGAACAATTGCCCAAACTGGCTCTGTATGCTCTCTCTGTTATGTCTTGTTCAGACATATCTTGTTATCTCAGAGAGTTTTTTTTTTTTCGCATGGCACGGTGTATTGTGACACCCAAATGGTGTAATCTGCCATACAAAACATCATTTTTGTCACAATGAATGAATTTGCTATTACTGTCTTTTCGTTCAAGAGCTTTAAAGGGAGTAAGGTGGGAAAGAGCAAAACTTAGTAAAATGTAAAAAAAAAGAGGTAACAAAAGGAAATAAAAAAAATCCTAGAAGACCTCAGAGTGTCATATTCCAAATCTCAGCCCAATTGGAGCAACTTTGTTTTGTGTAGAATCGATTTGGAAGCAAAATAATCTGATGAATTGGACATAAAACTAAGTTCAAGAAGTTCGCTCATCTCTAGTCTGAATGTCAATGAAGATTTTAGTTTTTCCTTTTCAATACATTAGCAAAGATTTCTAACATTCTGTTTTGACTTTGTCATTATGGGGTATTGAGTGCAGAATGATTTATATATTATTTTTTTTAATTTAGCACAACCCCCTGACATAACAAAATCTGAAAAAAGTGAAATAGTCTGAAGACTTTCTGAATGCACTTTACACAGCTCTGTCCACTGTGTTATAGACGGAACCAATTAATGTAGTGCTTCTCCCATTTACTTGATCAGCAGACCCAAGCAGATTTGGTATTTATGACTCATCCTAAGCATAGGTCATTAATATAAAATTCCTGGACAAAAAAGTTAGTTTAGTCTCTTATTGCAGTCAGCCAGTTGAGTTGCATGCAGAGACATCTCTGATCATAGGTCAGGTGAGAGAGTACAGGGTATGTCTGGGTAACAGATCGGTTAGATTGAACAAGCATAAAATGAAGAAAAAAACCTTTATTACTTCACATGGTAAAAAGTGGGTGTAAAAAACTCCCTCAAAAATCTAAACAAACTAAAACACATAAATACTATATTGGGTCTGACTGTGTGGCCCCACTGAAATGTGTATTCCCTCAAATAGAGCTGGATTTTCGGGCCAGCAGTGATTGCCCAATCCACCTAACCGAGACACCACTGCATGTGTGAAAACATTAGGCAGATATAACAATGCTTGATGTGTCTCAGATCAGTAACCAAATGGAAGGCTTGGGGAACCTTCACTTGTTATGTTGCATACATCTAATCCTATGTACACATGCTGCCTTCACTTTTGCTACTCATGTTGCAATTGAAGTGGTCAGATGGCCAAGAGAGGAGAGAAGGCGCTCATAGGTGAGGGTAAACAGATAGATGTCCCTTCCCCCTAACCAAGATGAGTGAAGTTACTCACCTGGTTTGGTTTGCACTGATTGTGGTGCAACCTTGGTGGAGGGAAGTTTGAAGAGTTGAGGTTGTCTGGGTTGGTGCTGCCGGATGGTGTCCGAAGTAACCCTGGGCGGGGGACAGACCGCCACTTGGGTGGGTATTGGAATATAAAAAAGATCTCGTCTGCACTGGATACGTGCGGCGAGCCAATGGACTTATGGCGCAAATCACAACCCGAGCTTGGATACGAGAATTTTTTATTTTGAAAAGACGACGCGTTTCGGGGTACTCAGGACCCCTTTATCAAGTCTGTATCCTTGGCAACGTGAGCCCGCTGGTGCCCTCTCCTGGAGGTCCCTTTCAGAAGGAATGCTGATAGGGATTGCTGGAGAGTGTCCTGCTGTTGCGGCGCTGTTGTGCTTGCTGCACGTGTAATACAATTGAAGTGGAGCAGTCCCCAAACTCATTCCCTAAATAAACTGACTATTATCAGCAACTGAGATGTGCCCTGTACTAAATCATCTCTATCTTAAATAGAAATCTAGGCTCGACCCTCTAGGCTCTCTAGCCTCGATGCGTTTCAGCATAGCTACATGCCTCATCAGAGGCACTGTTTAGTAATACAAGCCCTATGAAAACAGACAAACATAAAGTCCTGCGCTCGCTACCTCAGCACGTGTGGCAGCGCTTCCGGCACTATTGCGGCCGTAAGGCGGCTGCCGACTCCAGAGATATTTATGTGAAGTAAATCCACCCACAAGAAGGACAAACACCAATCATGCAGGGAAGGAACCGGAGGAAGGAGTGGCAAGCAAATCAGTGGCGTCTCTAGCTTTCAAAATTTGGGGGGGCACACTGGAGGCCAGGACAAAAGTAGGGGGGGCAGCTATAACAACGATACATTTACACAAGTACGCTTCGAAATGCTGCGATACCTAAAACCGCAACAGGGAAGAAAAGTCCAGCTGTCTGTGGATGACACTTTTATAGAGAGGGGGATCTGTGGATGACACTGCTATGGGGGGGATCTGTGGATGCCACATACCGGGTATAGCATCTTATGCTATATGTGTCATCCACAGATCCACCCCATGACAGTGTCATCCCCATTTCCCCCTCCATAACAGTGTCATCCACAGATCCCCCTCCCCGCCTCTCACAGGAGTGTACATTTGACATTTCTAAACCGTAATCCATATCCTGCAGTAACTTTAACTTTAAATCAGGATTCAGCAGCCGCTCATCTCTACTAGTACCTTAACCTTACACCACTCGGCTAGCTTCGGTAACAGGGCCAGGCTACAGCCTACAGGTACTGCCTGTTAGTTGTTATCGAGCGAGCGCTCATTTCTGCAGGTCAGAGGATACGGATTACAGTTTAGAAGAAATGTACACTCCTGTGAGCGGTCCAGACCAGTGGCGGATCCAGAGCCTGGTCTCGGGAGAGGCACTTCCAGATTATTTTCTGTCCGCCGCCACAGAACAAGGGTGCTTATAGAACAGACTCCACAGTGTAGCGGTATACTGTATACTGTGTGGCACAGTGTAGCGGTATATTGTATATCGTGGGGCACAGTGTAGAGGTATACTGTATATTGTGTGGCACAGTGTAGAGGTATACTGTATATTGTGTGGCACAGTGTAGAGGTATACTGTATATTGTGGGGTACAGTGTAGAGGTATACTGTATACTGTGTGGCACAGTGTAGCGGTATATTGTATATCGTGGGGCACAGTGTAGAGGTATACTGTATATTGTGTGGCACAGTGTAGAGGTATACTGTATATTGTGGGGCACAGTGTAGCTGTATACTGTGTGGCACAGTGTAGCGGTATACTGTATATCGTGGGGCACAGTGTAGAGGTATACTGTATATCGTGGGGCACAGTGTAGAGGTATACGGTATACTGTGTGGCACAGTGTAGAGGTATACTGTGTGGCACAGTGTAGAGGTATACTGTGTGGCACAGTGTAGAGGTATACTGTGTGGCACAGTGTAGAGGTATACTGTGTGGCACAGTGTAGAGGTATACTGTATATTGTGTGGCACAGTGTAGAGGTATACTGTATATTGTGTGGCACAGTGTAGAGGTATACTGTATATTGTGTGGCACAGTGTAGAGGTATACTGTATATTGTGTGGCACAGTGTAGAGGTATACTGTACATTGTGTGGCACAGTGTAGGCTATATGTGTATAACATAAACATATTTCACATGAACACTTACAGTTACTTGGCTTGGCCCTTGGGGATCTCGGACGCCACTTCCACACTTTGTCCGGGGGCTCGGCGGAGCTGATGTGTTTTATCCTTATGAGAAAGATTTCATAATAAGGATTTGGAGAAGGGGCAGAGGGACAGCAGAGCAGGGAGAGGCCGGTGCTGCTACTAGGGGGTCATACCATGGGGGAGTAATAAAGCCCACCATTATGCCCCCCAGTAGAAATAATTCTCCTTATAATGTGACAATGCAAAAAATACCCCCTTATGCCCCCAGTTGAGCTAATGTCCCCCATAATGTGCCAGTATAAAATACCCCTATATAGTGCCCCCAGTAAATGCCCCCATAGTGCTCCTCTCCCCCTTCCTCCTAGTGCCCCCCATAATGTACCAGTATAAAATGCCCCAGTAGATGCCCTCAGTGTCCCCCATAATTTTGCAAGTATAAATTACCCCTTCTTAGTGCCCCCGTAGATGACTCCATAGTACTCCTCTCCCCCCTTCCCCATAGTACCCACCATAATGTGTCCCAGAATAAAATGCTACTGTACAGAGCCCCCCATATAAAACACCCCTTCTTTGTGTTGCCTCAGTAGATGCCCCTATAGTGCCCACCAATAATGTGCCAGTAATAAGCCCCCCATTACGTGCCAGTAATAAGCCCCCCATTACGTGCCAGTAATAAGCCCCCCATCATGTGCCAGTAATAAGTCCCCCCCATCATGTGCCAGTAATCATGTGCCATTATTAAGTCCCCCCCATCATGTGCCATTATTAAGTCCCCCCCCATCATGTGCCATTATTAAGTCCCCCCCATCATGTGCCATTATTAAGTCCCCCCCATCATGTGCCATTATTAAGTCCCCCCCATCATGTGCCATTATTAAGTCCCCCCCGTCATGTGCCATTATTAAGTCCCCCCTCCGTCATGTGCCATTATTAAGCCCCCCCGATCATGTGCCATTATTAAGTCCCCCCCGATCATGTGCCATTATTAAGTCCCCCCCATCATGTGGCATTATTAAGTCCCCCCCCATCATGTGGCATTATTAAGTCCCCCCCATCATGTGGCATTATTAAGTCCCCCCATCATGTGGCATTATTAAGTCCCCCCCATCATGTGGCATTATTAAGTCCCCCCCATCATGTGGCATTATTAAGTCCCCCCCATCATGTGGCATTATTAAGTCCCCCCCATCATGTGGCATTATTAAGTCCCCCACCCCTTCAGTATCACTATTGTAAGAAAAAAAAAAAAAAGAACACTTATACTTACCTCAGTGGCAGCAATGCGATGCAGGCCTCTTCTGGTCTGTGTCCCACGCTGTATGGCTCAGGCAGCGCGATGACGTCATCGCGCTGCCTGCGCCGGCCTCTGATAGGCTGCCGGCCTAGTGCCGACAGCCTATCAGAGCAAGGGGAAGGGACACGCCTCTCCCTCCCCTGCACCGCCGCTGGCACAGGCAGTAGTAAGGAGATGAGCGCAATGGAAGCGCTCATCTCCCTGTGCCCGGCGGCGGCGGCGGCTCACTTTGGGGGGGGGGGCGCATTTTAGTTGGGGGGGCACATGGGGGGGGCCGAGCATGATGTAGGGGGGGCCGTGGCCGCCTCTGGCCCCCCCCCTGGCGACGCCACTGAAGCAAATGCACACTCCCCGGCTCCATCGCTGCAGACACATCGCAGGTAATGCCCATAGTGGAGGATATAATGGAAAATTAAACCCCCCAGTCACTTTTTAGAGATATATCTGGCGGATGTAATCTAGCAGGATGGTTCAGTAAGGCATTAAACAGTGAGCATATAATTTATTTAAAGATTGAAGAAAGACAGCGTACTGTAATAATCATGAATCGCATGATTGTGACAGCACATATACAGTAGTTTGGCATCTCAGATCCTGTATCAGTAAGCTAGTCTAAAAAGACCATTTTGACAACAAAAAAATCACAAGGACCGGCTGGTCCATAGTTCACAGGACGCCACTGTGTCATTATTCTAGAGCCTCCGGTATTATTGACCACAATCTCCCATATAGTTATCAATGATTCAGATGTCCTGCGGGGCAACACTGATTTAAAGCCATTACCCCCAATAAAAAGAGGTTAAATGTAGATTGATGGTACATGAGATATGCACTGATAATGGGGGTTCCATCTAGCAGTGAGCCCGTTGACATCACTGGCACTAATGGATGGGCTTTAGCCCTGCCTTAGCCTGTAAAACCCATCAGTGCCAGTGAAGTCACTGCCGGTGAAGGGGGCACATATCTGACATAGCTACTGTGCAGGGGCACATATTTGGGCAAAACTACTGTGAAGGGGGCATCTCTGGGCATAACTACTGTGAAATGGCACAGATCTGGGTATAACTGCTATGAAAGGGGGTACATCTGGGCATAACTACTGTGAAGGGGCACATTTGGGCATGGCTACCGTGAAGGGGGCACAGTGTGGGCATTACTACTATGTGCAGGTACAAAGAGGGAATAATTACTATGTGGGGGCATTAAGGGGACTGGTTGTCTATGGTTATGCTTTGGGCAGAGTTAAAGGCGCGACCTAGTATGAAAATGAAAATACTGTAAACATATTGATCCATATTCACAAGATGTTTTTTATTTGCACGTATATATTTATATTTGTATGTGTGGTTTGGGGGGGGGGGGGCAGGTACATTCCCTGCACAGGGGCCCTCTGCTGTCTGTGTCCGCCTCTATATACACAGGCAATACACTCCCCACATTTGAAAGTGCCTCTCAGTGGGTTTTGGAGCCATGAGGATGATTGGGGTAGCGGCTGATGGAAACTATGGACCAGTCAGTTCTTGATATTTCTACCATGGCGGTAGGTAATTGTTGGCATGTGGCCGATAAATGTTCCACATCCGGGCCCGCTCTTGCAATGCCACAAAATCTAGAAAGCACCTCCCTCACTTGTGTTTGCGCTGCATCATAGTTGGCAATGATGAGTATCGGACCCGCTTCATCGCATTTGGGTCTTGGATTCAAGAGGGAATCCCTCTCATGGCTCAAAGCATATTGATATGCTTAATTAAGAACCATGGCAGGGTAACCCCGACACTGAAACCGCTGTCGCAAATCATCATCAGCAAGATGGAAATTTCGCATAGTAGAGCAATTGTGGTGTGCCTCTTTTTAAGGCTATTGGGTGGTAAATGGTCCATTCCAACAAGCTGTTGGTGGCAGTTTTCTTCCTAAACAGTCAAGTGCCTATCGTATTGTTCGCTCCTATATAGATGGTCAGATCCAGGATCTTCTGAAGCCTATAAAAGCATGCCATCTGTGGATGGGATGGTAACATGAATTCAAATTCTGGTATCTAGTATTTATGTGTTTTTCTTTGTTTATATTTTTGAGGGAGTTTTTTTCCCTACTTTTAACTACATGAAGTAATAAAGGTTTTTTGTTTTCATTTTAAGCATCCATCTCTGTGAAGTATGTCTGGGTAACAGTTTTCAATTCTGTTGCTTTGTATAGCCATTTCTCCAGGCATTCTTGTAATTATGAGGACAAATCTATGCAGAAAAATGCCCAAAAATGGCTGTATCATCACATTAAGGGAGATTTATCAAGACAGGCATGCCTATACACTAGTCTTGATCTTCACCCGAGCTGGCGTGAGATGCACTTAACTTATTAAGAGGCAGATGTGCCAGAAACTGAAGTTTACACAACCATGTAAACATTCAGTTTGAAACAGCATTTTTGGTGAAATTTCTTAAAATGGCAGCAGTTATTTTTGAGATAAGAAGACAGGAAAGATAAAGGAAGAACACGTGTCCCCAGTAAGTGTCTGTGTATACACACCAGCAGGCATTTGCCACCAAAAATCTAACATTCTTTGACTATTTAAAAATAAAAATTAATTTGACAATGCAGTGTATTTTTAAAGAGGCTATTTGTTACTACCAAACAACCATGTAAAAACTCATAGCCATATATATATGTTGATGTCACTTTGACATTACTAATGTCTTGGCATTAGAAAGCTTGAAAGAGTCCTAGAAGACCACAGAATGTATTCTTCAACTTGTCATGCCAATTGGGGCCCTTTCGATTCTGGTAAAATTTATTGAGATCTGAAGCCTAATTCACACGTCAGTGTTTGGTCAGTGATTTCCATCAGTGCTTGTGAGTAGGGATGAGCGAACCTGGACCGCCGCGTTCGGGACCATAGCGGACATTTGGGTGTCCGTGTACCGAACCTGAACCCAGATGGGGCCAAAGTCTGTTTCTGGGTTCGTTGTTCGTACTTTAAATAAAGCTTGTTGAAAGGCTGCAGCGTAGCCAATCAACAAGCAATTAAGCTGTGGGCACTTGGAAGCCTTCACATTGATGCCTAGTATTGGCATGGCTGTGATTGGCTGACGCACCATGTGACCATGCATGAATAAATTCTGGATGACATGGTTTGCCGTCATTCTGCTCTGACTAGTGTAGGGACAGGACGCTGCTGAAGGCAGGGAGAATGTTAGACCTTTATTTATTTTTAATAAGTCTTAGGGTGACCTGTAGGCAATATTGAGGGGTGCAATATAGCTCCTTTGCACCAGTGAGACAGCAATACCATACTGAGGGTGATCTGTTGGCATTTTTTTGGGTGCATTCTGACTCCTTTGAACCAGTGACAGGGAGATGTAATAGTTAATCAGTCTGTTAAAGGGGTTCTCCGGGTTTAACCTTTTTTTATTCAAAAAAACTAACCTGTGGAGGAAAGATTATTGCTCACATACTTACCTTCCACAGTCAGGCCTGCACGTGTGATGGTGGCACGGGATACCTTTGTGTCCACCACCCTGGACATCTGCAACACACCGCTCCAGGATACTTGTGTATCATACTTGCCTCATTTGAATATCCATCTGCCTTGTACTACATCGAGGGGCTCTGTTTAGTATCCCCTCCTCCTTTTGGTTCGTAGCAGGTAGATAGGTAGGAGCTATGTCATACCAAGCCCTGTGTCCCCTGACGATTCATGGGGCTTTTTGGTTATAATTAGCAGCCTTAGGATATGTTAGGCCAACTTACCACCACGTCTGACCTAAGTTTCGGATGCTTCTATCACCAATTGGACATCCAAGTGACAAGCCCTCTTTTCGTGACTACCACCTTCACCAACTATACGTTGTGAACAAGTGAGGCAAAAAAACGGTAAGACCATTCCCTTTTTTTTTTTGCGTCCCCTTAGTTCCGGTATCTCGCACTTGGGACTGGGGCTTAGGGACTTCACTACTTGTCCTCTATGTGTCTATACTACTGAGCATTTAGGCCTAGGGAGGACTGCACCTAGCCTAGTGTGCTGCCAATTATTGGTATCACACCAATTTAGGGCCCTCACATATATGTCTATTTTGTTTGTAAGGGGTCTTTTATTCTCTGTGTAGGGAGAATTTTTATATATTAAAAGCTATGTTTTAATTTGTTACTGCTCCCCTTCCTTTAGTATTGTTTCATTTTTGAGCAGCATCCAGGAGAACTGCACACGCAGTCATCTATCCTGGGAAGACTACCTATTATTTTCTCTTGTTTACCTTCCACAGTGCAGCCATTCTTGAGATCTGCCTCCCGGTCACGTGGTCCCTCCGGATGGCTTTTCTGTGCTTCCGATTAGAAGTCTGTCTTCTAATCTTCCTCTCTTCTCTTCATGCCTTGAGCAAGAGACGGATCGTCACTAATGACGTCACCACCTCCTGCAAATGGAAGCGCCAGCCTCTGTCTTCTTCCTATAATGCATGCGTACTACGCACAATTATTTCTGCTCCGGCTCCATACTAACATGCACTGCGCATTCGCAGTTATCTCCTCTGGCTCCTCTCTCTCTAATCTCTCTTTCTATGTATTCAGCTTTTAGTGCGTCCCTGCAATATATTTTTTTGTGCAGTCCCTTTGAGTTCTATGGAGTTTAGATCCGCATTATGAGGACCAGAATAGGGCATGTTCTATATTTTGCAGAACTGACATACGGATGTGGAAAGCACATGGAAGTCATCTATGTGTTTTCTACATCCGTATGTCGGTTCTAGTACAGATAGAACATGTCCTATTCTGGTCCTTAAAATTAGGTCCTCAAATTCATAGAACTCAATGGGACTGCAAAAAATGTGGATCTGAAAATGGATACGGTTATGTGCGTAAAGGTTTAGATACACAGCTCAGCAGGTTGCATGATACAAAATGGAATTAGATACACAGCTCAGGTGACTGTATCATAGAAGATGGGATTAGATACACACTTCAGCAGGCAGTATTGCACACAACAGGCTCTGTATCAGGCACACATACAAGTTAAGATTAGATACAGATGTGTTTGGACGTGTTTGCCGATTCCAACTGTTTATCACACTCTGGAGATGGTGAGGAAAGAGCCCGTGGACGGTCAGTGATGAGTTTAGATCACAGCTTAGGAGGCTGTATCACACAGGATAGGATTAGATACAGATGTGTTTGGGTGTGCTTGCTGCTTCCAGCTGTTTATTACACTCTGGAGATGGTGAGGGAAAAACCTGTGGACGGTCAGTAATGGATTTAGACACTGAATGAGTGAATTATGTCTGTATGCAGAAAGATGGACACAGGAGTTGTAGTGAGTGTAGCTGCTGCAGGCAGAACAGTGTGGGGGTGTGTCCAGCCTGTGATCACTGTGCAGTGCAGCCAGGCTTGTGTATCAATAAAGTTATGTATTCAACAAAACAAAAAAGGAAGAAAGTAAACAGATCTGCCAAGATCATCTGATGTCTTCCAGGGGGAAAGGAAATCTTGGACATGAAAAACAGGTATTGGGGGCATATGTATGCATGGTGAGGGGTGTTAGAAGCACATAAAAAGAATTTAGATTTTTGGACCGGACAACTTCTTTAACCGCCTCCGGACCGCCTAACGCAGATCCGCGGTCCGGAGGCGACAGCTCTGCGCAGAGTGATGCATATACGCGTTATCTCACGAGAGCCGTGATTTCCTGTGAACGCGCGCACACAGGCGCGCGCGTTCACAGGATCGGAAGGTAAGAGACAGGATCTCCAGCCTGCCAGCAGCGATCATTCGCTGGCAGGCTGGAGATGCGATTTTTTTAACCCCTAACAGGTATATTAGACGCTGTTTTGATAACAGCATCTAATATACCTGCTACCTGGTCCACTGGTGGTCCCTTTTGCTTGGATCGACCACCAGAGGACACAGGTAGCTCAGTAAAGTACCACAAAACACCACTACACTACACCCCCCCTGTCACTTATTAACCCCTTATGAACCCATGATCACCCCATATAGACTCCCTGATTACCCCCTGTCATTGATCACCCCCCTGTAAGGCTCCATTCAGACGTCCATATGATTTTTACGGATCCACGGATACATGGATCGGATCTGAAAAACACATACGGACGTCTGAATGGAGCCTTACAGGGGGGTGATCAATGACAGGCGGGTGAACACCCATATAGATTCCCTGATCACCCCCCTGTCATTGATCACCCCCCTGTAAGGCTCCATTCAGACGTCCGTATGATTTTTACGGATCCACTGATACATGGATCGGATCCGCAAAACACATACGGACGTCTGAATGGAGCCTTACAGGGGGGTGATCAATGACAGGGGGGTGATCAGCCATATAGACTCCCTGATCACCCCCCTGTAAGGCTCCATTCAGACGTCCGTATGTTTTTTACGGATCCACGGACACATGGATCGGATCCACAAAACAAATACGGACGTCTGAATGGACCCTTACAGGGGGGTGATCAATGACAGGGGAATGATCACCCATATAGACTCCCTGATCACCCCCCTGTCATTGATCACCCCCCTGTAAGGCTCCATTCAGACGTCTATATGTTTTTTACTGATCCACGGATACATGGATCGGATCCGCAAAACACATACGGACGTCTGAATGGAGCCTTACAGGGGGGTGATCACCCATATAGATTCCCTGATCCCCCCCCTGTCATTGATCACCCCCCTGTAAGGCTCCATTCAGACATCCGTATGTTTTTTACGGATCCACGGATACATGGTTCGGATCCGCAAAACACATACGGACGTCTGAATGAAGCCTTACAGGGGGGTGATCAATGACAGGGGGGTGATCACCCATATAGACTCCCTGATCACCCCCCTGTCATTGATCACTCCCCTGTAAGGCTCCATTTAGACATTTTTTTGGGCACAAGTTAGCAGAAATAGATATTTTATTTTAATTTTATTTTTCTTACAAAGTCTCATATTCCACTAACGTGTGTAAAAAAATAAAATCTCACATGAACTCACCATACCCCTCACGGAATCCAAATGCGTACATTTTTTTAGACATTTATATTCCAGACTTCTTCTCACGCTTTAGGGCCCCTAAAATACCAGGGCAGTATAAACACCCCATTTCGGATAGAAGACACCCCAAGGTATTCCGTGAGGGGCATATTGAGTCCATGAAAGATTGAAATTTTTGTCCCAAGTTAGAGGAAAGGGAGACTTTGTGAGAAAAAGAATAAATAATTTCCGCTAACTTGTGCCAAAAAAATAATAATTCTATGAACTCGCCATGCCCCTCATTGAATACCTTGGGGTGTCTTCTTTCCAAAATAGGGTCACATGTGGGGTATTTATACTGCCCTGGCATTTTAGGGGCCCGAAAGCGTGAGAAGAAGTCTAGGATCCAAATGTCTAAAAATGCCCTTCTAAAAGGAATTTGGGCCGCTTTCTAGGCTGCAAAAAAGTGTCACACATCTGGTATCGCCGTACTCAGGAGAAGTTGGGCAATGTGTTTTGGGGTGTCATTTTACATATACCCATGCTGGGTGAGATAAATATCTTGGTCAAATGCCAACTTTGTATAATAAAAAATGGGAAAAGTTGTCTTTTGCCAAGATATTTCTTTCACCCAGCATGGGTATATGTAAAATGACACCCCAAAACACATTCCCCAACTTCTCCTGAGTACGGCGATACCAGATGTGTGACACTTTTTTGCAGCCTAGGTGGGCAAAGTGAAAAATGTCATTTTTTTGCAAAAAAAACGTTAAATTTCGATTAATAACAAAAAATGTCAGCAGCAATGAAATACCACCATTCAGACGCATGTGCTGAATTTGGTGGTGCAGATGATCCTCAAAAATTACCCAGATATGGCAGAGCTGCTGCAGAAAGTGAGGGCCATCTGTGCACACTTTTGGTGTTCTCACCCTGCTGCTGCTCACCTGTCTGTACTGCAGCGTACCTTCGGCCTTCTCGCTCACCGCCTCATATGTGATGTAACCACAAGGTGGAACTCCACCTTGCACATGCTGGAGAGACTGTGTGAGCAGCAGCAGGCAATAGTGGATATTCAGCTGCAGCACGCATGGGTGAGTCGCTCTGCGAAACAGCAACATTTCACCATGGGCCTCCATGCAGGACTGGTGTGCCGTGTTGCACTGCTTCAAGTACTCCAACAACATGGCCAGCGGTGATGATGGCGTCATCAGCCTTACTATCTCACTTCTGTCTCCTTGAAAAAACGCTTCAGGCACTGATGGATGTGACACAGGAGAAAGAGGAGGAGGAACATGGATCATTCCAATGGTTATCAGGCCAGGTGGCTTTGAGGGTGGGTTCCTGCACCAACTGTGGCCAGGTACCCAACTGTCCATCCATGGCACAGTTTTGGAAGATGAGGATGATGATGAGGAGTAGGATCCCCGTTCACAGCAGGGTGGCACCCAAATCAGCTCACAGGCATCAATGCAGTGTGACTGGGGGGATACAGAGGACACAGACGATACACCTCCCACCAACGACAGCTTGCCATTTCCTCTGGGCAGCCTGGCACACATGAGCGACTACATGCTGCAATGCCTGCACAACGACAGCCGAGTTGCCCACATTCTAACCAGTGCTCATTAGTGCGTGGCCACCCTGCAGGATCCCGGCTACAAGGACAACGTGCCATCCTTACTTCAGTCACTGGAGCGTGAACTGAAGATGCGCGAGTACAAGCGAACGCTATTAGAGGCGCTACTGATGGCATTCCCACCTGACAGCTGGGGCTCAGTGGAAGCTCGAGGCAGAGACGGCAGAGGAGGAAGTTGTCAATGCAGCAGGGGCACCTCCAGCACCTCAGAAGGGAGGGTTAGCATGGCTGAAATGTGGAAAAGCTTTGTCTGCACGCCACAATATCAAGCACCACTACCTGATACGGACCGTCTTAGCAGGAGGCAGCGTTTCAGCAACATGGTGGAACAGTACATGTCCATACGTCTGCACGTACTGACTGATGGGTCTGCCCCATTTAACTTCTGAGTCTCCAAATTAGGCACATGGCCTTAGTTTGCCTTTTACGCCTTGAAGGTGCTTGCCTGCCCTGCGGCAAGTGTATTGTCCGAATGTGTATTTAGCACGGCAGGGGGAGGTAATCACGGAGAAGCGCATCTACCTGTCCACAGCCAACATGGACAAGCTGACGTTTATTAAAATGAACCAGGCATGGATCTCACAGGACTTGTCTATACCTTGGCCAGAGAAGAGAGGTATACCAGACGCACCTAGCCATACTCCGGCACAGTGTTTGCATTTTTTTTTTTGCTATTTCCCAATATTTTAGGGCTTCCACAAACCAAAGAACAAAAACAAAAAAAGAAAAGAATAATATATATTTTTTAAAACAAAATAAAAAACAAACAAAATAAAAAAAGGTTGGTGACCTCCTCCACCTGCACCGCCACTGTGACCTCTGTCTTCAGGCTCAAGATTGTTATGTCTTATATTGGCAGAGTAGAAAAGTGTATAGGGCACACCTAACCATTGTTGTACTCCAGAGCAGTTTGTTCATTCTCTTTGCCATCTCCCAATGTTTGATGGTCGTTAGTTACCATCCCCCCCACCGAAAAAAAATATAAGAATACTAGTAAGGTGACCCAATTTGAATCTATCCAAATGGGAGAGGAAATTATTCTGTGTAGCGTGTCATGAATAAAAAATAAAAAAATAGGAACACCCCCTTCATCCGTCTTAACTGTTGTAGGAGAGGAAATTCTTCTGTGGAGTGTGTCTGTGAAAGTCATAAATTTATAGGAACACCTCCTTCATCTGTCTTAACTGTTGTAGGAGTGGAAATTCTTCTGTGGAGTGTCTGTGAAAGTCATGAATTAAAAAAATAAATAAATTAGGAACACACCCTTCATCCATCTTAACTGTTGTGGAACAGGAAATTCTTCTGTGGAGTGTGTGTGTGTGTGTGTGTGTGTGTAAAAAAGACATGAATTATTTAAAAAAATTAGGAATGTGTTGTAGGAGAATTCCTCTCTGGAGTGTGTCTGTGACACTGGCAATTTTTTGAAATTTAGAACACCCTTTTGACATCCTTCTTACTGTAGTAGAAGACAGATTATTATAATATATAGTCCCCAGATAGGGAACATGTGAGATCTATAACGGAGGCATAGTGTTTTATCAAGTTTTAACCCAGGACAAACAAGCACCAAACTGTCATGCTGTGGCCCTTAGCAGCCTGACACAGAATTGACGGACACATGGAAAAAAATTAACAGAAAAAGAGTTGGCTTCCTCCCCCGTATCCGCCACCTCTTCCACCTACACAGCCATGTATACAGCCTCCTCAACTTCCTACTCCTTTTGGACCTCCGCCTCTTGGTTCAAAATTGTAATTTTTTTTATTTTTAGCTATTTTATGTCTTTCTAAGTCACTTCCCTATCCACTTTTACTGTACTGTTTTTCTGCACACTTTGGAGCCTTTTGCAGGCTTCTAGCCCCTTTTATTACATTTTTAGAGCCATTTTAGTGTCCCAAAGTTTAGATCCCCATTGACTTCAATTTTTTTTCTGGTGGGGGTCAAGTTTAGAACCCGAATCAAACTTTGAAACGAAGTTCCGCCGAACCCCTCGAACCGGAACATCAAGCGGTCCGCTCATCCCTAACTGTGAGCCAAAAACAGAAGTCGAAGCTACACAGACATAAGGTATAAAGTAAAGATCTGCACCTGTTCTGTGTTTAGAGCCACACCTGACCAAAACACTGACGTGTTAATGAGGCGTTAATCGAATCGTCTGACCCCTTGACAAGATCGAATACAAATACAAATTTCAGGGAATTCACTCATGACTAGTTATAGCCTTTTAGAAAAAAAAAAATCTGCAAAGAAGTCAGAGCACATCTTTTATGTTATCTTTTTATTATTTTATTTAGATTTCAGTTAGTCAGATGTTGCTACCCAGGAACTGTCAACAAACTGCTGTTGATGGCTCTGTCGGCTGTGAGGTAGCTCTATTTAGCAGTTTGAATGTATAATGTTGTACTGAATACTAGTGATGAGCGGCAGGGGCAATATTCTAATTCGTGATATTTCACAAATATTTGGGGGAATATTCATCATAAATTTGTGAATTCGAGAATTTGCCATTATTTTCTTAATTGCGAAAATCGGCAATGTAATATGCACGTGCCATGCACACAATACAGACGTGGGTCACTTTTGCTACATTTTTCAAGCTGCTAGAAGTTTCCTGAGACTAGAGAAAATGGTTGGCACGTCAGAACATTACAATAGTTTTATATGCAGATAGAGTGCTCCAATATATTCACTATTGAGCAAATCAGCAAGTAATGATGTGCATATTTTGGCGGCATACGTGCAACTTCACATTTCAGCAGGTATGACTACATATTACTGATTGGTGCACTAAGTATTGCTGTGAACTTGTGACATCACAGCACTGTGTCTGTAGCATGTATGTATGGACAGCAGAACCTATCACACTATCTAACACCCTGCACCCAGCTACACTATATCACTATCTAACCTACAGTGACTATCTCCCACTAACTATCTGTATTATATATATAAGCTATCTAACTATCTAATGTAATGACACAGCAAAGCACAGAGCACAACCAATGACACTGCTGTCTCACTCAGAACTGCAAAAAACTGCAGAAAATGGCTGCTGGGGAGGTTCTTATATAGTAAGGGGTAGGCAACTTTCCTATTGGTTACTAGGGATGTCGCTAAGCTCAGACAAAGGCATTGCAGCCTTCTCATTGGCCCACAAGCAAGAAGCAGGGAGGGATCATTGGTTCAGATGTAAAAAAAATCTAGAATATTTGTGAATACTAGAGTTGAGCGAACACCTGGATGTTCGGGTTCGAGAAGTTCGGCCGAACTTCCCGGAAATGTTCGGGTTCGGGATCCGAACCCGATCCGAACTTCGTCCCGAACCCGAACCCCATTGAAGTCAATGGGGACCCGAACTTTTCGGTACTAAAAAGGCTGTAAAACAGCCCAGGAAAGGGCTAGAGGGCTGCAAAAGGCAGCAACATGTAGGTAAATCCCCTGCAAACAAATGTGGATAGGGAAATGAATTAAAATAAAAATTAAATAAATAAAAATTAACCAAAATCAATTGGAGAGAGGTCCCATAGCAGAGAATCTGGCTTCACGTTACCTACCACTGGAACAGTCCATTCTCAGATATTTAGGCCCAGCACCCAGGCAGAGGAGAGAGGTCCCGTAACAGACAATCTGGCTTCATGTCAGCAGAGAATCAGTCTTCATATCATAGCAGAGAATCAGGCTTCACGTCACCTACCACTGTAAGAGTCCATTTTCATAAATTTAGGCCCAGCACCCAGGCAGAGGAGAGAGGTCCCGTAACAGACAATCTGGCTTCATGTCAGCAGAGAATCAGTCTTCATATCATAGCAGAGAATCAGGCTTCACGTCAGCCACCAATGCAACAGTCCATTGTCAGATATTTAGGCCCAGCACCCAGGCAGAGGAGAGAGGTCCCGTAACAGACAATCAGGCTTCACGTCAGCCACCAGTGCAACAGTCCATTGGCATATATTTAGGCCCAGCACCCAGGCAGAGGAGAGAGGTCCCGTAACAGAGAATCTGGCTTCATGTCAGCAGAGAATTAGTCTGCATGTCATAGCAGAGAATCAGGCTTCACATCACCCAACATTGGAACAGTCCATTGGCATATATTTAGGCCCCGGCACCCAGACAGAGGAGAGGTTCATTCAAATTTGGGTAGCCTCGCAATATAATGGTAAAATGAAAATAAAAATAGGATTGAATGAGGAAGTGCCCTGGAGTACAATAATATATGGTTAAGGGGAGGTAGTTAATGTCTAATCTGGACAAGGGACGGACAGGTCCTGTGGGATCCATGCCTGGTTCATTTTTATGAACGTCAGCTTGTCCACATTGGCTGTAGACAGGCGGCTGCGTTTGTCTGTAATGACACCCCCTGCCGTGCTGAATACACGTTCAGACAAAACGCTGGCCGCCGGGCAGGCCAGCACCTCCAAGGCATAAAAGGCTAGCTCTGGTAACGTGGACAATTTAGAGACCCAGTAGTTGAATGGGGCCGAACCATCAGTCAGTACGTGGAGGGGTGTGCACACGTACTGTTCCACCATGTTAGTGAAATGTTGCCTCCTGCTAACACGTTGCGTATCAGGTGGTGGTGCAGTTAGCTGTGGCGTGTTGACAAAACTTTTCCACATCTCTGCCATGCTAACCCTGCCCTCAGAGGAGCTGGCCGTGACACAGCTGCCTTGGCGACCTCTTGCTCCTCCTCTGCCTTGGCCTTGGGCTTCCACTTGTTCCCCTGTGACATTTGGGAATTCTCTCAGTAGCGCGTCTACCAACCTGCGCTTGTACTCGCGCATCTTCCTATCACGCTCCAGTGCAGGAAGTAAGGTGGGCACATTGTCTTTGTAGCGTGGATCCAGCAGGGTGGCAACCCAGTAGTCCGCACACGTTAAAATGTGGGCAACTCTGCTGTCGTTGCGCAGGCACTGCAGCATGTAGTCGCTCATGTGTGCCAGGCTGCCCAGGGGTAAGGACAAGCTGTCCTCTGTGGGAGGCGTATCGTCATCGTCCTGCCTTTCCCCCCAGCCACGCACCAGTGATGGACCCGAGCTGCGTTGGGTGCCACCCCGCTGTGACCATGCTTCATCCTCATCCTCCTCCACCTCCTCCTCATCCTCGTCCTCCTCGTCCTCCAGTAGTGGGCCCTGGCTGGCCACATTTGTACCTGGCCTCTGCTGTTGCAAAAAACCTCCCTCTGAGTCACTTCGAAGAGACTGGCCTGAAAGTGCTAAAAATGACCCCTCTTCCTCCTCCTCCTCCTGGGCCACCTCCTCTTCCATCATCGCCCTAAGTGTTTTCTCAAGGAGACATAGAAGTGGTATTGTAACGCTGATAACGGTGTCATCGCCACTGGCCATGTTGGTGGAGTACTCGAAACAGCGCAACAGGGCACACAGGTCTCGCATGGAGGCCCAGTCATTGGTGGTGAAGTGGTGCTGTTCTGTAGTGCGACTGACCCGTGTGTGCTGCAGCTGAAACTCCACTATGGCCTGTTGCTGCTCGCACAGTCTGTCCAGCATGTGCAAGGTGGAGTTCCACCTGGTGGGCACGTCGCATATGAGGCGGTGAGCGGGAAGGCCGAAGTTACGCTGTAGCGCAGACAGGCGAGCAGCAGCAGGATGTGAACGCCGAAAGCGCGAACAGACGGCCCGCACTTTATGCAGCAGCTCTGACATGTCGGGGTAGTTGTGAATGAACTTCTGCACCACCAAATTCAGCACATGCACCAAGCAAGGGATGTGCGTCAAACTGGCTAGTCCCAGAGCTGCAACGAGATTTTGCCCATTATCACACACCACCAGGCCGGGCTTGAGGCTCACCGGCAGCAACCACTCGTCGGTCTGTTGTTCTAAACCCCGCCACAACTCCTGTGCGGTGTGGCGCCTGTCCCCCAAACATATGAGTTTCAGAATGGCCTGCTGACATTTACCCCGGGCTGTGCTGAAGTTGGTGGTGAAGGTGTGTGGCTGACTAGATGAGCAGGTGGAAGAAGAGGAGGAGGAAGTCGAGTAGGAGGAGGTGGCAACAGGAGGCAAAGAATGTTGCCCTGTGAACCTTGGTGGTGGAAGGACGTGCGCCAAACAGCTCTCCACCTGGGGCCCAGCTGCCACTACATTTACCCAGTGTGCAGTTAGGGAGATATAGCGTCCCTGACCGTGCTTACTGGTCCACGTATCTGTGGTTAGGTGGACCTTGCCACAGATTGCGTTGCGCAGTGCACACTTGATTTTATCGGATACTTGGTTGTGCAGGGAAGGCACGGCTCTCTTGGAGAAGTAGTGCCGGCTGGGAACAACATACTGTGGGACAGCAAGCGACATGAGCTGTTTGAAGCTGTCTGTGTCCACCAGCCTAAATGACAGCATTTCATAGGCCAGTAGTTTAGAAATGCTGGCATTCAGGGCCAGGGATCGAGGGTGGCTAGGTGGGAATTTACGCTTTCTCTCAAATGTTTGTGAGATGGAGAGCTGAACGCTGCCGTGTGACATGGTTGAGATGCTTGGTGACGGAGGTGGTGGTGGTGTTGGTGGTACATCCCCTGTTTGCTGGGCGGCAGGTGCCAACGTTGCTCCAGAGGCGGAGGAAGAGGCCGAGGCGGCAGCAGCAGAAGAGGCCGAGGCGGCAGCAGCAGAAGAGGTAGCAGGGGGAGCCTGAGTGACTTCCTTGGTTTTAAGGTGTTTACTCCACTGCAGTTCATGCTTTGCATGCAGGTGCCTGGTCATGCAGGTTGTGCTAAGGTTCAGAACGTTAATGCCTCGCTTCAGGCTCTGATGGCACAGCGTGCAAACCACTCGGGTCTTGTCGTCAGCACATTGTTTGAAGAAGTGCCATGCCAGGGAACTCCGTGAAGCTGCCTTTG
The DNA here is from genome assembly GCF_014858855.1 of Bufo gargarizans. NCBI lineage: Eukaryota > Metazoa > Chordata > Amphibia > Anura > Bufonidae > Bufo > Bufo gargarizans. Next base: position 357,389,384 of record NC_058081.1, read on the forward strand.
GGGTGCTCGGTCCAAGATGGCGGCGGTCAGTAGCAGGCGGAGTCTCTTGGCGGCGGGTGTTCTGCTTTTGCCCACTGCTCCCTCTTTTGCTACGCTGTTGGCTCGGTCTCACCACTGCCTCTTCCTCCGAACTGTGAAAGTCAGTGGCACGACCTTCATTCCATGTGGGGTCTAGGACCTCATCGTCCCCTGCATCGTCTTCCACCCAGTCTTGATCCCTGACCTCCTGTTCAGTCTGCACACTGCAGAAAGACGCAGCAGTTGGCACCTGTGTTTCGTCATCATCAGAGACATGCTGAGGTGGTATTCCCATGTCCTCATCATCAGGAAACATAAGTGGTTGTGCGCCAGTGCATTCTATGTCTTTCACTGCTGGGGAAGGGCTAGGTGGATGCCCTTGGGAAACCCTGCCAGCGGAGTCTTCAAACAGCATAAGAGACTGCTGCATAACTTGAGGCTGAGACAGTTTCCCTGGTATGCATGGGGGTGATGTGACAGACTGATGGGGTTGGTTTTCAGGCGCCATCTGTGCGCTTTCTGCAGAAGACTGGGTGGGAGATAATGTGAACGTGCTGGATCCACTGTCGGCCACCCAATTGACTAATGCCTGTACCTGCTCAGGCCTTACCATCCTTAGAACGGCATTGGGCCCCACCATATATCGCTGTAAATTCTGGCGGCTACTGGGACCTGAGGTAGTTGGTACACTAGGACGTGTGGATGTGGCAGAACGGCCACGTCCTCTCCCAGCACCAGAGGGTCCACTAACACCACCACGACCATGTCCACGTCCGCGTCCCTTACTAGATGTTTTCCTCATTGTTATCGTTCACCACAACAACAAAAATATTATTTGGCCCAATGTATTGTATTCAAATTCAGCTGAATATAAATTTGAGGCCTAGTATTTAGGCGCTGGGTGACCGGTATGGATTTACTGACAGAATTAGACTTGGAAATGCACAGTAGCGTGTGTGTGAAGTTATTCTGAATGACCCTATCAGCACCTTGAATATTATATACCCTTTTAGGGATAGATTTCAAATAGCTCTGATATAGCAGAAACCACTAAATTATGAAATTGCTAAATTGGGAATTGTATTTCAACTCAGAACAAAAAATGTGCTTTGACGGACACTAAATAACTTGCCCAGCCACAACAGTACAGCGGTAACGACAGATTTAGCGGGATATAAATTTGAGGCCTAGTATTTAGGCGCTGGGTGACCGGTATGGATTTACTGACAGAATTAAAATTGGAAATGCACAGTAGCGTGTGTGTGAAGTTATTCTGAATGACCCTATGTGCACCTTGAATATTATATACCCTTTTAGGGATAGATTTCAAATAGCTCTGATTCAGCAGAAACCACTAAATTATGAAATTGCTAAATTGGGAATTGTATTTCAACCCAGAACAAAAAATGTGCTTTGACGGACACTAAATAACTTGCCCAGCCACAACAGTACAGCGGTAACGACAGATTTAGCGGGATATATATTTGAGGCCTAGTATTTAGGCGCTGGGTGACCGGTATGGATTTACTGACAGAATTAGACTTGGAAATGCACAGTAGCGTGTGTGTGAAGTTATTCTGAATGACCCTATGTGCACCTTGAATATTATATACCCTTTTAGGGATAGATTTCAAATAGCTCTGATATAGCAGAAACCACTAAATTATGAAATTGCTAAATTGGGAATTGTATTTCAACCCACAACAAAAAATGTGCTTTGACGGACACTAAATAACTTGCCCAGCCACAACAGTACAGCGGTAACGACAGATTTAGCGGGATATAAATTTGAGGCCTAGTATTTAGGCGCTGGGTGACCGGTATGGATTTACTGACAGAATTAAAATTGGAAATGCACAGTAGCGTGTGTGTGAAGTTATTCTGAATGACCCTATGTGCACCTTGAATATTATATACCCTTTGAGGGATAGATTTGAAATAGCTCTGATACAGCAGAAACCACTAAATTATGAAATTGCTAAATTGGGAATTGTATTTCAACCCACAACAAAAAATGTGCTTTGACGAACACTAAATAACTTGCCCAGCCACAACAGTACAGCGGTAACGACAGATTTAGCGGGATATAAATTTGAGGCCTAGTATTTTGGCGCTGGGTGACCGGTATGGATTTACTGACAGAATTAAAATTGGAAATGCACAGTAGCGTGTGTGTGAAGTTATTCTGAATGACCCTATGTGCACCTTGAATATTATATACCCTTTTAGGGATAGATTTCAAATAGCTCTGATACAGCAGAAACCACTAAATTATGAAATTGCTAAATTAGGAATTGTATTTCAACCCAGAACAAAAAATGTGCTTTGACGGACACTAAATAACTTGCCCAGCCACAACAGTACAGCGGTAACGACAGATTTAGCGGGATATAAATTTGAGGCCTAGTATTTAGGCCCTGGGTGACCGGTATGGATTTACTGACAGAATTAAAATTGGAAATGCACAGTAGCGTGTGTGTGAAGTTATTCTGAATGACCCTATGTGCACCTTGAATATTATATACCCTTTTAGGGATAGATTTCAAATAGCTCTGATATAGCAGAAACCACTAAATTATGAAATTGCTAAATTGGGAATTGTTTTACAACCCACAACAAAAAATGTGCTTTGACGGACACTAAATAACTTGCCCAGCCACAACAGTACAGCGGTAACGACAGATTTAGCGGGATATAAATTTGAGGCCTAGTATTTAGGCGCTGGGTGACCGGTATGGATTTACTGACAGAATTAAAATTGGAAATGCACAGTAGCGTGTGTGTGAAGTTATTCTGAATGACCCTATGTGCACCTTGAATATTATATACCCTTTGAGGGATAGATTTCAAATAGCTCTGATACAGCAGAAACCACTAAATTATGAAATTGCTAAATTGGGAATTGTATTTCAACCCACAACAAAAAATGTGCTTTGACGAACACTAAATAACTTGCCCAGCCACAACAGTACAGCGGTAACGACAGATTTAGCGGGATATAAATTTGAGGCCTAGTATTTAGGCGCTGGGTGACCGGTATGGATTTACTGACAGAATTAAAATTGGAAATGCACAGTAGCGTGTGTGTGAAGTTATTCTGAATGACCCTATGTGCACCTTGAATATTATATACCCTTTTAGGGATAGATTTCAAATAGCTCTGATACAGCAGAAACCACTAAATTATGAAATTGCTAAATTGGGAATTGTATTTCAACCCAGAACAAAAAATGTGCTTTGACGGACACTAAATAACTTGCCCAGCCAGAACAGTACAGCGGTAACGACAGATTTAGCGGGATATAAATTTGAGGCCTAGTATTTAGGCGCTGGGTGACCGGTATGGATTTACTGACAGAATTAGACTTGGAAATGCACAGTAGCGTGTGTGTGAAGTTATTCTGAATGACCCTATGTGCACCTTGAATATTATATACCCTTTTAGGGATAGATTTCAAATAGCTCTGATATAGCAGAAACCACTAAATTATGAAATTGCTAAATTGGGAATTGTATTTCAACCAGAACAAAAAATGTGCTTTGACGGACACTAAATAACTTGCCCAGCCACAACAGTACAGCGGTAACGACAGATTTAGCGGGATATAAATTTGAGGCCTAGTATTTAGGCGCTGGGTGACCGGTATGGATTTACTGACAGAATTAGACTGGGATATGGCCAAAAAATAACCACACTATTGCTGGTTAAATGCACTTGGTGTGACAGCTTGACCAACCACACTACTGAGGGTTAAATGCACTTGGTGACAGGCGCAGCTTGCCCCTGATGTAGTATATGGCCAAAAAAATGAACAGACTATTGCTGGTTAAATACACTTGGTGTGACAGCTTGACCAACCACACTACTGAGGGTTAAATGCACTTGGTGATGGGCGCAGCTTGCCCCTGATGTAGTATATGGCCTAAAAATGAACAGACTATTGCTGGTTAAATGCACTTGGTGTGACAGCTTGACCAACCACACTACTGAGGGTTAAATGCACTTGGTGACGGGCGCAGCTTGCCCCTGATGTAGTATATGGACAAAAAATGAACAGACTATTGCTGGTTAAATGCACTTGGTGTGACAGCTTGACCAACCACACTACTGAGGGTTAAATGCACTTGGTGATGGGCGCAGCTTGCCCCTGATGTAGTATATGGCCAAAAAATAAACAGACTATTGCTGGTTAAATGCACTTGGTGTGACAGCTTCACCCTGATGTAGGCTTTAGCCAAAAAACAACCACACCATTGAGGGTTAAATGCACTTGGTGACAGGCGCAGCTTGCCCCTGATGTAGTGTATGGCCAAAAAATAAACAGACTATTGCTGGTTAAATGCACTTGGTGTGACAGCTTCACCCTGATGTAGGCTTTAGCCAAAAAACAACCACACCATTGAGGGTTAAATGCACTTGGTCGCAGCTTGTGCTGGCGCACCACAAGACACAAAATGGCCGCCGATCACCCCAGAAAAAAGTGACTGACAAACGGTCTGGGCAGCCTAAAAACAGTGAGCAATTGAGTATCAGCAGCTCAATGACCCACAGCTGCAGATCGATCAATAATCAAGTCCTTTGGAGGAGTTAATCTGCCTAATCTCGCCCTACTGTCGCAGCCGCAACCTCTCCCTACGCTAATCAGAGCAGAGTGACGGGCGGCGCTATGTGACTCCAGCTTAAATAGAGGCTGGGTCACATGGTGCTCTGGCCAATCACAGCCATGCCAATAGTAGGCATGGCTGTGACGGCCTCTTGGGGCAAGTAGTATGACGCTTGTTGATTGGCTGCTTTGCAGCCTTTCAAAAAGCGCCAAGAAAGCGTCACAAAAGCGCCAAGAAAGCGACGAACACCGAACCCGAACCCGGACTTTTACGAAAATGTCCGGGTTCGGGTCCGTGTCACGGACACCCCAAAATTCGGTACGAACCCGAACGATACAGTTCGAGTTCGCTCATCCCTAGTGAATACGAATATATAGCACAAAATCTTTGCGAATTCTCGAAGTGGCGATATTCACGATTCAAATTTGCGATTCGAATATTCGCGCCCAACACTACTGAATAAACAAATCTGTGCCTTTATTGCAATGGGGTCTCCTAAAACGGCTATAGTTTTGAATGGTTTTATCATTCTCAAATCAATCCTTTTGGATTTCATCCTATATAATTTTTAAATAGAGTCTTCAGCTATGTCAAATACAAATCTTCATTTGTTAAAAGTAGGTGAAGATGTTAAAATGTTGATGTCACAGAGTTCTTTTACATTTATTTGGACACTCTGGCAATAGGAACAGGCACATGAAAGGAATAATATCAGACAGCTTGTGATTGACTAGTCTGTGCCAAAAGAAAAATAAGTCACCCATACAAAAAGAGCAGACCAAGCTGAAAATACAGCCGTCCACATTTATAAAAAGCATGCATTCTCAAGCTGGGATTACAAAAAAAAAAAAACTACGGGGTCTGTGATCTTCTTTAAAGGGAGAATCTGGTTTAAATAAATTCGATTTTCCATTGCATTTTCTAATTATGGGGCTCTTCAAACTAAACAATGCATTAATAGGTTTACCTGACTTCCAAGAAATAGTTGCCTAGTGGTGCAACTTTAGACCTCTGACAGCTGCTGCTCCCAGGTGCCGCTGTACTGCTTACTCTCCACAAAAGCTGCGACCAGCCTCCAACTGTCTCATTGTGCCACGCTCTCCTCCTCTCCTCGTATGGAGCACGTGCTTTCCCTCTGGCTTTTAAAGAGCCTGCGCGCATGTAACCTAATCTTTACCAGCAAGTGGCTAGCAAACATAGGGTTCTTAAGGTACCTTCCCTTGTGGGAGGTTGCCTGAACAATAGGTTGCCTATCTCGCTCGTTCCCTGTAAAGGTGTGCTGTATTCTTTTGTCTGCTTGGCTAAAGACTTTCTACTGGATTCTGACTCTCCTCTGCCTGACCTGACCTGTGTATTTACTCTGTATAGCACATTCTTTGCCTGCCCTGACCTTGGACTGCTCCTGACTATGATTTTGCCTGACCTCTTGGTGCCCAGCACAAGTGTCTGACCTCCTGTGGGTCAGCTGTCAATTACACAGCTGAACCTGGACATACCCACAATTTCACCCAGACAGCCCCCTGTAAAAAGGGTAGGGCACCGGGAACACTGATGGGGGAAGGCCTCCGCCTAGCAGTCCTTATGAAGAGCCAGTATGTCACCGTAAACTCCATAAAATGCCTTTGCCCTGCCCAATCTACCACCCAGCAGTGTGTTACTATAAACAAAAAATCCCTTGCCCTTCGCGATCCAGGGCCTGCCTGGGTGAGAATGTGGGTCTGTCCAGGTTCAGCTCTGAAACCAGACAACCCAGATACTTCTTCTGGGCTCTGGCATAAACGGTGTTGGTGTGGTGAGGCTCTTGGACAAGCAAGCAAGAGTAACACTGCAGTAAAAAATGTTGACTCTCAATGGTCTGCAAATATTGCACACTTGTGCATTCACCCACATTTTAGATACCTCTTTTCAGTTGTCTCTGCTACAACAAGTATTGGAAGCCGCAGCAGCCAGTTCAGTCTGCTAGTTACTTCATGATGGAGCACTTTCTTCCACTGCTGCTTTATCTGCCAAAACTTGCTTCGTCAGAGTGGAAATGTGGCGTCAATATGGACATTTTATTCTGCTGTATGATATTCATACTTCTGCCAGCTGTCGATTTTATTTATCAATAAAATAGTTTAAAATTGTCTCGCTCTCTAAATGACTGTGGCCTTTCCTTGTTGCATACTGTGTTCCCTGACCCCATGGACTTCTGGGCAGGCACTGGGACAGTGGCCCAAACTGGCCCAGCATGTTCTCTCTGATCACTCTTGCCCAGCCTCCAGTGTCACCAAAGAGGATTTACAGCACCACAAAGGTCATGTTGACACCAAAACAGAAAACCGTGTCCTCCGCCAATGTCCAAAACATCACTTTTCTCAGAATAAACTAGGTATGGGTCCAAAAGGATTTTCACACTACTCTGGCTGAGGCCAATGAATAGATCTGGCCTTGCTGACAGTGTCCATCTTGCCACTGCTGCTGTCTGCCTGCCTGCTTACTGTCATGTTGCCTGCCTATCATTATGTTATGTAACATATGGCTGCTGCTGTTGCTGCTATCATGCCACTGCCACTGTCTGTCTTCCTATTATTATGTTCCATATTGTATAGCTACTGCTGCTGCTGCTGCCGCCATCATGCCACTGCTAGGGATGAGCAAACCCATGGAAGTTCGGGTTCGCCGGGTTCGGCTGAACTTCGGTCAAAGTTCGGGATCGGGACCCGAACTTGAACCGAACCCGAACCTCATTGAATGGGGACCCAAAATTCACTATATTATTTTCCATTATAACATCGACAGAACAATTTTTTCTGTCATGTATAAGGTAAATAAACGGAACCGGTATGTGCCCCCATAGACATGTATTAGGACAGAGCAAAATGGAAGGCCTCTTAAGGGCTTCTGTTTTGCATTCTGTCCTAGAATTCTGTTATATTCCATTCTAACTCTGTTATAACCTAACCTATAACCGAATAAAAAAATGCTGATGTGAACCCGGCCTTAGAGGCATTCCATTTTGCATTCCGTCATAATAGAAGTCTATGGGAGCATAATAGATCCATTATGTTGCTCATAGACTTTTATTATGATGGAATGCAAAACAGAATGCCTCTTAACCTGTAGGATACCTGCGCCGTACATGTACGGCGCTGGGAACAGGGTCACAAATCACAGCGCCATACAGCTACGGCGTTCTGATCGGGCAGGCGCAGCTGCAGGGGTCAGTCACTGATAGCCAGACCCCTGCTGTATTTGCCGGCATCGGTGAAAACACAGATGCTGTCACATTAACCTTTGCACTGCCACGGTTAGCGCTGACAGCGGCATGTGCAGTATCCTGCCAGGTGTCCATCGGGTTCCCACCTTGCTGTGACAGGGACCCGATGGCTAGGACGGCAACCCGATGCCTTCCTTAGGCATTGTGGCTGCCATCCTTGTGAGTCTGCGAGATCCAGCCCCCTGGATCTCACAGGAAGGCTGTAAGTGTACTACACTGATAATACACTTACAGCTAATGCATTACAATACAGAAGTATTGTAATGCATTATAAAGGGGATCAGACCACCAAAAGTTGAAGTCCCAGAGTGGGACAAAAAATAAAGTAAAACAAGTAGTAATACAAATAAAGTTTTAAAAAAAAATTAAAGTTTTGAGTTAAAAAAAAAGCATCCTTTTCACAAAATAAAGTGGGGAAAAAGAGAAAAGTAGACATATTAGGTATTGCCTCATCTGTATTGACCAGCTCTTTAAAAATAGCACATGATCCACCCGTCAGATGAACTCCGTAAAAAATAAAATAAAAACAGTGCCAAAACAGACATTTTCTGTTCACCTTGTCTCACAAGAAGTGCAATACTAAGCGATCAAAAAGGCATATTTGTCCCAAAATGGTACCAAACAAACCGTCAACTCAGCCCTCCAAAAATGAGACCCTATCTAAGACAATCTGCCCAAAAAATAAAAAGAACTATGGCTACACAAAAAAAAGATTTTATTCTGTTCAAAAAGGCTTTCACTGTGTAAAACCTAACAAAAATAAAAATGATAGATATATTAGCTATTGCCGAATCTGTAACAACCTGCTCTATAAAAATATCACATGAGATGTACCCCAAATTGGCACCAATGGAAACGTCACCTCATCTCACAAAAAATAAGGCAATCACTCAAAAAATAAAAACCAATGACACCCGTAAACAAATCCATCAAAATCTGTGCTGCAAAAACCATATGGCGCTCCTTCCATTCTGAATCCTGTCATGTACCCCCACAGCAGTTTACCACCACATATGGGGTGTTGCTTTATTCAGGAGAAAAAGGGAAAAAAATTATGGGGTGATTTTTCTCCTGTTAAAAATTTGGGGCTAAAGGAACATTTTATTGGAAGAAACAAAATGTAACATTTTTACAGCCAAGTGTTTTCAACTTCCATAAAACGCTTAGAGGGTCAAAGTGCTCAGTACCCCCCTTAATATATTCTTTAAGGGGTGTAGTTTTTGTAGGGGTATGTCACGGTCTCTTCAAATACAAAATGGTGCCTAAAAACCATTCTAGCAAACTCTGCCTCCAAAATCCATATGGCACTCCTTTCCTTCTGACCACTGCCACGTGCCCATAGAGCAGTTTACCACCACATATGTTTTTTTTCTGTAAACTTCAGAAACAGAGTAATGTATATTGAGGTTTATTTTGCTGTTAACCCTTGCTGTGTTGCAAGAAAAAATTGATTAACATAAAAAAATCTACCAAAAAAGTGAAATTTTTAAATTCCAACTCCTTTAATTTTCCTTTAATTCTTGTGGAACACCTCAAGGGTTAATAAAGTTTTCTAACATCAGCTTTAAATATTTTGAGGGTGGTAGTTTCTAAAATGTGGTAATTTATGGGTGGTTTCCATTACGTAAGCCCCTAAAAATCACTTTATAACTGAATTGGTGCTTAAAATAATGGTTTTGGAAATTTTGTTGAAAATTAAAAAAATTGATTCTAAACTTCTAAGCCTTCTAAAATAATAAAATGACATTTACAAATGATGCCAACATAAAGCAGACATATGGGGAATGTTGATTGATAACTATTTTATGAGGAATTACTATCTGTTTTAAAAGTAGAAAAATTCAAATTTAGAAAATTGTGAATTTTTCCAAATTTTGGGTACATTTTGGATTATTTTATAAATAAAGGTGAAATATAGCGACTCAAAATTTCTACTGTCATAAAGAACAATGTGTCACGAAAAAAACAATCTCAGAACGGCTTGGATAAGTAAATGTGTTTGGGTTCGCTCATCTCTAGCCACTGCCACCATCATGCAACTGCTGTTGTCTGCCTTCCTGCCAACATGTTCCATACCATATGGCTGCTGCTGCCGTCATTGCGACAGCTGCTCCATTCTCGCTACTAATTGCCTACTGCCACCACTATTAATGCTACACAGTAGTACTACTACTAATACTACTATCCATAAACAGCCGATCTACTGCCTTGTCTATTGCATGCTATGTTGCTACTGTAGCTGGCCAGCTAAGACCTGTCCTAGGTTGCTAATATGGCTTAAATGTTTATATGGCTAGACTTGCCAATAATTGTAATACAATACAGTTCCTATGTTTATATATTAGAGACAGAAAGAGAGTTATTTACAGTGACTTAATGTTCTGGATTTCATATAACAGTTATGTATTGTGTTCACAGAAGCAGAAGATAATATGCCTTTAAGATTCAGTAAGTTAATATAAGGTAAGCTCAATGACACAGCAGAATTAATAACAGAAAGCATAGAGTTAAACTGTTGTTACTGCCCAAGAGTCTTGACCAATCACAACCAACCTCATACTGAACATGAGTGGGAAACCCCCTAGCAGAATTTTCTGTAGTTAGTATAGACCACAGAAGAGGAGCTAAACAATCAGAGCTGTGTTTTATGGGAACAAGAGGCCAAATAGGTATTTAGAAAGGTTATATGATGTTTATATTGTTAATACTGTGATCCGAACTGTATACTGAGACCAGTTGTATATGTTTATTTACAGTTCCACCAAACTGCACAAATCATATCGCAAACCGTACAAAGCGCTTATCAGAATATTATCGGTTTAATAGAACTACTGGTTAAATTTTAGATATGTCTCTTAGAGTGATTATAAAGTGCTTAAATAACTCAAAACAAAAGTACAGATACCGAAGAGAGAAAAATATCCACCATTTATGCTGAATGACAAGATTGAATAGTTTCGCCACCATTTTGTGCATACTGCCATTTTGTGATACTTTATGCAACACGTGTTTGTACATGAACTGTCTGTTGCAGAGGTGGCAGTGTTATATATGGAAGAAAAGTTGAAGTTAATAAAGAAGTTATTTTAAGCATTTGATGTGCTCTTTAGGCCTACCATTTCCATAGAACGGCACTAGAAGAATTAGCTCAAAGCATACAAGACTGTGGCAGAGTACCAGTCTGGTTGGACTAAAAAGTTAGCAATATCAAATTCTTCTAATGCCACAGTGCAAACGGCACTTCATAGTCCTGTGCCTGTCACAGCTGCTTCTGCCATTATTGCTGTGGCCAAATACCATGATTACCCTACCCTTTCCACATCCCCACTGTAATCCCGCTGCTCCCAATAAAAGGGAGAGTTTTTCTAGGCTTGTTAAGAACCAGCCACTCTTTCTTCTGACATTTATAATTTGTTCATGTATGAATATGGGCAAGTAGTCTATACCCATTAAGGCATAATTTTTGGATGCTTTGTCCTTTAACAAATAAGTGTGGGTTTACATCACGTTTTATGACTCAATTTGACATACATATTACAAAAAAAAGGATAAAAAAACGCAACACACCACATTCTTGTATCCTGCACAGTCCTGTAAAAAAAAGTATACTTTTTTTGCAATGGGAAAAAAGTAAACAATTTTTTTTTACAATGGAGCTCTATTTTACACATACATTTTTTGTATACGTTAAACTGATAGGAAAAACATGATAAAAATGAAGGTGCAGTGTATTTTTAACCACTTCACATCTGCTTATAGGATATAAACAGGTGGATGTTTATCTCTCAATGGACATTCTGGAACATCCATTCAGAGATGGCAGCTGCATGCTAATCGTGCAGCTGCTGAGCGGGGAGCCCGCTGTCAGTGACAGCAGGGCAATCCAGAGAGAAGGCAGGGACAGTTCCCAGGTGTCCCTGCCTTTTAAATCGCTGCATACATGGCGCTCGGAGAGCGCTGTGTATACAGATCAGGAAGCGATATGCTCTTCCTGTCCCGCCCGGTGGTCATATGACCAACGGCTCCGGGAGAGTGCAGGAGCTGTCGGGTCTTCTACAGACCTCGATCAGCCATGCACTGAGGCTGTACAGCATTGTATAGTGCTGTAAAGCCTCTCTGGGGGCTGTATTTCCCCTGTAACTGGGGCTACAGTCAGCCCCAGTTACAGGAGAAATCAATGGTAAAAAATAAAATAAAATAAAAAGTGAGGGTAAATGTCCCCCAGAGGTCTTGTATGACCTTATGGGGGACGCAAAGTGTAAAACAAAAAAAAAAAAAACAAAAAAAACAATAAAGTGTTTTTTAAAATAAAATAAAAAAAGGTTTCACATATAAAAAAAAATTCCACAATTAAGTAATAAAAAAAATTTAAAACTAGAAAAAATAAAATAGACATATTTGGTATTGCTGCAACCGTAACAACCGGTTCTATAAATATATCACATGATCCACCCCGTCCGATGAACAACATAAATAAAAAACATAAAAACTGTTTAAAAAAAGTCATTTTTGTCACCTTACATCACAAAAAGTGCAACTCTAAATGATCAAAACAGAGTACAGTACATACCACAAAATTATATATTCCAATAAAACTGTCACCTCATCTCGGAAAAAATTTGCCGCTACAAAATAAAATTGCTGAAAAAATAAAATAAAAATATAGCTCTCAGAACATGGAGACATTAAAACATCATTTTTTTCCCCAAAATGCTAATATTGTGTTAAAGTGACATAAATAAAAAAAAGGATACATATTAGGTATCACCGCATCCATAACAATCATCTGTATAAAAATATCACATAACCTAATCCCTCAGGTGAACACCGTAAAAAAATAAAAATAAAAAGTGCCACAAAAAGCAATTTTTTGTCACCTAACATCACAAAAATTGAAACAGCAAGCGATCAAAAAGAAGTATGCCCCCCAAAATAGTACCAATCAAACCATCACCTCATTCCACAAAAAATTACATCCTACTTAAGACAATCGGTCAAAAAATAAAAAGACTATGACTCTCAGACAATGGAGACACTAAAATATGTTACATACAAACCAGATTCCCAAAAGTTGGGACGTGAATAAAAACTGGATGCAATGATGTGGAGGTGCCAACTTCTAATATTTTATTCAGAATAGAACATACAGACGTGGACAAAATTGTTGGTACCCTTTGGTCAATGAAAGAAAAAGTCACAATGGTCACAGAAATAACTTTAATCTGACAAAAGTAATAATAAATTAAAATTCTATAAATGTTAACCAATGAAAGTCAGACATTGTTTTTCAACCATGCTTCAACAGAATTATGTAAAAAAATAAACTCATGAAACAGGCATGGACAAAAATGATGGTACCCCTAGAAAACACAGAACATAATGTGACCAAAGGGACATGTTAATTCAAGGTGTGTCCACTAATTAGCATCACAGGTGTCTACAACCTTGTAATCAGCCATTGGGCCTATATATATGGCTCCAGGTAATCACTGTGTTGTTTGGTGATATGGTGTGTACCACACTCGACATGGACCAGAGGAAGCAAAGGAAAGAGCTGTCTCAAGAGATCAGAAAGAAAATTATAGACAAGCATGTTAAAGGTAAAGGCTATAAGACCATCTCCAAGCAACTAGATGTTCCTGTGAGTACAGTTGCACATATTATTCATAAGTTTAAGATCCATGGGACTGTAGCCAACCTCCCTGGACGTGGCCGCAGGAGGAAAATTGATGACAAATCTAAGAGACGGATAATCCGAATGGTAACAAAAGAGCCTAGAAAGACTTCTAAAGAGATTCAAGGTGAACTTCATGCTCAAGGAACATCAGTGTCAGATCGCACCATCCGTCGTTGTTTGAGCCAAAGTGGACTACATGGGAGACGACCAAGGAGGACACCATTGTTGAAAACGAATCATAAAAAAGCAAGACTGGAATATGCCAAACTACATGTTGACAAGCCACAAAGCTTCTGGGAGAATGTCCTGTGGACAGATGAGACAAAAATCGAAGTTTTTGCCAAGGCACATCAGCTGTATGTTCACAGACGAAAAAATGAAGCATATCAAGAAAAGAACACTGTCCCTACTGTGAAACATGGAGGAGGCTCTGTTATGTTCTGGGGCTGCTTTGCTGCGTCTGGCACAGGGTGTCTTGAATCTGTGCAGGGTACAATGAAATCTCAAGACTATCAAGGAATTCTAGAGAGAAATGTACTAGCCAGTGTCAGAAAGCTTGGTCTCAGTCGCAGGTCATGGGTCTTGCAACAGGACAATGACCCAAAACACACCGCTAAAAACACCCAAGAATGGCTAAGAGGAAAAAATTGGACTATTCTAAAGTGGCCTTCTATGAGCCCTGACCTCAATCCTATTGAGCATCTTTGGAAGGAGCTGAAACATGCAGTCTGGAAAAGGCACCCTTCAAACCGGACACAACTGGAGCAGTTTGCTCATGAGGAGTGGGCCAAAATACCTGCTGAGAGGTGCAGATGTCTCATTGACAGTTACAGGAAGCGTTTGATTGCAGTGATTGCCTCAAAAGGTTGCGCAACAAAATATTAAGTTAGGGGTACCATCATTTTTGTCCATGCCTGTTTCATGAGTTTATTTTTTTACATAATTCTGTTGAAGCATGGTTGAAAAACAATGTCTGACTTTCATTGGTTAACATTTATAGAATTTTAATTTATTATTACTTTTGTCAGATTAAAGTTATTTCTGTGACCATTGTGACTTTTTCTTTCATTGACCAAAGGGTACCAACAATTTTGTCCACGTCTGTAAATCACGGAACAAAAGTTTAAACTGATAAAATTTACCATTTTAAGGGAAAAATATGTTGAATCAGAATTTCATGGTGTCAACAAATCCCCAAAAAGTTGGGACAAGGCCCCTTCTTCTTATAACACTCAACAGACATCTGGGGACCGAGGAGACCAGTTTCTCAAGTTTAGAAATAGGAATGCTCTCCCATTCTTGTCTAATACAGGCCTCTAACTGTTCAATCGTCTTGGGCCTTTTTTGTTGCACCTTCCTCTTTATGATGCTCCAAATGTTCTCTATAGGTGAAAGATCTGGACTGCAGACTGGCCATTTCAGTACCCGGATCCTTCTCCTACGCAGCCATGATGTTGTGATTGATGCAGAATGTGGTCTGGCATTATCTTGTTGAAAAACGCAGGGTCTTCCCTGAAAGAGATGACGTCTGGATGGGAGCATATGTTGTTCTAGAACACACTCCATTTTAAATGATCCCTGGCCCAGTGAAAACGCCTGAGCTTGTGGATCTTGCTTAGAAATGGCTTCTTCTTTGCACTGTAGAGTTTCAGCTGGCAACGGCAGATGGCACGGTGGATTGTGTTCACTGACAATGGTTTCTGGAAGTATTCCTGAGCCCATTCTGTGATTTCCTTTACAGTAGCATTCCTGTTTGTGGTGCAGTGTCGTTTAAGGGCCCGGAGATCACGGGCATCCAGTATGGTTTTGCGGCCTTGACCCTTAACGCACAGAGATTGTTCCAGATTCTCTGAATCTTTGGATGATGTTATGCACAGTTGATGATGATAGATGCAAAGTCTTTGCAATTTTTCGCTGGGTGACACCTTTCTGATATTGCTCCACTATCTTTCTGCACAACATTGTAGGAATTGGCGATCCTCTATCCATCTTGGCTTCTGAGAGACACTGCCACTCTGAGAAGCTTTTTATACCCAATCATGTTGCCAATTGAGCTAATTAGTATTAATTGCTCTTCCAGCTCTTCGTTATGCTCAAATTTACTTTTTCCAGCCTCTTATTGCTACTTGTCCCAACTTTTTGGGGATTTGTTGACACTGTGAAAATTTGAATCAATGTATTTTTCCTTTAAAATGATACATTTACTCGGATTAAACGTTTGATCTGTCATCTACGTTCTATTACAAATAAAATATTAGAAGTTGTCACCTCCACATCATTGCATTCAGTTTTTATTCACAATTTGTTTAGTGTCCTAACTTTTTTGGAATCCGGTTTGTATTAGGTACCGCCGTATTTGTAAATAACAGCTCTATAAAATATCACATGACCTAACCCCTTGGGTGAACACCGTAAAAAAAAAAAAAAAAAACATTGGCCTAAAAATTTTTTGGGGCACCTAACATCACATAAAGTGCAACATCAAGCAATCAAAAAGGCGAAAACCCCCCAAAATAGTAGCAATCAAACTGTCACCTCATCTTCAAAAAATTAGATCCGATTCCTAACTAAGACAATCGGTCAAAAAATAAAAAAGCTATGGCTCTCAGACTATGGAGACACTAAAACATCATTTTTTTGTTTCATAAATGCTATTATTGTGTAAAACTTAAATAAATAAGAAAAAGTATACATACTAGGTATTGCCAAGTAGTGATGGACGAACATTTGCTGGGACGGTTCACGAACGCGATCGCATGTTCGCGAACCGCAGGTTTGTGGCTGGTCCCATTTATTTTAATGGCAGGCAAACCTGAAAAACCTCCAGGTCATATTTGCAGCCACAAAATACTAGATGTGCACACATAGTTCCACAACATGGACACTGACATACCAGAAGTATTAAGTGAATCTGCGATCTACAAGCATAATTTTTTTATATGCAAAATTTCGACAAAGAGCACATGCGCTAGGAAGGTGTGGCCTACAGCAATTGGTGTGCAAATTACATGGATGCGATGGTTGGAACCAAGTTCAGCGACGAAGAGGAAGAACTCCTGGTGACTGTAAGTAATCTTACATTAAAGTAGTGTATTTGATTACATTTCACCTGCATGTCTGAGCAATCACTTTATATGCATAAAGAGTGTTATAAAAAAAATCGCCAGTGTGACCTTTTGCGATTTTAATTTTTCTTAAGTGCACTCAACTTCCCATTTTATAAGGTCTCACTAGATATTACTGATTGTTGCAGTAAGTATTCCTGTGACATCACACCCAGTATGTTAGTAGCATATTTGTATGGAAAGCAGAGAAATATATTTCACATGCATATTGCACATCCATTGTCATGCCGCACACTATATACCACACACACTATATACTGCACACACACAGACACACACTATATACCGCACACACACACATAGGGCCAGATTTATCATTAGCTCAAGTCAGAATAATGGAGTGAAAAAGTCCCAAAAAAGTCCCAAACGCTAAAACTGCGCACAAATTTGCGACTTTTTTCTGCTCTGCACTATGCTTGCCAGTTTTCTAAAAGTGGGCGTGTTTTCTTATGTAAATGAATCTCTAGACAGATTTACTATTGGAACTATTTAAAAAGTCACAAAAAGTCGCAAAAAAGTCGCAATTTCACTCCAGTGAGGACCATGCTTATCTTATGAGACTTTTTAATAGAACATGCAACTTTTTCATAAAAACATGCAACTTTTTCGTAAAGATGTGCGACTGTTGTAAAGCTGCTTACTGACAGATAAACTGCCACCGTCAAACCCCATTTATTACCGTTTTAAAGGGCCGATCATAAATCTGACTTGGCTAAAACTGACTTTAGCCATATGTTAAAGTGGAGTGAGCTGTCAGAGTCATGATAAATCTGGCCCATAGTCTATAGATTATAGTTTGTATCCTGTTGGTCAGGAATCAGGAGAATCTTTCTTTGTCAGACCGCCAGTATTTGCTGGTTCATTTAGAGTTACCCAGGGTGCACCACGGGGAGGCGAACCAGCTAGACAGGTACATTTCTTCTTAGCTGGACAATATGTGATAGCTCAGACCCCACCCACATACAGTCGTAATACAATCCCATCTTCTAACCGTTACAGTAAGGCCACATGCACACACGCATGTTTTTTCACAACTACAGACAGTAAAAACCCAGGCTGCTGTCCTGCAGAGTGGACGAGCGCACAGCGTAATTGGTTGCTAACTCGCTATGACGCCATAAACTTCTTGCCACCACCGCTGAACAGTAATACACTTGTATAGATCATACAAGTGTATCACAGTACAGCGGCGGTAGTCGGAAGTGCACGGCGTCATAGCAACCAATGACGCCGTGCGTTCTCCCACTCTGCAGGATGGCAGGCTATATTTTTACGGTCCATAGTTGTGAAAAAACACGCCCGTGTGCAGGCGGCCTAAATCTAATATTTCCACTTCAAAGACTTAAATACTTTTTGCAGTTTACTTGAATAAATTAATTTCAATACTTTTATTGTTAAAAATTGGGATTATATGCTTGCATTTTTATCTTGCAGCGGATATTGGGGCGGGGATACGACCGCACCCGGTCCCACGCCGAGAAGCAGCGGATTGTGCGGGAGCTGGCATTTGAGATCTGGCGCAAAATGGGTCTCAAACACCGACTTCTGGCCATCATAAAAAAATGGTCAAACATGAAGCGCAGGGGGGAAACGCCAGTGTCTGGCATGTTACCGGGACTAGCGTGGAGTGCAGGTATAGCGTGGAGATCCTCATACAAAGGTAATATATAGGGGAATATGTCCACTTCATCACTTTATATGCTGTTTAATTACTTTGATGATAAGTATCTGTTGAGTGTTCAGTTAATTGAATCATGTGTTGTGTAAATGGAAGTATACTCCCACTGGGGGGCGGAATTATATACATCCATTATTGTATCCACCCATACACACTATTTAAGGCACACTGCGATATGGTCACTCACTGCTTGATAAAGACCAACTGAGGTCGAAACGTCACTGTATACCGGCTGCTTGAGTGAATAAATCGGTGGTAAAAGGTTGGATGGTTCTCCAATCGGATTTCGTGGGTGTTAGGAGATGGTTCCCAAACCAGATATATGAGTGTATAAAGACTCCTGTACTCCACTTGAGTTTCAATGCAAAGCTTTTATTTAGTGCGGTTCCAGTCAAGAACGTTTTTCTTCAGTGTAACCGGATTAGGCCGCAATAAGTCCAACAAAAGCTGCAAAGGCAGAGTTAGTTCCTCTGCGGTCAGCAGGGATGCTGCTGTTGGTGTGGGAGCTGTGTCCCTAGCTGGCATACGGTCCGGGAGGCTAAGGCCTGTATTCCGGATTGCCATGACACGAAACTCAAGTGGAGTGCAGGAGTCTTTATACACTGAGTGAATAAATCACCACTATTTTCATCATTTACCGGCGAGTGCTGCGGATTATTGAATTGTTTGGATGAGTTGGGACCCCCAGCCAGGATCCCTATCTGCGCGCATTTTGGCTTGTAAGCCATTTCCTGGTCAGTACCCAAATGAGTGGGATGAGTAGTGCTGCCAACCACTGAATTTTCTAACATGAAGCGCAGACACCCCTGGTTTATAAAAAGAATCCGGGATGAAAAATGCCCAGGTAGATGTGTAAATAACATTTGTATCTTTTGCCAACACTCTGTAATATATACAGTGCTAAGCAAAAGTATTCACCCACCCCCCCCCCCCCCCGACTTCATTCTTTTTTTTGTTGCCTCACAACCTGGAATTAACATGGATTGTTTGAGGATTTGCATCATTTAATTTGTAGAACATGCCCACAACTTTTTTGAAACAAATAGGACAAAATAACAGAAAAGGTCAATATGCATAACTATTCACCCCCTAAAGTCAATACTTTGTAGATCCACCTTTTGCGGCAATCACAGCTCCAAGTCGCTTTGGATAAGTCTTTATGAGCTTGCCACATCTTACAATTGGGATTTTTGCCCATTCCTCCATGCAAAACTGATCCAGCTCCTTCAAGTTGGATGTTTTGCGCTTGTGAACAGCAATCTTTAAGGCCTCGTTCACACTTCAGTGTTTGGTCAGTGATTTCCATCAGTGATTTGTGAGCCAAAACCAGGTGCAGCTCTAAACATAGAACAGGAGCAGATCTTTCCCGTCTACCTCATGTCTGTGGAGGCTCCACTTCTGGTTTTGGCTCACAAATCACTGATGGAAATCACTGACCAAACACTGAAGTGTGAACTAGGCCTAAGTCTGACCACCGATTTTTTATTGGATTGAGATCTGGGCTTTGACTAGGCCATTCCAACACATTTAAATGTTTCCCCTTAAACCACTCAAGTGTTGCTTTAGCAGTGTGTTTGGGGGCATTGTCCTGCTGGAAGTTGAACCTCCGTCCTAGCCTCAAATCATGCACAGAATGGTACAGGTTTTGCTCAAGAATATCCCTGTCCATCTTTCCCTCAACTCTGACTAGTTTCCCAGTCCAAGCTGCTGAAAAACATCCCCACAGCAGGATGCTGCCACCACCATGTTTCATTGTGGGGATGGTGTTCTTTGGGTGATGTGATGTGTTGGCTTTGTGCCAGACATAGCGTTTACTTTGAGTGCCGAAAAGTACAATTTTTGTCTCATCAGACCAGAGCACTTTCCACTATACATTTTGGGAGTCTCCTACAGGCCTTTTCTCAAACTCACAGCGTGCCTTTTTGTTTTTAGCTGAAAGTAATGGGTTTCTTCTGGCTCCTGGCCACTCTGCCATAAAGCCCAACACTATGGAGTGTACGACTTATTGTCGTCCTATGTACAGATACTCCAGTCTCTGCTGTGGAACTCTGCAGCTCCTCCAGGGTTACCTTAAGTCCGTGTGCTGCCTCTCTGATTAATGCCCTCCTTGCCCTGTTTTGGTGGGCGGCTGTCTCTTGGCCGGTTTTCTGTTGTGCCATGTTCTTTCCATTTGGTTATGATAGATGGTGCTCCTGGGGATCAAAGATTTGGGTATTTTTAATAACCTAACCCTGAGTTTTACTTCTCAACAACATTGTCCCTTACTTGTTTGTAGAGTTCCTTGGTCTTCATGGCAGTGTTTGGTTAGTGATGCCTCTTGCTTACATGTTGCAGCCTTTGGGGCCTTTAAAAATAGCTGTGTATATATAACGACAGACCACGTGACACTTAGATTGCACACAGGTGGCCATTATTTCACTAATTATAAAACTTCTGAAAGTAATAGGTAGCACCAGAGCTTTTTATGGGCTTCCAAACAAAGGGGTTGAATACATACGCACATGGCAATTTTCGGTTTTCTATTTCTAAACAATAATTTTATTTAGATATTTTTCTCATTTCACTTCACCGACTTAGACTATTGTGTTCTGAGCCATCACATAAAATTCAGATTAAGAAAACCTTTAACAGAAGGCTGTAATGTAACAAAATAAGCAAAAAGTCAAGGGGGGGGGGTGAATACATTTGGAATGTACTGTATATACAGTAATGCAAATAAGTATTTAATCCCTTTACAACCGATTAATTAGTACCTGGTGGTACACGCCCCAAATTAACCAAATTCCATCCAACATCTCAACCTAGCTGTGGTTGTATTGCATATACAGTACAGACCAAAAGTTTGGACACACCTTCTCATTCAAAGAGTTTTCTTTATTTTCATAACTATGAAAATTGTAGATTCACACTGAAGGCATCAAAACTATGAATTAACACATGTGGAATTATATACATAACAAAAAGTGTGAAACAACTGAAAATATGTCATATTCTAGGTTCTTCAAAGTAGCCACCTTTTGCTTTGATTACTGCTTTGCACACTCTTGGCATTCTCTTGATGAGCTTCAAGAGGTAGTCACCTGAAATGGTTTTCACTTCACAGGTGTGCCCTGTCAGGTTGAATAAGTGGGATTTCTTGCCTTATAAATGGGGTTGTGACCATCTTGATTGCGTTGTGGAGAAGTCAGGTGGATACACAGCTGATAGTCCTACTAAATAGACTGTTAGAATTTGTATTATGGCAAGAAAAAAGCAGCTAAGTAAAGAAAAACTAGTGGCCGGTCAGTCCGAAAAAATTGGGAAAACTTTGAAAGTGTCCCCAAGTGCAGTCACAAAAACCATCAAGCGCTACAAAGAAACTGGCTCACATGTGGACCGCCCCAGGAAATGAAGACCAAAAGTCACCTCTGCTGCAGAGGATAAGTTCATCCGAGCCACCAGCCTCAGAAATTGCAGGTTAACAGCAGCTCAGATTAGAGACCAGGTCAATGCCACACAGAGTTCTAGCAGCAGACACATATGTAGAACACATGTTAAGAGGAGACTGTGTGAATTAGGCCTTCATGGTAGAATATCTGCTAGGAAACTACTGCTAAGGACAGGCAACAAGCAGAAGAGACTTGTTTGGGCTAAAGAACATAAGGAATGGACATTAGAACAGTGGAAATCTGTGCTTTGGTCTGATGAGTCCAAATTTGAGATCTTTGGTTCCAACCACCGTGTCTTTGTGCGATGCAGAAAAGGTGAACAGATGGACTCTACATGCCTGGTTCCCACCGTGAAGCATGGATGAGGAGGTGTGATGGTGTGGGGGTGCTTTTCTGGTGACACTGTTGGGGATTTATTCAAAATTGAAGGCATACTGAACCAGCATGGCTACCACAGCATCTTGCAGCGGCATGCTATTCCATCCGGTTGTCGTTTAGTTGGACCATCATTTATTTTTCAACAGAACAATGACCCCAAACACACCTCCAGGCTGTGTAAGGGCTATTTGACCATGAAGGAGAGTGATGGGGTGCTGCGCCAGATGACCTGGCCTCCACAGTCCCCGGACCTGAACCCAATCGAGATGGTTTGGGGTGAGCTGGACCACAGAGTGAAGGCAAAAGGGCCAACAAGTGCTAAGCATCCCTGGGAACTCCTTCAAGACTGTTGGAAGACCATTTCAGGTGACTACCTCTTGAAGCTCATCAAGAGAATGCCAAGAGAGTGCAAAGCAGTAATCAAAGCAAAAGGTGGCTACTTTGAAGCACCTAGAATATGACATATTTTCAGTTGTTTCACACTTTTTTGTTATGTATATAATTCCACATGTGTTAATTCATAGTTTTGATGCTTTCAGTGTGAATCTACAATTTTCATAGTCATGAAAATAAAGAAAACTCTTTGAATGAGAAGGTGTGTCCAAACTTTTGGTCTGTACTGTATATATTTAAACACACAGCGCGATAGAGATTTTGGATGCAACCAGCTGATTTCGTACAAGTGACAGACTGAACCATCACTGGGTCTGCAGTAGAAGCCTGAGGGCTAGCCTCCTTCCTATGGGCAATGGACCAATGACTATGGAGAACCCCACTCTAACCTATTTGGGTTAGAGTGAACTATAAACCATGATTTATTGGTTGAGTTTATAGGCCATATCTTTCCTATTCCCCATTAAAGTTGCATGGTGTGAATCCATAAACGCAATAAGGGTTAACTCTGCTCTGAGACTCCCAATGAATGTGTTAGTTTATTTGTCCCTTTCTTCTATTGCATTAGTGATGGGATTAAGAAGTAGCCAACTCTGGTGTAGAGAGGTAGATCATCCTATGATACACTCAGGAGATAATCCCATCCCATGGGTCTCCTCTCTCCCTATTGTTTCATCAAGACACTGTGGAGGGGATGTACAAAAACATGTAAATGAGCAGGGCACTCAAGGAAAACCGTGACCATGTATTTGAATGCAATGACAAGCTTTTATTACTGAATAAATAAAATTGATAAACAAGGTAAGGTTGGTAAAACAATGAATCACAATAGCATATACAACATGCAATAAACTTCACATCAAATAAATCGATTGCAGATCTAATAATTCGATTGACCAGCTTGCAAATGATCGATATCTGATCGAATATACTCCAGTCCAATAATTGGTATCCGAAACACACTGTCAATAATTCTGATCGTTATTTAGCGAATCCAAAAAGTCCTGCAATGTTCCAATTTAACACGGTGGCGTCTCACCAAAACAACGTGGGTAGCGGCGTCCCGCTACTGAATAGCTAGCAAGTGAAAATGATCCGTTACCTTTATAGCGACCTGATGTTCATCCGAAATTATCGCATGAGCCTTCAGATGTACTCACTCCCAGAATATGCCTTTTGATGTTTGTAGCACTATTCAGTCAGGATATTGAAGACGGCTCACTGTTCGGTTGCGGTCGATTTGTTGATACGGTAAACGTCTCAGCACAGCAATGGGGTGTAGCACCAGACGCGTTTCGGGGTTCAACCCCTTCCTCAGTGGCATGCTTCACCCCATTGAAAAACCCCTCTTTTATGCTGAATTTTCTTTACTTTGATTGGTCCCAATTTGATCGTCACATCCTGTTTGCCAATTAACTCAGGTGTTCTCCATTACAACTCAACCATGGATGCAATGGTGTGTGGAATACAAAGGGTTAAATGAAGAAACAATAGAAAAAAACCTTTTAAACACCTTTAGCAATTCAACAAACTTCTGCAATTTCATCCAGTTATATATTACTAGTTTCTGCATTATTTGAAATAAAAAACGCATCCATGCATTATGCGTTTTTGATGCGGCATGCATGCGTTTTTCATTTTTTTGATAAAATACGGACAAGACTTGTCCACTCAAACATCTTACTCATGTATATTACGTCCTAATCTTGACTTGTAGGGGATCATTTACATGACAGATTTATATTCTACCCAAATGACTGTTTATGGTAAAAAAATGTATATATCACATATCATCATCAATACTATGTGAATATATACATATCTACATATATAGAACACATTAGGAACATAAATTCATCAAAAACATCATATTGTATTTAAAAAATAAATATTTATGTAAATAGTAAAATATTGCTAAAAAGTTGGAGGGGATGTCTGTTTGCATGCTGTTAATTTTTTATTTAGTTATGCGGCATAAAGCTGGCAGCTACTGCAATTATATATAGATCCCTCCATATTGGAATTTCTTTATATCTAACGTTAAGATTTCTGAGTTGTTTCTCTAAAATCTGAAAATTCTGTGATTACAGAAGTTCCTATTCCCTCCATTCGAAGAAGGCGATCGGCGGAGGCCGTGGAGGTGGTTGAGGAGGAAGAGGAGGAGGAGGAGGCCGGACCCTCCCAGCCTATTGAGCCACCCCCACTAGTTGTGGGAGAAGTGAAAGAGGTGGAGGTGGAAAGTGCTGTACCCTCCAGCACTGCCCCATCTCAGGACTCGGAGGAAAAGGGAGGCGATCACCAGCCCCCGCCAGCAGGGTAAATATGTGCACATAGCAATATGATTATGTATCCATAACTTGTACATAAACATTAAAAGGGCCAACAATGAGGGGACAACATACACTATAGTAATACAAAAAAAGAACACTGGACAATAACTCTTTAATCTACATTAAAACCATTAACTTAACAAATAAATAATATTAAACTCTATTGAACTATCACTAACAAACAAAATACAATTATACTGTACTGAAATATCACAAACTAATAAACTATATAATCATCAAAAATATTTCTAACTTATTGAGATTTAAATAGTCAATATGTATAAAGACTTTAAATAAAAAAAATAAAAATAAAGGTAAAAAATAGACAAACAGACATATTTTGGACCTCTGTGTACATTTTGACCGTCTCTATAAAAATATCCTATGACCTAACCCCTCAGGTGAACTGTAAAAAAAAAAAAATAGAAACAATTGAATTTTTTTTTATTTTGTCATCTTACATCACTAAAAGTGCAACACCAAGCTATCAAAAAAGGCATATGCCCCCCAAAATAGTACCAATCTGTCATTTCATTCGGCCAAAAATGAGACCCTACCATTAGACAATGGCCGAATAAAAATAATAATATGGCTCTCAAACTATGAAGAAAAATAAAACATGTATTTTTTTTTGTTCAACAATGCTTTTATTGTGTGAAACAGAAATAACTAAAAAATAAGGAAACATATTAGGTCTTGCCACATCTGTAACAACCAGCTGTATAAAAATATCATACAAAGAAACCCCTCAGGTGGACACCTTTCAAAACAAAAAATAAAAACTCTCCAAAAAGGCATTTTTTGGACAACTTTTATCACAAAAAGGTGTAATAGCAAGCGATCATAAAGTCATATGCACCACAAAATAAAGGCTTAAAGGTTTAATATGAATTGCAAATAACGTTTTTTTTTTTTTCAACAGTACTGAAGACATTGAAGGCCAAAGTTGCAAAAATGCAGAAGGAGCACCGCCATGATATGCGGGCCATTCAGGAGTGGATGAAGGCCATGGAGGAGAGGCACTGCCAGGAGATGCTCCTGCTATTGGAAAAGTTGCCTTAAACATTTTTTTTTCTAATAAGTTATATAAATTGTTTATACAGTTATAACGTGTATTTAGTTTTTTGTAATATTGCTCTGTTTTAGTGTAATATCTCGGCCTAAATCAGCCAGAACTGACAGCAGCCGGTAAATACATGTCAAATACATATAGGGTCCATTCACACGTCTGTAAAATGGGTCCGCATCCATTCCTGCAATTTATCAGAACGGTTACAGACCCATTGATTTTCAATTCCAGTCAGCAAAATTAGGCATTCACAGGATAAATAAGTGTCGGCCAGTACAGGCCCCAAAAATTTGCCAACAGGCGTTCACCTGACAGCAAGGAACTTTGTATTCTGTGAAGGATACTGTTACAGGCGGGGCTGACACTGTTATGGGGGATCTGTGGATGACACTGTTATGCGGGATCTGTGGATGACACTGTTATGGGGGATCTGTGGATAGCACTGTTATGGGGGATCTGTGGATGGCACTGTTATCGGGGATCTGTGGATGGCACTGTTATCGGGGATCTGTGGATGGCACTGTTATGGGGGATCTGTGGATGGCACTGTTATATATGTGCCATCCACAGACCCCCCACCCCTTAACAGTGCCATCCACAGATGTCCCCCATAAAACTGTCATCCACAGATTCCCCCCCCCCACCGCTCCAGTGCTGCAGTATACAAATATAAAATGTCTCATTCAATTAAAAGTGATTAAACATGCCCCCTCACTCCTAATATTACCGTACACCCTAACAGCTTCTGTACAACGCAGGCAGGCAGGAAGGCCGAGCGGTCGGTGCGTCACTCACTGACGTCACATGCCTGCGCCGCCTGCTTCATTCATAAAGTAGGTGGCGCAGGCACGTGACATCAGGGAGTTACGCTGCCGCCCGCCCGGCCCAAAGAACTTTGTATTCTGTGGCTGGAGGTACATTAGCTGTTCACAGGATAAATAAATAAGTGTCAGCCAGTACAGGCTCCAAAAATTAGCGAACAGGCGTTCACCTGACAGTGAAGAACCTTGTATTCTGTGGCTGGAGGTACATTAGCCATTCACATGAAAAATAAGAAAGTGTCGGCCAGTACAGGCCCCAAACATTAGCCAACAGGCGTTCACCTGACAACAAAGAACTTTGTATCCTGTGACTGGAGGTACATTAGCCGTTCACAGGATAAATAAGTAAGTGTCAGCCACTTGTACAGGCCGAAAACATTAGGCATTCAACGGACATAAAAGGTCTTTTATGCCACTGTATTTATATAAGACAGGGACCATGAATTGTTCTGGCTGGGACCATGAATTTTGTGGGTTGTCATGAGGAATTTCAATCAAACATAGTCTACTGGTCACATGTGTTGAATTCCTCCGAGATCCATGCCTCATTCATTTTTTGAAATGTGAGGTAGTCCACACTGTCGTGAGCTAGGTGAGTGCGCTTATCGGTCACGATACCCCCTGCTGTGCTGAATGTCCTTTCGGACAGGACACTGGACGAGGGGCAAGCCAACAGTTCCAAGGCAAATTGTGCCAGCTCTGGCCACAGGTCAAGCCTGCCCACCCAGTAGTCCAGGGGTTCATCGTTTCTCAGAGTGTCCACATCAGCCGTTAACATGATGTAGTCGGACACCTGTCAGTCTAGGCGTTCTCTGAGGCTGGATCCGGAGGACAGCTGTCGATGGGTTGGCTGAAAGGATATCATATCAGAAGTGACCAACACATCTTCAAATCGCCCTCTTCTTGCAGGCACTGTTGGATTGGTACCCGCAATTGTTTCTTTGTGAGTGGAAATTCCTCTGCCAGCGCCCGCAAAAGCAGAATGCAGCATTTCTCGAAGCAAGGCCTGAAAGTGCTGCATTCTGACAGCCTTCTGTGATGGTGGTAAAATTTTCGCCATTTTTCGTTTGTACCAGGGGTCTAAGTACGTTGCCACCCAGTACTGGTCCTTGCCCTTTATGCCCCCTGAGAATTCACCCAACATTGCGACTTCCTCATCTTCCTGCTCCTGCTCCTCGACGGCTTGATCAATGACACGGCGCAAAGCACGCTCCAGAAAGAATGCGTAAGGTACAATGTCACTGATGGTGCCCTGGCTGCGACTGACCAGTTTGGTGATCTCATCAAATGGCCGCAGAAGTCTGCATGCATAGAAACATAGAAACATAGAATGTGTCGGCAGATAAGAACCATTTTGCCCATCTAGTCTGCCCAATATACTAAATACTATGGATAGCCCCTGGCCCTATCTTATATGTAGGATGGCCTTATGCCTATCCCATGCATGCTTAAACTCCTCCACTGTATTTGCAGCTACCACTTCTGCAGGAAGGCTATTCCATGCATCCACTACTCTCTCAGTAAAGTAATACTTCCTGATATTCCTTTTAAACCTTTGCCCCTCTAATTTAAAACTATGTCGTCTTGTAGCAGTTTTTCTTCTTTTAAATATTCTCTCCTCTTTTACCTTGTTGATTCCCTTTATGTATTTAAAAGTTTCTTTCATATCCCCTCTGTCTCGTCTTTCTTCCAAGCTAATGTATACATGTTAAGGTCCTTTAATCTTTCCTGGTAAGTTTTATCCTGCAATCCATGTACCAGTTTAGTAGCTCTTCTCTGAACTCTCTCCAAAGTATCAATATCCTTCTGGAGATATGGTCTCCAGTACTGAGCACAATACTCCAAATGAGGTCTCACTAGTGCTCTGTAGAGCGGCATGAGCACCTCCCTCTTTCTACTGGTAATTCCTCTCCCTATACACCCAAGCATTCTGCTAGCATTCCCTGCTGCTCTATGACATTGTCTGCCTACCTTTAAGTCTTCTGAAATAATGATCCCTAAATCCCTTTCCTCAGATACTGAGGTTAGGACTGTATCACAGATTTTATATTCTGCTCTTGGGTTTTTACATCCCAGGTGCATTATCTTGCACTTATCAACATAAAATTTTAGTTGCCAGATTTTTGACATTCCTCTAGTTTTCCTAAGTCCTTTTCCATTTGGTGTATCCCTCCAGGAACATCTACCCTGTTACAAATCTTTGTGTCATCAGCAAAAAGACACACCTTACCATTGAGGCCTTCTGCAATTTTGCTGATAAAGATATTTAACAATATGGGTCCCAGAACAGATCCCTGAGGTACCCCACTGGTAACAAGACCTTGGTCTGAATATACTCCATTGACTACAACCCTCTGTTGACTGTCCCTCAGTCACTGCATAATCCATTCAACAATATGGGAGTCCAAGGCCAAAGACTGCACTTTATTGATAAGCCTTCTATGTGGGACAGTATCAAAAGCCTTACTAAAGTCTAGATAAGCGATGTCTACTGCACCTCCTCCATCTATTATTTTAGTCACCCAATCAAAAAAATCAATAAGATTAGTTTGACATGATCTCCCTGAAGTAAACCCATGCTGTTTTTCATCTTTCAATCCATGGGATTTTAGATGTTTCACAATCCTCTCCTTAAGTACGGTTTCCATTAATTTCCCCACTATTGATGTCAGGCTTACTGGCCTATAGTTGCCCGATTCCTCCCTACTACCTTTCTTGTGAATGGGCACAGCATTTGCTAATTTCCAATCTTCTGGGACGACTCCTGTTGCCAGTGATTGGTTAAATAAATCTGTTAATGGTTTTGCTAGTTCACCGCTGAGCTCTTTTAATAGCTTTGGGTGTATCCCATCAGGCCCCTGTGACTTATTTGTATTAATTTTAGACAGTTGACTTAGAACCTCTTCCTCTGTAAAGACACATGCATCGAAAGATTCATTAGTTTTCTTTCCTAACTGAGGTCCTTCTCCTCCATTTTCCTTTGTAAAAACTGAACAGATGTATTCATTGAGGCAGTCAGCTAGTTCTTTATCTTCTTCCATATACCTTCCTTCTTTTGTTTTTAATTTGGTAATTCCTTGTTTTAGTTTCCTTTTTTCATTTACAGTGGGATGCGAAAGTTTGTGCAACCTTGTTAATCGTCATGATTTTGCTGTATAAATCGTTGGTTGTTACGATAAAAAATGTTATAAAAAGTTAAATATATCATATAGGAGACACACAGTGATATTTGAGAAGTGAAATGAAGTTTATTGGATTTACAGAAAGTGTGCTATAATTGTTTAAACAAAATTCGGCAGGTGCACAAAAAAGAAATGAAATCAATATTTAGTAGATCCTCCTTTTGCAGAAATTACAGCCTCTAAACGCTTCCTGTAGGTTCCAATGAGAGTCTGGATTCTGGTTGAAGGTATTTTGGACCATTCCTCTTTACAAAACATCTTTAGTTCATTCAGGTTTGATGGCTTCCGAGCATGGACAGATCTCTTTAAGTCACACCACAGATTTTCAATTATATTCAGGTCTGGGGACTGAGATGGCCATTCCAGAACGTTGTACTTGTTCCTCTGCATAAATGCCTTAGTGGATTTTGAGCAGTGTTTCGGGTCGTTGTCTTGTTGAAAGATCCAGCCCCGGCTCAGCTTCAGCTTTGTCACCAATTCCTGGACATTAGTCTCCAGAATCTGCTGATACTGAGTGGAATCCATGCGTCCCTCAACTTTGACAAGATTCCCAGTCCCTGCACTGGCCACACAGCCCCACAGCATGATGAAACCACCACCATATTTTACTGTAGGTAGCAGGTGTTTTTCTTGGAATGCTGTGTTCTTTTTCCTCCATGCATAACGCCCCTTGTTATGGCCAAATAACTCAATTTTAGTTTCATCAGTCCACAGCACCTTATTCCAAAATGAAGCTGGCTTGTCCAAATGTGCTTTAGCCCACCTCAAGCGGAATTTTTTGTGCTGTGGGCGGAGAAAAGGCTTCCTCTGCATCACTCTCGCATACAGCATCTCCTTGTGTAAAGTGCGCCGAATGGTTGAACGATGCACAGTGACTCCATCTGCAGCAAGATGATGTTGTAGGTCTTTTGTGCTGGTCTGTGGGTTGACTCTGACTGTTCTCACCATTCGTCGCTTCTGTCTATCCGAGATTTTTCTTGGTCTGCCACTTCGAGCCTTAACTTGAACTGAGCCTGTGGTCTTCCATTTCCTGAATATGTTCCTAACTGTGGAACCAGACAGCTGAAATGTCTGAGACAGCTTTCTGTATCCTTCCCCTAAACCATGATGGTGAACAATCTTTGTCTTCAGGTCATTTGAGAGTTGTTTTGAGACCCCCATGTTGCCACTCTTCAGAGAAAATTAAAAGAGGAGGGAAACTTACAATTGACCCCCTTAAATACTCTTTCTCATAACTGAATTCACCTGTGTATGTAGGTCAGGGGTTACTGAGCTTACCAAGCCAATTTGAGTTCCAAAAATTAGTTCTAAAGGTTTTGGAATCAATAAAATGACAACAGTGCCCAAATTTATGCACCTGCCTAATTTTGTTTAAACAATTATAGCAAACTTTCTGTAAATCCAATAAACTTCATTTCACTTCTCAAATATCACTGTGTGTGTCTCCTATATGATATATTTAACTGAGATTTTTTATCGTAACAACCAACGATTTATACAGGAAAGTCATGACGATTAACAAGGTTGCCCAAACTTTCACATCCCACTGTATGTATCTGAAGAATGCCTCATCGCCTTTTTTTCCTGACTGAGCTAATTTCTCTTCTGCCTGTGCTTTAGAAGCTCTTATAACTTGTTTGGCCTCTCTGTGCCTAATCTTATAATTTTGTCTGTCATTCTGTGGCGTACATGAACAGCCACTGGTGCGGTGAAAAGCTCCCCAGAACCTCTCCTGCCACAGAGTTCGTACAGGTAGTCATTTACTGCACTTTTCTGCTGGAGCAGCCTATCAAGCATATACAAGGTGGAGTTCCATCTTGTCGGGCAGTCACAAATCAGATGTCTGATGGGCAGGTTTTGTCGCCGCTGAATGTCAGCAAGGCGAGCCATGGCGTTGTAAGATCTTATAAAAAGGCCAGAGATTTTCCTGGCCTGCCGCAAGACGTCCTGGACGACTAAGTTCATGACGCGCGCCATGCACGGCACGTATGTAATTTTGCCCTGTTTTAACACGCTCAGCAGATTGGCACTGTTGTTGCGCACCACTTTACCAACTGTCAAATTGAGCTGGGTTAGCCACTGATCTGCCTGTGAACGCAAAGCTGAAAGGAGTGCAGGACCGGTGTGGCTCTTGGCTTCCAGGCACAAAAGACGCAGCACAGCATGGCAACGTCTCACCTGGCACGTCAAATAGGTTCTGGGGATCTTGGGGGGGGGGGCAGCGGAAGAGACGGTAGCAGCTGAAAAGGAGGAGTCAGCCGAGGAAGAGACAGAGGATGGAGTAGAAGGAGGAGGAGAAGAAGAGGCAGGCCTGCATGCAATCCGTGGTGGTATCACCAAATCTACAAGGGTGCTACAGGTTGCATGCTTGACGGCCGTCAGAAGGTTCACCGAGTGGGCATTAAAAGTACCTTCTCTGCCTGTGTTTTCTAGACCATGTGTCTGTGGTCAGATGTATCTTGGCACCGAGATACATTAACTTGCTGCTAAACGTGGCCATATAGCTCTGGGATGCCATTCTTGGAGAAATATTTCCTTCCTGGGACCTTCCATTGCAGTGCTCCAATGGCCACAAATTTTCTAAAGGCCTCCGAGTCCACCAGTTTATATGGCAGTAGTTGGCGGGCTAGCAGTTCCGACAAGCCAGCGGTCAACCTTTGGGCAACATGGTTATCCGGCATCATCATCTTTTTAGGCTCGAACATTTGGGCCACGGAAGCCTGCCTTTGCCAGATAAACGTGAGGACAGCACGATGGAAGGTGGAGTGGAGGACAATTGGGAGGAGAGAGGAGAAGGAGAAGAGGCTGGATGGTGAGCGCCTGAAGTGTGGCTTTGTGGGTTTTGAGGGCGTCGCTCCCACTGGGCTTGGTGATGTGAGACCAGGTTCCTTCTTAAGGCAGTTGTCCCTAGGTGAGTGTTTGGCTTACCGCGACTTATGCGTTGACAGCAAAGGCTGCAGATGACAACAATATTGTCAGCAGCGGAAACGTTAAAAAAAGCCCACTCTGTGGAGCCATGTGCAGGCGTCCTGGGATTTTGTTTTGTTTAACCTTTCTACTAGGTATAGAAGTGGTACTATACACCCCAAAAATAGTTAATTTCACAAAAAATATAACTGACAATTTTTTTTATTTTTTTTACCGGTCTACTAGGTACAGCAGTGGTACTATACACCCAAAAATTGGTGAATTTCACCCTAAAATGTAAATGACAAAGTAGTGAAATGATATAAAATAAAACACGTACAAAAAAAAAATGGATTTATGAGGTGGAGTTCCATATGGAGTAGGAGTTTGAGGAGGCGGTGGACGCAGCAGAGTAGGTGGAAGCGGCGGTGGGGGAGGACGAGATAGCCAACACAGGTTTTTGATTTTAATTAAATTTTGTAAAATTAAGGTACACTCCAAAAGAGTGTGAAATATCCAAAATACAAACGAGCAATTGCGCGCAGTATAACAATGGCTGCTTAGTGCCAGTATACATGTCTATTCTGCACAAGGTACGGACAAGTCCTGAGGGATCCATGCCTGGATCACTTTAATGTGCCCAATTTGGAGACAGAAGGGGGCAGACCCGTCTTTCAGTACGTGTAGGCGTGTGCACACATACTGCTCCACCATGTTGGTGAAATGCTGCCTCCTGCTACGATGTTCCATATCAGCTGGTGGTGCTGGTTGTTGTGCTGACAAAGCTTTTCAACATTTCGGCCATGCTAACCCTGCCTTCTGAGGTGCTGGCGGTGCCCCAGCTGCGTTGGCGACCTCTTCCCATCTCCTCTGCCTTCGCCTTGTGCTTCCACTGTGCCCCCACTGTCAGGTGGGAATGCCACCAGCAGCGCATATACCAGTGTGCGCTTGTACTCGCGCATCTTACGATGACACTCCAGTGAGGGAATTAAGGACGGTACGTTATACTTGTAACGGGAATCCGGCAGCGTTACCAAGTAATCAGCACAAGTTAGAATGTGGGCAACTCGCGGTCGTTGCGGAGACACTGCAGTATGTAATCGCTCATGTGTGCCAGGCTGCCCAGAGGCAACAAAAAGCTTTCCTCTGTGGGAGGTGTATCGTCTGTGTCCTCTGTATCCCCCGATCCACGCACCAGTGGTGGCCATGAGCTGGTCTGGGTGCCACCCTGCTGTTAACATGGTTCCTCCATCTCCTCCTCCTCATCCTCCACCTCCTCATCCTCCAGAACTGTGCCCTGGCTGGACAATTGTGTACCTTGGGTTTGTGGGTGCAGGATCCCAGCCTCGGAGCCACTTGGGAATGACTGGCCGGAAACCCTATGAAATGATCCCTCTTCCTCCTCCTGTGCCACATCCTCTTCCATCATCGCCAGGAGCGTTTTTTCAAGGAGGCATAGAAGTGGGATAGTAACGCTGAGAATGGCGTTATCGGCACTGGCCATGTTGGTGGAGTACTCGAAACAGCACAACAAGGAACACAGGTCTCACATGGAGGCCCAGTCATTGGTGGTGAAGTGGTGCTGTTCCGACGAGCGACTCACCCGTGCGTGCTGCAGCTGAATCTCCACTATCGCCTGCTACTGCCCGCACAGTCTGGCCAGCATGTGCAAGGTGGAGTTCCACCTTGTGGGCACGTCGTATATGAGGCGGTGAGCGGGAAGGCCGAAGTTACGCTGCAGCGCTGACAGGCGAGCAGCAGCAGGGTGAGAACGCCGAAAGCACGCACGGACGGCCCACACTTTATGCAGCAGCTCTGACATGTTGGGGTAATTTTTAAGGAATCTCTGCACCACCAAATTCAGCACATGCGCCAGGCAAGGGATGTGCGTCAAACCAGCTAGTCCCAAAGCTGCTACGAGATTTCGCCCATTATCGCACACCACCAGGTCGGGCTTGAGGCTGATTGGCACAAACCACTCATCGGTCTGTTGTTCAAGGCCCGTCCACAGCTCCTGTGCGGTGTGGGGTTTGTCCCCAAACAGGTACGTTTTAAAACTGCCTGCTGTCGTTTACCCCTGGCTGCGCTGAAGTTGGTGGTGAAGGTGTTACGCTGACCGGATGAGGAGCTGGTAGAGGATGAGGAAGCAGAGTAGGAGGAAGAAGCAACAGGAGGCAAACTGAAGCACCCTGCAATCCTTGGTGATGTAAGGACATGCACCAAACTGCTATCCGCCTCAGGCCCAGCAGCCACTGCATTTACCCATAGTGATGTTATGGAGATATAACGGCCCGACTGTGCTTACTGGTCCACGTGTCCGTAGTCAGGTGCACCTTGCACAGATGGTGTTGCGCAGTGCACACCTGATTTTGTCCCCTACTTGGTTGTGAAGGGAAGGGATGGCTCACCTTGAAAAGTAGTGGCGGCTTGGCACGACGTATTGTGGGACAGTCACCGCCATAAGGCCTTTAAAACTATCCGTCTCCACCAGACGGAATGACAGCATTTCAAAGGCAAGTAATTTAGAAATGCTGGCATGCAGGACTAGGTATCGCGGGTGGGTAGGGGGGTACTTCCTCTTCCTCTCCAGTGTTTGGGATATGGAGAGCTGAACGCTTCTGTGGGACATTGTGGAGATGCTTGGTGACCCAGGTGTTGCTGGCAGATCCTCTGTTTGTGGGGTGCCAGGAGGCACTGTCACTCCAGAGGTGGATGAAGAGGACGCGACTGCAGCAGAAGAAGAAGCAGGAGGAGCCAGAGACCTTTCTTGGTTTTTGAGGTGTCTACTCCACTGCAGCTCGTGCTTTGCACTTAAATGCCTGGTCATGCAGGTTGTGCTCAGGTTGAGAACGTTTATGCCTCACTTCAGGCTCTGATTGCACAGCTTGCAAACCACTCGTGTCTTGTCGCCAGCACATTGTCTGAAGAACTGCCACACCTGGGAATTCCTTGGAGCTGGCTTTGGTGTGCTCGGTTCCTTGCTGCAGTGGGCAGTAGGAGGCATACTGTCTAGAGGACGGCCGCTCCAATTTTGCACCCTGCTCCCTCTTCTGCTGTGCTGGTGGCTCTGTGCGACCACCGAATCTTCCTCCGAACTACATCGGTCACTCACATGACCTTGATTCCATGTGGGGTCGAGGACCTGATCGTCCTCTATATCATCTTCAACCCAGTCTTCACCCTGACTTCCTTGTCGGTCTGCACACTTTCGAAAGCCTCAGCAGTTGGCACCTGTGTTTCGTCATCATCCGAGACGTGCTGCGATGGTCCTCCCATGTACTCCTCTTGAAAAATAAGTGATTGGGCATTGGTGCACTCAATCTCTTCCACTTCTGGGGCAGGGCTAGGTGGATGGCCCTGGGAAACCCTGCTAGCAGAGTCATCAAAAAGCAGAAGAGACTGCTGCATGACTTGGGGCTCAGACTGCTTGGCTGATTTGCAAGGGGGTGAGGTGAAAGACTGATGGACATTGGCTGCAGGTGCCAACTGTGGTCTTTCAGCAGGAGACTGGGTGGGAGACAAAGTGAAGGAACTGGATCCACTGTCAGCAACCCAATCTACTATCGCCTGTACTTGTTCAGGCCTCACCATTCGTAGAGCAGCATTAGGCTCGACCAAATACTGCTGCAGGTTTTGTCGCCTACTCACACCTGAGGAAGGGGTCTCACTTGTGCATGTAGCTGGCACAGATCGACCACGTCCTTTCCCTGCAACAGGAGCTCCACCAGCAGCAACACGACCTGGGCCACGTTCCTTATTTGACATTCTCCTCATATTTTTTTAATTTAGGTTCTTGCCCTAAATTGGTGTTTAATTATTAGTAGAAAAGAATGACAGTATGTAAAGGGTGTATCTCACACGGCCTGAACCAGACTAGGCCTCAATTAAAGATTTCTTTGCACAAAATGGCTGTATTTCAAATGGCTGTATTTCAAATGTCTGATTCAAACCCCTGTATATAGGGGGTTATCTCAGACGGTCTGAACCAGTGTAGGCCTGAAGTAAATACATCTTTGCACAAAATGGCTGTATTTCAAATAGCTGTATTTCAAATGGCTGTACTTCAAATGGCTGAATTAAACCCCTGTATGTATAGGGGGGATCTCACACTCCCTGAATCAGTGTAGGCCTGAAGTAAATATATCTTTGCACAAAATGGCTGTATTTCAAATGGCTGAATCAAACCCCTGTATGTATAGGGGGTATCTTACATGCCCTGAATCAGTGTAGGTCTCAATTAAAACATTTCTTTTGCACAAAATGGCTGTATTTCAAATGGCTGTATTTAAAATGGCTGAATCAAACCCCCGTATGTAGGGGAATATCTTACACGGTCTGAACCAATGTAGGCCTGAAGTAAATATATCTTTGCACAAAATGGCTGTATTTCAAATGCCTGATTCAAACCCCTGTATGTAGGTGGGTATCTCACACGGTCTGAACCAGTGTAGGCCTGAAGTAAATATTTCTTTGCACAAAATGTCTGTATTTCAAATGACTGTATTTCAAATGGCTGTACTTCAAATGGCTGAATCAAACCCCTGTATGTATGGGGGGGATCTCACACACCCTGAA
Source organism: Bufo gargarizans (assembly GCF_014858855.1). Lineage (NCBI taxonomy): Eukaryota > Metazoa > Chordata > Amphibia > Anura > Bufonidae > Bufo > Bufo gargarizans. The sequence goes on from NC_058081.1 coordinate 357,426,829, forward strand.
TCAGTGTAGGCCTGAAGTAAATATATCTTTGCACAAAATGGCTGTATTTCAAATGGCTGTATTTCAAATCCCTGATTCAAACCCCTGTATGTAGAGGGTGTATCTCACAGGGCCTGAACCAGTGTAGGCCTGAATTCAATATTGGTGCACCAAATGGTGGTATTTAAAATCTCTGAATGTAACCCAAATGTATTAAGGGTGTGTCTCACAATTACATCTGCATCAAAGGCTGCCAACAAAAATTTTTGTGCCCAAACGAGTGTTTAACAACTGAATTTGACAGCAGTATATAAGCCTGTAATTTCACACGTGCTGATGCTGCAAGGCCTGAAAATAGTGTTTTTGGTTAAATAAGTGTTTTACAGTTCAGGTTCGCTCAACACTAGACTTTACCCTTAGCTGCGGTATATATTTGAGTGTCACTGTAACATAATAATGCTATTGCTGTCATGACATTGAAGAGCTTAGGGATAGGGGAATGGGGGAGAGAAAATGTAAAAATTCATTAAAAAAATTAACAAAAAGAGATCTTTTCCTAAAAATTCTTAGTCCTAGGAGACTAGAGTGAGTTATCTTATCATTTTCAAGGCAACTGGATTCTACAGGCTCAGGTAGAATCGATTTAGGTCCAAACCGAACTTTTTGAAAAATTTGGCGACCCTGAAAAGAACCGAACCTCAAAAGAGTCACTTATCTCTACTGCACATATAAAGGCATTTTATTTTATACATTTAATTTTATGATATTCCATAATATATATGAATGCAGACTCCTCAATAACCCCTTCCCGACACATGACGTACTATTACCTCATGGAAGCCACTGCCTTCCCGCAATTTGAAGTAATAGTACGTCATGGTGATTGGGCGGGCACCTGAGTGGTGCGTGCCTAATCATTGCAGGGGCCCGGTAGTCCCTGGTAGCTGGGCCCTTACTGTATTCGCCGGCATCGCTGTAAAAGCCGATGCCGGCGGATTAACCCTTTCTATGCCGCGGTCCGCGCTGACCTCGACATAGAAGGTGTTTGTGTCGGGTGAGGGAGCGCATCGAGTCCCCACGCTGCTGTGGTGGGGATTTGATGTGTCAGAAGGCAGCCCGATGCCGTGCAGAGGCTGCCCAATGCTTTGCACCGCATCAGGACCTGCCTTCTATGGGTGTCCAGGAGATCCAGCCTCAGAGAACCTGTTAGTGTACTACTCACTGTAGAACACGAACAGGCAATGCATTTGCAATACAGATGTATTATAATGCATTGCAGGGGGATCAGACCCCCAAAAGTGAACGTCAGAAATAAATTAAAGAAAAAAAGTTTTAAAAAAAGTGTTTTTAATAAAATTAATAATGTTTGTAAGTAAAAAAAGTTAAAAATGTTTTATAATAAAAAACTGAAAAAACACCCCACATATTAGGTATGACCGCGTCTGTAATGACCGGCTCTTTAAATATATCACATGATCCACCCTGTCCGATAAACACCATTAAAAAAAAAACGGTGTAAAAAAAGCCTTTTTTGTCACCTTACATCACAAAAAATGACAATCGCCCAAAACATAAAAAAACTATAGCTCTCAGAACATGGAGTTTTGTTTAAAAACTGCTATTATTGTGCTAAAGTGAAGTACATTAAAAAAAATACATATTAGGCATCGCCATGTTCGTAACAACCAGCTCTAAAAAATATCACATGAACTAACTCCTCAGATGAACACCGTAAAAAAATAGAAATGAAAACTGTGTAAAAAAAAAGACATTTTTGTTACCTTAAATCGCAAAAATTGCAACAGTGAGCGATCAAAAAGGCGTATGCCCCCAAAAATAGTACCAATAAAACCGTCACCTCATCCCATAAAAAATGATATCCAACGTAGGACATTCGGTCAAAAAATAAAAAAGCTATCACTCTCAGACAATGGAGACAATAAAATATGATTTTTTTTGCTTCAAAACTTCTATTATTGTGTTAAACTGTAATAAATAAATAGAAAGTAGACATATTAGGTGTCGCCACGTCCGTAACAACCTGCTCTATAAAAATACCACATGACCTGGTGAACACCTGGTGACCTAACCCCTCAGATGAACACTGTAAGAAAAAAAATGTAGGCTGTTCGGACATGCTGGGAGTTGTAGTTTTGCAACAGCTGGAGGGCCGCAGTTTGAGGATGCCTGCACTAGAACATCATTTATTCTGTTTCAAAAATGCTATTATTGTGTTAAACCTAAAGAAATAAGAAAAAGTAGACATATTAGGTATTGCCACGTCCGAAACGATCTGCTCTATAATAAAGTCACATGACCTAATCCCTCAGGTAACTGCTGGAAAAATAAATAAATAAAAACTGCGCCAAAACAACAAATTTTTTGGTCACCTTGCCCCATAAAGTGTAATAATGAATGATCAAAACATTATATGTACCCAAAAATTGTGCCAATAAAAATGTCAACTCTTCCTGCAAAAAACAAGCCCCTGCACAAGATGATCGGCAGAAAATAAAATAAAATAGGGCATTCAGAAAATAGAGATACAAAAACATAATTTTTGTTTTCAAAAATGCTTTATTATGTAAAACTGAAACATCCGTTTTTTGGTTACCTTGCCTCACAAAAAACGTAATATAGAGCAATTAAAAATTATATGTACCAAAATATTACCAATAAAACTGGCACCTTATCCCATAGTTTCCAAAATGTGGTCACTTTTTTGAGTTTCTACTGTAGGAGTGCATCAGGGGGGCTTTAAATGTGACATGGCATCTAAAAAACAGTTCAGCTAAATCTGCCTTCCAAAAACCTTTGCTTCTGCGCCCTGCCGTTTATGACCACATGTGGGGTGTTTCTGTAAACCACAGAATCAGAGTAATAAATATTGATTTATTTATTCTTTGTTTGGCTGTTAACCCTAGCTTTGCTACTGGAAAAAAATTATTAAAATGTAAAATCTGAAAAAAAATTGAAATTTTAAAATTTCATCTCCATTATCCATTAATTCTTGTGGAACACCTAAAGGGTTAACAAAGTTAGTAAAATCAGTTTTGAATACTTTGAGGGTTGTAGTTTCTAAAATGTGTCATTTTTGTGTGGTTTCTATTATGCAAGTCCCACAAAGTGACTTCAGAACTGAACTGGTCCTTAAAAAGTGGGTTTTGGAAATTTTCTGAAAAATTTCAAGATTTGCTTATAAACTTCTAAGCCTTCTGACATCCCCAAAAAAAATAAAATGTCATTTTCAAAATGATCCAAACATGAAGTAGACATATGGAAAATTTAAATTAATAGTTATTATATGAGGTATCACTATCTACAAACCGGAATCCCAAAAAGTTGGGACACTATACAAATCGTGAATAAAAACTGAATGCAATGATGTGGAGGTGCCAACTTCTAATATTTTATTCAGAATAGAACATAAATCACGGGAAAAATATGTTGAATCAGAATTTCATGGTGGCCTTCTTTGTTGCACCTTCCTCTTTATGATGCGCCAAATGTTCTCTATAGGTGAAAGATCTGGACTGCAGACTGGCCATTTCAGTACCCGGATCCTTCTCCTGCGCAGCCATGATGTTGTGATTGATGCAGAATGTGGTCTGGCATTATCTTGTTGAAAAATGCAGGGTCTTCCCTGAAAGAGATGACGTCTGGATGGGAGCATATGTTGTTCTAGAACCTGAATATATTTTTCTGCATTGATGGTGCCTTTCCAGACATGCAAGCTGCCCATGCCACACACACTCATGCAACCCCATACCATCAGAGATGCAGGCTTCTGAACTGAGCGTTGATAACAACTTGGGTTGTCCTTGTCCTCTTTGGTCCGGATGACATGGCGTCCCAGATTTCCAAAAAGAACTTCGAATCGTGACTCGTCTGACCACAGAACAGTCTTCCATTTTGCCACACTCCATTTTAAATGATCCCTGGCCCAGTGAAAACGCCTGAGCTTGTGGATCTTGCTTAGAAATGGCTTCTTCTTTGCACTGTAGAGTTTCAGCTGGCAACGGCAGATGGCACGGTGGATTGTGTTCACTGACAATGGTTTCTGGAAGTATTCCTGAGCCCATTCTGTGATTTCCTTTACAGTAGCATTCCTGTTTGTGGTGCAGTGTTGTTTAAGGGCCTGGAGATCACGGGCATCCAGTATGGTTTTACGGCCTTGACCCTTACGCACAGAGATTGTTCCAGATTCTCTGAATCTTCGGATGATGTTATGCACAGTTGATGATGATAGATGCAAAGTCTTTGCAATTTTTCGCTGGGTAACACCTTTCTGATATTGCTCCACTATCTTTCTGCCGCGACATTGTGGGAATTGGTGATCCTCTACCCATCTTGGCTTCTGAGAGACACTGCCACTCTGAGAAGCTCTTTTTATACCCAATCATGTTGCCAATTGACCTAATTTGTGTTAATTGGTCTTCCAGCTCTTCGTTATGCTCAAATTTACTTTTTCCAGCCTCTTATTGCTACTTGTCCCAACTTTTTGGGGATTTGTTGACACCGTGAAAATTTGAATCAACATATTTTTCGTTTAAAATGATACATTTACTCGGATTAAACGTTTGATCTGTCATCTACATTACAAATAAAATATTGACATTTGCCATCTCCACATCATTGCATTCAGTTTTTATTCACAATTTGTTTAGTGTCCCAACTTTTTGGGAATCCGGTTTATATTTCTATATCACTATATTATTTTTCAAAGTTTTGGGTAAATTTGGAATTTTTTCACAAATAAAGGTGAAATATATTGACTCAAATTTATGACTATCATGAAGTACAATGTGTCACGAGAAAACAGTCTTAGAATGGCTTGGGTAAGTAAAAGTGTTCCAAAGTTATTACCACATAAAGTGACACATCAGATTTGCAAAAATGGCCTGGGCAGAAGAGCGAAAACTGGCCCGAGGTAGAAGGCGTTAAAGAGACAGGTCAGACATTATGATTATATGAATTCTAAATTTAGACCTATAGAATTAATCCACCTTTTCCACCTCCACTTAAAAAAATCACTACAAATAACCTCAGGTCTTTTCCAGAGATTAAGACTTTATTCAGATTTACAACAGGGAGGCTACCAAACCAGAAATACAGCCCCATTGCAATCATAAACACATCTGGGAATTAAAGGGAATGTATCACCCATAATATACTTTACTACTTAAAACCAGATATGAAACTTACTTTTATCTTATTTACTGCTTTTAATTTTGTTTGTTATATTCGGTACATGATTATTAGTTATCTTGTCCAAACTACTGTTAACATTATTTAGAGCTATGCTTCACATCAGCCTCATGGGCCATAGAAACAATAGACAGGCAGTACCTCATTGACTTCCATTGGAGAGTGTTTTGAGCATGCTTTGTGATCTGTACAGAGGTCAATAGGGAGTAGATAAGCTGTAACATTACCTATTGTGAAAGGTGAATCCTAAATTATCTATACAAAGATGACAGTTATCATTGTAATCCTGCCTGTGATTACAATGAAACGCCCGCTGTAAAGAGATCTTTACAGAACAGGAAGTGTCAGGGTATTATAAGGCCTTATGGGCAGTGTTAAAATTGAAGTAATAAATAAATAAATAGATAATGAAATTTAAAATAGCAGCACAAATTGTTCTTTAAAATATGTGTAACATAAAAACATAAGTTTAACAATAATTAACTTTCTGATGACAGGCACAGCATTAGACACAATGGATCTTTTTTAATAACATGATAGTGCCTAGATTTGGTTGTAAAATCTGTGAAAACTTGGTACATATTGCCATAACTGGTGCTTCCAATTTTTTTTTAAAACAGCACTTATCAAGGTGGAGTGGCTTATTGAGAAAGTGGCCAGTTGGGAATAACTTTTTGAATGGGGATACACATCTAATTTTTGGGAGTGTGATAGTTGGGCCTCCATGATCAAGAGAGCATCCTAAGCATATGCTCTGCAGTGCTATTCATTCTAAATGGGACTGTAAGAGATAGCCAAAGCTGTACTTGAGTGTCTCTGCCTCCAAGCTGCCAGAGATTTCATTTTTTATTTTATTTTTTACCAAAAAACTGTTATAAAAGAAGATAAATGTGCTGACCTTCTTCCTTCCTGCCCTTACCATGCCCTTTTTTTGAAAGTGGCAAAAGGCAGCACAGAAACTCCCATTGAATCTAGATTTAGGAACAATGGAATTTAAAAAGTTGCAACAAAGAGGTCATCAGAAATTAGTGAATTGGCCTTAAAATTGGTGTGTTCTCCTCAGACTCATGTTTTATTCTCCTATTTCATTCTCCCCCTCCCCACCTATCGCCCTTCTTCCTTTTCACTTTATGTGGTAATAACTTTGGAACACTTTTATTTATCGAAGCCATTCTGAGATTGTTTTCTGGTGACACGTTGTAACTTCATGATAGTGATAAATTTGAGTCAATATATTTCACCTTTATTTATGAAAAAATCCCAAATTTGCCCCAAAAAATAATTTTCATAATTTTATAAATATCATTTTATTTTTTTAGGACATTAAAAGACTTAGAATTTTAGAAGCAATTCTTAAAACTTTTAAGAAAATTTCCAAAACCCACTTTTTAAGAACCAGTTCAGGTCTGAAGTCACTTTGTGGGGCTTACATAGTGCAAACCCCCCCCCCCATAAATAATCCTATTGTAGAAACTACACCCCTCAGGTTATTAAAAACTGATTTTACAAACTTTGTTAGCCCTTTAGGTATTCCACAAGAATTAAAGGAAAATGGAGATGACATTTCCAAATTTCACTTTTTTGGCAGATTTTTTATTTTAATCCATTTTTTTCTTTAACACATCAAGGGTTAACAGCCAAACAAAACTCAATATTGATTATCCTGATTCTGCGGTTTACAGAAACACCCCACATGTGGTCTTAAACTAATATAAGGGCACACGGCAGGGCGCAGAAGAAAAGGAGCGCCATAAGGTTTTTGGAAGGCAGATTTTGCTGGACTGGTTTTTAGAATCCATGTCTCATTTAAAGCACCCCCCTGATGCACCCTTACAGTAGAAACTCACAAAAAGTTTTTAATTGCTCTATATTATGTTTTTTGTGAGGCAAGGTAACCAAAAAAGGCTTTTTTAGCACCATTTTTATTTTTTACAAAATTCATCATAAATCATGTGCTATTTTTATAGAGCAGGTTGTTATAGACGCAATGATATCAAATATGTCTACTTTGTTTGTTTGCTTCAGTTTTACATAATAAAGCATTTAAAAAAAATTAAATGTTAAAATGTTTTAGTGTCGCCATTATTTTTTATTTTTTTCTGACGATCGTCTTGTGCAGGGGCTCTTTTTTGCAGGAAGAGTTGACGTTTTTATTGGTACCATTTTTGGGTACGTATGACTTTTTGATCATTCATTATTACACTTTATGGGGCAAGGTGACCAAAAAATTGGTTGTTTTAGCACAGTTTTTATTTATTTATTTTTCCAGCGTTCACCTGAGGGGTTAGGTCATGTGACATTTTTATAGAGCAGATCGTTACGGATGTGGAAATACCTAATATGTATACTTTTTATTATTTATCTAAGTTTAACACAATAATAGGATTTTTGAAACAAAAAAATATATGTTTTAGTGTCTCCATCGTCTGAGAGCCATATATTTTTTTATTTTTTGACCGATTGTCTTAGGTAGGATCTCATTTTTTGCGAGATGTGGTGACGGTTTGATTGGTACTATTTTGGGGGGCATATGACTTTTGGATCGCTTGGTGTTGCACTTTATGAAATTTTAGGCAACAAAAAATTGCTTTTTTAGCACTGTTTTTACTTTTTAAAAAAATTATAGAGCTGGTTGTTACAGACATGGCAATATGTGGAAATATGTCAAATTTTTTATTTATTTATTTCACTATAACACAATAAAAGCATATTGCTTGGTGTTGCACTTTTCGTGATGTAAGGTGACAAAAATGGCTTTTTTGACAGTTTTTTTTTAATGGTGTTTATCAGATGGGCTACGGATGCGGTGATACCTAATATGTGTGTTTTTTCCTTTTTTTCTATTTTTTATTATAAAATCAGGGGAAAGGGGCATTTTTTTTCTTTTTTTACTTGAAACTTTATTTGTGTCCCACTCTGGGAATTTAACTTAATACATCGGTATTATAAAACATTGCCTGTTAGTGTATTACACAGAGTAATATACTAGCAGGTTGCCTAGCAGATCCAGCCTGGGGCTGGATCTCCTCAGCCCTCATAGAAGGCAGGTCCCGATGTCGTGCAAGGCATTGGGCAGCCTGTGCATGTCACCCGGCTGCCTTCTCACACATCGGGTTCCCACCACAGCGGTGTGGGGACCCAGTGGGCTCCCTCACCTGCCGCAATTCCTTTCTATGCCGCAGTCAGTGCTGACTGTGGCATAAAAGGGGTTAATTCGCCGGCATCGGCTTTTACAGCGATTCCGGCGGATACAGCAGGGGCCCGGCTATCAGGGACTGCCGAGCCCCTGTAGTGTTCTGGGGCGCACCCCTCCCGGTGCCCGTCCGATCACCATGCCGTAATAGTATGTCAAAATGAGGCAAGTCACTTGGCGCCATGACGTATATTACGTCATATGTCGGGAAGGGGTTAAGCTCTTTACCACATTAGTGAATAGAATCAGAGTGATAGTGACATATATAGCAATGGTTAAAAACATGGTTGATGGTGTAACAAACAGTCTGTTTAAAAACACACTGCCCAGTCACTTTTGTTATGCTTATTAAAATATGGTTCAAACTCTTGTTATTAAAAATATTAGAAACTCCATCATGTGTTTTACAGTTGAAAAGCAATACTAAAAAATAATCATATATATCATCCTCAAGACGAGTAAGGAAAGCGTAGGGCAATCAAAATTGCACGGTACATAAATGTCAGATAAAAAAAGTTAAAACCAACCAACTAACAGACAGACAAGGACTGGACGTGGAGGGGTGAGGTGAGGAAGGGGAGTAGTGAGAAATGGAATAGTGACCATTTCATGGCACCTGAACAAGGAGGATACCCTTGTTTAGCCAGTCATAAACTGTAGGAGATCTCCGAAACTGAAGCCAAGGTGACCAAACCTTTGTAAAGGTAGAGGTAATGTTGTGGTCTTCAGCTCTAAGCTCTTCCATACGGACAAAGACACCCACTGCCGACACCCAAGTTATCCTGTGTAAAGTCTTAGTTGATCTCCATCTACGTGGGATTATTTGTCACATTGCTAAAATAAAAAGTCTAAGGCCCCATGCACACGGCCGTTGTTCACGGCCGTGTGCGGGCCGTGGAACCGCGGCCTGGATCCCTTCCTGTGAGCTGGAGCGCACGGCGTCACTGGTTGCTATGACGCCGTGCGCTCCCTGCTGCCGCCGCAATACAGTACTACACTGGTATGATCTATACCAGTGTATTACTGTACTGTGCCGGCAGCAGGGGGCGCACGGCGTCATAGCAACCAGTGACGCCGTGCGCTCCAGCTCACAGGAAGGGATCCAGGCCGCGGTTCCACGGCCCGCACACGGCCGTGAACAACGGCCGTGTGCATGGGGCCTTAGTATCACTTTTTTGATATTGGGTCCTGGGAACATGCACTATAGTACAATCTCAAGCAAGACAGGTATTGAAGACCAGCAAAGGAAGTTTTGTAAAGAAAAAAATCTCTTGCAATAATAGGGCCACACCTTGGCATTCCCACTAAATATGCAGTATCGTCCCCACTGCAGAAGGGCAGCACCAACAGGTGTTAGGTACTGATCGATAAAATAGGCAAAGTTTTGCCGGGTTTCTATAGCACCTCTTTCTTGTAGTTAAGTTCTTGTAGATACACTGACAACTTGTGAGTCAGTAATAGTTATTTGTGCCATTCTTCTATGGTTAAACTGGAGCCCGATTCTCTATCCCACTAAGATAAGTATTGGAGAACAGAGGGTAAGGCATTGATTGCCCCATCCCCCATCTCCTCAGTGAAAAATATATTATAAGGCCTCATGCACACGACCGTGGTGTGTTTTGCGGTCTGAAAATCGCGGATCCGCAAAACACGTGCGCTTTACGCAATTTTAGAACGGCGCGGACAGCCTTCAATATAAATGCCTATTCTTGTCTGCAAAGCGCAGACAAGAATAGGACATGTTATTTTTTTTAGCGGGGCCACGAAACGGAGCAACGAATGCGGACAGCACACGGAGTGCTGTCCGCATCTTTTGCGGCCCCATTGAAGTGAATAGGTCCGCATCCAAGCCGCCAAAACGGCGGCTCGGATGCTGACCCAAACAACGGCCGTGTGCATGAGGCCTAAATCAGAGAAATAGCATGTCTGGGAGAAGATAAAGTAGATCTACACAACTTTTCAAATCAAGATATAGAACTATAGAGCTGCGATCCAGGTGCCAAGGAGAAGAGGAAATTGTAAACTTATGCCTTTTTAAAATTCGAATTATACCATGAATTGTCTCAGCAAATCAAATTTTTCCAGAAATTATGATCGAAATAAATTTGTTTAGCTTCGATTCGCTCAACACTAAATATGACCAACAGGGCGAACATCAAAAAAGTACTCCATCCCCGGCATATAGAAAGTGGGTGTAGGAATTTTACTCTCTATATTGAAATAATATAATACACTATTGGAGGGGACCACACACTAGCTACAGTATGAGTTTGAAAATCTTTAATCTCCCCCTCCCCCAAGAACTGGGAAAACTGATACAACCTATAATGACCCCCAAAAAAGATTGAGAAAGCTTGCTGACACCTATAAAGCCCCTAAAGAACGGGGAAAGCTGAGTGACAACCAATAATCGCTACAGCTGGAAAAGATGAGTAAAAACCTCTCTACTCCACCCAAGAACTGGGAAAGCTGAGCAACAACCTATTACACCTATTAAACCCCCCAAAGCTATTCTCATTCCATAGTCATAGGCTCTGTTCTAAGCTTCTGCCAGCAGTTCCTGCAGATTTGACAAAGAGATTAGTGCAGCATGCAGAATTAATTTGTCTTTCATAATGACAGACACCACATTCGGACCCATGTTGAATAACTACTACTATTTAAGTTACATTCCACACTACCAACCATACAGGATAATAATAGAAGAAAACGTAAGGCAGCTCTCACCTGCAGTAGTAAAATCACCAGAGGTGCACGGATGCCGCTCCTGGATGCGGTATATACAGTAAGAAAAAGAAGAAAATCCAGCTCTCTCGACGTTTGTCATGAGGAAGGACCCATATTTCTCTGAGGTCTGAAACGCGTTGACTGCTATTTGTACACCTGTATGGATTTTAAACTTGCTGGATTAAAGTTTTTCATTTTTTCACCGGAGAGAGCTGGATTTTCTTCTTTTTCATACAGGATAATACAGCACTACATGCCTCTTACATACAGTAATATCTCCTCTGATGTAATTTTCTCTTTCCTCATCTTCTCCATCCAGACTAGACCCCAAAGATGACTTCTTTCAGCCATGTCTTGTCTCTTCAGAGTTTGACATACATGCAACTGTTTCCCACCTTCTAAACACCCATGATGCCAACCCTTTATGTGTGCCAGTACAGAAAATGCCCCCTTATAATGTGTGCCTGTACGAAAATGGCCCCTTCTAAAGTGTGCCAGTACATTAAAAAAAACTTTAGAATGTGTGGCAGTATAAAATGCCCCTTATAATGTGTTCTAGTACAAAAAATGTCACTTTATGTGTGCCAGTAAAAAAAAGTGCAGCATGGAACACGATGAACAGGAAGATAGTGACAGTTGAATCATTGGGCCGGAGATAAATAGCCACTGTCAGCGATGGCAGATCTATTAATTGTCATTAGGCAGAAATGTGTAGAAATCCTCACATAGCCATATGCCTGAATCATTTTGAGAGTAGTAATGTTTTGGGCACTTGTGTAGGACAATTTTGAACGCTAGGGTGGAAAGACAGCACCTGGCACACTAAAACCGTCTTTGTGATGACACAGAAGGCCAGTTTCAGCCACTGCCTCCAAGAAGTCTATGAGATCATAGAACAGGGTATGTACCCAAGAAGGGACACAGTCCAGGTACAACTAATTCTAGTTGTTCAGGAGGGGCATGTCTGTTAGCTGATGTGCATCAGGTTGTTGTCACAGTGGAAAAAAACTGTCTCATCATAAATTGAACTAGCTGCTGCAGCTTCTGCTACCTGTTGAAGTACAGACAGTGGGAGAGTGGTGGCTAAAATGTTGGTGAAAAAGCGGAACTGCACCACACTTGCCGAGCAAGAGATTTTTCACGGACAGTTGGCAAGAAGTACTACTGCCTGATGAATTAAATTTTGGTGAAGGTGCATTATGATGCAACATTTGGAGAATTTTACGGACAACTGACGAGCATTATGAATGTCAACGAGTGAAGATGTAGAACTGTGCCATATATTGAGAACAATGACTCATTTTATATACAGCTGGCTGGAAGTTCGAATGCCATAGACAAGAATCAAATTTGAATATACATTTTGGCGAAGGAGCAAAACTGCAATCACAGCAACCTGGGCAGATAGGAGTTCAGCTTGCTCACAAATGTTTTGCTGGGCGTGTAGAGTTGTTTTGTGGCCACACATTTCATTATTGATGACTAGGGGTGAGCAAATCGACTTCGGATGAAACATTCAAAGTCGATTTGCATAATATTTCATTTGAATACTGTACGGAGCGAGTGCTCCATACAGTATTAGAATGTATTAACTCCTATGAGCCAAAGTTATTACTTCACAAAGTCTTGCAAAACTTTGCATAATAACTTCATAAATCAATTTCTACTGTAAAAAAAAAACATTTCGCAAAGTAATAACTTTGGCCTATAGGAGCCAATACATTCTAATACTGTACGGAGCGCTTGCGCCATACAGTATTCAAACAAAGTATTATGCAAATCAACTTCGGATGTTTTATTCACTCATCTCTATTGATGACTTATGACAGGAGGAGTCTGAGTGGGAAAAGAGGTAAATGATGAAACGGAGGCTTACATCATGTCTAATAGACCAGTAAATATCCTTCATCCTGACAAGCTATGAGGCCGAGTGCAAGGTATTATGGGCAAGCCTGCTGGCCAGGGCTCGTCCCAGGGTCATGTAATTCTCCATCTTTGCTGCCATGTTTCCAAAACTAGTGTACTAAATAAAGTATAATGGAAAGGCACCTTTTTGCATGATTCGTCTGAATTGAATCTCCAAAATGTCAGCTTCGCTTGGAAGTAAGTAGAATTTTTGGTAAATCTGTAACTAATCCAGTTTGTGTATAAATTCTCTCATCTCTAGTAATTTCCTATTCTGTGGTTAGGTAATACTTTTTTTTGTGACAAAACCCATTTAATGTTGGTTCCTTTGTAAATTCATTTTGTCCAGGAATACCCAGAATGTGGGTTTGCATTCACATTGGTCATACTTGACATCATTGTTAAAATAAATAATTATAAATATGTAGAACGTGCGAACCTATGTTAATGCTGCAGAAAAGTTACATTTTATTATTTTTTGGCCTTGATATTACCATGTACAAGTTCCAATAAGAGGTGACACCTATGTCAGCGTTAGTAATTATGTAAAACATTTTTCCCTAAGGACAATCTCTTGTTTAGGTATGTCTCAACCTGCCATTTCTTATGTGCTCTGGACTCAACAAGGCAGATAGGATTGCCACCTTTCTCAACAAAAAAAAGGGGTGAAAATGAGTAAAGTTCTTGAAATTTGTTTTCTGTCCGATTTGACAAATGTTATAAAAATAAAATGATTTGTGTCCGAATTGATTCTACACAAATCAAATATTAGAAACCATACAAATATGTTACAATATTGCTGACCAGTGGTGTTTAACCCCTTCCCCACCCGTTCCATACATGTATGGCGCAGCGAGAAGTGTCTTCAAAACCTGGTCACCATGCCTAATCGCACGGTGACCAGGGTAATATAGTTGCTCTGCCAAGAAAGCAGCTATCTTAACTAAAGGCTCAGGGAGATTTTATCCCTCCCCCCCCCCCCCCCCCCTGCAGCCCCTATCTTAGGAATTAGACAATCAATGGAGACTGGACAAACAGAACTCTGACACTCGAAAAACCAGCCAGGGGGCTGCAGGAGGTTAGGCATGGAACGCCAAACACAGATTTCCACAGCCTAACCTCCGGCAGCCCCCTGACTTTGAGTGCTACAACACACCAGCAAATGGCAGCACAACAGCAGCAGAGGGAACAGGAAGAAACCCTCTGCAAGCCACTATTCTAGCTTGTGACTGCATGCAGAGAGGTTCTATGGCACTATGCTGTTGATTGGCTCGCTAGGATTTGCAGTGCACCACCACTGCGTTCTTCAGTGCTTCTGTTCCTGGAAAATAAAGAAAAGAAAAGAAGAATTTATTAGAACTTCTACAGCAGTTCCATCCAGATCCCTATATTGTACCTCTAATCCCCAATCCTCGAAAAAAACTAAGAAATAGTAGTTAGGGATATACTGTATATATATATATATATATATATATGTGTATATATATATATATATATATATATATACATACTAGCAAAAGAAGTCCCGGCTTCCCATGGGTATATTTCATCTATTTCATTTAATGTTTCTGTGTCGTTAAAAGATATCGACAGTATCCCCCATAACAGTGACCCCCACCCCTTAACACTGATCCCTCCACAGTACTCCGCCTCCTTAAAATGGGATCTTCACAGCAGCCCATCCTCTTAACTTTGACCTTCAAAGCAACCCGCCTCTTTAACAGTGAGTTTCACAGCACCCCACTCCCTTGACAGTGATCTCCTCAGAGACCCGTCACCTTAACAATGACCTCTACAGCATCCCGCCCCTTAACACTTACCTCCATAGAGGACCGGTCCCTTATCTGTGACCTTCAATGTTCCCTGCCCTCTTAACAGAGACCTCCACAGCACCCGTCCCTTTAACAGGACCTCCACAGTACCCCGCTCCCTTAACAGTGACCTTACAGTGCCCTGCTGCTTTAACAGTAACCTCTGCAGCAGTTGCCCCTTTAATAGTGGCCCCTGCCCCCTTAACAGTGACCTCCACAGTGTCCGCCCCTTTAACAGTGACCCTCACAGCGGCCTGCCCCTTAACAGTAACATCCACAGTGAACACCCCTTAGACAGTGACCTCCACAGTTCCTGCCCCTTTTACAGCGACCTCCACAGCAGCTGCCCCTTTAATAGTGACCCCCTACCTCCTTAACAGTGACCTCCACAGCTCCCTGCCCCTCTAATGCTAGGGCTACATGACGACATGTGTCACGCAACATTTTGTCTTAACAATTTTTATAATGATGGGCTACGGTGTCACACTGCAACATGCGGCATGCTGCGACTGTGACACTACAGTCGCAAAAAATCCATCCAAAATGAATTTTTCTGCGACTGTCGCATTGCAGTCGCAGCAGGTTGCATGTCGCAGTGCAACACCATAGTCTATCATTATAAAAATTGTTGCGTGACATTGGTGTGACATCAATGTCGCACGACACATGTGGCAGTGTAGTTGCGCCCTATGTGTCGTGAGATTTATTGTCGCGCGACACATGTCATCGTGTGGCCCTAGCCTAGAGCTGACCTACAGGAGTGAAGAAAAATGGCTAGGTTGTTATGGAAACCTGGAGTAAAACTGTGTGTATGTGGAGACTCACGCTGGGTTCAGACCTGAGCGTTCTGAAAGGAGCGCTCTGTATGTGCGATTGTACCGGCGTTTGCAATCGCGCATACAGAGACAAGCGAACGCCCATTGTCGCACGTTCCCGAAAGTCTATGTAAGGGAACATGCGACGAGATGCCCCAAAGAAGCTCATGTACTTCTTGGGGCGTCGGGCGTTTTACAGCGCGATCGTACGAGCTGTAAAGCGCCCAGGTGAGAACCATTCCCATAGGGAATCATTGGTTTCTCCTTGTTGAGCGTTTTACAGCGCGTAGGAATGCGCTGTAAAACGCTCAGGTGTGAACCCAGCCTAAGAGCCTGCAAGCTTCTATTGGCTGATAAGGGACTTGTGACCGTGTGTATGGCAGTTGGGATATGAAGAGAAAGACTTACAGGCTTGTATTGGCTAATGCAGGTAATTTTTTGGGAATATCTCAGATATATATTGTGATACCAATGCAGGATTCATGATGGAAGGGAGGTTTATTTCTCCAAGATCCCTCTCCTATGTGAAGTAGCAGGTGGAAGACTCTCACCTGTGAGGTATTGAATGAAGCAGCACAGAGGGTGGGGATAAAACAGTACTAGAAGTGTCAGTCAGTCTATTTCTGCCTGTGGAAACAGAACGTCTGTGAGTGAGCAGGTAGACAGGGATGTCATACATATAGTAAGTGCTGGACAGGCTAGGTTTTCTTTTGCTGTTTTGTTATGTTTGTTTGCATCATTATGAATAAACCTTGCTACAAGTCAGCTTAAAATGTATTTCTCGGCTTTTGGTCTGAACAGACAAGTTTCCTTTGACCCCAGCAAAGGCTATCCAGAGAATAAACCCTATATATACACTCACCTAAAGAATTATTAGGAAAACCTGTTCTATTTTTCATTAATGCGATTATCTAGTCAACCAATCACATGGCAGTTGCTTCAATGCATGTAGGGTTGTGGTCCTGGTCAAGACAATCTCCTGAACTCCAAACTGAATGTCAGAATGGGAAAGAAAGGTGATTTAAGCAATTTTGAGCGTGGCATGGTTGTTCGTGCCAGACGGGCCGGTCTGAGTATTTCACAATCTGCTCAGTTACTGGGATTTTCACGCTCAACTATTTCTAGGGTTTACAAAGAATGGTGTGAAAAGGGAAAAACATCCAGTATGTGGCAGTCCTGTGGGCGAAAATGCCTTGTTGATGCTAGAGGTCAGAGGAGAATGGACCGACTGATTCAAGCTGATAGAAGAGCAATGTTGACTGAAATAACCACTCGTTACAACTGAGGTATGCACCAAAGCATTTGTGAAGCCACAACACGCACAACCTTGAGGCGGATGGGCTACAACAGTAGAAGACCCCACCAGGTACCACTCATCTCCACTACAAATAGGCTACAATTTGCACGAGCTCACCAAAATTGGACTGTTGAAGACTGGAAAAATGTTGCCTGGTCTGATGAGACTCGATTTCTGTTGAGACATTCAAATGGTAGATTCTAAATTTTGCGTAAACAGAATGAGAACATGTATCCATCATGCCTTGTTACCACTGTGCAGGCTGGTGGTGGTAGTGTAATGGTGTGGGGGATGTTTTCTGGGCACACTTTAGGCCCCTTAGTGCCAATTGGCTATGGTTTAAATGCCACGGGCTACCTGAGCATTGTTTCTGACCATGTCCATCCCTTCATGACCACCATGTACCCATCCTCTGATGGCTACTTCCAGCAGGATAATGCACCATGTCGCAAAGCTCAAATCATTTCAAATTGGTTTCTTGAACATGACAATGAGTTCACTGTACTAAAATGGCCCCCACAGTCACCAGATCTCAACCCAATAGAGCATCTTTGGGATGTGGTGGAACGGGAGCTTCGGGCCCTGGATGTGCATCCCTCAAATCTCCATCAACTGCAAGATGCTATCCTATCAATATGGGCCAACATTTCTAAAGAATGCTATCAGCACCTTGTTGAATCAATGCCTCATAGAATTAAGGCAGTTCTGAAGGCAAAAGGGGGTCCAACATCGTATTAGTATGGTGTTCCTAATAATTCTTTAGGTGAGTGTATGTAGAGCTAGTGTTCTACTGCAGTAGAGTTGTACACTGCAGTTTTTGAATGGACGCACAAAAGTTGTACTTGAGTGCATACTGCAACTGCTAAGCACTGATAAAACCATATATTTTACTGATCGTGTCTGCTCACTTTTCTGTTCAGGCTTTTTGTGTGTACAAAGGGCACAGAAGGCAAGGAGCGCCATATGGTTTTTGGAGGGCAGATTTTGCATTTGAAGAGACCCGGAGGTACCCCCACAGTGAAAACCCCAAAAAAGTGACCACATTTTGTAAACTACACCACCCAAAGATTTTTAAGGTTTTAACAATTGGGGTCTTACTGTATTCAGGAGAAAATGAGTAGCAAATTGTGGGTGGATATTCTCCTGTTATCTTTTGTGAAAAAAAAAATTGGGGCCTAAAGCACCATTTTCAAATTTTTCATTTTTACACCTAAGTATTAAACTACTTAGGTGTAAAAATGAAAAATTAGAAAATGGTGCTTTAGGCCCAAACTTTTTTTTTCACAAAAGATAACAGGAGAATATCCACCCACAATTTGCTACTCATTTTCTCCTGAATACAGTAAGACCCCAATTGTGGTCGTAAACTGTTATTTGGGGATACACCAGAGCTCAGAAGAGAAGGAGCGGCATCTAGATTTTCTAACATGGAATTTTCTTTCATGGTTTTTAAGAGTGATATTTTAAAAAAAAAAATTGTTGAATGAGCTGTGTTAGGGCTTATTATGTGAGGGACAAGCTGTAATTTTTATTGGCACCGTTTTGGGGTACATTTGGCTATCTGGTTGCTTTTTATCAAATTTTTTTACACTTAGAAAAAAATGTTTTTGCATTGCCATTTTCTAAGAGCCTTTTTTTTACATTTTTATGGCTATAGTCTTGTGTGAGGGCTCTTTTTTTGCGGGAGGAGGTGACATTTTATTGTTACCATTTTGGGGTACATACGACTCACTTTTTGTGAGGGGACTAAAAAAAGCTGTTTGGTGTAATTTTTCTATTTTACACCGTTCACTTGATGGGGTAGATCATGTGATATTTTTGTAGAGCCAATTGTTACGGATCCTGCGATATCGAATATGTCTATTTTATTTTTTTTCTACAATTTTCACAATAAGAGCATAAAAAAAAAAAAATCATGTTTTTGTGTTGCAATTTTCAAAGAGCCATATTATAGAACCATACTATTTTTACTTGTGTAGGATCTCATTTTTTGCTACATGAGGTGACGTTTTTATTGCTACCATTTTGGGGTACTTAGGAAGTTTTTTGATTAATTAACACTGTTTTTTATGAGTTGAGCTCACTACAAAAAACGGTTTTGGCGCAATGTTTTTTTTTTTTTTTCACCTGATGGGGTAGATCATATGATATTATGTCAGAACTGGTCAGTGTGGACGCGGTTATACTAAATATGTCTTTTTTTTCTTCTGTTTTTAACATTTTTTAAATAAAGCATTTGGGGGATTTTTTTTTTCATATGAAACTTTTTATTACATTTTTTTTTATTTTACACTTTGTGCCCCACATAATACATACAAGACCTCTGGGTGAATTTTAAGTTCATTTTATTTATTTTTTAAACTATTGACTTCTCCTGTAACTGGGGCTGAAATAGTAGCCCCAGTTACAGGGGAAATACACCCCCCAGATAGGCTGCACAGAACTATACTATGCTGTACAGCCTCAGTGCAGGGTAGATCGTGGTCTATGGAGGACCTGACAGCTCCTGCACTCATCGGGCCCGGCAGTCATATGACCACCAGGCTGGGACAGGAAGTGGCAGATGGCTTCCTCAGCTGCATACAAAGTGCTCCTTCAGCGCTGTGTATGCAGCGATCTAAAAGGCAGGGACACCCAGGAACTGTCCCTGCCTTCTCTCTGGGGTGCCCTGCTGTCACTGTCACCCCGGCTCGGCAGCTGCACCATTAGCGTGCAGCCTCCATCTCTGAAAGGATGTTCCAGAAAGTCCATTTAGAGATAAATCCGACCGCCCAGGACGTTTATAGTCAATGGGCGGTCGGGAAGTGGTTAAAGAATGAGGCCAGAAATGGAGAATATTTTCACAAAAGCAGGAGCTCTGAAATGTGCTTCCTCTCCTTTCTGTATCTGCACAAGAACTCCCCCTCTCTGGCAGAAAGCGGGACCAGCCTACTCCTAACAAGAGGGGAGTAACAGGGTTGGTAACCTTGTTCCTGCCAAGCTTTTGCCATCCATATTTCCCACTGGAAGTTAAGACCAAATAACATACAACATACATTACAATACATTATATACAATAAAACAACAATTGCAGGTCTGGGGTACTGCACTTACTGCATCCACTGCTCGATCAAGGTTACTACCTCTATGTCGATAACTATTATATGAGTATTCCACTGTATAAGTCAGTAACTTTCAGAGGTATTGTAGCTTGCAGCACACAAAAAATGCACACAAAAGTCAGAGAGGCCTTCCTAGATCTCTGCTAGGGCATCCACTCAGAAAGGGCGAAAACAGGGCTTTCCTCCATGAGGACATGTTATTGGTTAGGTACAAGGACAAGAGGAATGTCCTTGTACTGACCACGGTTCAGACTAACATCCTCTGTCCCTGTACAAGGTACCACTACCCGGCTCGGACTGGCCAAAGGGGTACTGGTGAATTCCCCGGTGGTTTCCTGAGCAAAGTGGCACATAACACAGTAGACTTACTGCACTACATACATATATTCAATTTATAGCACCTCAACCTGCCTATTCATACAAAAAACTTTATTAAAGAAAGTACCCAGTTTATCATTATAGACACAATCAGATAACTGAGATTACTTCTAGGTATAGAGGAAAGCTATAAAGTATCCTCTTTTCCCCAGGACCTACATTCTCAAAGTTGCTGCAAGGACCACCCCCCCCCCCCCCCCTCATATTCTATCATCTGGTAGCATCTTGCTGCTGTTTGAGCAGGTAATATTTGAATGTATCCGTACAGTGGGCCCCCAAAAT
The DNA here is from genome assembly GCF_014858855.1 of Bufo gargarizans. Lineage (NCBI taxonomy): Eukaryota > Metazoa > Chordata > Amphibia > Anura > Bufonidae > Bufo > Bufo gargarizans. The sequence continues at coordinate 357,447,525 of NC_058081.1, forward strand.
AAATGTTAGTGGTGAGCCCTAGGCACCCTAGTCCGACACTGGGCCCACCTTCTGTTCAACACGTGTGCAGGGCTGGTACAGCCTCTTTGGAGAAGTAATGACAGCTTGGGACTCTCCACCTTGGCTCGGCACAAGCCATTAGTTCTCTGAAAGGTGCAGAGTCAACCACATGGAAAGCAATTTGTCCAGCAGCACACATTCAGCTTCTGACTGGGTGAGTACATGCATACTGTTGTCTTTTTTCAATCACCTCAGTGATTGCTGACAAAACTAGTGACAAGGAGTAGGAGGAGAAGAAGCAGGAGCATCAGTACCAGTAGATGATGGGAAGGAAACACAGCTCCTTTCTCCTGAGGTAGTGGAGCCTTGACTGCTTGACAGGGCTGGTTTTAGACAAAATGTGGCCCTGGACAAAATCAAAAGTGGGGCCCCAAATCTTGTAATAATATACTAACAACACAGTTACATTCTGTTGATTCCGGCCCTCCCTCACAGATTTACACCCAATAAAGCCCCTCTCACAGTTCTTTACCCTCATGGCCCAAGAATATGCCACATGCCTCCTCCCTCACAGGAATGAGTTCCCCTTCCTCATAAAAAGCTGCAGCAATGGAGTAGGTCGTCATACAGCATGTACCCCAGGACCCTCCCTCACATGGCCCTTGCAGGCATACACAATCCGTCTCTCCAAAAGTACCTGCACAAACTCCAGTGTCTGTGCAGAAAGAAAGTTCTGTCCTATAAACATTTGGTCATGTGACCATTAACCCCTTCCCGACATCCACCTTAAATGTATGGCACATGTTGGGTCTTTTAGGATGGTGCCCACTCTGGAGCAGAGCAGTGCCATAGCACCCGGATGCCTGCTGTTTCATACAGCAGGTACCTGAGGTTAATGTCAACGATCTGCAGTATTGCTGACTTGGACATTTAGGCACTCAGATGCCATGGTCAAATATTGCCACGGCATCTGGGAGTGTTAAAAAAGCGCAGGCTTTCTTATAGAGGTGCGCTTCTACCGCAGAGAACGGGGAAAGCACCCTGTTCTAATAATGGGCAGTCTGTACTAGGCTTCCAGGCTCATTATTAGTATATTCCATCAGGCCACTAGGTGGCAGCACTGAACTGTGATACAGTTATTTCTATACAGATTAATTAAGCAATTTCCATTATTCTGTATAAGTTGCAATCTGATGATTGCAAGCTGTGGTCCACTTGGGGACCTAAAATATTGAAGTATAAAATAGCCCATATGGCGAATGGCGTAACAGAAAAGAATAAAAAAGACTGATTCGCCGTTTTTTCAAAGCAGGAGCTCTGTACAGTATTAGAATGTATTGGCTCAGATGAGCCAAAGGTTTTGCTTGGTAAAGTCTTGCAAGACTTCGCACAATAACTTCATAAATTTATTTGAACTGTAAAAAAAACCACATGTCCTGAACTTCGGTTCGGCTCCAAGTGGTACCATAAAGTATTAGAACAAAGTTTTATGCGAATCGACTTTGGATGTTTCATCTGAAGTCGATTCCCTCATCCATAATAGTAACATAGTTTATAAGGGTGAAAAAAGACATCTGTCCATCCTGTTCATGGCAGCTTCTATGGCAACTACAGTAGGTTTGAAGCCAGAACTATTCAATTGTAGTTTTGCCAGAAAGTAGTTTAAAAGAGGTCAGCAACTATGGCAGTCCCAGCATGCTCCATTCACTTCTAGGGAGTTCTGAGAACAGTTGGGCATCTGGGTATGGAACAACTGTGTCAACCAACAAATTTGACTTTGAACTACCCTAAGGGCATTATCCTAGCAGTTCTCTGGTTTTCACCCTTTAAACCCAATACAAGCATCTGGACTGCAGGAGCACACCAGGCCTTTACCTTCTAGAGTAGTCTCTGTGTGATTGACCGCTGACCCACTGTGGTCAAGAGACTGGTGCAGAGCACCCAGGGATCAGACAAAATAGTAGTCAAGGAAAGGTCAAGGTAAGGTCAGGCTGAGCATGTGCTACAGATGGAGCAGGGTTAGCACTCCAGCTCTTAACTCAAATTTCTTACCTCATCGCGTTATCTTGAGACAAAAGCCATTGAAAAGCAATTAAAGGTGTTTGCTTAAATTAGATAACACAACTCAGAAATCTCAGAAAACAGGAGTGCTAACTCTACTCTATTCGTACATGGTAAATGGTTTGAGGTCAGGGCAGGCAGGGAAAGGTCAATATAGAGTTCAGGCACAGGTTAGGTCGAGCAATAGAGGGTTAAAATCCAGTAAATGGGCAGACAACAGAGATGGCACACCCTCTCGAGAACTTAGCAAGCTATGGAACCTACTGCTCAGGCACCCTCCCACAGAGCAAGGTGCCTTAAGTACCCCAAGGTAGCCAGTTATAGTCTGGAGCAGATTAGGGTACATGCAAACATGGTGGACACAGAGCAATTACAGTGGATGGAACCTCTGGTAAGGGGATAAAGAAACCTGGGACCGATGAGTGTTGCAGTGGCCTCAGGCTATCCTTGTAACAGCAAGTGTGCATGCTGTAAGTTGTCATTTCATAACAGCTAAAGTGACGGAGGTTGCTGACCCCTGGAGTATAACATTCAAGGATTAAGCAGCAGGGGAGGAGAAACTGGGGGAACATTAAAGATTGTTGAGGTGCAGGAAGCACCATATATTACAATTACTTGCTGATTTTTGTCCAAGAACTCAAGATATGTTGCAAGCCTTGGAGTAGCGGAGCAGAGGATGGGAGTGGTAGTTTCTCTGGCTGCAATAACTATTCACAATGGCAATCCTCACACCAATGCTCCATAGCAATGATAAGAGGGAGCACCTTTTTCTCCCTTGGTGCATACCCTGATGTTGGGGCCCCTGTTTGATGGTAATTGGGCTGCCCCCTGTTAGTGATGGACAAACATCGATGGCTACAATTCGCGATCACGCAAACACGATCAAATGTTTGCGAACTGCAATTTTGTGGCGGACCCCATTCACTTTAATGGCAGGCGAACTTGAAAAACCTTCAGGTCATTATTGCAGCCACCAAATACTTACAAGAAGTGCACAAATTGTCTCACAACATGGACAGTGACATACCAGAAAGGGATCAATGGCAAAAATTTCCACAAAAAATATGCATTTTAATCAGGAGCCATTTTTATGCATCTTAAAGGGAAACTGTCAAAAATAGGGCCGTCTGGAGCCTAGAAATTTTTTATTTTAGGCCCCATGGGAGTAGAGGCACCAAACATTAGGTATTCACTGGACAGAAAACATCAAGTGGTTATGTGGCTGGAGGTATATTAGACGGTCATTGGATAACCATTTTATTTGAGGCCAGTGGAGTACAGGCCCCAAAAATTATTCATTCAATGTTCAGAAAAGAGCAAGTGATTATGTGGTTGGAGGTATATTAGACGGTCATTAGATATCAATTTTACTGTAGGCCAGTACAAATACATGTCAAATACATATGTTTAAAAGAACTGAAAATATAAAATTTGATTAAAAACATGGCAAACAAAATCCCCCCTCTTGAATAAACCCCAAATGATAATAGGTGAAATTCGATAACATGTGGTCATCACAGGTGTTGAATTCCTCTGAGGCCACAAAAATGATGCATTCACCATACATATAAGATCAAGTGATTATGTGGCTGGAGGTATATTAGACGGTCAATGGATATCAATTTTACTGCAGGCCAGTAGACTACAGGCCCCAAAAATTATTAATTCACCGGACAGAAAACATCAAGTGATTATGTGGCTGGAGGTATATTAGATGGTCATTAGATAGCAATTTTACTGTAGGCCAGTACAAATACATGTCACATACATATGTTTAAAAGAACAAAAAATATAAAACTGTATTAAAAATATGGCTCACAAAATTCCCCCTCTTGAAAAACAAACAAATGATAATAGTTGAAATTCGATAATACGTGGTCGAGACAGGTCCCAAACATTAGGCATTCACCGGACAGAAAAGGCCTTTTATGCCGCTGTATTTACATAAAACAGGGACCAGTATTTGTTCTGAGTGGTGGCGTATATGTGTGGGCTGGCATGAGGAAATTAAATTAAACATGGTCGTCACAGGTGTTGAATTCCTCCGAGATCCATGCCTCATTCATCTTTAGAAATGTGAGGTAGTCCACAGTGTCGTGAGCTAGGTGAGTGCGCTTATCGGTCACGATCTTCCCCCCCCTGCTGCACGGAACATCCTTTTGGACAGGACACTCGACGAGGGGCAAGCCAAGAGTTCCATGGCAAATTGTGCCAGCTCTGGCCACAGGTCAAGCCTGCACACTTAGTAGTCAAGGGGTTCCTCGCTTCTCAGAGCGTCCACATCGGCCGTTAACCCGATGTAGTCGGACACCTGTCGGTCTAGGCGTTCCCCGAGGATGGATACGGAGGGCAGCTGTCGATGGGTTAGCTGCAAGAATGATCTCATATCCGTACTGACCAACACATCTTTAAACCGCCCTCTTCTTGTATGCGCTGTAGGATTGGTACTCGCAACTGATTCTCTATGGGTTGAAATTCCTCTGCCAGCGCCTGGAAATGCTGCATTCTGACAGCTTTCTGTGATGCTGGTAACATGTCTGCCATTTTGTGTTTGTAACAGGGGTCTAAGTACTTTGCCACCCAGTACTGGTTCTTTGCCTTTATGCTTTTTGTACGGGGGTCCCTCTTTAAACATTTGCACTAAATTGGAAGCGGTGGAGCGGCCTGGCTCCTGCTCATCGCCCAGGAGAATGTCGTCCTTGGTCTCCTCCCCCCATCCACGGACAACACCAGGGATCCTAGAAAAATTTGAAGCCTGCTCTTCTTGCTCCTCCTCCTCCCCCCAGGCACCATCCTCCTCTGACTCCTCTTCAGACTCCTGCTGACTTATCTCAGATGGAGTAGCCCCCCCCCGGGAATTCATTCAGCATTGCGACTTCCTCATCTTCCTGCTCCTGCTCTTCAACAGCTTGATCAATGACACAACACAATACACGCTCCAGAAAGAAGGAGTAAGGTACGATGTCACTGATGGCGCCCTGGCGGCGACTGACCAGTTTGGAGATTTCATCAAATTGCCGCAGAAATCTGTATGCATCACACATGAGCAGCCACTGGCGCGAAGAAAGAAAACCAAGCTCCCCAGAACCTGTCCTGTTGCAGAGTTCGTACAGGTAGTCATTAATGGCACATTTTTGCTGGAGCAGACTATCAAGCATATACAAGGTGGAGTTCCAGTGTGTCAGGCAGTCAAAAATCAGACGTTTGATGGGCAAATAGTGTTGCCGCTGAACATCAGCAAGGCGAGCCATGGCATTGTAAGAACTTCTAAAATGACCAGAGATCTTCCTGGTCTGCTGCAAGACATCCTGGACCCCGAGGTGTTTGGCAACGAATCGCTGCATGACTAAGTTCAGGACGTGTGCCATGCACTGTACGTGTTTAATTTTGCCCTGTTTAAGTGCGCTCAGCAGATTGGCACAGTTGTCGCACTCCACTTTTCCAACTGTCAAATTGAGCGGGGTTAGCCACTGATTGGCCTGTGACCACAGAGCTGAAAGCAGAGCAGAAAGCAGTGCAGGACTGGTGTGGCTCTTGGCTTCCAGGCACAACAGTTGCAGCACAGCATGGCAACGTCTCACCTGGCACATCGAATAGGTTCTGGAAAGCTGGGGGGGTGTAGCAGAAGAGGCGGTAGTAGTGGAAAAAGAGGGGTCAGCTGAGGAGGAGAAGTAGGATGGAGTAGGAGGAGAAGAAGCATGCCTGCATGCAATCCGTGGCGGTAGCACCAAATCTACAAGGTTGCCACAGGTTGCATTTTTAAAATACTCCCCTTGTCCAACGTGCGGGGACATTGACTCCTCATTGGATGCAGCAGGACTTCCGCTCCCAGCGTGATGACATCACACGATCACCTCAGGTCCTGCTGCCATCCAGTGAGGAGCGAGTGTCCCCGCTTGTGAAAGAGGTATGGATAACTGTGGGGACTCGAGGATGGGGAAGAAAAGTGAAGAAGCTAAGATGTCTGTGTGTTGCTCTCTGCAGAGACGAGATGCGGCAGAGAGAAGTTGTCTGGACCGAATGTAGAAGATGAAAGAAAAGATCTACATCAGAGGAGACGTCACCTGGAGGCTCTGGATGTGAGAGGTATGTGCTGCTGTATAGTGCTACATGTTTGATAGTGTCTTTGCAGCAAGTAAAGAAAGTGAAATGTCTTTAGTGCTAGTGCGGGCGGTGGGGGGGCGTCAACTGGGGCCATATGCATTGGGGCTTCGGCCCTGGATCTTTTGATACCCTAGCAATGCCCCTGATACACATTATATACACACATATACACACACATATACAGCAGTGCAGTATGCACATTAAACACATAGCACCCACATTATACAGTACATACACACAAACGCATTATATATATACACACACACACACAGAACTTTGCTGGATGCACAGCTGGAACATACACACACATACAGGTCTGTTGCATCTCTTGCTCACACACACAAACACGCTATTATCTTTAATTAAAAAAACATATTTGTGTACACTTACAGCCACAGTATTCTTCTTCCTGTCTGACTCCTCCCACTTGTGACATCACCAAAGGTCCTCAAGCTCCAGTTGGCACTTTCATTTCAATCACTGCACCTTGGAGACCTTCAGGATGGAGAGGACCCAGTCCCCTCCTCTCTTGCCTGCACTAATCACACAGATCAGTGTCAGGTAGAGAGAGAGAGAGGAGTGTGGAGAAACACACCTCTCTTACTGATCCAGCAAAGCACTGTATGAGTGCTCTACCTGATCATTAACCCCTTAGTGACCACCAAAACGCCTTTTTATGGCATTCAGTAAGGGGCTGTAACATAACAGTTATGCTGCTGCTCTAACTGCCTGGACAGGCAGCAGTGCTGATCAAAGCTGTTTAACCCCTTACTTGCCGCGTTCGATTGCATTTGTAAGCGGTTTCAGAAAAAGCAGACTCCCCCTGTCTCCTATCAGCACCCCGCAAACACGATCGCTGGGTGATGATGTCAGTGCTGGCAGGCCAGGCCTCTCTAGTGCAGCCTGCTCGTGAATGTCAGTTGTTCGCATACTCCTCCCCGACAAGCGTCCCCGTCACCATGGGAACGCTTGTGGGTTAGAAAATACCATCGGATCTGAGTTTTCCCTGAGATCGTTGAAGCTCAGATCTGATGGTATATTCTAATGCACAGGCGTTCCCATGGTTACGGGGACGCTTGTCGGGGAGCAGTATGCCAAAGTGGAATAACAGTACACATAAATTACAGTCTATAAGTGTATTTTACGAATATTCGTAATATTGCTCTAACTTCGTCTTTTAGAATATTCGTAAAGACGAAGTTAGAGCAATATTACGAAAATTCGTAAAATACACATATAGACTGCAATTTAGCTAATATAGTGCTATAGTAATTTTTTTAATAATGTATATATTTTCCAAAACTGAAGTTCAGAAGAGGCAAAAAAGATTAGACTAAAGATTATAGCACTATATTAGCTAAATTACAGTCTATATGTGTATTTTACGAATATTCTTAATATTGCTCTAACTTCGTCTTTTCGAATATTAGGATTATTCTAAAAGACAAAGTTAGAGCAATATTAGGAACATTCGTAAAATACACATATTAGCCTAGCCATATTCATACGAACGTTGCCTTATACAGGGGAAAACAAATTGCACGATTAATTTAATCGCATATTATTCGCGATAAATGAAATAATTACGAATATTCAATTTCGACAAATATAATACGAATATTCAATCGAAATATTGCGAAATATCGCGAAATCGAATATGGCACCTCCCGCTCATCACTAATTACGGCTACATAGATAGAAAAATAAAAAAGTTATAGCACTTGGAAGGCGACGATGAAAAAAATGAGAAAAATAAATGTCTGGTCCCTAAGGGGTTAAGGAAGCAGTCAGGGAGGTCTGGCACTGCTGCACCCCCCTGACTGCAGACTATACTTGATAAAAAGTGCATATTATAAACCATAAAATGCGGTAAATAATTGCACTCCCTAACTTTTAACCTTACGATTGTGTACATCTATTTATGTGTCTAGATAAAAATTCTATATTCCGGCAATAATGTGATATTCTGGATTATTTGCACTTATATTGAAATATATACACTGCCCGTCCAACAAAAAAAGTCGCCACCAAAAATATTTTGTTGGACACCTTTAGCTTTGATTACGGCACGCATTCACTGGGGCACTGTTTCGATAAGCTTCTGCAATGTCACAAGATTTATTTCCATCCAGTGTTGCATTAATCTTTCACCAAGATCTTGCATTGATGATGGTAGAGTCCGATTGCTGCGCAAAGACTTCTCCAGCACATCCCAAAGATTCTCAATGGGGTTAAGGTCTGAATATGCACAAAGAAAAGTCCAGCTCACCCAATTATTCCACCACCTGCGTGCACGGAAAAGGCCGGCAAGCCCGTATATTCTTGATATGAAAGCACAATGAAATTCCAGCACTCACGATTTTGGTAGCTAAAATCTTCGTCTTTTATTCAGGCAGTAGACATATAAACAGGACATCCACCCACAAGTGCAGCAACCTTGACGCGTTTCGAACAGTAGTTCTTAGTCGTAACAATGAGCAGTGTCTCCTCTGGCACCTTTATACCAGTCTGTACTAAAATGTAATTGCTTTTCCCCTCCACCTGAGGGGTGGGGGAGTGTAGGAGGCAGGGAACACTTTAACCTCTTGTTTTCCAGGTGAGGCACTGCTCATATGTTTCACAATAGAAAATTCATGCATCTATACAAAGTCACTGATTATTACAAAAATTTGTGTTGAAAAATAACCATTGAATAAAAACAGTGAACATATTAAAATTGTCAAAGAATGTCAATTGTCAGAATAGCATCAGAACACCATATTGGTTATATATAGCCAACTTATTTGTATGGATCCACATATATTAGTGCTGTGTTGCTAATTCTGGCATGGATCCCTTTTCTCTATTACTGCTCTTGATTGAATTGAAAAAATGCATGCATACATAGCTATGATGAAAGGAAATGTGAAAGAACAGGAAAGTCATGAGTTAGTAGAAATACATAAGTTCATTTTTCTTATTGAGGCCATTTGGATGTCTGGTATTCAACTTAAAAATCCAAAAAGCCTCTCTGAGTCTCACTAAACGTTTAAAATCTCCTCCTCTGTTAGGTAATTTCACCTGTTCAATTGCAAAGGCTTTGAAATTGCGCACCTGGCTTTCGTGTTTACTAATAAAATGTTTAGCCGCATTGGATGTGTTCACACTATGCGGATTTTTTATGTAGTTGAGGTGCTCCAGAATTCGGACCTTAAATTTTCTAGTGGTACATCCCACATATAACATGTCACAGGCTATACATTTTATGATATATACCACCCCCATAGAATTACAATTAATATAAGATTTGATTGGATATATGTGTGAATTATTCGCATCGTGAAAAGTTTTGGTATTTACTGCGTATGTACAAGTGCGGCAGCGCAAACTTCCGCATTTAGTGAAACCCTTGTATATAAGCCAGGGATCCCGTTTATATTTGTTTCGATGTATATACAATTCTGGAGCACCTCAACTACATAAAAAATCCGCATAGTGTGAACACATCCAATGCGGCTAAACATTTTATTAGTAAACACGAAAGCCAGGTGCGCAATTTCAAAGCCTTTGCAATTGAACAGGTGAAATTACCTAACAGAGGAGGAGATTTTAAACGTTTAGTGAGACTCAGAGAGGCTTTTTGGATTTTTAAGTTGAATACCAGACATCCAAATGGCCTCAATAAGAAAAATGAACTTATGTATTTCTACTAACTCATGACTTTCCTGTTCTTTCACATTTCCTTTCATCATAGCTATGTATGCATGCATTTTTTCAATTCAATCAAGAGCAGTAATAGAGAAAAGGGATCCATGCCAGAATTAGCAACACAGCACTAATATATGTGGATCCATACAAATAAGTTGGCTATATATAACCAATATGGTGTTCTGATGCTATCCTGACAATTGACATTCTTTGACAATTTTAATATGTTCACTGTTTTTATTCAATGGTTATTTTTCAACACAAATTTTTGTAATAATCAGTGACTTTGTATAGATGCATGAATTTTCTATTGTGAAACATATGAGCAGTGCCTCACCTGGAAAACAAGAGGTTAAAGTGTTCCCTGCCTCCTACACTCCCCCACCCCTCAGGTGGAGGGGAAAAGCAATTACATTTTAGTACAGACTGGTATAAAGGTGCCAGAGGAGACACTGCTCATTGTTACGACTAAGAACTACTGTTCGAAACGCGTCAAGGTTGCTGCACTTGTGGGTGGATGTCCTGTTTATATGTCTACTGCCTGAATAAAAGACGAAGATTTTAGCTACCAAAATCGTGAGTGCTGGAATTTCATTGTGCTTTCATATCAGGGTTAAGGTCTGGTCTCTGTGGTGGCCAATCCATGTGTGAAAATGATGTCTCATGCTCCCTTAACCACTCTTTCACAATTTGAGCCTGAAGAATCCTGGCATTGTCATCTTGCAATATGCCCGTGCCATCAGGGAAGAAAAAATCCATTGATGGAATAACCTGGTCATTCAGTATGTTCAGGTAGTCAGCCGACCTCATTCTTGGAGCATATACCTTTGCTGAACCTAGACCTGACCAACTGCAGCAACCCCAGATCATAACACTGCCCCCACAGGCTTGTACAGTAGGCACTAGGCATAATGGGTGCATCAGAGAGGCGCGAGGTATGAAGGAAAGAGAGATAGGCAGCACTGCCAGACGTCACATGTATTATAATTACCCGGTCCCCAACTACCTGTCTCTTTAACACATTTTGGTGGTGCACAGCCTTGACAGCACGTATGTGAGAATATAGAGAATAATAGAACAGGGGTGGTGGCACTCACCAGCGTTGGTAGATGGTTCCTTTATTCGTATAAAAGATGAACACTTCGGGCTGGAGCATATGGTGTGGTAAGACACAGCTGGAGTCAGCGGCGACGACCGTTTCGCACTAACTTGTGCATCATCAGGCCAGTGACTTAGTAGCGCTCACAGGCGCATCTTATATTCGTCACTGTGTCTGGTTGTCACAGCAACCAGGACGCTTAGACTTCCCTGCAGCTGCCAATACGATCGAGCCCAGCTGAATACAATAACATCTCTACAGCGGCAGAACTGAAGGTTAGATAAACACGCTGAGATCATTTTTATCATTGAGTCCCAACGGACCTACGGCATCAGCTTTTAGGATCCACGTGGATTCGCTCTGCAGGAGTGCGCGTTGTCTGTCCCCACCTCGGGACCTGGATGGCACCTGCTCTATTCCTGCAAAGGAAAGACACTGTGGATAGCCTCCATATTAATTGCGAACATGCTCAATAAGCCTCGTACAACCCTTGCCTGTTTTTAGGGAATATAGATACTCTCCAAACCTCTCAAATAAAGGGTGAATAGTTTTGCCTATATAGAAGGCTCCACATTGGCAGGTAATCAAGTAGACCACATAATTACTGCAAGTAATACATTGTGTAACAGGGTGCGAAACCCCACCAAAAGACAAGTATTTATTTTGGTTGTTATAGTTGCAGAAGGAGCAATTCCCACACTTGAAATTGACCCTGGGTCTCCTTGATGACTGCCAATTGCTAGTCACTTTATTCTTGAACCTACTCTTTACAATTTGGTCTTTTATTGTATGAGATTTCTTGAAGGCTATGAGTGGCCTATTGTTTGCCGCTATCTCCAGGCCTTCTTCATTTTTCAAAATGTCCCAATTATTACAGATGGTATGTTTTGAAACTTGCTGCGAGGCTATATTTGAAGGTAAAAACAAATTTCTCCATTTCTTTATGGGCATATTTCCTTTTGTTGTATAATAACTCTTGTTGAGTGTGGGAGCCTGCTTTTGTTCTGGCTGTGTCTACATCCCTTTCCTTGTATCCTCTATCTAGTAAACTACCATTTTAGTTCTTCTGACTGTCTGTCTGTTGTATCCCTCTTTAGTATTATTTATTCATTTTAGCCGCATAAACTGACCGTAGGGTATGGATTTTTTTGACGCTGGCCGGGTGGAAGCTCCTGTGATGCAGGAGGGAATTCATAGCGGTAGACTTACGATGGCCACTGGTATGGATGCCTTCCTCTCTAGCCTCTATGAGCACATCTAGAAATTCAAGTGAATGGCCCCCAAAATTGAGGGTGAATCTCATATTCATGTTGTCATTGTTATTCAAATAGGACACAAATTCCCTACGTTACATCTCAGTGCGTGACCATATCACGAATACGTCATCGACATATCTTAAAAAAGACTGTATATGTTGCAAGTATGCATTCGCCGTGATGAAGACTAGAGTTGAGCGAACACCTGGATGTTCGGGTTCGAGAAGTTCGGCCGAACTTCCCGGAAATGTTCGGGTTCGGGATCCGAACCCGACCCGAACTTCGTCCCGAACCCGAACCCCAACCCCATTGAAGTCAATGGGGACCCGAACTTTTCGGCACTAAAAAGGCTGTAAAACAGCCCAGGAAAGAGCTAGAGGGCAGCAACATGTAGGTAAATCCCCTGCAAACAAATGTGGATAGGGAAATGAATAAAAATAAAAATAAAATGAATAAAAATTAACCAATATCAATTGGAGAGAGGTCCCATAGCAGAGAATCTGGCTTCACGTCACCCACCACTGTAACAGTCCATTGTCAGATATTTAGTCCCAGGCACCCAGGCAGAGGAGAGAGGTCCCTTAACAGAGAATCTGGCTTCATGTCAGCAGAGAATCAGTCTGCATGTCATAGCAGAGAATCAGGCTTCATGTCAGCCACCACTGTAACAGTCCATTGTCATATATTTAGGCCCAGGCACCCAGGCAGAGGAGAGAGATCCCGTAACAGAGAATCTGGCTTCATGTCAGCAGAGAATCAGTCTGCATATCATAGCAGAGAATCAGGCTTCACGTCACCCACCACTGGAACAGTCCATTGTCATATATTTAGGCCCAGGCACCCAGGCAGAGGAGAGAGGTCCCGTAACAGAGAATCTGGCTTCATGTCAGCAGAGAATCAGTCTGCATATCATAGCAGAGAATCAGGCTTCACGTCACCCAATATTGGAACAGTCCATTGTCATATATTTAGGTCCAGGCACCCAGGCAGAGGAGAGAGGTCCCGTAACAGAGAATCTGGCTTCATGTCAGCAGAGAATCAGTCTGCATGTCATAGCAGAGAATCATGCTTCACGTCACCCAACATTGGAACAGTCCATTGTCATATATTTAGGCCCCGGCACCCAGACAGAGGAGAGGTTCATTCAACTTTGGGTTGCCTCGCAATATAATGGTAAAATGAAAATAAAAATAGGATTGAATGAGGAAGTGCCCTGGAGTACAATAATATATGGTTAAGGGGAGGTAGTTAATGTCTAATCTGCACAAGGGATGGACAGGTCCTGTGGGATCCATGCCTGGTTCATTTTTATGAACGTCAGCTTGTCCACATTGGCTGTAGACAGGCGGCTGCGTTTGTCTGTTATGACGCCCCCTGCCGTGCTGAATACACGTTCAGACAAAACGCTGGCTGCCGGGCAGGCCAGCACCTCCAAGGCATAAAAGGCTAGCTCTGGCCACGTGGACAATTTAGAGACCCAGAAGTTGAATGGGGCCGAACCATCAGTCAGTACGTGGAGGGGTGTGCACTCGTACTGTTCCACCATGTTAGTGAAATGTTGCCTCCTGCTAACACGTTGTGTATCAGGTGGTGGTGCAGTTAGCTGTGGCGTGTTGACAAAAGTTTTCCACATCTCTGCCATGCTAACCCTGCCCTCAGAGGAGCTGGCCGTGACACAGCTGCCTTGGCGACCTCTTGCTCCTCCTCTGCCTTGGCCTTGGGCTTCCACTTGTTCCCCTGTGACATTTGGGAATGTTCTCAGTAGCGCATCTACCAACGTGCGCTTGTACTCGCGCATCTTCCTATCACGCTCCAGTGCAGGAAGTAAAGTGGGCACATTGTCTTTGTACCGTGGATCCAGCAGGGTGGCAACCCAGTAGTCCACACACGTTAAAATGTGGGCAACTCTGCTGTCGTTGCGCAGGCACTGCAGCATGTAGTCGCTCATGTGTGCCAGGCTGCCCAGGGGTAAGGACAAGCTGTCCTCTGTGGGAGGCGTATCGTTATCGTCCTGCCTTTCCCCCCAGCCACGCACCAGTGATGGGCCCGAGCTGCGTTGGGTGCCACCCCGCTGTGACCATGCTTCATCCTCATCCTCCTCCACCTCCTCCTCATCCTCGTCCTCCTCGTCCTCCAGTAGTGGGCTGGCCACATTTGTACCTGGCCTCTGCTGTTGCAAAAAACCTCCCTCTGAGTCACTTCGAAGAGACTGGCCTGAACGTGCTAAAAATGACCCCTCTTCCTCCTCCTCCTGGGCCACCTCCTCTTCCATCATCGCCCTAAGTGTTTTCTCAAGGAGACATAGAAGTGGTATTGTAACGCTGATAACGGCGTCATCGCCACTGGCCATGTTGGTGGAGTACTCGAAACAGCGCAACAGGGCACACAGGTCTCATGGAGGCCCAGTCATTGGTGGTGAAGTGGTGCTGTTCCGCAGTGCGACTGACCCGTGCGTGCTGAAGCTGAAACTCCACTATGGCCTGCTGCTGCTCGCACAGTCTGTCCAGCATGTGCAAGGTGGAGTTCCACCTGGTGGGCACGTTGCATATGAGGCGGTGAGCGGGAAGGCCGAAGTTACGCTGTAGCGCAGACAGGCGAGCAGCGGCAGGATGTGAACTCCGGAAGCGCGAACAGACGGCCCGCACTTTATGCAGCAGCTCTGACATGTCGGGGTAGTTGTGAATGAACATCTGCACCACCAAATTCAGCACATGCGCCAAGCAAGGGATGTGCGTCAAACCGGCTAGTCCCAGAGCTGCAACGAGATTTCGCCCATTATCGCACACCTCCAGGCAGGGCTTGAGGCTCACCGGCAGCAACCACTCGTCGGTCTGTTGTTCTATACCCCGCCACAACTCCTGTGCGGTGTGGGGCCTGTCCCCCAAACATATGAGTTTCAGAATGGCCTGCTGACGTTTACCCCGGGCTGTGCTGAAGTTGGTGGTGAAGGTGTGTGGCTGACTGGATGAGCAGGTGGAAGAAGAGGAGGAGGAAGCTGAGTAGGAGGAGGTTGCAACAGGAGGCAAAGAATGTTGCCCTGCGATCCTTGGCGGCGGAAGGATGTGCGCCAAACAGCTCTCCACCTGGGGCCCAGCTGCCACTACATTTACCCAGTGTGCAGTTAGGGAGATATAGCGTCCCTGGCCGTGCTTACTGGTCCACGTATCTGTGGTCAGGTGGACCTTGCCACAGATGGCGTTGCGCAGTGCACACTTGATTTTATCGGATACTTGGTTGTGCAGGGAAGGCACGGCTCTCTTGGAGAAGTAGTGCCAGCTGGGAACAACATACTGTGGGACAGCAAGCGACATGAGCTGTTTGAAGCTGTCTGTGTCCACCAGCCTAAATGACAGCATTTCATAGGCCAGTAGTTTAGTAATGCTGGCATTCAGGGCCAGGGATCGAGGGTGGCTAGGTGGGAATTTACGCTTTCTTACAAATGTTTGTGAGATGGAGAGCTGAATGCTGCCGTGTGACATGGTTGAGATGCTTGGTGACGGAGGTGGTGGTGTTGGTGGTACATCCCTTGTTTGCTGGGCGGCAGGTGCCAACGTTCCTCCAGAGGCGGAGGAAGAGGCCGAGGCAGCAGCAGCAGAAGAGGCCGAGGCGGCAGCAGCAGAAGAGGTAGCAGGGGGAGCCTGAGTGACTTCCTTGTTTTTAAGGTGTTTACTCCACTGCAGTTCATGCTTTGCATGCAGGTGCCTGGTCATGCAGGTTGTGCTAAGGTTCAGAACGTTAATGCCTCGCTTCAGGCTCTGATGGCACAGCGTGCAAACCACTCGGGTCTTGTCGTCAGCACATTGTTTGAAGAAGTGTAATGCCAGGGAAATCCTTGAAGCTGCCTTTGGGGTGCTCGGTCCCAGACGGCGGCGGTCAGTAGCAGGCGGAGTCTCTTGGCGGCGGGTGTTCTGTTTTTGCCCACTGCTCCCTCTTTTGCTACGCTGTTGGCTCGGTCTCACCACTGCCTAGTCCTCCGAACTGTGAAAGTCAGTGGCACGACCTTTATTCCATGTGGGGTCTAGGACCTCATCGTCCCCTGCAGCGTCTTCCACCCAGTTTTGATCCCTGACCTCCTGATCAGTCTGCACACTGCAGAAAGACGCAGCAGTTGGCACCTGTGTTTCGTCATCATCAGAGATGTGCTGAGGTGGTATTCCCATGTCCTCATCATCAGGAAACATAAGTGGTTGTGCGTCAGTGCATTCTATGTCTTCCACCGCTGGGGAAAGGCTAGGTGGATGCCCTTGGGAAACCCTGCCAGCGGAGTCTTCAAACAGCATAACAGACTGCTGCATAACTTGAGGCTCAGACAGTTTCCCTGGTATGCATGGGGGTGATGTGACAGACTGATGGGCTTGGTTTTCAGGCACCATCTGTGCGCTTTCTGCAGAAGACTGGGTGGGAGATAATGTGAACGTGCTGGATCCACTGTTGGCCATCCAATTGACTAATGCCTGTACCTGCCCAGGCCTTACCATCCTTAGAACGGCATTGGGCCCCACCAAATATCGCTGTAAATTCAGGCGGCTACTGGGACCTGAGGTAGTTTGTACACTAGGACGTGTGGCTGTGGCAGAACGGCCACGTCCTCTCCCAGCACCAGAGGGTCCACTAACACCACCACGACCATGTCCGCGTCCGCGTCCTTTACTAGATATTTTCCTCATTGTTATCGTTCACCACAATAACAAAAATATTATTTGGCCCAATGTATTGAATTCAAATTCAGGCCTTTTTTTACAGACACCTAACACTATCTGGCTATCTATTTAGGTACCGTATTACACTAATACAGGCACAGCAGTAACCACAGATTTAGCTGACTATAAATTTGAGGCCTATTAGTTAGGCGCTGGGTGACAGGTATACGTTTACAGACAGAATTAGACTGGGATATGCACAGTAGCGTGTGTGTGAAGCTATTGAGAATGACCCTATGTGCACCTTGAATCTTATACAGGGAGTGCAGAATTATTAGGCAAGTTGTATTTTTGAGGATTAATTTTATTATTGAACAACAACCATGTTCTCAATGAACCCAAAAAACTCATTAATATCAAAGCTGAATATTTTTGGAAGTAGTTTTTAGTTTGTTTTTAGTTTTAGCTATTTTAGGGGGATATCTGTGTGTGCAGGTGACTATTACTGTGCATAATTATTAGGCAACTTAACAAAAAACAAATATATACCCATTTCAATTATTTATTTTTACCAGTGAAACCATTATAACATCTCAACATTCACAAATATACATTTCTGACATTCAAAAACAAAACAAAAACAAATCAGTGACCAATAAAGCCACCTTTCTTTGCAAGGACACTCAAAAGCCTGCCATCCATGGATTCTGGCAGTGTTTTGATCTGTTCACCATCAACATTGCGTGCAGCAGCAACCACAGCCTCCCAGACACTGTTCAGAGAGGTGTACTGTTTTCCCTCCTTGTAAATCTCACATTTGATGATGGACCACAGGTTCTCATTGGGGTTCAGATCAGGTGAACAAGGAGGCCATGTCATTAGATTCTCTTCTTTTATACCCTTTCTTGCCAGCCACGCTGTGGAGTACTTGGACGCGTGTGATGGAGCATTGTCCTGCATGAAAATCATGTTTTTCTTGAAGGATGCAGACTTCTTTCTGTACCACTGCTTGAAGAAGGTGTCTTCCAGAAACTGGCAGTAGGACTGGGAGTTGAGCTTGACTCCATCCTCAACCTGAAAAGGCCCCACAAGCTCATCTTTGATGATACCAGCCCAAACCAGTACTCCACCTCCACCTTGCTGGCGTCTGAGTCGGACTGGAGCTCTCTGCCCTTTACCAATCCAGCCACGGGCCCATCCATCTGGCCCATCAAGACTCACTCTCATTTCATCAGTCCATAAAACCTTAGAAAAATCAGTCTTGAGATATTTCTTGGCCCAGTCTTGACATTTCAGCTTGTGTGTCTTGTTCAGTGGTGGTCGTCTTTCAGCCTTTCTTACCTTGGCCATGTCTCTGAGTATTGCACACCTTGTGCTTTTGGGCACTCCAGTGATGTTGCAGCTCTGAAATATGGCCAAACTGGTGGCAAGTGGCATCTTGGCAGCTGCACGCTTGACTTTTCTCAGTTCATGTGCAGCTATTTTGCGCCTTGGTTTTTCCACACGCTTCTTGCGACCCTGTTGACTATTTTGAATGAAACGCTTGATTGTTCGATGATCACGCTTCAGAAGCTTTGCAATTTTAAGAGTGCTGCATCCCTCTGCAAGATATCTCACTATTTTTGACTTTTCTGAGCCTGTCAAGTCCTTCTTTTGACCCATTTTGCCAAAGGAAAGGAAGTTGCCTAATAATTATGCACACCTGATATAGGGTGTTGATGTCATTAGACCACACCCCTTCTCATTACAGAGATGCACATCACCTAATATGCTTAATTGGTAGTAGGCTTTCGAGCCTATGCAGCTTGGAGTAAGACAACATGCATAAAGAGGATGATGTGGTCAAAATACTCATTTGCCTAATAATTCTGCACTCCCTGTATACCCTTTTAGGGATAGATTTAAAGTAGGTCGGATACAGTAGAAACCACTACTTTAGAGGATTGCTAAATTGGGAATTGTATTTCAACCCAGAACAAAAACTGTGCTTTGACGGACACTAAATAACTTGCCAAGCTACAGCAATAACCACAGGTTTAGCTGACTATAAATTTGAGGCCTATTATTTAGGCGCTGGGTGACAGGTATACGTTTACAGACAGAATTAGACTGGGATATGCACTGTAGCGTGTGTGTGAAGTTATTAAGAATGACCCTATGTGCACCTTGAATCTTATATACCCTTTTAGGGATAGATTTAAAGAAGGTCTGATACAGCAGAAACTACTAAATTAGGAAATTACAAAATTGGGAATTGTATTTCAACCCCGAACAAAAACTGTGCTTTGACGGACACTAAATAACTTTACCAGCTACAGCAATAATTACAGATTTGGATGAATATAAATTTGAGGCCTATTATTTAGGCGCTGGGTGACAGGTATACGTTTACAGACAGAATTAGACTGGGATATGCACAGTAGCGTGTGTTTGAAGTTATTGAGAATGACCCTATGTGCACCTTGAATCTTATATACCCTTTTAGGGATAGATTTAAAGTAGGTCTGATACAGCAGAAACCACTAATTTAGAGAATTGCTAAATTGGGAATTGTATTTCAACCCAGAACAAAAACTGTGCTTTGACGGACACTAAATAACTTGCCCAGCTACAGCAATAACCACAGATTTAGCTGACTATAAATTTGAGGCCTATTATTTAGGCGCTGGGTGAAAGGTATACGTTTACAGACAGAATTAGACTGGGATATGGCCAAAAAATAACCGCACTATTGATGGTTAAATGCACCTGGTGTTACAGCTTCACCCTGATGTAGGATATAGCCAAAAAACAACCACACTATTGAGGGTTAAATGCACTTGGTGACAGGCTCAGCTTGCCCCTGATGTAGTATATGGCCAAAAAATAACCACACTATTGATGGTTAAATGCACTTGGTGTGACAGCTTCACCCTGATGTATGATATAGCCAAAAAAAAAACCACACTATTGAGGGTTAAATGCACTTGGTGACAGCTTGCCCCTGATGTAGTATATGGCCAAAAAATAACCACACTATTGATGGTTAAATGCACTTGGTGTGACAGCTTCACCCTGATGTAGGATATAGCCAAAAAATAACCACACTATTGAGGGTTAAATGTACTTGGTGGCAGCTTGTGCTGGCGCACCACAAGACACAAAATGGCCGCCGATCACCCCAGAAAAAAGTGAATGAAAACGCTCTGGGCAGACTAAAAACAGTGAGCAATTGAATAGCAGCAGTTCAATCATCCACAGCTGCAGATCAATCTCTGAATTAAGTCTTTTGGAGGAGTTAATCACTGCCTAATCTTGCCCTAACGTCGCAGCTGCAACCTCTCCCTACACTGATCAGAGCAGAGTGACGTGCGGCGCTACGTGACTCCAGCTTAAATAGAGGCTGGGTCACATGCTGCACTGGCCAATCACAGCCATGCCAATAGTAGGCATGGCTGTGGCGGCCTCTTGGGGCAAGTAGTATGACGCTTGTTGATTGGCTGCTTTGCAGCCTTTCAAAAAGCGCCAAGAAAGCGACGAACTCCAAACCCAGACTTTTACGAAAATGTTCGGGTTTGCTCATCCCTAGTGAAGACATATCTATCCTCAAACAAGGCTAAAAATAGATTAGCATAAGTGCAAGATACGGGCGTACCCATGGCAGTTCCTCCCCTCTGTCTGTACCATTTGAGAGGATGAAACTAAGTGCCTCTGCTATAAACTGGCAATATATCGATTTTTTTATATATTTTTTAGTCCGTTTTTCCCAAAACCTGACTGCCTGGATCCCCATTTCATGCGGTATCCTAGTATAGAGGCTCTCCACATCCAGTGACACCAAGGAGTGTCCATCGCGCCAATCAAAGAGATTGATGGCCCGAAGGAAAATCGCTGGTGTCACTAAGGTATGTGGGGGCCTTGGTTAAAAGGGGTCTAAGCAACCAGTCAATGTATTCGGAAAGGGGTTCTGTAAGCGACCCTATACCTGCCACGATAGGGCGACCTGGTGGGGCTGTGATTGATTTGTGTGTTTTAGGAACAAAATACCAGGCTGGCTTATTGGGGTATTGTGGTACCAACTTCTCAAACATACTAGGTGGCAAAAAATCTGCAGCTACTTATTTAGAGACTTAGGCTACTTTCACACTTGCGCTTGATCGGATCCGTTCTGAACGGATCCGATCATATTAATGCAGACGGAGGCTCCGTTCAGTACGGATCCGTCTGCATTAATAACTTTAAAAAATTTCGCAAGTGCGCAAGTAGCCTGCGCGGATCCGTTCAGACTTTCAATATAAAGTCAATGGGGGACGGATCCGCTTGAAGATTGAGCCATATGGTGACATCTTCAAGCGGATCCGTTCCCATTGACTTACATTGTAAGTCTGAACGGATCCGCACGCCTCCGCACGGCCAGGCGGACACCCGAACGCTGCAAGAAGCGTTCAGCTGTCCGCCTGTCCGTGCGGAGGCGAGCGGAGCGGAGGCTGAACGCCGCCAGACTGATGCAGTCTGAGCGGATCCGCATCCATTCAGACTGCATCAGGGCTGGACGGAGGCGTTCGGGTCCGCTCGTGAGCTCCTTCAAACGGAGCTCACGAGCGGACCGACGAACGCTAGTGTGAAAGTAGCCTAATTTCTTTAGCTGAGACAACAGACATATTAAGGGATCCTTCCCTAATTTCTCATAGGTGGTTGTGTCATCAAGCTGTCTATGTGCCTCACTCATGTAATACTGCTTGGTTAGTAAAACCACATTGCCCCCCTTGTCGGCTGGCTTGACCACGACATCCTCCAAACTGCCCAGCCAGTTCAAAGCAGCTTTTTCTTGGGGAGTAATATTCTCATACACAGCGGGATAGATGAGAGCCTTAACATCCCTCATCACACGTTCCTGAAAGATGTCGATGCCACAGCCAGCTGACATGGGGGGAAGAAAAAGTGGATCCAACGCCTCCTGTGAATATGTCCTTCTTAACAACCCTATCCTCTGTCTCCTGCAGGTTGATGTTGGTAAGCAATTCTAGGAAGCTAATTTCCTCTACATTAAAGGGATCGGTAATATCAAACCCTAGGTAGTTAGTGTGGGCTGGGATCTCTCCCTGTTTTGGGGGTCGCTGAGGGAGTGGTAGATCTTTAAACATTTTCTTTAGGTGGAGTTTCCGCACAGCTTTATGCAGATCCACCTCAAAGCCCACCGGATCGAACTGTTCTACTAGACTGTATCCCAACCCCAAATTAAGGGCTGAGATACAGTCCGGGTGCATCACTTCATCTCCCTCTCTTCTTACCCTGATGCGCCCATCACTCTGGAACAGGGTAAATCTGGACTCATCAGACCACATGACCTTCTTCCATTTCTCCAGAATCCAATCTTTATGCTCCCTAGCAAATTGAAGCCTTTTTTTTATCTGGTTTGCTTCACTGATTAGTGGTTTTCTTACGGCTACACAGCTGTTCAGTCCCAATGCCTTCGCATTGTGCGTGCTGAAATGCTCTTACTTTCACTATTAAACATAGCACTGTGTTCTACTGTTTTTCTTCGATTTGATTTCACCAAATGTTCAAGTTATCGCCGATCACGATCATTGAGGATCTTTTTCCCGCCACATTTCTTCCTTGAATATGATGGGTCCCTTCCTTGAATACGATGGGGCGTTGGACAGTTCTTAACCCAATTTTAGTAGTTTTTGCAATCTCCTTAGATGTTTTCTCTGCTTGATGCACGCCAATGATTTGACCCTTCTCAAACAGACTAACATCTTTTCCACGACCACGAGATGGTTGTTTAAGAAATGAGAAGCAACTCATTGCACCAGTTGGGGTTAAATAACTTTTTGCCAGCTGAAAGATAATCGCCCATGTAGTAATTATCCAATAGGAGACTCGTATTTGCTTAGTTAAATCCAGGTAGTGGACAGGCAGTGTACTCATAGAGAGCCTCAAGGAAGATTCGCCAAAATAACATGCTCATCCAAAATATGCTACTGTAACAGTTTTTCAACTGCCTAAGTATCCATATTGGTTCTCTTTGTAAAATTCAAGCTTAGGATATGTGCTTCTCTGTTTTTTTATGACGTAAAGTCATGATTTTATTAAGGACACGGAGGTGAGTATTGCATTCTCTTTCTTTACTGAAAATCAATAGCAGCATAGAGAAATAACCTTTACCACACAGGGTAACCATGGCAACAAGCCCTCCCCTAACCCAGTATAAGAGTCCTGGAATCCAATAGCTCTTCCTCTTTCTTTGATGAAGAACGTCCACCAATAACCGAGAACCACATAGGACCAACTCTAACCACGAACAAAGTCAATCCGAACACATCCAACAGGGATGACAGTCGAGATAAGGCAAAGGAATCTGACTTGACCTCAAGCTCCAGGAATATTTGAGCATTCATCCTAAGAAAAAAGAAGAAATAGAGGAAAACATGACTAATATAGATCTAACGTACTGTAGATCCAACTGTGCGGTCTAATGCCGAATACAAAAGTCAATAAATAACAAAGCAAATATGGCGAATATCAATAACAATAAATAATACACGGAGCCAATAACAGCACCTAATAGTAGAAAAAACTATAAATAAATGTAAATACCCCAATAGATAAAACAAGGGAGGGAAAAACAAGAAGGGAGGGGCAATACTCGCCTCCGTGTCCTTAATAAAATCATGACTTTACGTCATAAAATAGGAAAATCATGCAATTTTATTACATGACACGGAGGTTCCTATTGCAAGTTTAAAGCTGTTGGATAATAGAAGAAAAAGCATGAGTGGACGGACGAAAATAAAACTCTCGAAATGTGGAAACTCAGGACCAGTTAGCCAACCGAAGAATATCCTCTAAGTGGACACCAGCCACCGCCATAGACTTAGAAGCGGCGCCTCTAGTGGAGTGAGCCGTGAAAACAAAAGTATCCACTCCAGCCAAGGACATAACCCATTTAACCCATCTGGCCAAAGTGACACAAGTAACCGGAGCAAAGGGGCGACGATAGGAAAGAAATAACTTCAGAGACGATGAAGAACGATGAGAAGATGTGCCGTCCTCATACACCTGGATGC
Source organism: Bufo gargarizans (assembly GCF_014858855.1). Lineage (NCBI taxonomy): Eukaryota > Metazoa > Chordata > Amphibia > Anura > Bufonidae > Bufo > Bufo gargarizans. The sequence continues at coordinate 357,471,424 of NC_058081.1, forward strand.
ACGAGACACAGGGCACAGGGCAGGAACCTCGGGAAAACTGGGGGAAGAAACCGATCTTATGTTGGTTTTGGTACGCCGAGAAATGTTAAAAACGACACCCTCGGGAGTAAAGGACCTAGCGTCGTAATCCAATCCTGACATCAGTAACCCGTTTGCACAAAATCAAACAAAACAAGGTAACCAGCTTGGCAGATAATTGTCGTAAGGACAGTTGGTCATTGGAGGGCCAGGAGGAAAAAAGGGAGAGAATCAAAGAGACGTCCCAAGTACCAGTAAAACGTGGACGAGGAGGACGAGAAAGACGGGAACCTCTGAGAAGGCGGCAAACTAATGGATGCTGACCAGCAGGACGGCCATCAAACCCCGAATGATAGGCAGATATGGAAGAATGAAATAAGTTAATCATACGGTAGGCTTTACCGGATTCAAAAAGAGATGTGAGAAACTGCAAGATCTCCATTACAGGGGCTGAAACGGGATCCAAGTCCCTTGCCAAGCACCAGTCAGCCCAAGATCGCCAGGCAGCACGGTAAGATCTTCTGGTCCCAGGGGCCCATGCGTTCTCCAGAAGGCATCTAGTTGCTTCCGGAACATCCGAGACCTCCCAGGAACTCCTGAAACTCTGCAGGCGAGTAGGCGAAGAGATCCAACCAGCACGAGCGGATGTTGGTGACCTGACGGGTCGAGAAGAAGGTCCGGGAACGACGGCAGAAGCAAGGGAGGAAGGATCAGACTCTCCAGTAGCTGAGGGAACCACGATTGGGCTGTCCAAAACGGAACCAGAAGGACCATCTTGGCTTTGTGAAGACGAAGGTGAGCCAGGACACGAGGGATCATCAGGAACGGTGGAAACGCATACGACAGAAAATTGGACCAATCCTGGAGGAACAAGTCCACCGCTTCCGCATCCGGATCCGGTCTCCAGCTGTAGAATCTCGGAAGCTGCGCGTTCAGGTGAGAAGCGAAAAAGGTCGATGCACTTAGGCCCCCAGCTGGAAGAAATGGAGGAGAACATCATCACGTCTAACCTCCAATCGCTGGAATCCTTTAGAAAACGAGAGGACCAATCTGCGAGAGTATTGTGCAAACCCGGAAGATACTCCGCCACAACACAGATGTCCTTCTCCAGGCAAAACTCCCAGAAGTCCCTCGCTAGATGGGAAAGGACTGAAAAGCGTGTTCCTCCCATGGCGTTGACATAACGCACAGCCGAGATGTTGTCCATCCGTAGTCTGACACATGCGTTGGCCATACCATTCGTGAAGCTGCGAATAGCAAAGGAGCCGGCTAGCAGTTCCAGGGAGTTGATGTGCAGATTCGCTTCTGTCGGAGACCAACGGCCGCCGGTAGAGACGCCGTTGCAGTAAGCACCCCATCCCGAAATGCTGGCGTCTGACTGTATCATGAAATCGGGGTGAGGACCGAAAATCGTCTTGCCATTCCAGGCATCCAGATTCTGGATCCACCATTGCAGTTCGTCCGTGGTCTCCCTGTCCAGGCAAATCTGGTCCTCGTACATAGCACCAGCCCGTAGGTGCGCCAGCTTCAGGTGTTGAAGGGCCCGATAGTGCAACGGGGCTGGGAAGACCGCCTGAATGGAGGAGTATAGCAGACCTATGACGCGGGCAAGCTGACGAAGGGAGACCTGAGGAAGAGACAATGTCCAACGAAGTTCCTTGCGAATAGAGCGAACCTTGGAGGAAGGAAGACTGAGAGACTCCGAGGTAGAGTTGATCCGAAAACCCAGGAACTCCATGGAGTGAGACGGACTAGGCAAGATTTCTCCAGATTGATGAGAAATCCTAACCGGGATAGAAGGTCTATCGCAGTCGACAGGTGCTCCAGAAGGAGACTGCGATCCTGGGCCATGAGAAGGATGTCATCTAGATAGATAATAAGACGAATCCCGCGACTGCGGAGGAAGGCCATAACCGGACGCATCAGCTTGGTGAAGCACCAAGGGGCCGATGACAGGCCGAATGGAAGGCAGGTAAATCTCCAAGTCTCTCCGCCCCAAAAGCACTGGAGAAGGTCCCTGGAGAAATCTGCGATCGGGACCGTCAGATAAGCATCTTTCAAATCCAGTTTGGCCATCCAGTCGTTCCGGAAAAGCATGTCCCGAAGAAGATGAATGCCCTCCATTTTGAAATGGCGATAACGGACATAATAATTCAGGGGTCGGAGATTTATCACCGGGCGCATCTGGCCGTCTTTCTTGGCCACTAGGAAAATGCTGACGATTCTGGTGGAATGGGAAGGAGCCCTCTCTATCGCACCCTTCCGAAAAAGGGAGAGCAGCTCTATGTGCAGAAGACGTTGCTTCAAAATTGGAAGGCAAACCGGGTGGGGGGTGGGAATCTGAATAGATGGAACAGTCAATTCTATCTGGAAGCCCTGAACTGTGGATAAGACCCAAGGATCTGTGGTAATAGTTGACCAAATATGGGAAAAATGATGGAGTCTGCCTCCTATCCAAACAGCTGAAGAAAACAGGGGTAGACTTAACGAGAGGTCGGCGGTAGGAAGAGCCTCTGAGGCTGTCTTGCGTCCAGGGAGGCACGGTATGAGAAGGAGCCTCGACCCGCAGAGCCTCGGGTCTGAAATGATGCACGGCCGGACAGGCGGCCCCTGGAGCTGCCGGCCCTAGAAGAGACTCGCCCCTGGAAGACGCGTCTCATAGACGACTGGGCCTTATCAAGTGCTGTGAAGGCCCCTACAAAACGACCTAGGTCCTTGATGAAGGAGTCTCCAAACAGGAGACCCTGAGCGTCCTTGCCGGCTTCCATGAGGGCTAAATTAGAGAGTTTTGGCTCTATCTTAAAAAGAATGGCCTTACGCCTCTCAATAGAGAAAGGTATTGACATTACCGGTGGGGTCAACGAGTATATTTTGGGCCCTGGCAGACTCTGCCATTTCAAATATCTTGGTCAGAGGACCTAAGATGTCAAGCAATTTGTCTTGACAGGCTCTCAAAGCCGATTCCAGACCCCTACGCGGATTCCATCCGGCCAGGAATTGCATCATTTTCGGGTCTACCGAAGGGGTCTCGCCCACCTTGCTAGGGATAATGGGCCTAGGGCATTCTGCCCTTAGTTTATTCCTTGCTTCCTTGAACAGAGGATGGCGAACCCGAGATTCTAAATATCTCGCCACATGGTCAGATGGCAACCATTTGGCGGAACGAGGGTGGTGTAAAACGTCTGAGTCAAAGAGAGACTCCCCAGACGGGTCAAGGACCGCAGAAGTAGGGGCCGGAGGGGGGTCAGCTGGGGCGACCACCGGTTCCGCTAAAGAGACAGAAGGGCCTGGAAGGGACTCCTCCATATAATCAAGCTCCACCTCCCCATCCGATATATCCTGCAAATCAGCCTCCTCATCCGTAACTACCTCTGATTCAGAATCGGGTTCAGGCTGCACTCTGGCGCACTTCCAAGGCCTCGCCTTTTATGCCCAGCGGGCATGGGCTCTTTTGCGTGACTTATGCGCGCTCTCAGTGGTGGAATGATGCACACCTGTCATAGGGTTTCTGGAGGCATTGGGTTCAGGAGCAGGGCGACTACGTTGACGGGAGGGGCGGTGATGACGTATGGTGGAAGCATGGCCCTTAAGCGCCTCAGAAATGGAGCTGGTAATGGCGCTGGATACAGAGCCCATAGCGGCTTGAATCGCAGCTGCCACAGAATGCTGCAGATCAGCAGCATGTAATGTCTCCGGACTGGATGGTGCATAATGGGTCAGAGGAGGAAGCTCACCCTCCTCAGGAAGCACAGGCAATGAGGGGTTAATGGGGTTGTTACCCTCAGCCATTATCTAAAGCTACCTAACTGACTTGGAACAAACAGGGGAAGAAGGACCAGGGTGCACAAGAGGGCTCAGCTAGGCTACGGTGCGGCCGAACAGCAGAAGAGCAAGCTGCAGAAGAATATGGCGTCCGAAGTCTCGCGAGAATTCACAAGACTTCCAGACAGCCGCCAGAAGACAGGACTTTCTGCCGCGGCAATACAGAGGCGGGAGAGCGCAGGAGAAGACGAAGGGCGGGCACAAGATGGCGAGGGGGAGTGGCCAAACGGACCAGCGCTCGGACAAAGTAAGCACCAGCGGGGAACAAGGGAAAAAAGGGGGGGACACCAAACGAGGGGTCAGAAACCCCCCCCCCCCCCAGAAAGAAGGGGGGGGGGGAGATGAATAAAACCGGGCAAAGGTATGGAGAATAAGCGGAAAATAAATAACAATGAAATGAGAAAATCACCAACAATAACAGGTCCAGAGGACCCAGAGGCAACAGGGGACAAAATCCCAGAGAAACCTATACAATAATAATAACCGTATCACACGGAACACAGTTAAAACAGCTGCACAACATAGACAGTACTTATCTGAATGTGAAGCAGCAAAGAAAGAGGAAGAGCTATTGGATTCCAGGACTCTTATACTGGGTTAGGGGAGGGCTTGTTGCCATGGTTACCCTGTGTGGTAAAGGTTTTTTCTCTATGCTGCTATTGATTTTCAGTAAAGAAAGAGAATGCAATAGAAGCCTCCGTGTCATGTAATACAATTCTAGATTATGTGTCTTCTTGGACTATATACTGTATTGCATTTCAAACCTTATGGCTTGCCTTGATTTCTAGATGAATGGTGAACTAGAAAGGTTCTCCGGGTTACAGATATTAATGGCCTATCCTCAAGATTATTGATCAATATAATGGGGGTTTGACACCCCCATGATGCATGCGTCCTGAACAGATCTGGTTGTATTATGTCTTATATACCCATGACGGATCCGTCATGAACACCACTACATCGCGGACAGAAAAATGCTGCTTGCAGCATTATTCTGCCCTCGATGGAAGCGCAACCAAACGGAACGGAATGCATTTTGGTGCATTCCGTTTAGTTCAGTTCAGTTTTGTCCCCATTGACAATGGACAGGGACAAAACTGAAGTGTTTTCATCCGCTTTTGAGATATAAGAGATCTCAATAGCAGAATTGAAAATGCTAGTGTGAAAGTAGCCTTAAACTGTTAGCTTCTGGCACTGTAGCAGCCAAAAACAGGTATCATTGAAGTGGCATTCTGGTATTGATGACTAGTGATGAGCAGCATAGGCAATATTTGAATTGTTGGCTGAATATTCGCCACAAATTAGCAAATTCGAGAATTTGTGATCTCCAGTCATTTCTTTTCTTGATAGAGAAAATCGGCAATGTAATATATTCACGATAAAAATTTGCAATTTGAATATTCGCTATCAACACTAAGGGGTGGGCAACTTTCCTATTGGTTGCTGGGGATATTGCTAAGTGCTGATATTCGAGATAAATTCGCAAAAAATCGCAATTTGAATATTCGCTCTCAACACTATTGATGACCTATCCAGAGTCTTAATGTATTATACTGTACCAGATTTACAGTATTAGATTGCTTTCCATAGCAAAATATGTGACAGAAGTGGTGGGAACCTGGTGTGGGTATACTATTGCCCTCTACTATGTCTATGTGCATTTGGGCTGGAGTGGCAGGGCACCCTTATTGTAGGTGTATTTTTCATTTATACAGGTTTGTAAATTACCGTTTACTATGTACCTATTTGGTATTACTTACTGTTGTTCCCTATGGCCTAGGCAATGTATGGTATTAACTGATTTTACCTACCAGGTGTCCTACTTGTCTTTTTCATCTTCTGTGTGGATTCTTGTGAGTTTGTCCTGTTTTTAAGTAAATTGTTTAAAATATGTATTAATATTTCACGACAAGGGGTGTTTTGGGCATTTGTTGCCAGAGCAAAATTTCATCTCTTGGAATCCTGCATTCGGGTGTTTTTTGTTTTGTTTTTTTCTCTATTCTTTTTTTTTTTTTTTTACGACACTTGCAGGGTACGAACGTACTTTGTTTTGCAGTTCGCAAATTGTGGATCCACAAAACACGGATGCCACCTGTGAGCAGAACCTAATGGGCAGCCCATTATCGAAATGCCTATTCTTGTCCGGATGTGGCCGCAGCAAAGTAAATGGGTCTGCATCCAAGCCGCAAAAATGAGGCTCTGATGTGGAACCAAACCACGTTCGTGTGTATGAGCCCTAAAGATGAGGTGTTTCCTTTCTTTTTTGGCAGTGGGGGGGCTAGAGTACTTTATAATTTTTTTCTTACTTTTTTATATTTCTTTCATTTTTTAAGTATTTTTATTTTATTTTACCGTAATTAAGGGGAAACTGTGACCACATATGTAGTGCCCTAGAGCAGGGAGTACTTTGACCTTTGGACATTTGTGGACATTTGCCTATATCCCCTAAGCAAAGTTAAAACTTCTTACTTTATTTCTCTTGAAAGGGTTAACTTATACTGTTTAATACTGTGTACCTGCATTTTATATGTGGGGACGCTGAGCAACAGACCATGGGTAACTAGCCCTGTGACCAAGGAGCAACCCAGACTACTGAGCTACAGACCTTGGGCCTTCTGAAGAGAAAGACGGACACAGCTAACTCAGGCCTTTCCTCAGCATCAAAGCCTTCTTCTGCCAGAGAGGAGACTGGAGAAGACAGCCTAATGCCTCGCCTATACTGTATAAGGCTACTTTCACACTTGCATTCGGAGCGGATCCATCTGGTGTCTGCACAGACAGATCTGCTCCTATAATGCAGACGATGGGATCCATTCAGAACGGATCCGTCTGCATTATATTTCAGAAAAAATTGTAAGTGTGAAAGTTAGTCAGACGGATCCGTCCAGACTTTACATTGAAAGTCAATGGGGGACGGATCCGTTTGAAATTGAGCCATATTGTGTCAACTTCAAACTTATACGTCCCCATTGACTTACATTGTAAGTCTGGACGGATCCGTTTGCCTCCGCACAGCCAGGTGGACACTCGAACGCTGCAAGCAGCATTCGGGTGTCCGCCTGCTGAGCAGAGCGGAGGCCAAACGGTGCCAGACTGATGCATTCTGAGTGGATCTGCATCCACTCAGAATGCATTGGGGCAGTACGGATGCGTTCGGGGGCGCTTGTGGGAGCCTTCAAACGGAACTCACAAGCGGAGCCCCGAATGCTAGTGTGAAAGTAGCCTAAGCCTGGTCACTAAGGGGTTAAGGAAGCAGTCAGGGAGGTCTGGCACTGCTGCACCACCCTGACTGCAGACTATAAGACACTAGCACTTTTTATTAAGATTTTAAATAACTACACAACCATACTTTTAGCCTTACGATTGTGTACATCTATTTATGTGTCTAGATAAAAATCTATATTCTTATATGTGATATTCTGTTCTATTAAACAAGTAGAGCCCCCCCCGACAGAGTGGAGAGGGTATCAGCAGTAAGTTTGTGTCAATGTCACTGATTATTTTGCCCTGATCTGTCAGAACAATAACCCCCCAAAAAAGGGGACTGTCTGATGAACATCTGACTTCACTCGGTCAGCATTTGGTCAGTAAACGATCAGTATTGCTAAAGACAAAAAAAACAAAACAGGAGTGGATCCAAAACATAGATGACACGTGAATGGAATATTTGCATGTCTTCTGTGTTTTGTACCCACTCCTGCTTTTGGCTACAAAACCATAAGCCAATTCTGATGCAAAATATAGGAACCACATCATACAGGCCTTACAGCTGCTACATAGACAGGATCAGTTGTGCGTCTCATTTTTCCTTTCTTCTGACAGATCAGAAGGGTCAAATAAATGATGATGTCAACCAGGCCAAAAAGACAAAATAGTGGCCCAGTCATGGAGTGGAGAAGTGGGAACAGCATGAGAAGTCCACAGAGTGGCCCAGTGACATATTGTTGAGGCAGCAGCATGAGGAGACCACAGAGTAGTGATGTGGCAGCAGCATGAGAAGTCCACATTGTGGCCCAGTGACATAGTGTTGAGGTGGCAGCGGGATGAGGAGACCACAGAACGGCCCATTGACATAGTGTTGAGGTGGCGGCAGCATGAGGAGACCACAGAGTGGTGAGGTGGCAGCAGCATGAAAAGACCACAGAGTGTCCCAGTGAAATAATGCTGAGGTGACAGCAGCATGAGGACACCACAGAGTGGCCCAGTGGCATAGTTTTTAGTTAGCAGCAGCATGAAGAGACCACAGAGTTTCCCAATCACATAGTGTTAAGGTAGCAGTAGCATGAGGGGTGAGGTGGCAGCATAGTGTTAAGGTAGCAATAGCATGAGTGGTGGGGTGGCAGCAGCATGAGGAGACCACAGAGTGTTGAGGTGGCAGCAGCATGAGGAGGCCACAGAGTGGCCCAATGACATAGTGTTGGGCTGGCAGCAGCATGAGGAGACCACAGAGTGGAGAAGTGGCAGCAGCATGAGGATACCACAGAATAGTGATGTGGCAGCAGCATGAGGAGACCATAGAGTGGCCCAGTGAGATAGCGTGGAGGTGGCAGCAGCATCAGGAGGCCACAAAGTAGTGAGGTGACAGCAGCATGAGTAGACCACAGAGTGGCCCAGAGACATAGTGTTTATGTAGCAGCAGCATGAGGAGACCACAGAGTGGTACAGTGACAGAGTGGGAAGGCGGGGGCCAATACAAGTACCGGCTGAAGATGGTGGCTGGCAGTAAGAGCACCTGGCATCAGGTGTGGCATCAGGCGGATGGCAGCATAAGAATAGTAGCTGAAGCAGGTAGCCAGAAGAAACAGGCCTCTTTTGTCAAAGTATAGGTGTGGCACCATGGATGATCTAGTCTGATGCATCAAGCACTGGTGTTTAAAAATGCTGGCTGATCTACACCTGATTCATCTTCACAAAGGTCAGTTTCTCCACATTTTGGGTGGACAGGCGAGTTCTCCTTGGGGTAACAATGGCCCACCCTGCACTAAACACGTGCTCTGATGCCACACTGCTGGCCATGCAGGAAAGCTTGTCCAGGGCAAACTCTGCCAGCTGCGACCACAAATCAAAGTTTGGCTGCCCAGTAGTCCAGTAGAATCTTCAATGTGGGGTGGCAGCGTGCCCTCCAAGTATGCCACAACCTACTGTTCAGGTTCTGCTCTATGTCTAGCTGCTGCTGCTGGTGAGTAGTGATGAACAGCAGGAGCAATATGCAAATGTGTGATATTTCGCGAATATTTGTGCGAATATTTGTATCGAATTTGCAAATTCGATAATTCACGATTATTTGTATTATATAACTATCTGTATTATATATAAACTAACTATCTAATGTTATGTGATACAACAAAGCACAGAGCACAGCAATGACACTGCTGTCTCTCTCATAAATGCAGAAAATGGCTGCTGGGGAGGTTCTTATATAGTAAAGGGGTAGGCAACTTTCCTGTTGGTTGCTAGGGATATTGCTAAGCTAAGACAAAGGCATTGCAGCCTTCTCATTGGCCCACAAGCATGAAGCAGAGAGGGATCATGTGTTCAAGTAAAAAAATAAAAAATAAATCGAGACTATTCGCAAATACGAATATATAGCACTATATTCTAAATATTCACAAATCCTCAAAGTGGCGATATTCACAATAAAAATTTGCGATACAAATATTCGTAACCAACACTACTAGTGAGTAGTTTATTCAGTAGGCGAGTGAAGAAAACTGCTCATCAGCGACTCTAGACTTAAATTGCTGCTGATAGAGCTGGTACTACTCCTGCCTCCTTCCCCCCAGCAGCCATGGCAGTGGAACGTGAGCTCAGAGGGCCTCACTGGGCAGACCTGCGTGAGGATGGGAGATGGTGCACATAGACAGCGGCCAACTAACTACATAGGATGTCTCGATAGTATTTCAGTTTGTTCTCCCTCTCAGCTGGTGTAAGAAAGGACCCCATTTTGGACCGATAGTGAGGGTCTAACATGGTGGAGAGCCAGTAGTCATTCCTCTGGCGAATGGTGACAATTCGGCTTTCACTATGCAAGCATGTGAGCATGCATCGGGCCATTTGCGCAAGTGACTCAGAGGGATTCCCTGCCTCCATTTTCACTGCATAGTGCCATAGTGTGTCTGATTACTCTGCCTCATCTTCCTCATCGCCCTGTAGATCCTCTGGCTGATCTGCTCCTCTTCTCCTGTCACGTGTGTAGAAAAATCACCCATGTCTCTACACATTGCTTGTGCTCAAATGTCCTCCTCCAAATCTAGTTCAGCCCCCACAGGGCTCATGTGGCTGTGAGATATAGTCGCCACGTCTCTTGTCCCCTGGCCAGCCAGATTTAGCAGCATCTGTTCCAGGACATTAATCAGTAGAATGACGTTGTTCAACCAATAGTCCTGACGACTGACAAATAAAGTGGCCTCCTCAAAGGGCCCGAGCAAACGGCAGGTGTCACCCATGAGCTGCCACTGGCTAACATCAAAGTTACACAGGGGAGTACCTCTGTCACCCGTATCATCAAGAAATCATTTGGAGGGTGGAAGTCTAACGGGTGGAAACGTCGTATATCAGCCTATGTGGATGTGCATGCAAAGTTTTCTGGACATTTTCAGGATGTCTTTCAGATGGGCGGAAGACTTTACCATTTTACAACCAGATTAAACACGTGTGCCATGCAGGGCGCATGGCTCAGCCCTCCTTGATGCATTATCATGGTTCCGATTTTGAGTTGTCACAGAGAAAGCCAGGTTTCGACTTCTTGATGAATTAAGCGGAGCAGTTCCTCCCTTGTGGGACTCCGTTCACCCAGGCAAACTAGGTGAAGAACAGTGTGACATCTCCTTGCCCTGCACATGTAGTATGCTGGAGGGGCACTATGAATCATCCCTACAGTGGAGGCTGAGGGCACGATGGAGAATGAGGAGGCAGAGGTGGACATTGTCCCAGGACCAACGGCGTGAAAACATAGAGGTGGAACCAGCGTCACCTGGCCAAGTTGGTGGTGTGGTTGGGCAAGAACTAGATTTACCCAGTGGGCCGTAAAGGACATATATTGTCCTTGACCGTAGTTACAGCTCCAGAAGTCGGCGATATCGTGCACTTTGGCAGACACAGACAGGCTAAAGGACTGGCCCACCTTCTGCTCTACATGTGTGTAGGGCTGGTACTGCCTTTTTGGCAAAAAAATTACGGCTTGGGACTCTCCACCTTGGCTCGGAACAAGCCATCAGTTCTCTAAAAGGTGCAGAGTCCACCACTTGGAAAGGGAGGGACTGCAGCACCAGCAACTTGGCCAGGAGCACGTTCATCTTCTGCGCCATTGGATGAATGCATGCATACTGTTTTGTCTTGGCAATTGCTTCGGTGAACGATTGCTGACGAAATGACTGAGGAGGAAGAGCAGGAGCATCAGGACCAGTGGATGATGGGAAGGACAGACAGCTCCCTTCTGCTGAAGTGGTGGAGCCTTGACTGCATGAATTTAGGTGCGTGCCACTGGGTGGTGCAGCAGTTGCTGCGGCAGGCTGGACCACCACATCAGAGCCAAGGTTCTCCCAGGCCACTTTATTGTGACAATGCATGTGTTGACGCAGGGCGTTGGTGCCAACATTGGCATCCTGGCCACGCTTCACCTTCTGCCCACAAATTCAGCAAATGGCCATGTTCACCTTCTCTGGTGGCTTAGCAAAAAACTGCCACACCATGGCATTTTCCCTCCAACACTCCGCACTGACTGCCTGCTACCACTGCCTCTGTAAACTCCTGCACTGCTACTTCCCGGGCAGGTAGGCTCCTATGAAGCGGGTGGTCTATCCCGGGCACGTCTGCCTCCTGACCTCTGATGCTGCCACCCAGCTGACTCAAGACCACGCTATCACCTTGCTGGCTCAGCAGCTGCCTCACGCGCAAGCTGCCACCAACTTCTCCCGATGATGATGAAGCCCCTTATTCACCCGGCTCCCAAGTGCGATTGGCTTCATCATCATCCACTACTGTCTACGCGTCACTGATGTCCCCTTCAATGGTCTCAGGCCAGGAGCCTGACCACTCGCAACATCAACTCTCATCATCAATACTTGCCTGCCTACCTGAGGAAGCGCGGATCTCCTCTCCAGATCTTGGCTGGGCAGTAGCTGCTGACTGTCCTCTAGTAGCTCGTCCTTGCTGAAAAGTGGATCGGAGCCTATGGCATATAATACTTCTCTAGCAAAGGGAACAGAAAAAGACAAAGGCAGGTTGAGGACAGGTGAGGGCACAGGGCCTGTTCACAGGCCATGCTAACTAAGCGTTGTGTCTGAAGAACCCACCGACTCTTGGCTGGGGGTGTCTGATGTCACTTGCGATGAAGTAGAAGACCAAGTCAACCATTCAAGCACCACTGGGTTGCTGGTCAAGACACGACCGCTAGCTGACACTAGGAGGTCAGGCCTCTCACTGTGACTCATGCCACGCCCCCCTTATTCTGCTTCTACTTATGCATGCGCCAGAAACATTTTGGCCACTGCCCGATCCCTTTGAAGGGTCTGTCACTTGTCTGTCTGACATATTGTTAGATAAAATAATTAAATTAAAAGGAAATTAACCGTCTCCGGACTGCCTAACGCAGGATCGCGGTCCGGAGGCGGCAGTCTCAGGCAGAGTCACGCAGGTATGTGTAATCTCACGAGACGCGAGATGACGCTCACAGCCAGCCCGCGCATCGCGGGCCGGCAAAAGTTCGAGGGGGGTTACATCATCAGCCTGCCAGCCAATGATTATCGCTGGCAGGCTGATGATTTTTTAAAAATAACGAATCACAGGCCATTTAACACCTTATATTTATAAATATAAGGTGTTAAATGGCTGCTGTGCTCCTCTGCTGGTCCTTTTCGTTGGTTGGTCTCAGCAGAGGAGCACAGTTCACAGTGAGTACACCAAACACCACACTTAGCCCCCAGATCACCCCCCATCACCCCAATTAACCCCTTGATCGCCCCTGTCAATCACCTAGTGAAAGCGAAAAAAGTGATCAGTGTACACTGTCACTTTTTTTTTCCACTGGTATTGACTAGTTACACCTTAGCTCGCCCTCCACTCAAAACACAGTGTTTGCCCGATCAGGCCTGATCGGTCGCCCACACGTGCGTTCACCTACGCCCGCCCCGCCACAGTGACAAAAAATATAATTTTTATTATCACTGCACAATCACTTTACAAGCGCTGCGGCGATAAAAAAAAACAATTTTGCTATTTTTTATCAATCGCAGCGGCCTCCGGTACTTCGCTAGCCTCCCATTTGTAAGACAGGCTTGCTTTTTTTCTTGGGTAGTCTCAGGGAATACCCTCTAAATTTAGTAGTCCAAATGTCAAACAAGGGGTAATCTTCTGAAGAGGCCTATAGGATTCTGACCCAGTCGGATTAGGAATGGGAACCCTCATCTGACGAATCCAGCGGGTCAGAATATGAACCTGTAGAAAGCAGGGGCAGTCTGACCCAAAGTTCGGACGAGGAGTTTGAGGTCCCTGATACCAACAGGTGTACCCGGCCCCGTGTTGCTACACCACAGGTTGCGCAGGATCCGCTTCAAGGGCAGCAGAGTGGGGCTGGCGCTGTCAGATTACACGGTGATCAGATGGCCAAGAGAGGAGAGAAGGCGATCATAGGTGAGGGTAAACAGATAGATGTCCCTTCCCCCCAACCAAGATGAGTGAAGTTACTCACCTGGTTTGGTTTGCACTGATTGTGGTGCAACCTTGGTGGAGGGAGGTTTGAAGAGTTGAGGTTGTCTGGGTTGGTGCTGCCGGATGGTGTCCGAAATAACCCTGGGCGGGGGCCAAACCGCCACTTGGGTGGGTATTGGAATATATAAAAACAGATCTCGCCTGCACTGGATACGTGCGGCGAGCCAATGGACTTAAGGCGCAAATCACAACCCGAGTGTAATGAACGGCAACACGCACAGGGAGGAAAACAGGGAAAGCCCTGCCCAAGGGAGAGGGAAAGGTGGTGACCCCTAACTCACCTTGCAGCTGGCACCTGACTGCCCTGACGTCCCTAGACGGGTTCCTCACCCGTGCGGCGATCACGTGCCTAAACCCTGGCTTTCCCTGAAATGAGCCCTAGATAATGAACGGGCCGGTGGGATCGCTAGTCCTCACCACTGCACTAAGAGGGAAACACCAGGGAGAGGACAGACAAACACAGACAAACACAAACACCCAGGTGGACGGCAACAATTGTCCACAAAGGTCCAACAGGGATCCGGAGGGTAGCGTTCTAAGGCAACACTCAGAGAACGCAGCAACACAGCTCCAGTGGGTCAGAATAGATGTCCAGGCAGGAAGCTCTATATCTGGCAACCAGAGAAGTGTGAGAGGGGAATATAAGGAGGATTGGGAGTGCTGGACAAGGAACAGCTGAGAGAAGGAACTACAGATCCCTGAGTGAGCCAAAAGGGTTTGTAAAGCAAACCCAGAAAGCTACAATAAGGAAACTTCCCTATCTGACATAGAGCGTGCAGCCAACCGCTGCGACCTCCTGACCCCGGGTACAACGGAGTCAGGCGTGGCTCTTGACACCCTCGTGACAGTACCCCCCTCTCTATGAGGGGCCTCCGGACACTCAGGACCAGGTCTCTCAGGATGAGAGGCATGAAAAATCTGAACTAGCCTGTCGGCGTTTACCTCAGACGCAGGAACCCACATTCTTTCCTCGGGACCGTAACCTCTCCAGTGCACCAGATATTGGAGAGAGCGGCGGACCCGACGAGAATTAACAATTTTGGATATCTGAAATTCCAAACTACCATCCACGACAACAGGAGGGGGTGGCAGCGGTGACGGTTCTAGAGGTGGAACATATTTTTTGAGTAACGACTTATGAAAGACATTATGGATTTTAAAAGTCTGAGGTAACTCCAGGCGAAAAGCCACGGGGTTGATGATGGCTACAATCTTGTAAGGACCAATAAACCTAGGACCCAGTTTCCAAGAGGGAACCTTCAACTTGATATTCCTAGTAGACAACCACACATAGTCATTCACTCCTAGGTCCGGACCTGGCGACCGTCTCTTATCAGCCATGCATTTGTATTTACCTCCCATATTTTTCAAGTTAGCTTGCACCTTCTGCCATACTGATGAAAGAGATGACGAAAACCGTTCCTCTTCGGGAACCCCAGAAGACCCCCCCTCTTTGAAAGTACAGAATTGGGGATGAAAACCATATGCACCAAGAAATGGTGACTTGCCAGTGGATTCCTGACGGCGATTATTTATGGCAAACTCAGCTAACGGTAAATATGACGACCACAACTCTTGGTTTTCAGACACAAAACATCTTAGATATGTCTCCAGGTTTTGGTTGGTACGCTCAGTCTGTCCATTCGACTGAGGATGGAAAGCTGAGGAAAAGGACAAGTGAACCCCCAAACGGGAACAAAAAGCTTTCCAAAATTTAGAAATAAACTGGGTTCCCCGATCCGAAACAACATCGGAGTGGACCCCGTGAAGCTTCACGATCTCACTGACGAATACCTGAGCAAGAGTTTTAGCATTAGGTAGTGCGGGTAACGCAATATAGTGTGCCATTTTGCTAAACCTGTCCACTACTACCAAAATCACTGTTTTACCCGCAGACAAAGGTAAGTCAGTGATAAAATCCATAGACAGATGTGTCCATGGTCTATTGGGAATGACGAGTGGTAATAGAGACCCTGCAGGACGTGTATGTGAAACTTTTGCGCGCGCACAGGTAGAACAAGAAGACACAAAATCCAATACATCCTGATGCAACCTTGGCCACCAAAAACAACGAGACAATAGCTCTAAGGTTGCTTTACTACCCGGGTGCCCAGCAAGTGCCGAATTATGATGTTCCTTTAATAATTCGAGACGTAGGTTCAACGGTACAAACAATTTCTCTGAGGGGCAAGAGACCGGGGCGTCCCCCTGGGCCTCTAACACCTTCCCCTCCAAAGCAGAGTGTACCGCAGAGACAACCACTCCTCTTTGTAGAATGGGTACCGGATCACTCACATTACCCCCTCCAGGGAAACAACGAGATAGTGCATCAGCCTTGGTATTCTTTACCCCAGGACGATAGGTAATCAAAAAGTTAAACCTGGTAAAAAATAGCGACCACCTAGCCTGTCTAGGGGTGAGACGCTTAGCTGATTCGAGGTACAGCAGATTTTTGTGGTCCGTAAACACAGTGACGGGGTGGACTGCCTCCTCTAAAAAGTGACGCCACTCCTCAAACGCAAGTTTAATAGCTAACAGTTCCCTATTGCCAATATCGTAGTTCTGTTCTGCTGCAGATAGTTTTTTAGAAAAGAAAGCACAAGGACGCCATTTGCCAGGAGACGGACCCTGAGACAGTACAGCCCCCACTCCCACCTCTGATGCATCGACTTCAACAATAAAAGGCTGAGAGACATCAGGTTGGACTAGTACAGGTGCTGAGGTAAACCTCTCTTTTAGAGAGGAAAAGGCAACTTTAGCGGCGTCAGACCATTTAGAAAAATCAGTCCCCTTCCTCGTCATGTCAGTAAGGGGTTTTACGATCACCGAATAATTTTTAATGAATTTCCTATAGAAATTCGCGAAGCCCAAGAACCGTTGTAGTGCTTTGAGGTTCTCAGAAAGATCCCAATCCAAAATTGCCTGGACCTTCCTAGGATCCATACGGAAACCTGACGCAGATAAATAATAACCTAGGAATTGTATCTCCTGAACGGCAAAAACACATTTTTCAATTTTAGCATATAATTCATTCGTCCGTAGGACCTGTAGTACTTGTCTGACATGCTCCTCATGTGTTCTCAGATCAGACGAATAAATTAAGATATCATCTAGGTATATTACCACAAACCTGCCGATTAGATGACTAAAAATGTCATTAACGAAATGTTGAAAGACGGCAGGAGCATTGGTCAGGCCGAAAGGCATAACTAGATTTTCATAATGCCCCTCAGGGGTGTTAAAAGCTGTTTTCCACTCATCCCCCTCTTTAATACGAATCAGATTGTAGGCCCCCCTAAGATCGAGTTTGGAGAACCACCTAGCACCCGCAATCTGGTTAAACAGGTCAGGAATGAGAGGAAGAGGGTATGGGTCTCGGATGGTTATCCGATTTAATTCACGAAAATCTAGGCAAGGACGCAGGCCCCCATCTTTCTTTTTAACAAAGAAAAACCCTGCAGCCACGGGTGAAGAAGAGGGTCTGATGTGTCCCTTAGCCAAACTCTCGGAGATATAATCCTTCATGGCTTGTCTCTCTGGACCTGAAAGATTATATAACCTGGTCTTGGGTAATTTTGCGCCGGGAATAAGGTTAACCGGGCAATCATAAGGACGATGAGGTGGTAACTTCTGACAACCCTTTTCAGAAAAAACGTCCTCAAAGTCCGAAACAAATGTAGGTAGGGTAGTTATGGAGGCGACTAAGCAATTGCTATTTAAGCAATTTTCTCTGCACGGCTCACTCCACTCCAATATCTCCCTGGCCTGCCAATCCACCACTGGATTGTGCGCTACCAACCAGGGAAGACCCAATACCACAAGAGAGGGAAGCCCCTCCAGAACAAAACATGAGAGCATCTCGTTATGGTGGTCCCCTACCCGAAGGTGTAAATTATGAACGATGTGGGTGAGGTTTCTCTGAGACAGAGGAGCAGAATCTATAGCAAATATGGGAATAGGTCTCTGTAGTGTACAGAGAGACAAACCCATAGTGCGGGCAAAATGGGCATCTATCAAATTTACCCCTGCTCCACTGTCTAGAAAGAAAGAAATAGTCTCTGTCTTATCACCAAAAACAATAACCGCTGGCAACACAAATTGCGATGTACGTATGGAGGAAACGTATACCCCCCGGCTGACATCCTCCACACAGCCTGGGGTTAGTAGTTTTCCGACGTTTTTTTGTTTCTGAGGAAAGAAGGACAGACATTAATGAAATGACCCCTCTCCCCACAAAAAAAAACAACCCCCACGCCTACGGCGAACCTCAGGAGGACGGACCTGACGGGTAGTTCCTCCTAGCTGCATAGGCTCGTCTAAGTCCGTACAGACTAACTGCTGCTTGGGAGGGGTTACCAATGGCTCCGGTTTTTTCAACCTGTCCCTAAGGCGTCTATCTATACGGATAGAAAGGGACATAACTGCATCAAGGGAAAAGGGGGTCTCATACAATGCAAGCGCATCCTTAACCCTTTTGGATAACCCAGAGCAGAACTGACTCCTGAGAGCCGGGTCGTTCCATTGGGTATCCGTAGCCCACCTACGGAAGTCAGAGCAATACTCCTCTACCGGCCGCTCTCCTTGTAGGAGTCTCCGTAATTTTGATTCAGCCAGTGCGACTCGGTCAGGGTCGTCATATATGAGACCCAAGGCCCCGAAAAACTCATCCACTGACCGAAGAGCCTGGGAATCAGTAGGTAAAGAGAACGCCCAGGACTGCGTTTTTTTTTTTTTTTTTTTTTTTTACCTACACAAAAATAAGGGCCAGATATAATGTAATGAACGGCAACACGCACAGGGAGGAAAACAGGGAAAGCCCTGCCCAAGGGAGAGGGAAAGGTGGTGACCCCTAACTCACCTTGCAGCTGGCACCTGACTGCCCTGACGTCCCTAGACGGGTTCCTCACCCGTGCGGTGATCACGTGCCTAAACCCTGGCTTTCCCTGAAATGAGCCCTAGATAATGAACGGGCCGGTGGGATCGCTAGTCCTCACCACTGCACTAAGAGGGAAACACCAGGGAGAGGACAGACAAACACAGACAAACACAAACACCCAGGTGGACGGCAACAATTGTCCACAAAGGTCCAACAGGGATCCGGAGGGTAGCGTTCTAAGGCAACACTCAGAGAACGCAGCAACACAGCTCCAGTGGGTCAGAATAGATGTCCAGGCAGGAAGCTCTATATCTGGCAACCAGAGAAGTGTGAGAGGGGAATATAAGGAGGATTGGGAGTGCTGGACAAGGAACAGCTGAGAGAAGGAACTACGGATCCCTGAGTGAGCCAAAAGGGTTTGTAAAGCAAACCCAGAAAGCTACAATAAGGAAACTTCCCTATCTGACATAGAGCGTGCAGCCAACCGCTGCGACCTCCTGACCCCGGGTACAACGGAGTCAGGCGTGGCTCTTGACACCCTCGTGACACCGAGCTTGGATACGAGAATTTTTTATTTTGAAAAGACAACGCGTTTCGGGGTACTCAGGACCCCTTTATAAAGTCTGTATCCTTGGCAACGTGAGCCCGCTGGTGCCCTCACCTGGAGATCCCTTTCAGAAGGAATGCTGATGATGGTTGCTGGAGAGTGTCCTGCTGTTGCGGCGCTGTTGTGCTTGCTGCACGTGTAGTGTGCAGTGTACTTGAAATTGAACGAGCAACCAGTGTCATTGAAAAGCCCCTCTGTGTCCACGATTATAATTCGCTCATGGGAGGGGTGGACTTCAATGACCAGATGTGGGCTCCTTATTTAGTTTCCCGACGCACCAGACGCTGGTATAAGAAGGTGTCTGTATATTTGATTCAATTGGCTGTATATAATAGTTTTGTTCTCTACAGTAAGGCTGGGAGAACAGGATCCTTCCTCAAATTTCAGGAAGAGATCATCGAGAACCTCCTGTATCCAGGAGGTTCCGTGGCCCCATCCACCAGTGTAGTGAGCCGTCTACACGAGCGACATTTCCCCAATGTCGTTGCTGGTACCTCAACCCAACCGTCACCCCGAAAAAGATGTTGTGTCTGTAGCAGGAGTGGAATAAGGCGTGACACATGCTATTTCATTCCTGACTGCCCTGACCACCCAGCCCTATGCTTAGGGGAGTGTTTCCGGAAGTACCACACACAGGTACTGTCATGGAACCATGAACCAGACGTACAACAAGAGATAAGTGGGAATAAGAAGGCTTTATTGAAAATCAAGCTGTAAGCAAAAGTCCAAACGGATGGCTAAACCGAAGCAGGGTCTTGCGTAGCCAGAGGTCAGGAACCAGAAGGGTAGTCAGACGAAGCCAGGATCAGGAACCAGCGGGGTAGTCAGACGAGGCCAGGATCAGGCACCAGAAGCAGCAGCAGTCTTAGAAGCATGTGAACACAGGAGGACCAAGCAAGGAACTGAAGCCACAGACCTCCTATATATATGAGCTAGGCATCCAGCTCCTCCCAGTGGGAAGGAGAAGCCGCAGGGTGGGAGGCTACAAGAAACCCAGAAACCAAGATGGCCGCCAGCACATGTCAAACGAAGGAGAACAGCAAGAAGGTAAGACCATGACAGGTACACTTAGCACAGGGATTGCATCTCACAGGACAGGCACACAGGGCTATTAGGGCCCATTCACACACAGCTGCTGCAAACCTCTCCTTTCACCTGGGACAAAGTGCATAATGTACTTCGCCACATCTTTGGGCGATTTGCACTTTGCACATTGTCCCATGGGGAAGGAGAGGTTTGTCCTATAAAGGTAAAAAAATTAATAAAAAATCACCAGTAAGCAAAAAAGTTAACGTTCTGTTCAAAAAGTTAAATAAAGTTTATTTGTTCCGTTCAAATGTTATTATAAAGTTAATAAATTTATTGCGTTGCGGCCTGGTTTTTTCTTTTTTGTTTAGTTTTTTTTACCTTCCAGGTGGACCAACTGATCGACTAGCTGCAGCACTGATGTGCATTCTGACAGAAGCATTGCGCTGCTGTCAGATTACACAAAAGTCGGCGTATGCAGCGCTGCAAGACGAGATTTCTCCTCTGCAGTAAAAGATACGTTTGCCGAGGCATATGAGCTGAGGGGGCGGCGGTGTTTATATGCTTTGTCAAACACTTTGTATATAAAAAAAATAAAAAATCCCGGCAATGATTTATTCATCTACATCGATTGATGTGAATGGAGAAATTGGGCATACGAGTTAAGTGGGTATGGATGTTGGGCGGAGCTCCTATCTCCCGGCAGATGCCTTTCCCCTCCTTTTTTTTTTTGGGCAGAGATTTTTTCATCCACAAGATAAATATCTTGGTCAAATGCCAACTTTGCATATAAAATTGGGGAAAGTTGTCTTTTGCCGAGATATTTCTCTCACCCAGCATGGGTATATGTAAAAAGACACCCCAAAACACATTGCCCTACTTCTTCTGAGTACGGCGATACCACATGTGTGACACTTTTTTGTAGCCTAGGTGGGCAAATGGGCCCACATTCCAAAGAGCACCTTTCGGATTTCACAGGGCATTATTTACAGATTTTGATTTCAAACTACTTCTCACGCATCTGGGCCCCTAAAATGCCAGGGCAGTATAACTACCCCACAAGTGACCCCATTTTGGAAAGAAGACACCCCAAGGTATTTCATGATGGGCATAGTAAGTTCATGGAAGTTTTTATTTTTTTTGTCACAAGTTAGTGGAATATGAGACTTTGTAAGAAAAAAAATAAATAAAAATAATTTATCATTTTCCGCTAACTTGTGACAAAAAATAAAAAGTTCTATGAACTCACTATGCCCATCAGCGAATACCTTAGGGTGTCTACTTTCCGAAATGGGGTCATTTGTGGGGTCTTTCTACTGTCTGGGCATTGTAGAACCTCAGGAAACATGACAGGTGCTCAGAAAGTCAGAACTGCTTCAAAAAGCGGAAATTCACATTTTTGTACCATAGTTTGTAAACGCTATAACTTTTGCCCAAACCATTTTTTTTTACCCAAATATTTTTATTTTATCAAAGACATGTAGAACAATAAATTTAGAGAAAAATGTATATATAGATGTCTTTTTTTTGAAAAATGTTACAACTGAAAGTGAAAAATGTCATTTTTTTGCAAAACATTTGTTAAATTTTGATTAATAACAAAAAAGTAAAAATGTCAGCAGCAATGAAATACCACCAAATGAAAGCTCTATTAGTGAGAAGAAAAGGAGGTAAAATTCATTTGGGTGGTAATTTGCATGACCGAGCAATAAACTGTGAAAGTAGTGTAGTGCAGAATTGTAAAAAGTGGTCTGGTCATTAAGGGTGTTTAAGCTAGGGGGGCTGAGGTGGTTAATACACCTCAAAAATTCTGTAGAACAATGTAACTCTACCGCAGAGCGCATTTAAAACTTGTTTTTTCCGCTAATACATCCTAAAAAAGGCTGTAGTGCAATGTAACTGCACCACAGAACGGCAAATAAGATGTACTTTTTTTTACACTAATACACCTAAAAAATGGCTGTAGTACAATGTAACTGCACTACAGACTGGCAAATACGTACTTTTTATACTATTAAAACACCCCCCAAAAAAGTGTGTAGTACAATGTAACTGCACCACACAACGGTAAATAAGACGTCTTTTTTTTTACACTAGGACATCCAAAAAAAAGCTGTAGAATAATTTAAATACACCGCAGAATGGTTAATATGATGTATGTATATTTCCTATAAGTTCACCCTGCAATACAGAACTTGCAACCCAATAACAAGTAAGTATATGGGGGAGAAAAAAGAACTGGGTCGCACATCCACAGTGCTTGGCTTTGACCTAAAAAGTGTACAGCCCCCCGTATTGCATGCTGTACAAGAGGCATTAGTGTACATTTTGATCAAAAGGCATAAGCCCACTCACCACGTCAAGGAAGCCTCTATTGAGTGGGACCTACTCTGACAAAAGGGCGCAGCACGGTGTGATGACAAAGCGGTGATGTCCTGGTAGGCGGCGGGACCCAGGAGTCAAAGCAGCAACCATGCTGTCTGACAATGCCACCCATGGCACTGGGTCCCACCAACCCACCAGAACAGCACCACAGAAACAAAGGCCACCGCACAGTACTGCACCATGTGAACAGCTGTCTAACACGGCATGTCCATTACTATCAGGAGCTACAGGTCAATGACCACTATATGCAAACCTGTGTGATTAAAACCACCTGTGCCGAATGGGAGGAGTGCTGACACCAGTAATAAAGAAGAAAGATTCAAATAATTATATGGGGGAGAAAAAAGAACTGGGTCGCACATCCACAGTGCTTGGCTTTGACCTAAAAAGTGTACAGCCCCCCGTATTGCATGCTGTACAAGAGGCATTAGTGTACATTTTGATCAAAAGGCATAAGCCCACTCACCACGTCAAGGAAGCCTCTATTGAGTGGGACCTACTCTGACAAAAGGGCGCAGCACGGTGTGATGACAAAGCGGTGATGTCCTGGTAGGCGGCGGGACCCAGGAGTCAAAGCAGCAACCATGCTGTCTGACAATGCCACCCATGGCACTGGGTCCCACCAACCCACCAGAACAGCACCACAGAAACAAAGGCCACCGCACAGTACTGCACCATGTGAACAGCTGTCTAACACGGCATGTCCATTACTATCAGGAGCTACAGGTCAATGACCACTATATGCAAACCTGTGTGATTAAAACCACCTGTGCCGAATGGGAGGAGTGCTGACACCAGTAATAAAGAAGAAAGATTCAAATAATTATATGGGGGAGAAAAAAGAACTGGGTCGCACATCCACAGTGCTTGGCTTTGACCTAAAAAGTGTACAGCCCCCCGTATTGCATGCTGTACAAGAGGCATTAGTGTACATTTTGATCAAAAGGCATAAGCCCACTCACCACGTCAAGGAAGCCTCTATTGAGTGGGACCTACTCTGACAAAAGGGCGCAGCACGGTGTGATGACAAAGCGGTGATGTCCTGGTAGGCGGCGGGACCCAGGAGTCAAAGCAGCAACCATGCTGTCTGACAATGCCACCCATGGCACTGGGTCCCACCAACCCACCAGAACAGCACCACAGAAACAAAGGCCACCGCACAGTACTGCACCATGTGAACAGCTGTCTAACACGGCATGTCCATTACTATCAGGAGCTACAGGTCAATGACCTCTATATGCAAACCTGTGTGATTAAAACCACCTGTGCCGAATGGGAGGAGTGCTGACACCAGTAATAAAGAAGAAAGATTCAAATAATTATATGGGGGAGAAAAAAGAACTGGGTCGCACATCCACAGTGCTTGGCTTTGACCTAAAAAGTGTACAGCCCCCCGTATTGCATGCTGTACAAGAGGCATTAGTGTACATTTTGATCAAAAGGCATAAGCCCACTCACCACGTCAAGGAAGCCTCTATTGAGTGGGACCTACTCTGACAAAAGGGCGCAGCACGGTGTGATGACAAAGCGGTGATGTCCTGGTAGGCGGCGGGACCCAGGAGTCAAAGCAGCAACCATGCTGTCTGACAATGCCACCCATGGCACTGGGTCCCACCAACCCACCAGAACAGCACCACAGAAACAAAGGCCACCGCACAGTACTGCACCATGTGAACAGCTGTCTAACACGGCATGTCCATTACTATCAGGAGCTACAGGTCAATGACCACTATATGCAAACCTGTGTGATTAAAACCACCTGTGCCGAATGGGAGGAGTGCTGACACCAGTAATAAAGAAGAAAGATTCAGATAATTATATGGGGGAGAAAAAAGAACTGGGTCGCACATCCACAGTGCTTGGCTTTGACCTAAAAAGTGTACAGCCCCCCGTATTGCATGCTGTACAAGAGGCATTAGTGTACATTTTGATCAAAAGGCATAAGCCCACTCACCACGTCAAGGAAGCCTCTATTGAGTGGGACCTACTCTGACAAAAGGGCGCAGCACGGTGTGATGACAAAGCGGTGATGTCCTGGTAGGCGGCGGGACCCAGGAGTCAAAGCAGCAACCATGCTGTCTGACAATGCCACCCATGGCACTGGGTCCCACCAACCCACCAGAACAGCACCACAGAAACAAAGGCCACCGCACAGTACTGCACCATGTGAACAGCTGTCTAACACGGCATGTCCATTACTATCAGGAGCTACAGGTCAATGACCACTATATGCAAACCTGTGTGATTAAAACCACCTGTGCCGAATGGGAGGAGTGCTGACACCAGTAATAAAGAAGAAAGATTCAAATAATTATATGGGGGAGAAAAAAGAACTGGGTCGCACATCCACAGTGCTTGGCTTTGACCTAAAAAGTGTACAGCCCCCCGTATTGCATGCTGTACAAGAGGCATTAGTGTACATTTTGATCAAAAGGCATAAGCCCACTCACCACGTCAAGGAAGCCTCTATTGAGTGGGACCTACTCTGACAAAAGGGCGCAGCACGGTGTGATGACAAAGCGGTGATGTCCTGGTAGGCGGCGGGACCCAGGAGTCAAAGCAGCAACCATGCTGTCTAACAATGCCACCCATGGCACTGGGTCCCACCAACCTACCAGAACAATAACAAGTAAGGTTTGCTGGAATTACAGAGGTATCATCTAGTGCAAACAAGTGCAGCAAGGTGTAATATAATCGCTCCTATTACCCAGACTGCACACTCTCCTATTGCACCGTGTTCTGATTTTATAGAATGGATGATGCCTCCCTATGCTTTCCCTACTCCTTGAATAATCTTTCCACGAACGTGTAAATAATTTTTTCAACACAATAAAGTATTTTCTAACACTGTCCCTAGCGCCTGCTGACGTCTCTCCCTGCACTAAGTACACAGGAAAATGGCAGAATCCAAGATGGCTGATTGTATTTATAGGCTGTGACATCACAGGGTCTGATTGGCTGCATGCATGGCATTGTGGGTGATCCCTTTTTCCCAGAGTTCTTTTAGGATAAAATGTGGTTCGCTACCACGAAGCATGAGGAAATTGAGATTCGGTGCAAATAGAATTTTTCCTGAAATTCAGATCGAATTCCACTTCGTCAACTTCGATTCACTCTTCTTTAACTGTGACTAGTGAAACCAGAATTGCAATGATTGCAGGACCATGAGCAGGTATGGTTTCTGCAGAATAAAAAACATTTCCCTTATTTTTGAAAAGCCTTAAAATGCTCCCCCCCCCCCCCCCTTCATTTCATGAACATTTTCAAATTCCAATGTGCCTAGACATTTTGGAACCTGGGATAAACAGTGTCAGAGAAAATAGTTGTCTGCCTGATAGGTTTGATGGTTACAGTATGTGCCAAAAATGTTATAATCTCCAGATGAATTTATAGTATTTTTGAGAACTCCATCTTCACAAATGTAGTAAGACACATTCCAAACATTCATCCCACGGAGATATCCACGTGTGCAAGAGAGCTTTCATTTATCTGGAAGAAGAATAATGCTTACAATCTTCTTAGACATGTATAAAACCAGAGCAGAATTCTGGATTATATCTACAATGTCAGGATATTTCCTATGAGGGAAAAATATTTTATCTTCTCTTTTCTGTCTAAAATGAGCAATGCAGATATGACATTACAAAACTGATGACAGTGGTGCATATTTCAAGAACATTCAATGCACTTAAAGGCCTTTTTAGACTGCCCGACGTACGGTACGCTCATTCATCGGGTAATATATCATAGTGTCTAAACAGCCTCTGCTGCAGGCAAACAACGATTCTGTATGGAGACGACTGAAGAAACTAGTGATTGCTACTTCACATGTAATAGAAACGGTCTCCTTAACTGCACAGGTGATTGTCAAGAAGGAACACTTCTTTCTTGACAATCGTCTGTTCAATTGAGCAATGTATTATCACAGAGATCAAGGTGTGACTGTAAGCTTTTACTTAAAAGGCATCTGTCAGCAGTTCTGTACCTATGCAACTGGCTGACCTGTTACAGGAGCGCTTGGCAGCTGAAGGCATTTGTGTTGGTCCCATGTTCATATGTGCCTGCATTGCTGAGAAAATTATGTTTTAATATATGCAAACAAGCATCTAGGACAGTGGTGGCGAACCTATGGCACAGGTGCTAGAGGCAGCACTCAGAGCCCTCTCTGTGGGTACCCGCACCCTGGAGAAAGTCTGTGGTGTACCAATATGCCTTAGACTTTTCCTGCCATTCAGCAGTGCAGGGCGCACTATGAACAGCACAGGCAGCACATTGAATGTAGGCAGGTTATTATAGCTAAATGACAAAGTACATTGAAGATATATGATATTGGTGTTCAGGTTAAATTGCCATGTTGGCACTTTGCGATAAATAAGTGGGTTTTGGGTTGGTTGCAGTTTGGGCACTCGGTCTCTAAGAGGTTCATCATCACTGATCTAGGAGCACCAGGGATGTTGCCATTACTTCTAAATGCTCAGTTCTCTTTGCAACTGCCACTCCCTCTTCACTTTGATTTACAGGGCCAGGAGTGATGATGTTTATACAGTTATTGTGGCCATCTAAGAATGGATAGCATCAGACAGCCCGGTTCAATCCATCCTGAGAATCACACCTTCCGACCGTGCACTTATTGATCAGGACTAGGGTTGCATAAGAGAAGAAAAAGAAGAGAATCACAATCTGTGGAGCAGTGGCAACAGCAAGGTAAGGACAGCTGCCATAGTTGGAGGACATGACATTCTAACCTCTAAACCACTGCCTGTGAAAAACATGAACTATGACAAATATGGCTAAAAAGTCAGAGTAAGGCAACTTTCACAAGGCCAGTTTGTGGTCAGTATTTTCCAATTGTATATTTATCTGGATAGGCCATCAATATTAGATTATAAGGGGTCTGACACCCAGGACCCCCACCAATAAGCTGTTAGAAGAGGTTGGCGCTCCGTGAGCATCAGGGCCTCACCTGAGGCCATGTGACATCGCTGTATATACATTGTACTGCATTGTGCTTGGAAAGCAGCCGGGAGGCAGATGCACTCACCAGAGCACTGGTGAGAGTGGGACTCAGACCCCTGCTAATGTGATCCTAAGGATAGGTCATCATTATTAATTCCTGAATAACCCCTTTAAGCCAAAACCAGGAGTGGGTACAAAGAGACACATATATTTTCTTTATATTTTTATCTGTAGGTTCCTTTCCTGGTTTTGACTTGGATACTGATGCAATAATATACTGACTGAATACTGACCTCGTGAAATTTGCCGTTAAGGCTATCTAAACCTCTGGGGGCAATTTTTTTTAATGATTGTAAAAAAAATATTTTTTTTAATTGGCATTAAAAAATGCGGAGCCATTGTTTCTGTACAGAGCTGAGATGCTCTAATAGCAGCCTGTGGATTTTTAGTCTTTTCCGTCATCTGAGGAGCTGATGGACTCCTTATCTCTGCTCTTTGACCTTATAAACTCTCACAAAAGCTCAATCCTTATCTTATTCATAAGAATGCGGCTTTAATAAGTGTTTATGACTTCTTAGTAGTTTAGAGATAAGGCTTATTAGATAACTGGCAAAGTGAAAGTACCAGTCACACAGTTTGTGATAGAATGGCTCAAGGTGTACGTGCATAGCCTTTAATCTAGAAAAGACTGTGCATTAGGAAAACATAACTGATAATTGGAAAGCACATTATAGACAATAAAATATTACTCAAATGTAAAAATAAAAAACATACTGAAAATTGATGTACAGTATGTTCTTTGCAAATTGGTCTGGGGAGCACCTGATCCATCAAGACCTCATAGCATATGTGTAGCATGCTTCTGTGCAAGGAGGGTGGCAGTGAACATCAGTAGTTTTAGAATATGTATGCTTTTTATATTCTTGCATATCCGTATTGATTACATGAGCTGGGGAGATATCCTTTATCTCCATGCATTTGAATGTTCTTCCACCGTGCTGCTGTTACTCTTTGGTATATACCGTATTTTTCGCCGTATAAGACGCACCGGCGTATAAGACGCACCTAGGTTTTTGGGGAGGAAAATAAGAAAAAAAATATTTTTAACCAAAAGGTGTGCTGTGGGTTTGGAACTAGGTGGTCTGTGGATGGCACTATTACTGGGGATCTGTGGATGACGGACACTGTTATGGGGGGATCTGTGGATGACGGACACTGTTACGGGGGGATCTGTGGATGACGGACACTGTTATGGGGGGGATCTGTGGATGACTGACACTGTTATGGGGGATCTGTAGATGACGGACACTTATGAGGGGGGATCTGTGGATGACGGACACTGTTATGGGGGGAACTGTGGATGACGGACACTGTTATGAGGGAACTGTGGATGACGGACACTGTTAGGGGGGAACTGTGGATGACAGACACTGTTATGAGGGAACTGTGGATGACAGACACTGTTATGGGGGGATCTGTGGCTGGCACTGTTACAGGGGGGGGATCTGTGGATGGCACTGTTATACATGTGTCATCCACAGACCCTCCCAGCCCATAACTGTGCCATCCACAGATCCCCCGCCGCTCCAGTATACTAATATAATATGTCTTATTCAGTTAATAGTTATTAAATATGCCTCTTTATTCCTAAAAGTACCTTAAATCCTAAGCGCTTAAGTACAATGCCGGCAGGCCGGGCGGCCGGCGCGGCGCGTCACTCACTGACGTCACTTGCCTGCGCCGCCTGCTTCATTCATAAAGTAGGCGGCGCAGGCACGTGACATCAGGGAGTTACGCTGCCGCCCGCCCGGCCTGCATTGTACGGATGCGCTTAGGATTTAAGGTACCATTAGGCATAAAGGGGCATATTTAGTAACCATTAATTGAATATGACATTTTATTAGTACACCGGAGCGGCGGGGCGGGCCTTTAGTACAGTGACTGCACCGCCCCGCCGCTATTGCCGGCCCCAGCTCCTCCTCCCAGTCCCTCCCCGAGTCCCCGCTCGCTTTGCATCGCATCCAGCGATGTAAAACTGACTGCATTCGCCGTATAAGACGCAGGGGCATTTCTCCCCCATTTTGGGGGAAGAAAAAGTGCGTCTTATACGGCGAAAAATACGGTATATATATATATATATATATATATATATATATATATATATACAGTATAGACCAAAAGTTTGGACACACCTTCTCATTCAAAGAGTTTTCTTTATTTTCATGACTATGGAAATTGTAGATTCACACTGAAGGCATCAAAACTATGAATTAAGACATGTGGAATTATATACATAACGAAAAAGTGTGAAACAACTGAAAATATGTAATATTCTAGGTTCTTCAAAGTAGCCACCTTTTGCTTTGATTACTGCTTTGCACACTATTGGCATTCTCTTGATGAGCTTCAAGAGGTAGTCACCTGAAATGGTCTTCCAACAGTCTTGAAGGAGTCTTTGACCTATTGTGCCTCTGGTGCGGTGGTACTGTATTGTTACTCAGGTTTTCCGGCAGTTTCATTTTGCTTCTTAATAAAGCCGTTTTTTGTTTCAGTCTCCTTGTCCGCTTTACTGTACTTGAATCCTACAGGTGAACTTACGAGGTGGCTGTCGCCACCAATCTACACTATGGATTTATAATAGGGAGAGACTTCCCCGGATTCCCGACACTATGGCCTACTACGAGAGTGACTGATACCCATGTGACAGGGGTAACACTAGAAGAGTGGCCCGGCTCAGGGGGGAGACCAGAACCCTTGGAACCTGAGACTAAAGGGCCAGCGGTAGGGGTGACCGCCACTTCGGTGGAAGAGGGGGAGACTACCCCGCTAAGTGTGATGGTGGGAGACATGGAGGACTTGCCGCCGGGTCCCGAGCTGGCAGACCGAAATGTCTCCGGGCATAATTTTGGTACCGCCCAACACCGTGACCCAACCCTATCCCGAGCCTGGGAAAATGTATTAATAGTAGATGGTGAACCACAACAACCAGGGTCGGTGTAACCCCATTTTGCGGTTCATCAGGAGATGTTGTACTGGGTAAACCAGCTGTGAGGTGAATCCATTGAACAGTTGGTGGTGCCCCAGGATTATCGCAAACTCGTGTTAGAGTTAGCCCATCAAAATGTTCTCGGGGGTCATCTGGGAATGCAGAAGCCACAGGATCGGATACTACAACGGTTTTACTGTCCCAGTGTGTTTAGGTAGAAGAATTCTGTAAATCTTGTCCGACCTGCCAGGCAACTAGCCCCCAACACCTTTTTCACAGTCCTCTAGTCCCTCTCCCGATCACCAAGGTGCCGTTTGAGTGAATCGCGTAGGCCCAGTACCGAAGTCCGGCGATGTTCTCCCGAGTGGGGCTACCTAAAGAAGTTCTGACTCACCAGGGGACCCCTTTTATGTCCAAGGTCATGAGGGAACTCTGTAAGTTACCGACGTCCGTGTACCATCCGCAAACGGACAGTAGAAAGGTTTAACAAAACTCTAAAAACTATGGTGTCTAAAGATGGGAAGGATTGGGACTTTCTGCCCTATCTCATGTTCACAGTGCGAAAGGTACCCCAGGCTTCTACTGGGTTCTCGCCCTTTGAATTGCTTTATGGCAGCCCACTCCCCATAAAAGTGTCCTGGAGTATGTTGTCAAGAAGCAACGGCAGATAGAGAACGTTTTACCTCTTGTCAGGGAGCATATGGAGGCCGCTCAGCGAGCCCAGAGTCGGATCTATAATTGACAGGCTCAAGTATGGATCTTTAACCCTGGTGACCTGGTGACAGTAAGTTCCTGGCAAGATGGCAGAGGCCATACGAGGTACTCGAGAACGTTGGAGAGGTAAATTACAAGGTACACCAGCCAGGGCGGCGGAAGCCGGAGCAGGTTTATCATGTTAATTTACTTAAGCCTTGGAAAGATAGGGAGACCTGTACTGAAGACAGCCCGCAGCTGGGTTTTCTAGGGAAAGAGGTTCCGGATCCTATGTCTGATGCAATGTCTGATGCAAGGGAAGCGGTTGCCACAGTAAAAATTGCTGACAGCCTCTCCTCTAAACAGGCTCAGGAGACCAGGGAGTTTGTTAATCAGAACACCGATGTGTTCTCTGACCTCCCTGGACGCACTTCTGCAATCCAACATGACATTGTGACTGAGCCTCAGGCAAAAGTCCAGTTAAAGCCATACCGGGTACCGAGGCTCGGCAACAAGCCATGTCAGAGGAAGTGCAGCTCACGCTGCGGCTAGATGTCATCGAGGAGTCTAAAAGTGAGTGGGCCAGTCCTATAGTCTTAATACCCAAGCCGGACGGGACTTTACGGTTTTGTAACGATTTTCGTAAGCTGAACGAAATATCTAAATTTGATGCATATCTCATGCCTCGGGTGGATGAGCTTATTGAAAGGTTAGGCCAAGCCCGGTATTTTTCTGTTTTGGACCTCACCAAAGGGTACTGGCAAGTACCCTTGACGGAGGCTGCCAAAGAGAAAACTGCCTTTATTACACTAGAGGGGCTGTACCAATATAAGGTGTTACCCTTCGGTCTGCATGGCGCCCCTGCCACTTTTCAGCGTCTAATGGACATTGTGCTTCGTCCACATCGGCGTTACACCTCGACTTATCTATATGATATTGTCATTCACAGCACCGACTGGGAAAGTCACCTGCCCAAAGTAAAGGCCGTAGTGGACTCCCTTCGAAAGGCTGATCTAACAGCTAACCCAAAAACATGTGCGATAGGGTTAGAGAAGACAAAATACCTAGGGTATGTCATTGGGCGCGGAGTCATCAAACCCCAAGTAAACAAAATAGAGGCGATAAGGAATTGGCCCCGACCTGTCACCTCTCGGCAAGTAATGTCATTCCTGGGAATGGTGGCCTATTATATGAGGTACGTTCCCCATTTTGCCACTTTAGCAGCTCCATTAACAGGGCTCTTGAAGGGACAGAAGTTTGTGGTGGTCCGCTGGAATGACCAGGCGGGAGAGGCTTTCTCCGCTTTGAAGTCGGCCCTGTGTGGGTCCCTAGTTTTGGTGATGCCTGACTTTAAAAGGGAATTTATAGTACAGACAGATGCCTCCGAAGTAGGCCTTGGTGCTGTACTGTCTCAGGAAGTCAATGGGGAGGAGCATCCCGTTTGTCTTCCTCAGCCGTAAGTTCACTCCAGCCGAGACCCAGTACAGTATAATGGAGAGAAAGTGCCTGGCCATCAAGTGGGCACTCGAGTCTCTCCGCTATTATCTGTTGGGGAGAAAGTTCCGTCTAGTCACCAACCACTCCCCTCTCAAGTGGATGAGCCAGGCCAAAGAGAGGAATGCTCGGGTCACCAGATGGTTCTTGTCCTTGCAAAACTTTAAGTTTACAGTAGAACACAGGGCAGGCCGGTTACAGGGAAACGCAGATGTCCTGACCCGGGTACACTGTCTGGTGTGTGTTCACCCCCTCACAAAGGGGGGAGGTATGTGTCATAGCAAGGGGTTTTGTTTGAGAAGGCAGGTATTTTCCTCTCAACATGGGCGGCTGGGCTGATTTCCAGCCAGGTGAGATCAAATACCAAACCAGAGTTTAAGTGCCGATCCGGGTTTTGGCCGCACCTGGCTGTCCTTTAAATAGGCAGCTGGGCTCAGAATCAAGGTCTCTGTCTTGGGATCTGAGGCCAGGTGCCGTACTATTAGAGGGCTGAGAGCCACATGTGGGGAAACAGGCCCCCTAAAGCCTGTTGTGGACGATGAAAGAACCTGCTAACAAGGTGACTGTTTTTGTGCTTTGGACTTTCCTTTGCGTGAACAAACAGTAAGACTGTCAATGTTGCTTTGTTTTTTCTCCTATGTGAATAGACACTAAAGTTTTGTTTTACAAACTGTTCCTTTTGCCTCTGTTCTGCGTCTGCTTACCCTGCCTACCAGAGCGAATCCTCACAATATATATACAAGTTTTCACTGAAACCAGGGTTCCATGTTTCCTACACAAACTTGTTCAATCTGCTGGATCAATGAGAGAGGTGTACACTAGTGTTGATCGAGCACCAAAGTGCTCTGGTGCTCGAGTAGAACACTTTGGGATGCTTGGGTGCTCTACAGTGCACAATGGAAGTCAGTGGGAGAACCAGAGCATTTAACCAGGCACCCCCTGCTCTGAAGAAGTGAGGGTGTCTGGTTCACAGGAAAAGGTCAGAAATTGATGGAAACACCACTGAAATGGTTCAGGAACAGCATAGGTAGGATGTCTGGATGCATCCTGATCTCCCAGGTCGCTGCTGGGAACGATGTTGTCCGAGTAGTACGCCACTTTTACAGACTGACAATAATATGCACAAAACCGAATATAAAAATCGATTTTAGAAAAAAATTGTTAGAAAACATTCTTTCCTGTATATTTACTTGTATATAAAGTGCAAATGCTGTAAAAAATTACAAGGAAGAGGCACTCCGATACAACCTGTATATTACATAAAGGAGGGCTTCATTCACATTGTGGTACAATAGTTCAGGTAGTGGAACTCCTACACTCATAAAGCCTATGCACTAAGTGAAAGGGCTGCCAAAAACTACAAGGAACAGGCACTACAATACACCCTTTATTACACATAAAGGAAGGCATCATACTCACCCTTGAAAAATTATGATTGATGGCCTGCTGGTGACCCTCAAAAACATTAGGAAAAAGGGTCTGCTGGTGACCCTCAAAAACATTAGGGGTGAGGGCCTGCTGCTGATCTGACCATCTAAAACATTAGGGGCAACTGCCTGCTGGTGACCATCTAAAACATTGGGGGTGAGGGTCTGCTGCTGAGCTGACCCTCTAAAACATTATGGGTGACGGTCTGCTGCTGAGCTGACCCTCTAAAATATTAGGGGTGAGGGTCTGCTGCTGAGCTGACCCTTTAAAACATTAGGGGGAAGTGCCTGCTGCTGATCTGACCATCTAAAACATTAGGGGTGAGGGCCTGCTGGTGATCTGACCATCTAAAACATTATGGGAGAGGGCCTGCTGGTGACCCTCTAAAACATTAGGGGTGAGGGTCTTCTGCTGAGCTGGCCCTCTACAACATTAGGAGCGAGGACAGCCTAATAAGCATGTTGATATGATGGAGGAGGACGAAGAGAAAAGAAAGATTGAACCATATACCCTTTTTTCTGGTGGAATGGGTGCATGTGAATACAGTATATTGAATACACCATAAAAGCCACCTTTAAGTTGCCTTTAGGTTCAGCCGCTTTCCTCTGGTGGAGTAGACAAGTCAGGGGCAATCCAGGCCAGGGGCAATCCAGATAAGAATCAACCTGTCAGCATTTTCAGTTGACAGTCGGATGCGCTTATCAGTTATCATGCCCTCAGCAGCACTAAATACCCACTCTGACAAAACGCTGGATGGGAAGGCCAGCACCTCCAAGGCGTAGAATGCTAGTTTGTGCCACGTGTCCAGCTTGGACACCCAATAGTTGTAAGGCACAGAGGGATTATTGAGGACGCTGACACGGTCTGCTATGTACTCCTTCACCATCTTCCAAAACTTTTTTCTCTCCTTGTGACACTAGGCCGTGCATCAGGGTGAGGGTGCTGGAGGGTGTCATGAAATTGTCCCAGGCCTTGGAGTTTTGCCCTGCCTCTGTTGGAACTGCTGTGTGTTCCCCTCATCTGCCCTCCTCGGTTGCCCAAGGAATTACATACTCTGCCGCCAGCGTTGTCAGCTAGAAATTTTTGGAGCAATTTTTCCAGAAGTACCTTCTGGTATTGCACCATTTTTCTAGTCCTCTCCACCACAGGAATGAGAGATGAGAAGTTCTCTTTGTAGCGGGGGTCGAAAAGGGTGAACAAACAGTAATCGGTGTTGGACAAAATGCGTATAACACGAGGGTCACGGGAAAGGCAGCATAACATAAAGTCAGCCATGTGTGCTAGAGTCACAACAGACAAGACTTCGCTGTCCTCATCAGGAGGATGACTCTCAATCTCCTTATTCTCTTCCTCCTCTTCTGCCCATCCACGCTGAACAGATAGAATTAAACTTCCGTGGGTACTACCCTCTGTAACTGAGGCAACCATCTCCTGCTCCTCCTCCTCCTCCTCGTTCTCATTATCATCCAATTTGCGCTGAGAAGACAAACTGATGGTGGTCTGGCTATCACCCTGTGTAATCTCTTCCCCCATTTCCATCTCTTCCACATGCAAAGCGTCTGCCTTAATTGTGAGCAGCGAGCGTTTGAGTAGACACAGTAGTGGGATGGTGACACTGATAATAGCGTTATCGCCACTCACCATCTCTGTTGATTCCTCAAAGTTTCTTAAAATTTCTGAGTTCAGACATCCATGCCCATTCCTCACTTGTGAAGAGCGGAAGATGACTAGAAAGGCAACGACCATGTTGTAGTTGGTATTCCACTACTGCCCTCTGCGGAACAGTCGGTGAGCTGGCAATTGCAAGTGCTGCTGCAGCATTGCCAGACTGGTGGCAGCTGTAGATGACTTTCGGAAATTGGACCACACGCGGTGTACCTTCACCAGTAGCTCAGGAAAATTGGGGTTGCCCAGCTCAAAGCCGCCACCAAGTTACGGCTATTATAAGACACAACCATGCCTGGTTGTAGGTTGAGTGGCCACAGCTCAGTCTGGTCCCTTATACCCTGCCACAGCTCTGCGGCAGTGTTCTGTTTGTCACCTAAACATATTAGTTTCAGTCCGGCCTGTTACCCCTTCCCCACTGCAGTGCTACACTGCTTCCAGCTACTGACTGATGGCTGACTATTGCTGCAAGAAGAGAATTCAGTGGTGGAAGTGGAGGAGGAAAAAGGGGGGGGGGGTTGCAGCCATTAATATAGGTGGTGACAGAAATCCTGATGGAAGTAGGGCCCGCAATCCTTGTCGTCGGTAGCACCTGGGTGCCATCCCAGGGTGCGAGTGGCTCCCGGCCTCCACAACGTTCACCCAGTGTGCCGTTAGGGAAATGTAGCGTCCCTGGCCAAAAGCACTTGTCCATGTGTCAGTTTGTTAAGTGTACCTTCCTAATAACTGTGTTGGTCAGGGCACTGGTGATGTTACGGACACATGCTGGTGTAAAGCGGCAATGGCACACCGGGAAAAATAGTGGTGGCTGGGGACTGAGTAACAAGGGACAGCCACCGCCATCAGGCTGCGGAAAAAAGCCTCATGTCAACATTTCCAGGGTCAGCAATTTGAAAAGGTGAGCATTTAGTGCTATGGCCTGTGGGTGGGTGCCTGGGTATTTTCGCTTTCGTTCAAAGGCCTGGGGTATGGACATCTGTACGCTGCGCTGGGACACAGAAGTGTATGTGCTAGCTAACGGTGCTGTCACCAGGGCCGGATTAAGAGCATCATGGGCCTGGTGCTGAGTATTTTGCTGGGCCTTTTTATGGAAATATATACATAATATATAAAATCAAAACGCAAAGCATTTGTATTAAGACAAATGAAAATTTTTAATTACCATTAAAGTGCCATAATAGAAATGGATCTAAAAGGTTTCTTTTTTTTTTGTAAACAGTAGGAAACCAGTTAATTAAATAAAGCCATAATAAATACAACATTCAAAACAACCATTTTTTATAAATAGAACGTAAACCATATAAACAAATTAAATATAATTGTATGATAACAGTGCAGAGAGTAACAAACACAAAAACAGGGTTATTCACTCAATCCTAAACTCCATTTTAACCTAAAACGAATCAAACAGCCAGATTATAATTAAACTACACATTTGCTTTTCTTGCCTTCTTGCTTGCAAATTCTTCAATTGTAGTATCAAGATTCAGCTCATTCAGCAACCCATTTTCAATGCATAACAGAGAGAGTGCATATTTAAACGCTCCTGACTAGAGTTGAGCGAACACCTGGATGTTCGGGTTCGAGAAGTTCGGCCGAACTTCCCGGAAATGTTCGGGTTCGGGATCCGAACCCGACCCGAACTTCGTCCCGAACCCCATTGAAGTCAATGGGGACCTGAACTTTTCGGCACTAAAAAGGCTGTAAAACAGCCCAGAAAAGGGCTAGAGGGCTGCAAAAGGCAGCAACATGTAGGTAAATACCCTGCAAACAAATGTGGATAGGGAAATAAATTAAAATTAAAATAAAATAAATTAAAATTAACCAATATCAATTGGAGAGAGGGCCCATAGCAGAGAATCTGGCTTCACGTCACCCACCACTGTAACAGTCCATTGTCATATATTTAGGCCCAGGCAGAGGAGAGAGGTCCCGTAACAGAGAATCTGGCTTCATGTCAGCAGAGAATCAGTCTTCATGTCATAGCAGAGAATCAGGCTTCACGTCACCCACCACTGTAACAGTCCATTGTCATATATT
Organism: Bufo gargarizans; assembly: GCF_014858855.1. Taxonomy (NCBI): domain Eukaryota; kingdom Metazoa; phylum Chordata; class Amphibia; order Anura; family Bufonidae; genus Bufo; species Bufo gargarizans. The sequence goes on from NC_058081.1 coordinate 357,509,128, forward strand.
TAGGCCCAGGCACCCAGGCAGAGGAGAGAGGTCCCGTAACAGAGAATCTGGCTTCATGTCAGCAGAGAATCAGTCTTCATATCATAGCAGAGAATCATGCTTCACGTCACCCAACACTGTAACAGTCCTGCTGTAAGATCTCGTGCATGCAGGGGTTGAGCGAAGTGCCGGCGCATGAGCACTTCGCTGTAAGAAGCCAAATGGAGAAGTCCGCACGGCGCATCAGGCAGAGCCCTGTGCGCAAAATCTTACAGCAGAAGGAGGGGGGAGGCAGGGAGGGCGAGAGGCGGCACAGAGGATTAGGAGGCGGCGCAGAAGTCCGGAAAGGCGGCGCTGGGCACGAACGGCGGCGGGTGCAGACGGCACCATGCATCCATTAACATCCCCTTGGGCACCTTATTTTTTGACTGACAGGTTAGTAAAAGCAGTTTTTTTAGCTAAATAAGCCCACAGATGACATTTATAAGCCCACATTAGGAATCGTGAAGACACCCTGAACATCAGCATATTTTTAGCTGAGGGGTGAAACCTGGTGACAGAATCCCTTTAAAGAAATTACTGTTTCTAGCTGCTGTGGACTAGCAGCTAGAAACAGTAATTTCTTTATGTGTTATGATATTTAGACTGAGCTCAGTCTCAGCATGCTTAGCCAGTCAGTAATTTTCATAGTGCTGTTATGATTTATGGACACAGCTTTCAGCATGCTTAGCCAGCCTTCTATCTGGCTGTGCTTCTTGAGAGTCACAGTCCACAGGCTCAGAAACAGCCTGTGGACTGTGACTCTCAAGATGCACAGCCAGATAGAAGGCTGGCTAAGCATGCTGAGAGCTGTGTCCATAAATCATAACAGCACTATTATTGCCCTCCCTTCCAACTAGATGAGTTTATCTGATACCTGCAGCCTCCAGAAGCTCCTTCTGCTGCCTGTTTCCGTGTGGCCGAGCGCTGTGGGCCGTCACCGCCCGTGTGCCGGCCTGGTCGAAACTGCTGTGGTGCAGGAGGGATAACCGCTGGCGCACTGAGTTCATATCTGGCGGGCCGGCATTATAGGAACCGCACCAGCTGCTCTGACGTCCTGCCGCCGGATATCCTGTGACGTATATCCGGCGGCAGGACGTCAGAGCAGCTGGTGCTGTTCCTGTAATGCCTCGGCCCGCCGGATATGAACTCAGTGCGCCCGCGGTTATCCCTCCTGCACCATGCGCTGTGTACAAAGTAACAGACTTTTAGCGCCGGCCGCTCCCGACAGCCTTTTGGCTGGTGGATGGGCCTATTTTATGGTAGGGGCCTGGAGCTGCAGCTCCATCAGCCCCTACGTTAATCTGGCCCTGGCTGTCACGGCTGTAAATGAGCAACAAGAGTGTACACAGAGAATAACAACTGACGGACCCACTCTAGGGAGGAATAAGGGTGACCCCTGCCAGACCCTAAAAGCTCTCCCTAAGCTGCTATGCGCATGTCTGGATCCGAATGGTAGATTGAGACATGCCCACGTACCTAAGGCTGAAGACCACTGAAACCCCTACAATAGTGGAAGGGGCTCGGCCACCGGTGCCCTGCTCAGTATATGGACGGAACCGGGGTCGCCTCGGATCCAGTCAGCAAAGAACAGATAAACACAATGTCTGTACACTTAACTAAGGTGCTGCAGCCGCAGTGCAAACAGACCCGAAGTCAGCAGACGATATCTGAAGTACTCGCATCAGCAGGACACAGATCCAGTGAAGAGAAGTAACACAGGTGAAGACACTCAAGCGAGAGATACAGCTCAAAATGAAGAGTATAATCTGCACCTCTACAAAGGAGGAGGGGTGATTTAAAGGCAGCGAAATCAAACACAGGAGGAACAGCTGAGAGGAAGGAAACCAAAAGTAAAGACCTCATCACAGAGGCGGAGAAACAGGGAAGAGAACTCCTCCTAGCTCTAGTAGTGACATCATCACAGGGGTGTGGAAAAAGAGCTATGAGAACGTCTCAAAGCTCTGGTAGTGACAGGTGCTTGTGAAGGTCCAGGTGCTGGGCAGGAGGCATCCGGGCCTGCGTCTTGGACAGGAGATTGGCCAGCACGTAACACAGGGGAAGAGGAGGCAGTGGTGTGACCCACAGACACTGATTGTGGACCCAGGCGTTCGGCTGACCTATTAGGGTGCTTTGATGCCATGTGGCAGATCATGCTGGTGGTGGTGAGGTTGCTAGTGTTTACGCCCCTGCTCATTTTAGTATGGCACAGGTTGCAAATGACAGTCCTTTTATCGTCCGCACTTACCTCAAAAAAGTGCCAGACAGCAGAACACCTGCAACTTAGCCAGGGAGATTGCCGCAAGAGGGTGCTCTGGGGAGCAGTTGCGGGCCTGTCTGGTGTGGCCCGCCTTCACCCTTTTGCCACTCCACTGCCTCTTCCAGCCTGTTGCAGTGCTGCGGATCCTTCCCCCCCTGTACTGCTGTCCTCACTCGGCTTGCCACCTTCCCAGGTTGGGTCAGTGATTTCATCGTCCACCACTTCCTTTTCCGCTTCCTCACTCTGGTCAACCTCCTGACTTGTTGACCTAACAAGAACCTTATTGAAAACTGTGTCTCATCCTCATCATCAACATCTTGAGACACTAATTGCCGTTGACCTTTTGGCAAATGTGTCTCATCATCATCATCCACCTCGTAAATAGTATTGGGCGCGAATATTCGAATCAAGAATATTAATTGCGAATATCGGACTTTGAGAATTTGCAAATATTTAGAATATAGTGATATATAGTCATAATTTTGAATATTCTATTTTTTTTTTCATCAGTAACCTCCCTCCCTATCTTTGTCTGAGCTTAGCAACACCCCTAGCAACCAATAGGAAAGTTGCCTACCCGTTACTGTAGCCATTTTCTACAGTTTTTTAAAGTTCTGAGAGAGACAGCATTGTCGTTGCTGTGCTTTGTGCTTTCCACGCTACATTAGATAGATAGTTAGCTTATATATAATACAGATAGTTAGTGGGAGATAGTCAGTGTAGGTAATATCCTGATATAGTGTAGCTTTGCAGTGCAGTGTGTTAGGTAGTGTGTTAGGTTCTGCTGTCCATACATACATGCAGACCTGCTAAAATGTGAAGATTCACGTATTGTGCAAAAATATTCACACCATTAGTGCTGATTAGCGCAATCGCAAATATATTGGAGCACTCTACCTGCATATAAAGCAATTTTTAATGTTCTGCCATGCCAACCGTTTTCTCCAGTTTCAGGAAACTTCTAGCAGCTTGGAAAATGTAGCATATATGTTGAATATTCGCCAAAATAATAGTGAAATATTGCAAATTCGAATAAAGCCCCTGCCGCTCATCATTCCTCGTGAAACACTAATTGCCGTTCCCCACCGTCATCTTCTTCTGACTGTGGATGCTCATGAGTTTGGGAATCAGTGCACAAGATCTCCTCAAGTCCCTCTTCAAGCGGGCTTGGCGAGAGGCCCAAATCAAGGAATGGTGATAAAAAGAGTTCCTCGGAAGAACCGAGTGTGGGATCACTTGTTTGCCAAAACTCTCCATGGTGGGAGGAAGGAGGATCAGGGTGAGGATTCAGTTGACCAGACTCTTGGCTACTGAGACTGGACTTTGTGGAAGACAGGATGGTGCTTAACCGACTGGAAGCATTTTCCTGCTGTATTCCAATAGACCACCTGGTCGCACTGGTCTGACTTTGAGAGTGGCGTCCTGCGCCGCCCTGCAAACAGGGACATGGAGCTAGGTTTCATGGATGAGTGTGTTTCTTGTGTTCTGGCAGCAGGCACAGTTTAACCGTGCCCAGGGCCACGGCCTCTGCGTGCACCATCAGCAGCACAGCCACTTCCCCGTCCTTTACTGCTCGCCTTGAGCATAATAAATGGTATATCTGCTTGCAAGTGTGTCACACGTACAGTAGTTTTGTAAGTGCATGCGCAAAGAAATTACACTGAATGTCACTGATATTTAGGATGTGCAAACGTTATACAGGAGATGTAGCGCAGGAAATGTCGTTGTCACCAGCGGCTAAGAAAAAATTACATTGAATGTCACAGATATCTAGGATGGGCAAACGTTATACAGGAGATGTAGCGCGGGTAATGTCGCTGTCACCAGCGGCTAAGAAAAAAATTTCACTGAATGTCAGAGATATTTAGGATGTGCAAACATTATATAGGAGATGTAGCTCAGGTAATGTCGCTGTCACCAGCGGCTAAGAAAAAATTACACTCAATGTCACAGATATTTAGGATGCATAAATGTTATACAGGAGATGTAGCGCAGGTAATGTCGCTGTCAGCAGCGGTCAAACAATTGCGCTGAATGTCGCAGATATTTAGGATGCGCAAATGTAACATAACAGATTTAGCAGAGGTTGTGTCACTGTCAGCAGCAGCCAAAGAATTGCATGCAATTTAGCGCAGGTTGCGTTAATGATATAAATTGCAGCCAGATAAAACAATAGTCCTTAACCCCTTAGGGACACAGCCTTATTTCACCTTAAGGACCAGGCCATTTTTTGCAAATCTGACCAGTGCCACTTTAAGTGCTGATAACTTTAAAACGCTTTGACTTACCCAGGCCGTTCTGAGATTGTTTTTTCATCACATATTGTACTTCATGACACTGCTAAAATTGGGTAAAAAAAAGGTACAAATTTACCAGAAATTTGGAAAAATTAGCAAATTTCAAAGTTTCAGTTTCTCTACTTCTGTAATACATAGCAATACCCCCAAAATTGGGATGACTTTACATTCCCCATATGTCTACTTCATGTTTGGATCATTGTGGGAATTATATTTTATTTTTTGGGGATGTTACAAGGCTTAGAAGTTTAGAAGCAAATCTAGAGGGAAAGGTGCACCATATGGATTTTGGAAGGCAGATTTTGCTGGACTGGTTTATTTACACTATGTCCCATTTGAAGCCCCCCTGATGCACCCCTAGAGTAGAAACTCCCTAAAAGTGACCCCATCTAAGAAACTACACCCTCAAGGTATTCAAAACTGATTTTACATACATCGTTAACCCTTTAGGTGTTGCACAAGAGTTATTGGCAAATGGGGATGAAATTTGAGAATTTCATTTTTTTTGGCAATTTTTCCCTTTTAACCCATTTTTTCTACTAACAAAGCAAGGGTTAACAGCCAAACAAGACTGTGTCTTTATTGCCCTGACTCTGCCGTTTACAGAAACACCCCATATCTGGCCGTAAACTACTGTACGGCCACACAGTAGGGCGTAGAGGGAAAGGTGCGCCATATGGTTTTTGGAAGGCAGATTTTGCTCAGCTGGTTTATTTACACCATGTCCCATTTGAAGTTCCCCTGATGCACCCCTAGAGTAGAAACTCCCTAAAAGTGACCCTATCTAAGAAACTACACCCATCAAGGTATTCAAAACTGATTTTACATACATCGTTAACCCTTTCGGTGTTGCACAAGAGTTATTGGCAAATGGGGATGAAATTTGAGAATTTAATTTTCTTGCCAAATTTTCCCATTTAACCCATTTTTTCCACTAACAAAGCAAGGGTTAACATCAAAACAAGACGGTATCTTTATTGCCCTGACTCTGATGTTTACAGAAACACCCCATATGTGGTCATACACAACTGTGTGGCCACACGGCGGGGCGTTGAGGGAACGGAGCGCCATGTGGTTTTTGGAGGGCTGATGTTTATGGACCGGTTTATTTACACCGTGTCCTGTTTCAACCCCCCTGATACACCCCTGGAGTAGAAACTCCCTAAAAGTGACCCCATTTTGGAAACTACGGGATAAGGTGGCATTTTTTGGGGACTATTTTTAAGGTACATATGATTTTTGGTTGCTCTATATTACATTTTTGTGAGGCAAGGTTACCAAAAATTTAAATTCTGAAATTTCACCTCAATTGGCCATTAACTGTTGAGGAACACCTAAAGGGTTAATAAAGTTTGTATAATCAGTTTTGAATACCTTGAGGGGTGTAGTTTCTTAAATGGGGTCACTTTTAGTGAGTTTTTACTCTAGGGGGGCTTCACAAGGGACATGGTGTCAATAAAAAGGCCATCAAAATCTACCTTCCAGAAATCATGTTGGTCCTTTCCTTTTGCGGCCTTCCTTTTACTGATACAGCAGTGGATGGCACGGTCCCAAAAGCGGACGTGGACCTGGCGGCAAGGGACTGGAACAAGGGGATACTAGTATAAAAGTTATCCACGAACAGGTGGTAACCCTTATCTAGCAGTGGGTACATAAGGTCCCACACAAGTTTCCCGGTAACACCCAGAGTGGGGGGACATTCTGGGGGTTGTATCCGGGAATCTCGCCCCTCGTATACACAAAACTTGTAAGTGTACCCTGAGGTACTCTCACAAATTTTGTATAGCTTCACGCCATACCTCTCCCACTTGGAGGGCACATACTGGCGGAAAATGAGTCTACCCTTGAACACAATGAGAGACTCATCAACCGCGACTAGGGATGAGCGAACTCAAACTGTATAGTTCGGGTTCGTACCGAATTTTGGGGTGTCCGTGACACGGACCCGAACCCGGACATTTTTGACGCTTTCTTGGCGCTTTTTGAAAGGCTGCAAAGCAGCCAATCAACAAGCGTCATACTACTTGCCCCAAGAGGCCGTCACAGCCATGCCTACAATTGGCATGGCTGTGATTGGCCAGAGCACCATGTGACCCAGCCTCTATTTAAGCTGGAGTCACATAGCGCCGCCCGTCACTCTGCTCTGATCAGCATAGGGAGAGGTTGCGGCTGCGACAGTAGGGCGAGATTAGGCAGATTAACTCCTCCAAAGGACTTGATTATTGATCGATCTGCAGCTGTGGATCATTGAGCTGCTGATACTCAATTGCTCACTGTTTTTAGGCTGCCCAGACCGTTTGTCAGTCACTTTTTTCTGGGGTGATCGGCGGCCATTTTGTGTCTTGTGGTGCGCCAGCACAAGCTGCGACCAAGTGCATTTAACCCTCAATGGTGTGGTTGTTTTTTGGCTAAAGCCTACATCAGGGTGAAGCTGTCACACTAAGTGCATTTAACCAGCAATAGTCTGTTTATTTTTTGGCCATATACTACATCAGGGGCAAGCTGCGCCTGTCACCAAGTGCATTTAACCCTCAATGGTGTGGTTGTTTTTTGGCTAAAGCCTACATCAGGGTGAAGCTGTCACACCAAGTGCATTTAACCAGCAATAGTCTGTTTATTTTTTGGCCATATACTACATCAGGGGCAAGCTGCGCCCGTCACCAAGTGCATTTAACCCTCAGTAGTGTGGTTGGTCAAGCTGTCACACCAAATGCATTTAACCAGCAATAGTCTGTTCATTTTTTGGCCATATACTACATCAGGGGCAAGCTGCGCCCGTCACCAAGTGCATTTAACCCTCAGTAGTGTGGTTGGTCAAGCTGTCACACCAAGTGCATTTAACCAGCAATAGTCTGTTCATTTTTTGGCCATATACTACATCAGGGGCAAGCTGCGCCTGTCACCAAGTGCATTTAACCCTCAGTAGTGTGGTTGGTCAAGCTGTCACAGCAAGTGCATTTAACCAGCAATAGTGTGGTTATTTTTTGGCCATATCCCAGTCTAATTCTGTCAGTAAATCCATACCGGTCACCCAGCGCCTAAATACTAGGCCTCAAATTTATATCCCGCTAAATCTGTCGTTACCGCTGTACTGTTCTGGCTGGGCAAGTTATTTAGTGTCCGTCAAAGCACATTTTTTGTTCTGGGTTGAAATACAATTCCCAATTTAGCAATTTCCTAATTTAGTGGTTTCTGATGTATCAGAGCTACTTGAAATCTATCCCTAAAAGGGTATATAATATTCAAGGTGCACATAGGGTCATTCAGAATAACTTCACACACACGCTACTGTGCATTTCCAAGTCTAATTCTGTCAGTAAATCCATACCGGTCACCCAGCGCCTAAATACTAGGCCTCAAAATTATATCCCGCTAAATCTGTCGTTACCGCTGTACTGTTCTGGCTGGGCAAGTTATTTAGTGTCCGTCAAAGCACATTTTTTGTTCTGGGTTGAAATACAATTCCCAATTTAGCAATTTCCTAATTTAGTGGTTTCTGCTGTATCAGAGCTATTTGAAATCTATCCCTAAAAGGGTATATAATATTCAAGGTGCACATAGGGTCATTCAGAATAACTTCACACACACGCTACTGTGCATTTCCAAGTCTAATTCTGTCAGTAAATCCATACCGGTCACCCAGCGCCTAAATACTAGGCCTCAAAATTATATCCCGCTAAATCTGTCGTTACCGCTGTACTGTTCTGGCTGGGCAAGTTATTTAGTGTCCGTCAAAGCACATTTTTTGTTCTGGGTTGAAATACAATTCCCAATTTAGCAATTTCCTAATTTAGTGGTTTCTGCTGTATCAGAGCTATTTGAAATCTATCCCTAAAAGGGTATATAATATTCAAGGTGCACATAGGGTCATTCAGAATAACTTCACACACACGCTACTGTGCATTTCCAAGTCTAATTCTGTCAGTAAATCCATACCGGTCACCCAGCGCCTAAATACTAGGCCTCAAATTTATATCCCGCTAAATCTGTCGTTACCGCTGTACTGTTCTGGCTGGGCAAGTTATTTAGTGTCCGTCAAAGCACATTTTTTGTTCTGGGTTGAAATACAATTCCCAATTTAGCAATTTCATAATTTAGTGGTTTCTGCTGTATCAGAGCTATTTGAAATCTATCCCTAAAAGGGTATATAATATCCAAGGTGCACATAGGGTCATTCAGAATAACTTCACACACACGCTACTGTGCATTTCCAAGTCTAATTCTGTCAGTAAATCTATACCGGTCACCCAGCGCCTAAATACTAGGCCTCAAATTTATATTCAGCTGAATTTGAATACAATACATTGGGCCAAATAATATTTTTGTTGTTGTGGTGAATGATAACAATGAGGAAAACATCTAGTAAGGGACGCGGACGTGGACATTGTCGTGGTGGTGTTAGTGGACCCTCTGGTGCTGGGAGAGGACGTGGCCGTTCTGCCACATCCACACGTCCTAGTGTACCAACTACCTCAGGTCCCAGTAGCCGCCAGAATTTACAGCGATATATGGTGGGGCCCAATGTCGTTCTAAGGATGGTAAGGCCTGAGCAGGTACAGGCATTAGTCAATTGGGTGGCCGACAGTGGATCCAGCACGTTCACATTATCTCCCACCCAGTCTTCTGCAGAAAGGGCACAGATTGCGCCTGAAAACCAACCCCATCAGTCTGTCACATCACCCCCATGCATACCAGGGAAACTGTCTGAGCCGCAAGTTATGCAACAGTCTCTTATGCTGTTTGAAGACTCCGCTGGCAGGGTTTCCCAAGGGCATCCACCTAACCCTTCCCCAGCGGTGAAAGACATAGAATGCACTGACGCACAACCACTTATGTTTCCTGATGATGAGGACATGGGAATACCACCTCAGCATGTCTCTGATGATGACGAAACACAGGTGCCAACTGCTGCGTCTTTCTGCAGTGTGCAGACTGAACAGGAGGTCAGGGATCAAGACTGGGTGGAAGACGATGCAGGGGACGATGAGGTCCTAGACCCCACATGGAATGAAGGTAGTGCCACTGACTTTCACAGTTCGGAGGAAGAGGCAGTGGTGAGACCGAGCCAACAGCGTAGCAAAAGAGGGAGCAGTGGGCAAAAGCAGAACACCCTCCGCCAAGAGACTCCGCCTGCTACTGACTGCCGCCTCGGCCTCTTCCTCCGCCTCTGGAGGAACGTTGGCACCTGCCGCCCAGCAAACAGGGGATGTACCACCAACACCACCACCACCTCCGTCACCAAGCATCTCAACCATGTCACACGGCAGCGTTCAGCTCTCCATCTCACAAACATTTGAGAGAAAGCGTAAATTCCCACCTAGCCACCCTCGATCCCTGGCCCTGAATGCCAGCATTTCTAAACTACTGGCCTATGAAATGCTGTCATTTAGGCTGGTGGACACAGACAGCTTCAAACAGCTTATGTCGCTTGCTGTCCCACAGTATGTTGTTCCCAGCCGGCACTACTTCTCCAAGAGAGCCGTGCCTTCCCTGCACAACCAAGTATCCGATAAAATCAAGCGTGCACTGCGCAACGCCATCTGTGGCAAGGTCCACCTAACCACAGATACGTGGACCAGTAAGCACGGCCAGGGACGCTATATCTCCCTAACTGCACACTGGGTAAATGTAGTGGCAGCTGGGCCCCAGGCGGAGAGCTGTTTGGCGCACGTCCTTCCGCCGCCAAGGATCGCAGGGCAACATTCTTTGCCTCCTGTTGCCACCTCCTCCTACTCGACTTCCTCCTCCTCTTCTTCCACCTGCTCATCTAGTCAGCCACACACCTTCACCACCAACTTCAGCACAGCCCGGGGTAAACGTCAGCAGGCCATTCTGAAACTCATATGTTTGGGGGACAGGCCCCACACCGCACAGGAGTTGTGGCAGGGTATAGAACAACAGACCGACGAGTGGTTGCTGCCGGTGAGCCTCAAGCCCGGCCTGGTGGTGTGTGATAATGGGCGAAATCTCGTTGCAGCTCTGGGACTAGCCAGTTTGACGCACATCCCTTGCTTGGCGCATGTGCTGAATTTGGTGGTGCAGAAGTTCATTCACAACTACCCCGACATGTCAGAGCTGCTGCATAAAGTGCGGGCCGTCTGTTCGCGCTTCCGGCGTTCACATCCTGCTGCTGCTCGCCTGTCTGTGCTACAGCGTAACTTCGGCCTTCCCGCTCACCGCCTCATATGCGACGTGCCCACCAGGTGGAACTCCACCTTGCACATGCTGGACAGACTGTGCGAGCAGCAGCAGGCCATAGTGGAGTTTCAGCTGCAGCACGCACGGGTCAGTCGCACTACAGAACAGCACCACTTCACCACCAATGACTGGGCCTCCATGCGAGACCTGTGTGCCCTGTTGCGCTGTTTCGAGTACTCCACCAACATGGCCAGTGGCGATGACGCGTTACAATACCACTTCTATGTCTCCTTGAGAAAACACTTAGGGCGATGATGGAAGAGGAGGTGGCCCAGGAGGAGGAGGAGGAGGAGGAAGAGGAGTCATTTTTAGCACTTTCAGGCCAGTCTCTTCGAAGTGACTCAGAGGGAGGTTTTTGGCAACAGCAGAGGCCAGGTACAAATGTGGCCAGCCAGGGCCCACTACTGGAGGACGAGGAGGACGAGGAGGAGGAGGATGAGGATGAAGCATGGTCACAGCGGGGTGGCACCCAACGCAGCTCGGGTCCATCACTGGTGCGTGGCTGGGGGGAAAGGCAGGACGATGACGATACGCCTCCCACAGAGGACAGCTTGTCCTTACCCCTGGGCAGCCTGGCACACATGAGCGACTACATGCTGCAGTGCCTGCGCAACGACAGCAGAGTTGCCCACATTTTAACGTGTGCGGACTACTGGGTTGCCACCCTGCTGGATCCACGCTACAAATACAATGTGCCCACCTTACTTCCTGCACTGGAGCGTGATAGGAAGATGCGCGAGTACAAGCACACGTTGGTAGACGCGCTACTGTCAAATGTCACAGGGGAACAAGTGGAAGCCCAAGGCCAAGGCAGAGGAGGAGCAAGAGGTCGCCAAGGCAGCTGTGTCACGACCAGCTCCTCTGAGGGCAGGGTTAGCATGGCAGAGATGTGGAAAAGTTTTGTCAACACACCACAGCTAACTGCACCACCACCTGATACGCAACGTGTTAGCAGGAGGCAACATTTCACTAACATGGTGGAACAGTACGTGTGCACACCCCTCCACGTACTGACTGATGGTTTGGCCCCATTCAACTACTGGGTCTCTAAATTGTCCACGTGGCCAGAGATAGCCTTTTATGCCTAGGAGGTGCTGGCCTGCCCGGCGGCCAGCGTTTTGTCTGAACGTGTATTCAGCACGGCAGGGGGTGTCATTACAGACAAATGCAGCCGCCTGTCTACAGCCAATGTGGACAAGCTGACGTTTATAAAAATGAACCAGGCATGGATCCCACAGGGCCTGTCCGTCCCTTGTCCAGATTAGACATTAACTACCTCCCCTTAACCATATATTATTGTACTCCAGGGCACTTTCTCATTCAATCCTCTTTTTATTTTCATTTTACCATTATATTGCGAGGCTACCCAAATTTGAATGAACCTCTCCTCTGTCTGGGTGCCGGGGCCTAAATATATGACAATGGACTGTTCCAATGTTGGGTGACGTGAAGCCTGATTCTCTGCTATGACATGCAGACTAATTCTCTGCTGACATGAAGCCAGATTCTCTGTTACGGGACCTCTCTCCTCTGCCTGGGTGCTGGGCCTAAATATATGCCAATGGACTGTTGCACTGGTGGCTGACGTGAAGCCTGATTGTCTGTTACGGGACCTCTCTCCTCTGCCTGGGTGCTGGGCCTAAATATCTGACAATGGACTGTTGCATTGGTGGCTGACGTGAAGCCTGATTCTCTGCTATGATATGAAGACTGATTCTCTGCTGACATGAAGCCAGATTGTCTGTTACGGGACCTCTCTCCTCTGCCTGGGTGCTGGGCCTAAATTTATGAAAATGGACTCTTACAGTGGTGGGTGACGTGAAGCCTGATTCTCTGCTATGATATGAAGACTGATTCTCTGCTGACATGAAGCCAGATTGTCTGTTACGGGACCTCTCTCCTCTGCCTGGGTGCTTGGCCTAAATTTATGACAATGGACTGTTGCAGTGGTGGCGGACGTGAAGCCTGATTCTCTGCTATGACATGCAGACTGATTCTCTGCTGACATGAAGCCAGATTCTCTGTTACGGGACCTCTCTCCTCTGCCTGGGTGCTGGGCCTAAATTTTTGAAAATGGACTGTTACAGTGGTGGGTGACGTGAAGCCTGATTTTCTGCTATGACATGAAGACTGATTCTCTGCTGACATGAAGCCAGATTGTCTGTTACGGGACCTCTCTCCTCTGCCTGGGTGCTGGGCCTAAATTTATGACAATGGACTGTTGCAGTGGTGGCTGACGTGAAGCCTGATTCTCTGCTATGACATGCAGACTGATTCTCTGCTGATATGAAGCCAGATTCTCTGTTACGGGACCTCTCTCCTCTGCCTGGGTGCCGGGGCCTAAATATCTGAGAATGGACTGTTCCAGTGGTGGGTGACGTGAAGCCAGATTCTCCGCTATGGGACCTCTCTCCAATTGATTTTGGTTAATTTTTATTTATTTAATTTTTATTTTAATTCATTTCCCTACCCACATTTGTTTGCAGGGGATTTACCTACATGTTGCTGCCTTTTGCAGCCCTCTAGCCCTTTCCTGGGCTGTTTTACAGCCTTTTTAGTACTGAAAAGTTCGGGTCCCCATTGACTTCAATGGGGTTCGGGTTCGGGACGAAGTTCGGATCGGGTTCGGATCCCGAACCCAAACATTTCCGGGAAGTTCGGCCGAACTTCTCGAACCCGAACATCCAGGTGTTCGCTCAACTCTAACCACGACCTCCCTACCAGGTACATAGGCCTCCATGAATTTGGCCCCAAAGTGATCGATGACTGGCCGTATCTTATACAGACGGTCATGGGCAGGATCCCCTCGGGGGGGGACATGCTGCATTATCTGAATAATGCAGACATTTCCGGATGGCTTCAAACCGGGAGCGTTTTATGGCCGTACTGTAAAGTGGGGTCTGGTATAGGACATCCCCACTCCAGTACAGCCTGTCACTGGGTTTCTTGACCAGGCCCATATGCAGCACGAGGCCCCAAAATGTCCTCATCTCGGCTGCACTGACCGGCGTCCAGCCACCGGGCCTGGCCAAAAAGGAGCCCTTCTGTTGAGCAACAAACTGTTGGGCATACAGGTTCATCTGCTCCACCGTCAGATTTACCAGTGGGTCACTGTAAAAATGCCAAAAAATGTAATATTCAGTGTAGCCCACCGTGGAAATGTGGATTCCTGATTTGCCTACAAAATCAGGAATTATGGGCTCATATCGCGCTGGACTTCACCAGACTAGTTTACAGGCAGCGTGCTCCGGTGGATTTAACTGGTGGACTGGAAAAACTAGTACGAGCCCCAGAGCTGCTCGTACTAGGCTACATAGCTGCTCGTCCCTAACATGGTGGTCCCCTTGCTCCGCCTGGCGGCGTCTCCGCCGCCTTGGGGGCTCATCATCATTGCTAGATGATGAGGAGGAAGCGGATGACAACAAGAAACAGAAAAAGTAGGGTCATCCTCGTTCTCACTGGGACTCTCGGAGTCGGAGGCAAGCTGGACGTATGCCTCCTCGGCCGAGAACGTCCGGCGGGCCATTGGGGAGTGTGTGTCTGCGTGTGTATGTGCGTGTGTGTAAATCTTTATTTGGTGTGCGTGTGTGTGGGGGCACGGGTGTTCGCAAACTCACCCTAAAACTAACAGAAAAAAATATAAAAAATAACAAAAAAAAGGGCAATAATAAATAAATCAAAACCACTGATCAACCGTCCGAAGTTCTAAGAGTGCCGGCCACAGTCAGCGTATCCCCATAATCCTGCACCCCCAAAAAGTTGGGCCAGGGGGGGCAAGCGGCAGCACCCCTGGGGGGTCTAGGGTCACACAGCTGTGCTGTGGACCCCAGACACCCTAACTTAGGGTGATGCAATTAAAGTTTGTCAAACTAACTTTCCCTTTATTTTCCCAGCCTAACCCAAACTTTCCCTATGTACCTGCTGTTCAGATGGGGGGTGCTGGGGCACAGATAGGGTCCTGGGGGCACAGATGGGGTGATGCTGGCACAGACTGACGACGTGCAGGCAGCTCCTCTGTCCTCCGGCTCCGGAACACAAAAGGGGGAGGAGAGGAGCGCTTGCAACATTTGAATCTGCCGCCGTCCCGCCCACCAACCAATCAGAGGCGATCCTGAGAGGTGATGTCACCATCACCTGTCAGGATCGCAGGATGGTGATTGGTGGGGTAAAATCACACCACCATCACCATCCTGTTCTGGGTTATCGGGTCTTCAGAGACCCGAATAACCCGGAAACGCAGAAAAACGCAGGTCTGAATTGACCTGCGGTTTTCTGCGATCGCCGACATGGGGGGGGGTCACAGGACCCCTCGGCGCATTTAGCCTAGGTGCCTTCTCAATCAGAACCATACATGACGTACCGGTACGTTATGTGTCCTTAAGAACCAGGACCCATAACCTGACCCAAGAGAGAGTCAAAAAGAACCACCCCATAGATGCACATCCAACAATAAGACACGCATTATAACAGACACGCATTCAAAAATTGTATACAATATAGAACAAAGTGCGGTATGCAATAAGATCAATGTAACCGACACACACAGGTCCACTGGGTTACCACAAATAAATGTATGCGTTATCAACCAGCATATATAGCAATACAATGAATCCCATAAAGCAAATGTAAAGTAAGGTAAGACCACTAGAGATGAGGATAAAGACAGACCAACATAAGGTCAAATATCAAGAGCCAAACCTTCATAGCCTGCTGGTACAGTGGACCTGGAAACATGAGAAACGCCCAACGCGTATCGCCGGAGAAATCCGGCTTCCTCAGGGGTAAAGAACTGTGTGTTAAAGTGTCACATTATATAGGGTATTAAACAAAGTATAATTTTATTCACCTGTGCAGTCAGGATGCTGTGGGAGGTGTGGAGGCAAGTCCAGTAGTCAAAACCGGAAACCGGAAGTGTGGGAGTCACATGATCGGCGGGTGGAACGCATGTGCGTTCCACCAGCCAAATCACAGCCTTCTGGCAAGATAGTAGGAGGGGGGCAAAACTCTGATGAGAAGATATATGGTAATACGATTATACAGGGCCACAATGGCAATCCCAGACAAACTGGTGAGCAGTGAGGACGATATTAGATAACCGGAAGTGGAAGGCACGTGACTGGAAGTCAGGTACCGCAATGGAACGCATGGTGGAACACATAGTGCGCTCCACAGTGAATAGTGAAGCAGACGATGCGCCCAGCATACGGCCAGAGGGAGCAGTATAGTATTAAAGGGCAAGATGTAAATAGATGTGTGTATCTGTTTGTGCATGCACTAGAGCCAGATGATATTAGACATGCATAGGCACAAATAAAGTATAAAGACATAATGCAGCAAATAAGTACATAAACAACATTGTGTACATAAAGGCCTCTTTCACACGGGCGTCAGTTTTTTTGCCCGGATAAGAGGCGGGTGCGTTGCAGGAAAATGCACGATTTTTCCGCGTGAGTGCAAAACATTGTCATGCGTTGCACTCGCGTGAGAAAAATCGCGCATGTTTGGTACCCAAACCCGAACTTCTTCACAGAAGTTCGGGCTTGGGATTGATGTTCTGAAGATTGTATTATTTTCCCTTATAACATGGTTATAAGGGAAAATAATAGCATTCTGAATATAGAATGCATAGTAAAACAGCGCTAGAGGGGTTAAAAAAATAAATAAATAATTAACTCACCTTAGTCCACTTGATCGCGAAGCCGGCATCTCCTTGTGTCTCCTCTGCTGAACAGGACCTGGGGTGAGCTGCTACATTAAATAGAGGTTAAGGACCTTTGATGACGTCACTCCGGTCATCACATGGTACGTCACATGATCTTTTACCATGGTGATTCACCATGGTAAAAGACCATGTGATGACCGGAGTGACGTCATCGAAGGTCCTTAACCTGTATTTAATGGAGCAGCTCACCCCAGATCCTGTTCAGCAGAGGAGACACAAGGAGATGCCGGGCTTCGCGATCAAGTGGACTAAGGTGAGTTAAATTATTATTATTATTATTTTAACCCCTCTAGCGCTGTTTTACTATGCATTCTGTATTCAGAATGCTATTATTTTCCCTTATAAGCATGTTATAAGGGAAAATAATAATGATCGGGTCTCCATCTCGATCGTCTCCTAGCAACCGTGCGTGAAAATCACAATGCTAATTCATGTGTACAATGCATGATAATACTTATAAATAAAGAATATGTACTATACATGCAGACACAAAATATAAAATATATAAAGTATATATATATATATCCAAGCACATATAATTGTGGCATTATCAATTGTTGCAATATAAATTCCTACAGGGACATATACGTTACTAAAAGTGAACAATAATGCGCATTATTGTTATGCAAAATACAGGCTTAATATGGGGGTGACCCCAATCTGTGATCCAGGACCTGTGAAGGGAAAAAAAGGGAAAATAAAAAGAAATGGGAAGGAAAATCGTGAAAAAGCGATACAATCGTGGGAAAGACCACGAATATAGAAGTGAAAAGAATGGTGGATGAAAGTGTGCCAAAAAAATCTGTGAGGGTGAGTGAATGGGGAGGGGAGAGTGAGGGAGACCTATAAGGAATAGAAATTGGTAAATCAATACAAATAAAGAATATAATCATTACAATATAATACCCATAATAATGATAAGGATAGTTATGAAGATGATGATAAGGAGACACGCAGGCCATATGGCCGTGCATGATGCATGTCCAATCTGCAACCCCTAGCTTGAGCCCTTATATAAATCAGTAAAGCATGACCAATGCCCAATGCATGCCACAATGTATGGCAAATACCAGCCTCAACGCGACAGCGCATTATGAAAAGGAATATACACACATAAAACCCATAAAAGAAAGACCCCCAAATTTAACCCCAGTATTGGTGTTCTGGCACCACAATACCATATGATGTAAACTCTATTGATCTTGTGGTCACAGTGTACTTTTTGTAGTGGACCCCTGATACCGGAATGGAGGGATAAAGCCTCAGAAAGGTGGCCCCACTATTAGGGTTCAACAAGAAGCCCCGTCTCAGGTATAGTAGAAGCCGGTAAACGTGAGTTCCTCGTTTAGTCCGTAAGGGTCCACTGTGTCGAGATTGAAGATCCATTTGGACTCAAGACGCAGCAACTGAGAGGTAGCCGATCCTCCCCTCAAATTCATGCGTACCAAGTCAAGTCCCGCAATCCTAAGCCCGGAGGTTATGCACTGATGACAGTCCAGAAAGTGCGCAGCGACCGAGGTTAACGGTTTCTTGGCTTGGGTCCGATCTCGTCGAGCCAAGGCAATGTTTGATAGGTGTTGTTGAATGCGTTTCCGTACCTCCTGTCCGGTCTGGCCCACATATATCTTTCCACATTCACAAATAAGTGCGTAAACCACATTCGGTGAATAAAATTATACTTTGTTTAATACCCTATATAATGTGACACTTTAACACACAGTTCTTTACCCCTGAGGAAGCTGGATTGCTCCGGCGATACGCGTTGGGCGTTTCTCATGTTTCCAGGTCCACTGTACCAGCAGGCTATGTAGGTTTGGCTCTTGATATTTGCTTTATGGGATTCATTGTATTGCTATATATGCTGGTTGATAACGCATACATTTATTTGTGGTAACCCAGTGGATCTGTGTGTGTCGGTGACATTGATCCTTTTGCATACCGCACTTTGTTCTATAGTGTATAAAAAAAATTTATGTGTGTCTGTTGTTGTGTCTAATAAACTTTATATATATTTTTAATATTCTCTTATTGTTGGATGTGCATCTATGGGGTGGTTCTTTTTGACTCTCTCTTGGGTCAGGTTATGTGCTACATGCAGTTGCACCACCCCTTGCACTCCCTGAACTATTTGGTGTGCCTCCTGTCTCTTTAAATCACTTAAGTACCAGGACATCATGACGTACCAGTACATCATGTGTCCTGAAGAGATTAAAAGGACCTTTGGTCTCTAACACCTTTTAACACTAAACCCTGCCTAAAAAAAATATTTAAAAAATCATGTCCCTACACTATCTGTCCCTTCTGCTGCAGCTCGCCCTGACTAAGTATGAGCCGAACCACGTGTCATCGGGTGCTATATAGCACCCGATGACGCGTTGTGGCCAGCCAATCACTGTAATGCCAGTAACAAACATGGCTACAGCATTTCAGTGAGCGCCAGTACTTCCCATCACGCCAACAAACGTGCGGGGGAGAGACTCGAGCATCGCGCTCGAGCACACGTGGTGATCGGCCGAACACCGCGAAGTGCCGAGCATCGCGATGCTTGAGTCAAAATGGTGTTCGGTGGAGCATGCTCGCCCAACACTAGTGTACACCCTGCCTAACCCCGATCTGTGTGATAAATGCAGTCAGGAGTGTGCACCCCTTGAAGCAGAATATAGCCATTTCCATGTTGATGTCACAAGTGGAGGGACTAGAAAAAGGAAGATAATGCTGTGGTGTAAGTGTAAAAAAAAAAAGTGATCTTTTAATAGAGACAGTCTAAATCTGAGATATGCATATGAGCTGTGTTTGTTAGATGTGGATAGCAGGGCTCTGTGTATACGTCGGCTTTGTAGCAGGGTTGTTTGTCATGAGGTGTATGCATTGTGCTGTGTGTATGTCAGCTCTGTTGCAGAGCTGTGTTTATCAGGAATATATAGCAGTGCTGTGTGTATATATGTTAACTATGTAGCAATGTTGTGTTTTTATCCAGTGTTTGTAGCTGTGCTGTATATAGTAGTGCTGTGTGTGTATGTCAGCTTTGTAGCAGAGTTGTGTTTGTTAGGTGGGTATAGTAGTGCTTTGTGTATATATGTCAGCTGTGTATAATAGCTGTGTTTGTCATGGGTGTATGCAGCTGTGCTGTGTGTGTGTGTGTGTGTGTGTGTATGTCAGCTGTGTATTAGAGCTGTCTTTGTTAGGTGTGTATAGCAGTTCTGTGTGTGTGTGTGTGTGTGTGTATGTCAGCTGTGTATTAGAGCTGTCTTTGTTAGGTGTGTATAGCAGTTCTGTGTGTGTGTGTGTGTGTGTGTGTATGTCAGCTGTGTATTAGAGCTGTCTTTGTTAGGTGTGTATAGCAGTTCTGTGTGTGTGTGTGTGTGTGTGTATGTCAGCTGTGTATTAGAGCTGTCTTTGTTAGGTGTGTATAGCAGTTCTGTGTGTGTGTGTGTGTGTGTGTGTATGTCAGCTGTGTATTAGAGCTGTCTTTGTTAGGTGTGTATAGCAGTTCTGTGTGTGTGTGTGTGTGTGTGTGTGTATATGTCAGCTGTGTGGCAAAGCTGTGTTTATCATGTGGTGTAGGCCAGTGTTCCTCAACTCCAGTCCTCATGGCCCACCTAATGGTCAGGTTTTTAGGATTTCCTTAGTATTCAGCAGGTGATATAATTAGTTTCAATACATTGGGATTTACCACAGGTACTCATTCTGTGGGATACTCTCAAATCATGACTGGTAGCCCTGAGGACTGGAGTTGGGGAACACTGATGTAGGCAACTGTGCTGTGTGTGTGTGTGTGTCAGCTGTGTAGCAGGGCTGTGTTTGTCATATGTGTACGCAGCAGTGCTCTGTGGGCACGTTACTGATTTTAAAGGGGTTGTCTCACTACAGTAAGTGGCATTTATCATTGATTCTTTTGCTGGATGGATTCATTTTTCCATCACATTATACACTGCTCGTTTCCATGGTTACAGACCACCCTGCAATCCATCCGTGGTGGTCGTGCTTGCACACTAAAGGAAAAAGCGTCAGCCTCTCTGATGGTCAGGACCATGGGAGCGCACATAGGCTAGTGCTTTTTCCTTTATTGTGCAAGCACGACCACCACTGATGGACTGCAGGGTGGTATGTAACCATGGAAACGAGTAGTGTATAATGTGATGGAAAAATTAATCCACTCAGCAAAGGAATTATACAGTATATATGTGTGTATGTACTGTATATACTTATGTATGTACTGCATACAAAATATATTGTTTTATGTACTGTCTACAATATATAATATATACATATATATATATATATATATATATATATATACTTGTCTGGGTACCTGGCCCTAAGCCTTGCCACACTCATCTATATAGTAAGTTTGGTTCTGTTAGAGCATGTTCACGTGGGGCATAAATGCTCTGAATTTGTGTGAGGCAATTCCGGAGCATTTTACATTTACAGCATTGTGCTTGAGTTTTGGGAATTCCCATCCACACAGTGTGGAGCATACCCACAGGATAAACTGACTTGCATGCAGGTTGTCAATCTGCAGGACCAGTTTGTTGTAAGTTTTAGGCCAACTGCACATTTTGCAGAATATGTGCGTTTTTTCATCCTGGGCAGAAAAACCGCAGTGTAGTACAGCACCAGCAAAGATTATGAGATTACACTAATTTCACGTACACTTTTTCTTTTGAATGCGGAAATTGGCCTGCCATGCGGATTTCCAATGAAGGGTAAGATCTGTGACAGAACCGCATTAAATCCACTCTAAAATACATAATTACATTGCGGATTTGGTGCGGATATAGTGCAGAAATGCACATAAATCTGTACAGAAATTTGTGTGGATCTTATGTGCGATTGCCCACATGGTGTGCAGGTGCCCTTAAAGAGTCACAGAACTTTAAAAAATACTTTTGATATGTCATAGTTACATTTTCAAAGGTTTTGATCGGTGGGGGTCTGAGTTCTAACATTCACAACAATCACTACAACGAAGTAAGGGAACCGCTGATAAATCGCCCTCTCATCTCTGTAGTAGACTTGTCTCCTGCAGCAACAAGAGAAAGTGTGCTATGAAAATAAAAAATGTGGCATGGGAGGGGGTGTGGCAGACATGGACGTGCGCCAAGGTCCCTTTAGGTAAAAGTTTTTGTTGTGACACCAGTTGCCTTTCAACAACAAGGGACAGAGTCCCCCTAAGTAGATAATGTTAGTGGTACACTGGTGTAGGAATGCCAGAGTGGTGTAAGGGTAGCCTACAATGTCCCTTTAGATTTTGGCTGAGCACATGTCACGGATCTCCTACCTGGATATCCTGGAACCAGGCGTAGTCGTCCGCGGCAGTGCAAGGGATAGTTGAAGAAGGGGATGAAGCAATAAATTGACTCCAGAATTGTATTGAAGTTGATAACAGCTTTACTTGAGTAAACTTGCATCATGAAACAATCTTCCAACTTTCTCTTGGTTACCAGCAGGTTTTGGCTTAAATTCTGGCAGGTAAACACACTCGGCAATGCTACATCTGTTACTCTTTGGCTCTGCTGTGCTATCAGGATTAAATAGAAACTTTTTCCTTCTGCTGAACTTAGCTTTCCGTAGTCTGACTCAGTCTTCATCTTTATCTGTATCTTTGTCTTTATCCAGAGAACCTTTCCTCTTGGCTTCTGAGGCTCTTTGCTCTTTTTTCTTGTTCCAGCAGAGCAGACAGGACTCTGCTGGCTGGCACACAGCCTTCCCCTTACAGGGGGTACTCTAGACTCTCTTCTCCAGTGCTTGTCCAGCAGGGACGAGGGCCTGCTGCCTTCCCCAGCAGGGGCTAAGCTAGACACAACCACTCCTCTAGAAGGGGTAGGCTAGACTGACTTTTGCAGGGCCCATCCAGAAGGGACGAGGGCCTGCTTCCTTCCCCAAGCAGGGGGTACTCGAGTCTGACTTTCACTAACCAAAATGGAAAGAAGGGTTCCATTCTAGGCAAGGTAGCTCTGCCATTGGTGCCGCCATCTGCTGGTGAACCAGGTACATCACATGTTAACAGTCACAAATTCAGAAATACAAATACACAATGTGCAAGACCTGGAAAAAAATACGCACAATGACATTGAATTAACCATAGAAGATAGTGGGGAGGTGTGGAAGGTGGTAATGCCACTCTGGGGCATTACAGGGGTGCCATTTCAATTTTCGCCTCAGTCAGCAGATAGGCTAGGTGCACCCCTGGCCGCATCACCCACTCACCATTGTAGCAGAGAGCGGCTCCTGCTACACTGACAGTCAGCACCCACATCGAAAGCACTGTACAGGAATGTACAGCCTGATGTGGGTGATACCAAGCAGTGATACCAAGCAGTGCAATGTGGGTTCTGGCAAGCACAAGGGTGTCCATGTTTAGTGGCTCCTGTGCTAAGCAGTTCCTGCTGCTCAAGCATTCCACCGGTACTTACGAAAGTAGGGCAGTGGAGCAATATGCAAAGGGAACTCCATGTTGGTTTGCACTTTGCATTTACAATGACAACATTTTGCACAGCCACCTCCTGTGACTTGTGGAACGTCATAGACTATGTTTTGAGTGGAAATTTTCACCCCATGTTTTCCAATTTGCCAAAGAATATGCTAAGTAACCTAACTGCCAAACTACAGGAGCCATTGTCTGTTGTGGCAGTTTGCCTGGATATTCATCAGGTTGAATATAACAACCAATCACAACTTGGTGTCTATTTTGCTACTGGTCATTAATATGAGCTCTGATTGTCTTTCCATTGCGATGATTAGCCAATGTTGTTTTAGAGGCTGATGTAACTCACATGACCTGTGACTAGAGTTGAGCGAACACCTGGATGTTTGGGTTCGAGAAGTTCGGCCGAACTTCCCGGAAATGTTCGGGTTCGGGATCCGAACCCAACCCGAACTTCGTCCCGAACCCCATTGAAGTCAATGGGGACCCGAACTTTTCGACACTAAAAAGGGCTAGAGGGCTGAAAATGGGCTAGAGGGCTGCAAAAGGCAGCAAAATGTAGTTAAATCCCCTGCAAACAAATGTGGATAGGGAAATGAATAAAAATAAAAATTAAATAAATAAAAATTAATCAATATCAATTGGAGAGAGGTCCCATAGCAGAGAATCAGGCTTCATGTCACCCACCACTGGAACAGGCCACTGTCAGATATTTAGACCCCGGCACCCAGACAGAGGAGAGAGGTCCCACTGCAGAGAATCAGGCTTCATGTCATAGCAGAGAATCAGGCTTCACGTCACCCACCACTGGAACAGGCCATTGTCAGATATTTTGGCCCTGGCACCCAGACAAAGGAGAGAGGTCCCATAGCAGAGAATCAGGCTTCATGTCATAGCAGAGAATCAGGCTTCATGTCATAGCAGAGAATCAGGCTTCACGTCACCCACCACTGGAACAGGCCATTGTCAGATGTTTTGGCCCTGGCACCCAGACAGAGGAGAGAGGTCCCATTGCAGAGAATCAGGCTTCACGTCACCCACCACTGGAACAGGCCATTGTCAGATATTTTTAGGCCCCGGCACCCAGACAGAGGAGAGAGGTCCCATAGCAGAGATTCAGGCTTCATGTCATAGCAGAGAATCAGGCTTCATGTCATAGCAGAGAATCAGGCTTCATGTCATAGCAGAGAATCAGGCTTCACGTCACCCACCACTGGAACAGGCCATTGTCAGATATTTTGGCCCTGGCACCCAGGCAGAGGAGAGAGGTCCCATAGCAGAGATTCAGGCTTCATGTCATAGCAGAGAATCAGGCTTCATGTCACCCAAAACTGGAACAGTCCATTGTCAGATATTTAGGCCCCGGCACCCAGACAGAGGAGAGAGGTCCCATAGCAGAGATTCAGGCTTCATGTCAGCAGAGAATCAGGCTTCATGTCATAGCAGAGAATCAGGCTTCACGTCACCCACCACTGGAACAGGCCATTGTCAGATATTTAGGCCCCGTCACCCAGACAGAGGAGAGAGGTCCCATAGCAGAGATTCAGGCTTCATGTCATAGCAGAGAATCAGGCTTCACGTCACCCAAAACTGAAACAGTCCATTGTCAGATATTTAGGCCCGGCACCCAGACAGAGGAGAGAGGTCCCATAGCAGAGATTCAGGCTTCATGTCAGCAGAGAATCAGGCTTCATGTCATAGCAGAGAATCAAGCTTCACGTCACCCACCACTGGAACAAGCCATTGTCAGATATTTAGGCCCCGGCACCCAGACAGAGTAGAGGTTCATTCAACTTTGGGTTGCCCTGCAATATAATGGTAAAATGAAAATAAAAAGAGGATTGAATGAGGAAGTGCCCTGGAGTACAATAATATATGGTTAAGGGGAGGTAGTTATAAATGTCTAATCTGCACAAGGGATGGACAGGTCCTGTGGGATCCATGCCTGGTTCATTTTTATGAACGTCAGCTTGTCCACATTGGCTGTAGACAGGCGGCTGCGTTTGTCTGTAATGACGCCCCCTGCCGTGCTGAATACACGTTCAGACAAAACGCTGGCCGCCGGGCAGGCCAGCACCTTCAAGGCATAAAAGGCTAGCTCTGGCCACGTGGACAATTTGGAGACCCAGAAGTTGAATGGGGCCGAACAATCAGTCAGTACGTGGAGGGGTGTGCACACGTACTTTTCCACCATGTTAGTGAAATGTTGCCTCCTGCTAACACGTTCCGTATCAGGTGGTGGTGCAGTGAGCTGTGGCGTGTTGACAAAACTTTTCCACATCTCTGCCATGCTAACCCTGCCCTCAGAGGAGCTGGCCGTGACACAGCTGCGTTGGCGACCTCTTGCTCCTCCTCTGCCTTCGCCTTGGGCTTCCACTTGTTCCCCTGTGACATTTGGGAATGCTCTTAGTAGCGTGTCTACCAATGTGCGCTTGTACTCGCGCATCTTCCTATCACGCTCCAGTGCAGGAAGTAAGGTGGGCACATTGTCTTTGTACCGTGGATCCAGCAGGGTGGCAACCCAGTAGTCCACACACGTTAAAATGTGGGCAACTCTGCTGTCGTTGCGCAGGCACTGCAGCATGTAGTCGCTCATGTGTGCCAGGCTGCCCAGAGGTAAGGACAAGCTGTCCTCTGTGGGAGGCGTATCGTTATCGTCCTGTGTTTCCCCCCAGCCACGCACCAGTGATGGGCCCGAGCTGCGTTGGGTGCCACCCCGCTGTGAACATGCTTCATCCTCATCCTCCTCCACCTCCTCCTCATCCTCGTCCTCCTCGTCCTCCAGTAGTGGGCCCTGGCTGGCCACATTTGTACCTGGCCTCTGCTGTTGCAAAAAACCTCCCTCTGAGTCACTTCGAAGAGACTGGCCTGAAAGTGCTAAAAATGACCTCTCTTCCTCCTCCTCCTGGGCCACCTCCTCTTCCATTATCGCCCTAAGTGTTTTCTCAAGGAGACATAGAAGTGGTATTGTAACGCTGAAAGCAGCGTCATCGCCACTGGCCATGTTGGTGGAGTACTCAAAACAGCGCAACAGGGCACACAGGTCTCGAATGGAGGCCCACTCATTGGTGGTGAAGTGGTGCTGTTCCGCAGTGCGACTGACCCGTGCGCGCTGCAGCTGAAACTCCACTATGGCCTGCTGCTGCTCGCACAGTCTGTCCAGCATGTGCAAGGTGGAGTTCCACCTGGTGGGCATGTCGCATATGAGGCGGTGATCGGGAAGGCCGAAGTTACGCTGTAGCGCAGAGAGGCGAGCAGCGGCAGGATGTGAACGCCGGAAGCGCGAACAGACGGCCCGCACTTTATGCAGCAGCTCTGACATGTCGGGGTAGTTGTGAATGAACTTCTGCACCACCAAATTTAGCACATGCGCCAGGCAAGGGATGTGCGTCAAACCAGCAAGTCCCAGAGCTGCAACGAGATTTCGCCCATTATCGCACACCACCAGGCCGGGCTTGAGGCTCACCGGCAGCAACCACTCATCGGTCTGTTGTTCTATACCCCGCCACAACTCCTGTGCGGTGTGGGGCCTGTCCCCCAAACATATGAGTTTCAGAATGGCCTGCTGACGTTTACCCCAGACTGTGCTGAAGTTGGTGGTGAAGGTGTGTGGCTGACTGGATGAGCAGGTGGAAGAAGAGGAGGAGGAAGCCGAGTAGGAGGAGGAGGCAACAGGAGGCAAAGAATGTTGCCCTGCGATCCTTGGCGGCGGAAGGACGTGCGCCAAACAGCTCTCCGCCTGGGGCCCAGCCGCCACTACATTTACCCAGTGTGCAGTTAGGGAGATATAGCGTCCCTGGCCGTGCTTACTGGTCCACGTATCTGTGGTTAGGTGGACCTTGCCACAGATGGCGTTGCGCAGTGCACACTTGATTTTATCGGATACTTGGTTGTGCAGGGAAGGCACGGCTCACTTGGAGAAGTAGTGCCGGCTGGGAACAACATACTGTGGGACAGCAAGCGACATGAGCTGTTTGAAGCTGTCTGTGTCCACCAGCCTGAATGACAGCATTTCATAGGCCAGTAGTTTAGAAATGCTGGCATTCAGGGCCAGGGATCGAGGGTGGCTAGGTGGGAATTTACGCTTTCTCTCAAATGTTTGTGAGATGGAGAGCTGAACGCTGCCGTGTGACATGGTTGAGATGCTTGGTGACGGAGGTGGTGGTGTTGGTGGTACATCCCCTGTTTGCTGGGCGGCAGGTGCCAACGTTGCTCCAGAGGCGGAGGAAGAGGCCGAGGCGGCAGCAGCAGAAGAGGCTGAGGCAGCAGCAGCAGAAGAGGTAGCAGGGGGAGCCTGAGTGACTTCCTTGTTTTTAAGGTGTTTACTCCACTGCAGTTCATGGGGTCTAGGACCTCATCGTCCCCTGCATCGTCTTCCACCCAGTCTTGATCCCTGACCTCCTGTTCAGTCTGCACACTGCAGAAAGACGCAGCAGTTGGCACCTGTGTTTCGTCATCATCAGAGACATGCTGAGGTGGTATTCCCATGTCCTCATCATCAGGAAACATAAGTGGTTGTGCGTCAGTGCATTCTATGTCTTCCACCGCTGGGGAATGGCTAGGTGGATGCCCTTGGGAAACCCTGCCAGCGGAGTCTTCAAACAGCATAAGAGACTGCTGCATAACTTAAGGCTCAGACAGTTTCCCTGGTATGCATGGGGGTGATGTGACAGACTGATGGGCTTGGTTTTCAGGCGCCATCTGTGCGCTTTCTGCAGAAGACTGGGTGGGAGATAATGTGAACGTGCTGGATCCACTGTCGGCCACCCAATTGACTAATGCCTGTACCTGCTCAGGCCTTACCATCCTTAGAACGGCCATGAGCCCCACCAAATATCGCTGTAAATTCTGGCGGCTACTGGGACCTGAGGTAGTTGGTTCACTAGGACGTGTGGCTGTGGCAGAACGGCCACGTCCTCTCCCAGCACCACAGGGTCCACTAACACCACCACGACCATGTCCGGGTCCGCGTCCCTTACTAGATGTTTTCCTCGTTGTTACCGTTCACCACAATAAGAAAAAAATTATTTGGCCCAATGTATTGAATTCAAATTCAGGCCTTTTATTACAGACACCTAACACTATCTGGCTATCTATTTAGGTACCGTATTACACTAATACAGGCACAGCAGTAACCACAGATTTAGGGAATTGCTAAGTTGGGAATTGTATTTCAACCCAGAACAAAAACTGTGCTTTGGCGGACACTAAATGAATTGACCAGCCACAGCAATAAACACAGATTTAGCTGAATAAAAATTTTAGGCCTATTATTTAGGCACTGGATGACAAGTATACGTTTATGGACAGAATTAGACTTGGAAATGCACGGTAGCGTGTGAAGTTATTGAGGATGACCCTATCCGCACCTTCAATCTAATATACCCTTTTATGGATAGATTTAAAGTTGGCCTGATACAGCAGAAACCACAGATTTAGGGAATTGCTAAGTTGGGAATTGTATTTCAACCCAGAACAAAAACTGTGCTTTGGCGGACACTAAATGAATTGACCAGCCACAGCAATAACCACAGATTTAGCTGAATATAAATTTTAGGCCTATTATTTAGGCGCTGGGTGACAGGTATACGTTTACGGACAGAATTCAACTTGGAAATGCACGGGAGCGTGTGAAGTTATTGAGGATGACACTATCCGCACCTTCAATCTAATATACCCTTTTATGGATAGATTTAAAGTTGGCCTGATACAGCAGAAACCACTGATTTAGGTCATTGCTATGTTGGGAATTGTATTTCAACCCAGAACAAAAATATATTCTTTGCCAGACAGCAGACAGTATTGCAATTGGCTAGCCACAGCTGAAACACCAGATTTAGGGTACTGCTATTTTGGCAATTGTATTTCACCCCTCAATAAAATAGCAAGCACAGCCAAGCCCCTGATGTAGGATATAGCAAAAAAAAAACACACACTATTGATGGTTAAATGGACTTGGTGGCAGCTTGTGCTGGAGCACCACAAGACACAAAATGGCCACCGATCACCCCAGAAAAAAGTGACTGAAAAACGCTCTGGGCAGCCTAAAAACAGTGAGCAATTGATTAGCAGAAGATGAATGATTCACAGCTGTAGATCAATCACTTCATTAAGTGTTTTTGCTGAGTAAATCCCTGTCTAGTGCCTAATCTCGCCCTAACACCGCAGCTGCATCCTCTCCCTACACTGATCAGAGCAGAGTGACGTGCGGCGCTACGTGACTCCAGCTTAAATAGAGGCTGGGTCACATGCTGCACTGGCCAATCACAGCCATGTCAATAGTAGGCATGGCTGTGATGGCCTCTTGGGGCAAGTAGTATGACGCCTGTTGATTGGCTGCTTTGCAGCCTTTCAAAAAGCGCCAAGAAAGCGCCGAACACCGAACCCGAACCCGGACTTTTACGAAAATGTTCGAGTTCGGGTCTGTGCCACGGACACCCCAAAATTCGGTACGAACCCGAACTATACAGTTCGTGTTCGCTCATCCCCACCTGTGACCTATACAAGTGTATAGTAATTCTGTGGGGCTTTATATACTGTCAATTAAAGACAATAATGCCCTGCTGTGAAGGTCTTTGTTAGGGGGGCGGGTGGGTTGTTGTGTAGGTCACTGTTAAAGGAGTGGGTTGTTGTGAAGGTCAAAGTCAAGGGTGTGGGCTGCTGTGGATGTCACATTATAAGGAGGCGGGGCACCATGGGGGGTTAGTGTAAAGGGGTGGGGGGCTGTGGAGGTCATTGGTATGGGGGGTATTGTCTAGCTTCTGCTAATATATTAGCTGATTCGTTGCTCGGGTATTTTTTTGCAATTTTATATTAAATAACAGTGACTTTCACAATGGCCGCCCCTTTAACAGTGACTTTCACAGAGACCACCCCTTTAACAGTGACTTTAACAGTGACTGCCCCTTTAACAGTGACAGACCCCTTAACAGTACATGTGGCGAGAAAGGGAGAGGCTCTCATAGGGTAGTAAGAGATTGAAAAAGTATTTAGAAGAAAAAAAGTGGTTGCCAATTATTGTGCTCAGCTTTTGATGTTGTGCATCAAAAGGGCACAATATTCATGCTGGTGGTAGGTCGGTGCTACCGGTACCTCTCAATCCTCATGAGTGGAGTGTCCGGTTCTACGGAGGAGTGATGTGAGATTCAGTAGGGGGATATGTACTAGAAACAGTACAGATGGGGTACCTTCTTGGCGCAAACACAACTATAATGGATGTTGGTAAAACTAATGTTGATAATAAGCGACAATGCGTTTCGGAGTAATTATACCCCTTTCTCAAGTCTGTGGGGTTTGTGTCAATGCAGAGAAGGTAGTTTCTCACATATGGATGATCTAAACTATGGGATCCAAACAGCTGCAGACAGTTCGGCCGTTATCTAATATCAAAATATAAAGAGTTTTACCAACATCCACTGAAGTCGTGTTTAAGCCAAGAAGGTACCCCATCTGTACTGTTTCCTATACATATCCCCCTACTGAAGCCCCTTTAGCAGTGACTTTCACAGTGACTGCCCCTTTTAACAGTGAACTCCACGGTGCCCGACCCTTTAACAGTGACTTCCACAGCGCCTGTCCCTTTAACAGTGACCTCCACAGTACCATCCGTTTAATAGTGCCCCCTGCCCCCCATTTGTCATACGTCATATGAATTAATATTTCAGGACCTGCAAACTGCTAAAACCTGTGATCAGTTGTTATGGCAACCTGAAAATAGGACCTGCGAGCTTCTATTGGCTGATAAGGGACATGTGACCGTGTGTATGGCAGTTCGGATTTAAGTAAAAGGCTGGCAGGCTTGTATTGGATAATACAGGCAATTTTTGGGGAATATCTCGGGAACGGTATGCCCTAGAGAGCTGTGATCCCCACAAGATTTCTTTCCTGGTAGCAAGGGATGTGTACACCTAGTTTCGTAGAAATTGATGGTTGCGTTTTTGAGTTTTCTCGGAACATACATACATACATACATACATAAACACATACATACATACACACATACACACATACATACATACATACACACACATCATTTATATATATATATATATATATATATATATACAGTACAGACCAAAAGTTTGGACACACCTACTCATTCAAAGAGTTTTCTTTATTTTCATGACTATGAAAATTGTAGATTCACACTAAAGGCATCAAAACTATGAATTAACACATGTGGAATTATATACATAGCAAAAAAGTGTGAAACAACTGAAAATATGTCATATTCTAGGTTCTTCAAAGTAGCCACCTTTTGCTTTGATTACTGCTTTGCACACTCTTGGCATTCTCTTGATGAGCTTCAAGAGGTAGTCACCTGAAATGGTATTCCAACAGTCTTGAAGGAGTTCCCAGAGATGCTTAGCACTTGTTGGCCCTTTTGCCTTCACTCTGCAGTCCAGCTCATCCCAAACCATCTCGATTGGGTTCAGGTCCAGTGACTGTGGAGGCCAGGTCATCTGGCGCAGCACCCCATCACTCTCCTTCATGGTCAAATAGCCCTTACACAGCCTGGAGGTGTGTTTGGGGTCATTGTCCTGTTGAAAAATAAATGATGGTCCAACTAAACGCAAACTGGATGGAATAGCATGCAGCTGCACGATCAGTATGCCTTCAATTTTGAATAAATTCCCAACAGTGTCACCAGCAAAGCACCCCCACACCATCACACCTCCTCCTCCATGCTTCACGGTGGGAACCAGGCATGTAGAGTCCATCCGTTCACCTTTTCTGCGTCGCACAAAGACACGGTGGTTGGAAGCAAAGATCTCAAATTTGGACTCATCAGACCAAAGCACAGATTTCCACTGGTCTAATGTCCATTCCTTGTGTTCTTTAGCCCAAACAAATCTCTTCTGCTTGTTGCCTGTCCTTAGCAGTGGTTTCCTAGCAGATATTCTACCATGAAGGCCTGATTCACACAGTCTCCTCTTAACAGTTGTTCTAGAGATGTGTCTGCTGCTAGAACTCTGTGTGGCATTGACCTGGTCTCTAATCTGAGCTGCTGTTAACCTGCGATTTCTGAGGCTGGTGACTCGGATGAACTTATCCTCCGCAGCAGAGGTGACACTTAGTCTTCCTTTCCTGGGGCGGTCCCCATGTGAGCCAGTTTCTTTGTAGCGCTTGATGGTTTTTGTGACTGCACTTGGGGACACTTTCAAAGTTTTCCCAATTTTTCGGACTGACTGACCTTCATTTCTTAAAGTAATGATGGCCACTCGTTTTTCTTTACTTAGCTGCTTTTTTCTTGCCATAATACAAATTCTAACAGTCTATTCAGTAGGACTATAAGCTGTGTATCCACCTGACTTCTCCACAACGCAACTGATGGCCCTAACCCCATTTTTAAGGCAAGAAATCCAACTTATTAAACCTGACAGGGCACACCTGTGAAGTGAAAATCATTTCAGGTGACTACCTCTTGAAGCTCATCAAGAGAATGCCAAGAGTGTGCAAAGCAGTAATCAAAGCAAAAGGTGGCTACTTTGAAGAACCTAGAATATGACATATTTTCAGTTGTTTCACACTTTTTTGTTATGCATATAATTCCACATGTGTTAATTCATAGTTTTGATGCCTTCAGTGTGAATCTACAATTTTCATAGTCATGAAAATAAAGAAAACTCTTTGAATGAGAAGGTGTGTCCAAACTTTTGGTCTGTACTGTATATATGAAACAGTTCAGTTCATTAGTTTATACGGATCAGAGAACTATTAAGATAAGATGCCTTTATTGTCACTGTACAATACAATGTAATACAATGTACAATACAATGAAATGT
This sequence comes from Bufo gargarizans, assembly GCF_014858855.1. NCBI lineage: Eukaryota > Metazoa > Chordata > Amphibia > Anura > Bufonidae > Bufo > Bufo gargarizans. Next base: position 357,541,838 of record NC_058081.1, read on the forward strand.
TGTATATAACATAATGACAGTATGAATATCACAGCATCAGAATGGTCAATTCAAGCAAAACATACATAACAGAACATAGTGATGGACTTTACAGTGGAGATTAACTCATTGAAGAACCATGATCTAAAGGATAACTGTCACACTTAGACCCTAATTTCAATTTTCATATATGTAGTTACTAATGACATGATATTCCAGAATCAGTTACTATTAGACTGACTTACTCCATATTTAATAAGATTCAGCCCTTAGCAACCAGTCAGCATAAAACTGCAATTTCACTATTCAGTTAAGATGGCCGCCACTGCCCTCACCCTGAGGCTAATCCCGCCTGCCCTCACTAGCCAATAACAATAGCCCCCCAAAAGTTCCAGTAACCACAGCCCTCCCCCTAAAGGGTTAATCTGCAGCACAAAGGGGTCCTCTTACCACATGTTGCTCTCATTTATACACTGAGCAGATGGCAGATCTCCCTTCTCTGGTCTGTGCTGCTTCAACTCTGCATTCTCCAGCTCTGCTGAGTGAGGGAGCGTCTTCCAAGCGCATGGACAGGGAGAAGTGCACACAGCCCAGGCACTGTTATCAGCTGCTGGGGAGGACCTGGCTTTAATCATTTACTTACAGTTCCTGGCTGTCAGCAATGTGACCTTGCACGCTGCGTGCTTCTGCGTCCTCCGTCCTTCAACAGATAGACGGACCATGCATAGCAACCCTATTTTAAGCACAGGTGAAAGTAGGCAGTACAGGGAACAAAAATGTGGAATTAAGGGGTAATTGAATACACAGTGAAAAGTTGAAATAGGGCCACCATGGAGATATTAATCACCACAATCCAATACTCCCCAAAAACATATATATGACAGTTATACTTTAATGATTTAATAGTACAGCGGAGGCAAGAGTTCTCAGAGTATCTCTACTTTACTATTACGTTGCTGTAATTGCACGGCACTGTCAGTGTGCCTGCATGATCAACAGAACAGTTTCCGTAATACACAGCCAGGGGCCTGTCGCAAAGTGCCAAGACTGGAGATAACTCTGTTCCCAACAGTCTCACCCATTAGAAGTGTAATCTGTATACTGTATTCCAAAGCGTTTAAAAAATAGTTTTTAGTCCCATAAAGATCAGGCCCATTTTTGTTTTTGCATTTTTTACTTTTCCTCCACACATTCCAGTAGCCATAACTTTTTACATTTTCCGTTCACTTACCTGTGCCTGTGGCGCGAGCCGGTCTGAAAACAAATGCGGTCAGCGGGAGCTGGCAGTTCCGAGAACAGCCCAATGAAGGCCCCAGGTGGCTGTTCTCGGAACTACCTGCTCCTGCTGACCGCATTTGTTTTCAGACCGGCTCGCGGCACAGGCACAGGTAAGGGCTTACCCGGTCCTCGCCGGACTTGTGAAAAAAAGATGGCAGCCTGCATATGTTCGCGGGCGAACAATGTGAACTGTCAATCACTGTTTACCATATCTTATACTGGACATAAATTCTTTGTGGGGTAAAATTGAATAAAGCAACACAATTCAGCCAATGATTTTTTTGGGTTTCGATATTACGATGTTCACTCTGCATTAAAAATGACATGACGTCCCTATACTGTGGGTCAAAACGATTACTTCAATACCAAATGTATTTTATTAGTTTAAAATAAATAAAAACCTTTGGAAAAATCTAAATTTTCTTTGCATCGTCATTTTCAGATTTTCAGCCATAACTTTTGACCTTTTATCTACAGAGCTGTATGAGGGCGTGTTTTTTGTGGGGCAAACGTTTTTTTATTGGTAAAATTTGTACCATGCGGTACATACCACTTTTTGATCAGTTACTCAAATTTTGGGGAGGACAAGGTGAAAAAAAATGGCAAATCTCGCCTTCTTATTTCTGTTATATATATATTAGCATTCACTGCACAGGAAAAATAAAAAAGATAATATATATATATATATATATATATATATATATAAAGACAAGAAATTCCACAGCACATCCAGTTGTAAAAAGTAAAAAAAGACGGCTTTATTCACCAGACACGCGACGTTTCGATCCGCTCAATGGGATCTTTTTCAAGCAGTGACAAAAGTGGGCAGTGCATAGTACATATTTATGCGGTTTAGGCATCATTAAACAATTAACAAATCAAAATACAATTTATCACATATAATGTAGTGAAAACAACAGTACAATAATATTATCATTTGTGTTTGAACAATCAAAATCTGCAATTCAATCAGTGCATTGCAGTGACATTAATCCTTCTTATACAGTATATCATAGCCATTAAAAATATGACATAATACATTAATTGTGGTGATAGTGAATACAGGTGCAGATCTTTCCAGTACCTTAATAACCTAAAGTGCACAGGTGCGTCCTCAGTTGGAGATGACATGGATCGCGGGAGTATAAGGTGCAGTCAAACACATGTGGATCTCGGCGTATCAATCTATACACTGCGCATGTCAGAGGACCTTTCCAAGTAATTCAGTCACATGATCGCGCGTACACCGGTCACGTAGTGCGCATGTCCAAGGACGTTGGAACATGTGATCGCATCACGTGATCACGCACCCGGTCATGTGGCCCAATGTGTCACGTCACAGAAAAGAAGGAAAGAAATCCTAGTTACTCCGTATCTCGCGCTGTCAATAGACAGCCGATCGTGTATCTGATCATATGTTCAAACACACGAACATCTCATCGTAAAGAGTATGTATATATAGAACACTTAATGAGGTGGTATATTAATCAAAATACTGTCCGCATCCCAGCACAAGAGGATTCCACCCGCACCAGCATCCCATGATCACCGCATGTCAGTATTGGTTGCAATTGTCGGATCCAATATAGGAGGCAAATAAATATGGGTCAGTGGTTCATCAGGGAACTTAGCAGGCAACGTCTTAGACGGAAGTACCGTTGTTATAAAGACAGTGTCTAATGTGCGAGTCACTTTGGTTGTGTTCCTCGATATGACTGGAAGGCATTATAATGACCATTTTGAGCTGATAACTCGAATGGGTATCTGGTGGTACATCCGCACATTAGACACTGTCTTTATAACAACGGTACTTCCGTCTAAGACGTTGCCTGCTAAGTTCCCTGATGAACCACTGACCCATATTTATTTGCCTCCTATATTGGATCCGACAATTGCAACCAATACTGACATGCGGTGATCATGGGATGCTGGTGCGGGTGGAATCCTCTTGTGCTGGGATGCGGACAGTATTTTGATTAATATACCACCTCATTAAGTGTTCTATATATACATACTCTTTACGATGAGATGTTCGTGTGTTTGAACATATGATCAGATACACGATCGGCTGTCTATTGACAGCGCGAGATACGGAGTAACTAGGATTTCTTTCCTTCTTTTCTGTGACGTGACACATTGGGCCACATGACCGGGTGCGTGATCACGTGATGCGATCACATGTTCCAACGTCCTTGGACATGCGCACTACGTGACCGGTGTACGCGCGATCATGTGACTGAATTACTTGGAAAGGTCCTCTGACATGCGCAGTGTATAGATTGATACGCCGAGATCCACATGTGTTTGACTGCACCTTATACTCCCGCGATCCATGTCATCTCCAACTGAGGACGCACCTGTGCACTTTAGGTTATTAAGGTACTGGAAAGATCTGCACCTGTATTCACTATCACCACAATTAATGTATTATGTCATATTTTTAATGGCTATGATATACTGTATAAGAAGGATTAATGTCACTGCAATGCACTGATTGAATTGCAGATTTTGATTGTTCAAACACAAATGATAATATTATTGTACTGTTGTTTTCACTACATTATATGTGATAAATTGTATTTTGATTTGTTAATTGTTTAATGATGCCTAAACCGCATAAATATGTACTATGCACTGCCCACTTTTGTCACTGCTTGAAAAAGATCCCATTGAGCGGATCGAAACGTCGCGTGTCTGGTGAATAAAGCCGTCTTTTTTTACTTTTTACAACTGGATGTGCTGTGGAATTTCTTGTCTTTATATTGTTGGAGGTGGATCGCCTCCTCAGCCGCTGGCACTCCAACCGTACCGTCCAGACAGCTGTGCTGCCCACATCCTTCTATCTATACTATATATATATATATATATATGCAAAAATAGAGAATATGGGGGCATATGAAGAGAAAGGAGGAGGCCCTCTTACCACTTCATTCTAACCACAGTGGAGAGCTTATTTTCCATGCAAGGGGGGGAGGATTTATTAAGCTGATGTAAAGTAGATTCTGATTGGTTGCTATGATCGGTTGCTATGGGCAACTAAGCCAGTTCTACTTTACACCAGTTTGATAAATGACCCCATAAAACTTGTCTTGCTAAGATGCCCTCATTTAGCTAGCTATGTTGTCACAAAACATTTTTTTTGGTCTTGAAATGCAACAATGAAGAAAACAAAAAAAATGCTTAGTAATTAAAGCCAAAATAGGTAGCTCTTCAAGGGGTTAAATATTAGTGTGTAAAATATTCATCTTGCATAAATGTATCATAAGTCAGAGACATACCTTACCTCCAGAGATATACGTACCATATGCAACCCATGACATTGTTTGAAGTTTCATAGATGGGAGGGAGCAACTTCCTCTTTCCCATGTCACTGATTTCAAACTCAAAGATCCAAGCTTTGGGAGCTGTGTTGTAGTGTCTGAACATTTCCACTATACCAGCACTGCTAAGCCTGTGTTACTCAGATACTCTAGGCCAGGGATGGCCAACCTGAGACGCTCCAGCTATTGCAAAACTACAACTCCCAGCATGCCCAGACTAATTACAGCTATTAGTCTACAGCAGGGCATGGTGGGAGTTGTAGTTTTACAAAAGCTGGAGAGCGGCAGGTTAGCCAAGCCTTCTCTAGGCCAAGTAACAAACCAGAGAAGGACACATGTTTGGGGAGAGTAGCATCCATATTCATGGTCTGGAGGAGAAAGCGCCTACACAGGGAGGAGAGAAAGGATGGCGAGGACTGTCATGACTAGGACTATCCTTCCTAAGTGTCCACCTCTGTCTATGATAGACCATACTATACATCCTGTAGCTGCTTGATAAAAATAGTAGTTGTATGATGTTAGCTTCATTATTTGCATTCATGTCATTGCATGATTCTACAGAATTTCACCATTGTCATGGTTGACCTCCTGGATGTTATGTGATGACGAGTTTTGTTCACTTTCATTTTAATCTTGCAATTTCTGCGGCATTCATATAATCAGAACACATTGTGCATGATAATATTGTCAGACATGACGGCAGGAAGTTTTTACAATCCATTTGCTATTTGGCAAAGGGAACTTTGTACTGTGACAGTTACACTGTAAAATGATCTGCTGTCAAAAGGGCGCATGACTTACAGTAATATTACACAACTGGGATAAGGTATAAAAACAAGTTTAGGAAATGAATGAGGAACAAAACATATTGGGACAGATTTACTAAGAATTCAGTCAGTCTTAGTCTAAAGTCTGTGGTGTGTGCCTCTTAATACATTTCGTGCATCCTCTGGCAGTCCATGAAAATCATATTTTTGCATGCTATGAGCTGGTGCAGATTTGAACCATAATTTATGGCAGTTTCTAGCATACATTTACAGTAAAACTGTTGGACTGTGGTTGGCCCCATCACTCCTCACCCCCATCTCTTGAAAAGTGTTAAAAAGTGTAAAATGTGCCATAATGAGTGCCATTTTTACATTATAAATGATGCATAAATTGAAAAATCTTTCCCATTTTATAGAAACACAACAACTTGGATTACCCATTTACTAAGGAAACATGGACTGATTAAGGGACATAAATTAGCATGTAAGAGAAGCTCTGCACATACAGTCAGGTCCATAAATATTGGGACATCGACACAATTCTAACATTTTTGGCTTTATACACCACCACAATGGATTTGAAATGAAACGAACAAGATGTGCTTTAACTGCAGACTGTCACCTTTAATTTGAGGTTATTTACATCGAAATCAGGCGAACATGTAGGAATTACAACAGTTTGCATATGTGCCTCCCACTTGTTAAGGGACCAAAAGTAATGGGACAGAATAATCATAAATCAAACTTTCACTTTTTAATACTTGATTGCAAATCCTGTGCAGTCAATTACAGCCTGAAGTCTGGAACGTATAGACATCACCAGATGCTGGGTTTCATCCCTGGTGATGCTCTGCCAGGCCTCTACTGCAACTGTCTTCAGTTCCTGCTTGTTCTTGGGGCATTTTCCCTTCAGTTTTGTTTTCAGCAAGTGAAATGCATGCTCAATCGGATTCAGGTCAGGTGATTGACTTGGCCATTGCATAACATTCCACTTCTTTTCCTTAAAAAACTCTTTGGTTGCTTTTGCAGTATGCTTTGGGTCATTGTCCATCTGCACTGTGAAGCGCTGTCCAATGAGTTCTGAAGCATTTGGCTGAATATGAGCAGATAATATTGTCCGAAATACTTCAGAATTCATCCTGCTGCTTTTGTCAGCAGTCACATCATCAATAAATACAAGAGAACCAGTTCCATTGGCAGCCATACATGCCCACACCATGACACTACCACCACCATGCTTCACTGATGAGGTGGTTTGCTTAGGATCATGAGCAGTTCCTTTCCTCCTCCATACTCTTCTCTTCCCATGTTTTTGCTATCTCTCTGATGGGTTTGTTCTGTTTTTTTCTGCCTAATGATGGCTTGCTTCACTGATAGTGACAGCTCTTTGGATCTCATCTTGAGAGTTGACATCAACAGATTCCAAATGCAAATAGCACACTTGAAATGAACTCTGGACCTTTTATCTGCTCATTGTAATTGGGATAATGAGGGAATAACACACACCTGGCCATGGAACAGCTTAGAAGCCAATTGTCCCATTACTTTTGGTCCCTTACAAGTGGGAGGCACATATGCAAACTGTTGTAACTCCTACACCGTTCACCTGATTTGGATGTAAATACCCTCAAATTAAAGCTGACAGTCTGCAGTTAAAGCACATCTTGTTCGTTTAATTTCAAATCCATTGTGGTGGTGTATAGAGCCACAAATGTTAGAATTGTGTTGATGTCCCAATATTTATGGACCTGACTGTATATCCATCCTTATAAAATTTGGAAAAGTAAGTTGTGAAGTAAAGGTACACATTAATGAAACTTCTAAAATACTAAGACCAATGACAGTCCTGGAATCTCTGAAGATCAGTTGACATCACTGATGAAAGTTTTGCATACCTATTTATTTGGTTGACCATCTACCACATGGATAGGACACATCTACCACAGCAAGAGCCACTGTTTAGTTGGCCATACATTTTCGATGTACAGTATCTCGGTTGAATTTTGGCAGGATCAGCCAACCATGCCATGTGTATGTGGACTCCTGACTCTATCCCGATGGAAGATGTCTTTTGCTCTTGGGAGATGCTAGCTTTTGTTCTAAGGGAGAAAAGTCACTGCCAGAGGTGTTGGTTGAGCTAAGCATATATGTGTATAGTTATCTCAAGTATATGGCTGGTATTATTCATCCACTCTGACTAATAGTGGTCTCGCAAGTGAAGGATTCATCTTTTTCTTTGCCACAGCTGCAGCACCACCTCTAACAATATCCAGCTGGTTTATAGCTCCTCCCACCCAGCGAGTTACATAGACACTCCCCATCACTGTCCCTGTTGCTGCTTTGACACGTCCATGGATACAGAATCACAGATAATAAGAAAGGGCTACATGGTCATGTAACCACAGCCCAAAACTGAGGTAGAAGAAAAACAGAAAAATACAGCTATTTTCAAAAATAATTATGTTAAAGGATGTTAATGCAAACTGTAAACCCTTTCGGCATGACACTTCAAGTATTAGAACAAAATTGGTGGGTTTGACCCACTGAATTGGGGGAAAATAGGTATGTATGTAAACTCATAAAAAATACATTTACGATTATTTCCAAATAAACTTCTGTTTTTAAGATTCTTTAGACAGGCTTGAGCAGAGATTTCTTCTTTCTTTTATTCAATTTTATTACTAATTTTTGGTCCCAATGTAACATGTATGACAACTTTGTAAACCATGGATTCGGTTTCCAGTGCTGGATCACATTCACATAAGCAAGTTCATACCATTTTCTCCGTGGAACATAATGACTCATATTCTGTAAAGCCCCTCCACTCCCCAGACCACTTTATTTGACTCTAATGCAGGGATGCTCAACCTGCGGCCCTTCAGCCGTTGTAAAACTACAACTCCCACAATGCCCTTCTGTAGGATGATAGCTGTAGGCTGTCAGGGAATGATGGGAGTTGTAGTTTTGCAACAGCTGGAGGGCCGCAGTTTGAGGATGCCTGCTCTAATTGAACATCCTACATTGCGTTTAGATGTTGAAGCTACGTAGTTATCGGCACATTAACAAATTTCATTAAAATCTCATAATCTATGCTAAAGAAAGTCAATAACGCCTGTGAAACATTACGAAAATCAATTGGAAGCAGATACTATTGGGGAGATTTATCAAACTGTTGTAAAGTAGAATTGGCTTAGTTGCCCATAGCAACCAATCAGATTCCACCATTAATCTTTCAAAGAAGCTGTAAAAAATGAAAGTTGAAATATGATTGGTTGCTATGGGCAACTAAGCCAGTTCTACTTTACACCAGTTTGATATATCCCTAAAATGTAATTTTGTCTTCAGCCTCAATACTTGCATCTAACATTTTTTAGCTTAAATGTACCGACAGAATGAATTCAGGAATGTATCTATTTTTGCTTGAGATATTTTAGACAGGCATGTATTTCTTAGGATAAGCTATAGCCTTTGTAGGGTTTGGCAGAATATCCTAGTTTGCTTCTCAATTTTTGTTGGTAAGCTAAAAATGTGATGTCTGTCTGTTGTAGAAATGTGATAGACATTTGGACAAATAAACAAAAGCGAAAAATAGATTTTCACTCAGAGATCGGCGTCATTCAAGCAATGTAGAAACAATTAGAGATGGCCTTGCGGTTCGCCTGGCGGTCGTTTCGCTGCAAACTTTGCGTGTTTGCAATTTTCCGAACATGCGAACATATGGAGATATTCGCGCCCGCCATATTCTTTTACATTGTGAAGAACTTTGACCCATGACACATCCATCAGGTGGTACAGGACCGCCAATTGAGACGTTTCAGCACATGGACATACCCCCTACCTTATAAATAGACCTGATCTGGCTGCCATTTTACATTCAGTATTTTGCCAGTGTAGGGAGAGGTTGCTGTATGGAGCAGAGGCAGGCTGTTAGGGACACCAAACGCTAGCTAATAGGGCCACAAAAGTATTTTTAAGGACTGGTATAGGTGTGCTATCCATAGGTGTGATACACAGAGGGGTGAAATATACTTATAATATACTTTTATAATTAGTCAAAAACACATAGCTCTATATAGTGATCACCTGGAAGTCAGGGGCCTAGGGGCTAGGGGCTTACTAGGGCCATTTTTATATAGGGTAAGGTTCCGGACGGGGTTGCTCTTATCAGGGCAGGTGGTCTGTGGTTAGGCTATCAGGGCCAGAATAGCACCCCCCTGTATGGCAATATCAAAGACAGTTCTTTGCCCACCCTGTCCTTCAATACCACATCATCATCTAGCCCAGGGATAGATGGTGTTTGCTTTCCCTCCGGGATACATCGATGTGCACTGGAACCCCCCGGATTGTGGTAGGACATAGGGTTTCTGATTTGGTGCCGCCGAGCACCTGATTTAGTGCTGCCGAGCACTTGGTATTGCCTACCACATCTATGCTTTTTGCTTAACTTTAATAATGTAATTTATTTTCATTTTGAGGGATATCTTTTCCATTCACACGTCCGCAAAATGGGTCCGCATCAGTTCCGCAATTTTGCGGAATGGGTGCAGACCCATTCATTTTCAATGGGGTCGGAATGTGCTGTCTGCATACACATTTGCGGATCCGCATCCACATTTTCGGATCCGCACTTCCGCATCCATGCTTCCGTTTCTGCCAAAAAAATAGAACATGTCCAATTGCAGACAAGATTAGGCATTTTTTATTATAGTGCCAGTGATGTGCGGTCCGCAAATTGCGGAATGCACATTGCCGGTGTCCGTGTTTTGCAGATCTGCAAAACACTTACGGACGTGTGAATGGACTCTCATAGTAACATTATTAAAGGTTACGTTTTATCTTTATGTATATTCTAATGGATTGCCTTCCTTGTACAATGTTATAATATGCTTTCTATGTTAGAAAGTATATTATAGTGCATTTGTATTGTGCGGCAGTTGTGCGCGGTTATGCTGCGATACTGCAGGTATATAGCGGGACAAGCGTTATTAAATCATTTCTACTGGTGTGATACCATTCGCCCCCCAAAAAAACTTATTGAAGCGGGGTGTTATATACCAATATACTTTCTTTATAGTGCATTTGAGTACTGTATAGTGCATTTGCGCATACGCTTGTTTTCAATGCGATACTTCGCATTGAAAACAATTATGAATGGAGACTGCAAATTCCAATAATACATCTGGTATGTCACTGTCCATGTTGTGGGACTATTTGTGCACTTCTAGTAATTATTTATTGGCTGCAAATATGAGCTGAAGGTTTTTCAGGTTTGCCTGCCATTAAAATGAATGGAACCCGCCGCGAACTTGTGGTTTGCGAACATTTGATCGCGTTTGCGCGATCGCATTCAAGAACTGTCCGGCAGATGTTCGTCCATCACTAGAAACCATCACTTACATTGATTTAAAGGGGTTATCTAGGCATATAATAGTATATAAAGCATTCTGGATGAAATTACAACATAAACTAAATGCGTAAAATATAAAATAGGGAGGATATTTATTAAGATCGGCGATTCAGATGCCTAGTCCCTCTGCGCTGCCAGTGGATCCGTCAAAGTTATATGGAGGTGCAGGCCTCTACCTAACTTTGGAGCTTCCTCCAGCAGGTCATGCGACATACTAAAATCTCTGCCATCTCCCTTGCTGGCGTAGGTTTAAGTCATTTTCCACGCAAAAAAACTGGCGTGGAAAATTATAAATAAGATGGGCCTGCCCTCTTCCCAGCCCACACCATGCCCCCTTTTTATGACACTTGGTATGAGCAGCAAAAAGTTGCAGATTTTGCCGCAAAAGACCATTGTAATAAAATCTGCAACATTAATAGGTCAAAAAGTAGCATATAATTCTTAATAAATTTCCTTCTAGGAATTTAGTAATAACCACCTACTGGATGTGTCGGTCCCAATATTTATAAATTGAACAGTTGTAATTGGTGGCAATACAGTGAGCATCATTGACAGATCTGTTTCTGGTCCTGGTATGCTCTAAGGTCAATGCAGATAACTGAATACAGCATATGGCATTGCAAATTGTCACTTTCTAAGAAAGAAGACATAACTTGACATACAGATTATAGACCAAGCATCCTGATAATACCACTATACATTGGCCAGTAATATAACCATATACAGCCCATATGTTAGATGGAAGAATAAGCGGATAAAGAATAAATTCATATATCCATATGTTATGGATTTTCTTCTGATGATTGGGTTTCACAAGGACTTACACTGCTTACAACACATCTTTTAACTTGTGTTTATTTAATATGCTCTAAAACATTTGAAACTATCACATAGCATGTTATATTACATACAACATCTCTATTTCTCCAGAAAAAAAATCTGAATCCAGAGAGTGTTATATGGCAATGGAGCATAATTTGATTTTTTGAAAAATTTGCAGATTTGGACAAGAAATGAACTTCAAGAAATTTACCTCTAATGTAATGTTTTAGAAATAATTATCCTGTCTACTTGTTCAAAGTACCTATGTGAAGCATTTCCTGTCAAAGTTCACCCATATGTGCTGAAGAACCCTCCTTCCTTATTCCTGAATCAATATCTGCTATTCTATAGATACAGTGAGCTGCAGCACCACATTGATCATTATATTTACAGGCCCGCTAGCTCACATTACTGTTGCCATGTCACACTGCAGAGAAAGAGAGCCTGTCAGCTTGGATCAGTGCAGATGCTGCTATGAGCACAGGACTTTGTGAATTACTGTAGTAAGTTTTACCTACAGCGTCCCCCTTTAAAATGTTCAGTCTGCAAATGAATGAAGGTATTAAACAGAATAGAACACTTAAAAAAAGAAAGTTGAGGTGCATTTCTTTCAGGTTTAACTAGATAACTGGAGGCACTCTTTAGAGTAGTACTTGTACAGTAGATGAGTGACGTGGAATACATGTAGTATGGGAATACAACTAAAAGGCTCTTAGACTGCTACATAGAAGAAAGGATAGATGTAGGTCCTACTCAAAGGTAATATTGTACTTCAGTTACAAGTCAATTATTCTAATTCTTTAAAAATGCAAATCTTTTCAGCAAGGCACAATCACAAATGTAAACCTTTGTTCCTGATCAATGATAGTCTCCATTTTTCCCACACAATAAATACTGCCGTTGACATGTTTCTGCATTGTTAGAATGCAAATTAAATCCCTGGCAACTCTGGTTATCGGAGAAGACCTAGAGACACACTGATTCATGCAGACACCCATTTACAGTTGACAGCCAGTCACATAGGGTGGCAACACAGAGAAACAATAAATTCAACTTTGTGGAACTTTGTTTCATTTAAAACATAAATAGGTAAATTTAAAAGGTAAATATTAACTCAAGGATCATCACTAACTTACACAAGAGCATTACATGATATTGTAGAAGTCCTAATCCTTACACTGCCTGTGGCTCACATGTGAATTTCCTCTTACTCCCATCATTTTATTCAAATCACAAGATAACTACTCTTTCTATTATTTTTGTCACTAACATAAACTTGGACACAAGAATATTTTCATCCTTCTGCCAGAGGTGAGACGTAAAAATTACGATTACACTTCCTCACATTGAAGATTGGAAACTAGGTAGGGTATATGAGGCATGAAAATGGTTCCATGGAAACTGTTTTCAGACTAAGCCCTGGAATGTTATAGTTTGGTCACACTTCATAACTATTTAGTAAGACACCAATAAAAAACAATAATGTTAATATTCAGCAGCATTTAGAACAGTGACCAGCATTATAGCATTGGTTATAATGTCAGTTTCAAAGTAGTTTCCATAGTGCCAGACTCATAGTAAGCCTCACAGGACCAAACTTGTTGAAGTACGCATTGTGCCAGACTAACAGTAAAATGCAATATACCAACCTGTTCCATGTCACCATGCTACAACTCCACACTGCTAGTAGACACAAAGGGGCACATTTATTAAGACCAGTGTTTTAGATGTCGGTCTTCATAAACCCCTGCACTGGTGGTGGACCCACCGAAGTTATGTACATAACTTCAGCTGATCCACTACTGCTTCCAAATGCAAGACAGCTTTCTATCTGTCTTACATTTAGACCATTTTCTATGGCTAAAGCAGGCTGGCCTGTCCCCTTCCCCGTCCACACCCACTTTTTTAGACCTGGCATGAGGAACTTTGCACCGCAATCGGCACCAGAGATACACCTAATTTAGGCGTTTTTCTGCTTAATAAATGACCCCCAAAGCGATTTATCTTCAACTACTAGTGATGTTTCAACCTTTAGAGATGATCATAGAAAAAAGCTGTCTGTGCTGCAGGAAGCCTCTTCTACTGATCACAATTACCGAGCCAAATTTCCATGTTTATGCTAGAGTAAGAGAGTCTAAAAATTAGATTTCCTCCAAAAGGAAGAAGAAAAATATCTCATGTAAGCCAAACCAGAGACTAGCCCAAAAGGAAGACAGAGCCAGCTGTAGACATGTGCTTCAAGGATCCGGCCCCTCATCAGTAAAGAGTACTGGTTATCTGGATGAGATTACTTTGATGCAGTGTAGTGGTTCTCAGTGCAGAAATCTAGCAGTTGAATCAAGACTTTCTTAGAAACAATGCTTCTAAGTTAGAAAAACTGGCAGTGGGATCCAGTGAGTCTCATCAGGGGTAATTTCCAAAAATAACAAATTGATATGCAAATGTCTTAAACAATTATGTATATTAGCACATTTAAAAGTGAGAAGGACAATTTTTTTTTCCTGCAAGTGTCTCTTTAACGGCATGCATCAGATTTTACAGTACATCAATGGAGTTCATAATCTGTGACATATTGAGAGTTTAACCTGATAGCGACCAAGCACCCAGTAAATTTATGGCATGGGATTAAAGTTCCTGCAAACTTGCTGGAGCAGGTCGGGTCTCCAGCTGCCAAGGATAGATAGGGCCCCCGAGGAGAAGAAAGAAGTGGCTTAGTACCATTTCTGTCATCTCCTTTGCTCTGCTCATAGTGCTCCATCAGCTCTATAAAGCGAATAAAGAAGGCGGCTATGCTGCTTCCTTTACTGGACCTGGCAATAATGTGATCACCCGGTGTCCCTGGCAGAGCAGAGCTGTTGGATCTTAGCAGATCCTGATCTGCTCTGCCTGTGTACAATACTCTCCCAGGGGCTGTTTTTCTTTCCCCTGTAACTGAAGCTCATTTTGATACCTGTATTACACTGGAAAAACTGCAAAATTCTGTGTATATCCACAGAGGTCTTTTAACATCCTCTTGGAGAACATATGATGTGGAAAATATAAATGTAAAAAATAAGTAAAACAAATATATAATAAAATACAAACAAAATTATAATAAAAAAATAAAGATGCCCACCGGGACAGTCACCATTATCAAAACATATATATCAAAACAACCTATATGATTTTGTTCTGTTTGGGGTACAATAAAGAAACAATACGATTTGGTTCTGCTTTTTTTGGGTGCAATCTGCTACGAAGGCTTCCAACGGAACCTCTACCATACATGTGAACTTAGTATAAGAAAGAAAAGTCCCTGAAAAGGTAAATTGATATGAATTGGTTGCACCATCGCTGACATTTTCCACTCTTGTGGTTTAGTAAATTTTATTGAATATACTCATAATCTTAAAGAGTAATGGTTGATTATTTTTATCAATAAATTAATTGTTTAAATGAATTCAAGAAACTCTGTACTATATCTTATCAGAGAAAAATGCTTATTATCAGACTCTTTACTCCACTTACTCAAATCCATCTTCTGTGAAGAGGAGTAAGCAGCTCACTGGAGGAACAGTCTATGGATAAGGGAAGGGGGAGGAGGAGGAGGAGGAGGAGGAGGAGAAGAGAGGTGCTGCTGGAGGGCAGCAGAGGCACAGAGAGACACATAGACCAAGCTGCTGGCTAGTGATTTACGGTCTCTGTTCACTGCGGCACTGACATGTAAACCATTAAACTCTTCTGTGTAATGCTCTCCACACTGCTGGTGCATCTGAGAAAGTGCTACAGAGATACAGGGGACCAGAATCTCCTGTTTTTGTTTTCTCTGTTTGTATTCTATGGACATGCATCATAGCAGTTAGTCTTCACACATCTAGCTGAAGGAAAAGTGACAATTATTAGAGATAGAGACTGCACAGTAGGAAAAACTGCAAAAATACACCAGATACAAGTCATACAACAGTCTGATATAGTCTTATTCATCATGTACACACAGGGAAACTTATTCTGAAGAACCTTCCGAAATGACAGTTACACTTTAATTACTCGAGTAATTAAAGTCTAGGCAGGATGTGTCTGTTTCAGTGTAGGCAGGATAGAGGCTTCCATACACAGCAATCTATATTGTGCTTAGAATATTGGTTTGCTCTATCATTGATTAACAGGCTAATAAAGATTAACGCCAATGACATATATATATATATATATATATATATATATTAGGAATAGAGTTGAGCGAACACCTGGATGTTCGGGTTCGAGAAGTTCGGCCGAACATCCCGGAAATGTTCGGGTTCGGGATCCGAACCCGATCCGAACTTCGTCCCGAACCCGAACCCCATTGAAGTCAATGGGGACCCGAACTTTTCGGCACTAAAAAGGCTGTAAAACAGCCCAGGAAAGAGCTAGAGGGCTGCAAAAGGCAGCAACATGTAGGTAAATCCCCTGCAAACAAATGTGGATAGGGAAATGAATTAAAATAAAAATTAAATAAATAAAAATTAACCAAAATCAATTGGAGAGAGGTTCCATAGCAGAGAATCTGGCTTCCCGTCACCCACCACTGGAACAGTCCATTCTCAGATATTTAGGCCCCGGCACCCAGGCAGAGGAGAGAGGTCCCGTAACAGAGAATCTGTCTTCATGTCAGCAGAGAATTAGTCTGCATGTCATAGCAGAGAATGAGGCTTCACGTCAGCCACCACTGCAACAGTCCATTGGCATATATTTAGGCCCAGCACCCAGGCAGAGGAGGGAGGTCCCGTAACAGAGAATCTGTCTTCATGTCAGCAGAGAATTAGTCTGCATGTCATAGCAGAGAATGAGGCTTCACGTCAGCCACCACTGCAACAGTCCATTGGCATATATTTAGGCCCAGCACACACACA
Organism: Bufo gargarizans; assembly: GCF_014858855.1. Taxonomy (NCBI): domain Eukaryota; kingdom Metazoa; phylum Chordata; class Amphibia; order Anura; family Bufonidae; genus Bufo; species Bufo gargarizans. Next base: position 357,558,279 of record NC_058081.1, read on the forward strand.
GGCAGAGGAGAGAGGTCCCGTAACAGAGAATCTGGCTTCATGTCAGCAGAGAATCAGTCTGCATGTCATAGCAGAGAATGAGGCTTCACGTCAGCCACCACTGCAACAGTCCATTGGCATATATTTAGGCCCAGCACACACACAGGCAGAGGAGAGAGGTCCCGTAACAGAGAATCTGGCTTCATGTCAGCAGAGAATCAGTCTGCATGTCATAGCAGAGAATGAGGCTTCACGTCACCCACCACTGCAACAGTCCATTGGCATATATTTAGGCCTAGCACACAGGCAGAGCAGAGAGGTCCCGTAACAGACAATCTGGCTTCATGTCAGCAGAGAATTAGTCTGCATGTCATAGCAGAGAATGAGGCTTCACGTCAGCCACCACTGCAACAGTCCATTGGCATATATTTAGGCCCAGCACACACACAGGCAGAGGAGAGAGGTCCCGTAACAGAGAATCTGGCTTCATGTCAGCAGAGAATCAGTCTGCATGTCATAGCAGAGAATGAGGCTTCACGTCAGCCACCACTGCAACAGTCCATTGGCATATATTTAGGCCCAGCACACACACAGGCAGAGGAGAGAGGTCCCGTAACAGAGAATCTGGCTTCATGTCAGCAGAGAATCAGTCTGCATGTCATAGCAGAGAATGAGGCTTCACGTCAGCCACCACTGCAACAGTCCATTGGCATATATTTAGGCCCAGCACCCAGGCAGAGGAGGGAGGTCCCGTAACAGAGAATCTGTCTTCATGTCAGCAGAGAATTAGTCTGCATGTCATAGCAGAGAATGAGGCTTCACGTCAGCCACCACTGCAACAGTCCATTGGCATATATTTAGGCCCAGCACACACACAGGCAGAGGAGAGAGGTCCCGTAACAGAGAATCTGGCTTCATGTCAGCAGAGAATCAGTCTGCATGTCATAGCAGAGAATGAGGCTTCACGTCACCCACCACTGCAACAGTCCATTGGCATATATTTAGGCCTAGCACACAGGCAGAGCAGAGAGGTCCCGTAACAGACAATCTGGCTTCATGTCAGCAGAGAATCAGTCTGCATGTCATAGCAGAGAATGAGGCTTCACGTCACCCACCACTGCAACAGTCCATTGGCATATATTTAGGCCTAGCACACAGGCAGAGCAGAGAGGTCCCGTAACAGACAATCTGGCTTCATGACAGCAGAGAATTAGTCTGCATGTCATAGCAGAGAATGAGGCTTCACGTCAGCCACCACTGCAACAGTCCATTGGCATATATTTAGGCCCAGCACCCAGGCAGAGGAGAGAGGTCCCGTAACAGACAATCTGGCTTCATGTCAGCAGAGAATTAGTCTGCATGTCATAGCAGAGAATCAGGCTTCACGTCAGCCACCACTGCAACAGTCCATTGTCATAAATTTAGGCCCAGCACCCAGGCAGAGGAGAGAGGTCCCGTAACAGACAATCTGGCTTCATGTCAGCAGAGAATTAGTCTGCATGTCATAGCAGAGAATGAGGCTTCACGTCAGCCACCACTGCAACAGTCCATTGGCATATATTTAGGCCTAGCACACAGGCAGAGCAGAGAGGTCCCGTAACAGACAATCTGGCTTCATGACAGCAGAGAATCAGTCTGCATGTCATAGCAGAGAATCAGGCTTCACGTCAGCCACCACTGCAACAGTCCATTGTCATAAATTTAGGCCCAGCACCCAGGCAGAGGAGAGAGGTCCCGTAACAGAGAATCTGGCTTCATGTCAGCAGAGAATCAGTCTTCATATCATAGCAGAGAATCAGGCTTCACGTCACCCACCACTGTAAGAGTCAATTTTCATAAATTTAGGCCCAGAACCCAGGCAGAGGAGAAAGGTCCCGTAACAGACAATCTGGCTTCATGTCAGCAGAGAATCAGTCTTCATATCATAGCCTAGAATCAGGCTTCACGTCACCCACCACTGTAAGAGTCAATTTTCATAAATTTAGGCCCAGAACCCAGGCAGAGGAGAAAGGTCCCGTAACAGACAATCTGGCTTCATGTCAGCAGAGAATCAGTCTTCATATCATAGCAGAGAATCAGGCTTCACGTCACCCACCACTGCAACAGTCAATTGTCATAAATTTAGGCCCAGCACCCAGGCAGAGGAGAGAGCTCCCGTAACAGAGGATCTGGCTTCATGTCAGCAGAGAATCAGTCTGCATGTCATAGCAGAGAATGAGGCTTCACGTCACCCACCACTGCAACAGTCCATTGGCATATATTTAGGCCTAGCACACAGGCAGAGCAGAGAGGTCCCGTAACAGACAATCTGGCTTCATGTCAGCAGAGAATCAGTCTGCATGTCATAGCAGAGAATGAGGCTTCACGTCACCCACCACTGCAACAGTCCATTGGCATATATTTAGGCCTAGCACACAGGCAGAGCAGAGAGGTCCCGTAACAGACAATCTGGCTTCATGACAGCAGAGAATCAGTCTGCATGTCATAGCAGAGAATGAGGCTTCACGTCACCCACCACTGCAACAGTCCATTGGCATATATTTAGGCCTAGCACACAGGCAGAGCAGAGAGGTCCCGTAACAGACAATCTGGCTTCATGTCAGCAGAGAATCAGTCTGCATGTCATAGCAGAGAATGAGGCTTCACGTCACCCACCACTGCAACAGTCCATTGGCATATATTTAGGCCTAGCACACAGGCAGAGCAGAGAGGTCCCGTAACAGACAATCTGGCTTCATGACAGCAGAGAATCAGTCTGCATGTCATAGCAGAGAATGAGGCTTCACGTCACCCACCACTGCAACAGTCCATTGGCATATATTTAGGCCTAGCACACAGGCAGAGCAGAGAGGTCCCGTAACAGACAATCTGGCTTCATGTCAGCAGAGAATCAGTCTGCATGTCATAGCAGAGAATGAGGCTTCACGTCACCCACCACTGCAACAGTCCATTGGCATATATTTAGGCCTAGCACACAGGCAGAGCAGAGAGGTCCCGTAACAGACGATCTGGCTTCATGTCAGCAGAGAATCAGTCTGCATGTCATAGCAGAGAATCAGGCTTCACGTCAGCCACCACTGCAACAGTCCATGGTCATAAATTTAGGCCCAGCACCCAGGCAGAGGAGAGAGGTCCCGTAACAGACAATCTGGCTTCATGTCAGCAGAGAATTAGTCTGCATGTCATAGCAGAGAATCAGGCTTCATGTCAGCCACCACTGCAACAGTCCATTGGCATATATTTAGGCCTAGCACACAGGCAGAGGAGAGGTTCATTCAACTTTGGGTAGCATCGCAATATAATGGTAAAATGAAAATAAAAATAGGATTGAATGAGGAAGTGCCCTGGAGTCCAATAATATATGGTTATGGGGAGGTAGTTAATGTCTAATCTGGACAAGGGACGGACAGGTCCTGTGGGATCCATGCCTGGTTCATTTTTATGAACGTCAGCTTGTCCACATTGGCTGTAGACAGGCGGCTGCGTTTGTCTGTAATGACGCCCCCTGCCGTGCTGAATACACGTTCAGACAAAACGCTGGCTGCCGGGCAGGCCAGCACCTCCAAGGCATAAAAGGCTAGCTCTGGCCACGTGGACAATTTAGAGACCCAGAAGTTGAATGGGGCCGAACCATCAGTCAGTACGTGGAGGGGTGTGCACACGTACTGTTCCACCATGTTAGTGAAATGTTGCCTCCTGCTAACACGTTGCGTATCAGGTGGTGGTGCAGTTAGCTGTGGCGTGTTGACAAAAGTTTTCCACATCTCTGCCATGCTAACCCTGCCCTCAGAGGAGCTGGCCGTGACACAGCTGCCTTGGCGACCTCTTGCTCCTCCTCTGCCTTGGCCTTGGGCTTCCACTTGTTCCCCTGTGACATTTGGGAATGCTCTCAGTAGCGCGTCTACCAACGTGCGCTTGTACTCGCGCATCTTCCTATCACGCTCCAGTGCAGGAAGTAAGGTGGGCACATTGTCTTTGTAGCGTGGATCCAGCAGGGTGGCAACCCAGTAGTCCGCACAGGTTAAAATGTGGGCAACTCTGCTGTCGTTGCGCAGGCACTGCAGCATGTAGTCGCTCATGTGTGCCAGGCTGCCCAGGGGTAAGGACAAGCTGTCCTCTGTGGGAGGCGTATCGTCATCGTCCTGCCTTTCCCCCCAGCCACGCACCAGTGATGGACCCGAGCTGCGTTGGGTGCCACCCCGCTGTGACCATGCTTCATCCTCATCCTCCTCCACCTCCTCCTCATCCTCGTCCTCCTCGTCCTCCAGTAGTGGGCCCTGGCTGGCCACATTTGTACCTGGCCTCTGCTGTTGCAAAAAACCTCCCTCTGAGTCACTTCGAAGAGACTGGCCTGAAAGTGCTAAAAATGACCCCTCTTCCTCATCCTCCTCCTCCTCCTCCTGGGCCACCTCCTGTTCCATCATCGCCCTAAGTGTTTTCTCAAGGAGACATAGAAGTGGTATTGTAACGCTGATAACGGTGTCATCGCCACTGGCCATGTTGGTGGAGTACTCGAAACAGCGCAACAGGGCACACAGGTCTCGCATGGAGGCCCAGTCATTGGTGGTGAAGTGGTGCTGTTCTGTAGTGCGACTGACCCGTGCGTGCTGCAGCTGAAACTCCACTATGGCCTGCTGCTGCTCGCACAGTCTGTCCAGCATGTGCAAGGTGGAGTTCCACCTGGTGGGCACGTCGCATATGAGGCGGTGAGCGGGAAGGCCGAAGTTACGCTGTAGCGCAGACAGGCGAGCAGCGGCAGGATGTGAACGCCGGAAGCGCGAACAGACGGCCCGCACTTTATGCAGCAGCTCTGACATGTCGGGGTAGTTGTGAATGAACTTCTGCACCACCAAATTCAGCACATGCGCCAAGCAAGGGATGTGCGTCAAATTGGCTAGTCCCAGAGCTGCAACGAGATTTCGCCCATTATCACACACCACCAGGCCGGGCTTGAGGCTCACCGGCAGCAACCACTCGTCGGTCTGTTGTTCAATACCCCGCCACAACTCCTGTGCGGTGTGGGGCCTGTCCCCCAAACATATGAGTTTCAGAATGGCCTGCTGACGTTTACCCCGGGCTGTGCTGAAGTTGGTGGTGAAGGTGTGTGGCTGACTGGATGAGCAGGTGGAAGAAGAGGAGGAGGAAGCCGAGAAGGAGGAGGTGGCAACAGGAGGCAAAGAATGTTGCCCTGCGATCCTTGGCGGCGGCAGGACGTGCGCCAAACAGCTCTCCGCCTGGGGCCCAGCTGCCACTACATTTACCCAGTGTGCAGTTAGGGAGATATAGCGTCCCTGGCCGTGCTTACTGGTCCACGTATCTGTGGTTAGGTGGACCTTGCTACAGATGGCGTTGCGCAGTGCACACTTGATTTTATCGGATACTTGGTTGTGCAGGGAAGGCACGGCTCTCTTGGAGAAGTAGTGCCGGCTGGGAACAACATACTGTGGGACAGCAAGCGACATGAGCTGTTTGAAGCTGTCTGTGTCCACCAGCCTAAATGACAGCATTTCATAGGCCAGTAGTTTAGAAATGCTGGCATTCAGGGCCAGGGATCGAGGGTGGCTAGGTGGGAATTTACGCTTTCTATCAAATGTTTGTGAGATGGAGAGCTGAACGCTGGCGTGTGACATGGTTGAGACGCTTGGTGACGGAGGTGGTGGTGGTGGTGTTGGTGGTACATCCCCTGTTTGCTGGGCGGCAGGTGCCAACGTTCCTCCAGAGGCGGAGGAAGAGGCCGAGGCGGCAGCAGCAGAATAGGCCGAGGCGGCAGCAGCAGAAGAGGTAGCAGGGGGAGCCTGAGTGACTTCCTTGGTTTTAAGGTGTTTACTCCACTGCAGTTCATGCTTTGCATGCAGGTGCCTGGTCATGCAGGTTGTGCTCAGGTTCAGAACGTTAATGCCTCGCTTCAGGCTCTGATGGCACAGCGTGCAAACCACTCGGGTCTTGTCGTCAGCACATTGTTTGAAGAAGTGCCATGCCAGGGAACTCCTTGAAGCTGCCTTTGGGGTGCTCGGTCCCAGATGGCGGCGGTCAGTAGCAGGCGGAGTCTCTTGGCGGCGGGTGTTCTGCTTTTGCCCACTGCTCCCTCTTTTGCTACGCTGTTGGCTCGGTCTCACCACTGCCTCTTCCTCCGAACTGTGAAAGTCAGTGGCACGACCTTCATTCCATGTGGGGTCTAGGACCTCATCGTCCCCTGCATCGTCTTCCACCCAGTCTTGATCCCTGACCTCCTGTTCAGTCTGCACACTGCAGAAAGACGCAGCAGTTGGCACCTGTGTTTCGTCATCATCAGAGACATGCTGAGGTGGTATTCCCATGTCCTCATCATCAGGAAACATAAGTGGTTGTGCGTCAGTGCATTCTATGTCTTTCACCGCTGGGGAAGGGCTAGGTGGATGCCCTTGGGAAACCCTGCCAGCGGAGTCTTCAAACAGCATAAGAGACTGCTGCATAACTTGAGGCTGAGACAGTTTCCCTGGTATGCATGGGGGTGATGTGACAGACTGATGGGGTTGGTTTTCAGGCGCCATCTGTGCGCTTTCTGCAGAAGACTGGGTGGGAGATAATGTGAACGTGCTGGATCCACTGTCGGCCACCCAATTGACTAATGCCTGTACCTGCTCAGGCCTTACCATCCTTAGAACGGCATTGGGCCCCACCATATATCGCTGTAAATTCTGGCGGCTACTGGGACCTGAGGTAGTTGGTACACTAGGACGTGTGGATGTGGCAGAACGGCCACGTCCTCTCCCAGCACCAGAGGGTCCACTAACACCACCACGACCATGTCCACGTCCGCGTCCCTTACTAGATGTTTTTCTCATTGTTATGGTTCACCACAACAACAAATATATTATTTGGCCCAATGTATTGTATTCAAATTCAGCGGGATATAAATTTGAGGCCTAGTATTTAGGCGCTGGGTGACCGGTATGGATTTAGTGACAGAATTAGACTTGGAAATGCACAGAAGCGTGTGTGTGAAGTTATTCTGAATGACCCTATGTGCACCTTCAATATTATATACCCTTTTAGGGATAGATTTCAAATAGCTCTGATATAGCAGAAACCACTAAATTATGAAATTGCTAAATTGGGAATTGTACTTCAACCCAGAACAAAAAATGTGCTTTGACGGACACTAAATATCTTGCCCAGCAACAACAGTACAGCGGTGGGTAACGAGAGATTTAGAGGGATTTAAATTTGAGGCCTAGTATTTAGGCGCTGGGTGACAGGTATGGGTTTAGTGACAGAATTAGACTTGAAAATACACAGTAGCGGGTGTGTGTGAAGTTATTCTGAATGACCCAATGTGCACCTTCAATATTATATACCCTTTTTGGGATAGATTTCAAATAGCTCTGATATAGCAGGAACCACTAAATTATGAAATTGCTAAATTGGGAATTGTACTTCAACCCAGAACAAAAAATGTGCTTTGACGGACACTAAATATCTTGCCCAGCAACAACAGTACAGCGGTGGGTAACGAGAGATTTAGAGGGATTTAAATTTGAGGCCTAGTATTTAGGCGCTGGGTCACCGGTATGGATTTAGTGACAGAATTAGACTTGGAAATGCACAGAAGCGTGTGTGTGAAGTTATTCTGAATGACCCTATGTGCACCTTCAATATTATATACCCTTTTAGGGATAGATTTCAAATAGCTCTGATATAGCAGAAACCACTAAATTATGAAATTGCTAAATTGGGAATTGTACTTCAACCCAGAACAAAAAATGTGCTTTGACGGACACTAAATATCTTGCCCAGCAACAACAGTACAGCGGTGGGTAACGAGAGATTTAGAGGGATTTAAATTTGAGGCCTAGTATTTAGGCGCTGGGTCACCGGTATGGATTTAGTGACAGAATTAGACTTGGAAATGCACAGAAGCGTGTGTGTGAAGTTATTCTGAATGACCCTATGTGCACCTTCAATATTATATACCCTTTTAGGGATAGATTTCAAATAGCTCTGATATAGCAGAAACCACTAAATTATGAAATTGCTAAATTGGGAATTGTACTTCAACCCAGAACAAAAAATGTGCTTTGACGGACACTAAATATCTTGCCCAGCAACAACAGTACAGCGGTGGGTAACGAGAGATTTAGAGGGATTTAAATTTGAGGCCTAGTATTTAGGCGCTGGGTCACCGGTATGGATTTAGTGACAGAATTAGACTTGGAAATGCACAGAAGCGTGTGTGTGAAGTTATTCTGAATGACCCTATGTGCACCTTCAATATTATATACCCTTTTAGGGATAGATTTCAAATAGCTCTGATATAGCAGAAACCACTAAATTATGAAATTGCTAAATTGGGAATTGTACTTCAACCCAGAACAAAAAATGTGCTTTGACGGACACTAAATATCTTGCCCAGCAACAACAGTACAGCGGTGGGTAACGAGAGATTTAGAGGGATTTAAATTTGAGGCCTAGTATTTAGGCGCTGGGTCACCGGTATGGATTTAGTGACAGAATTAGACTTGGAAATGCACAGAAGCGTGTGTGTGAAGTTATTCTGAATGACCCTATGTGCACCTTCAATATTATATACCCTTTTAGGGATAGATTTCAAATAGCTCTGATATAGCAGAAACCACTAAATTATGAAATTGCTAAATTGGGAATTGTACTTCAACCCAGAACAAAAAATGTGCTTTGACGGACACTAAATATCTTGCCCAGCAACAACAGTACAGTGGTGGGTAACGAGAGATTTAGAGGGATTTAAATTTGAGGCCTAGTATTTAGGCGCTGGGTCACCGGTATGGATTTAGTGACAGAATTAGACTTGGAAATGCACAGAAGCGTGTGTGTGAAGTTATTCTGAATGACCCTATGTGCACCTTCAATATTATATACCCTTTTAGGGATAGATTTCAAATAGCTCTGATATAGCAGAAACCACTAAATTATGAAATTGCTAAATTGGGAATTGTACTTCAACCCAGAACAAAAAATGTGCTTTGACGGACACTAAATATCTTGCCCAGCAACAACAGTACACCGGTGGGTAACGAGAGATTTAGAGGGAATTAAATTTGAGGCCTAGTATTTAGGCGCTGGGTCACCGGTATGGATTTAGTGACAGAATTAGACTTGGAAATACACAGTAGCGGGTGTGTGTGAAGTTATTCTGAATGACCCTATGTGCACCTTCAATATTATATACCCTTTTAGGGATAGATTTCAAATAGCTCTGATATAGCAGAAACCACTAAATTATGAAATTGCTAAATTGGGAATTGTACTTCAACCCAGAACAAAAAATGTGCTTTGACGGACACTAAATATCTTGCCCAGCAACAACAGTACAGCGGTGGGTAACGAGAGATTTAGAGGGAATTAAATTTGAGGCCTAGTATTTAGGCGCTGGGTCACCGGTATGGATTTAGTGACAGAATTAGACTTGGAAATGCACAGAAGCGTGTGTGTGAAGTTATTCTGAATGACCCTATGTGCACCTTCAATATTATATACCCTTTTTGGGATAGATTTCAAATAGCTCTGATATAGCAGGAACCACTAAATTATGAAATTGCTAAATTGGGAATTGTACTTCAACCTAGAACAAAAAATGTGCTTTGACGGGCACTAAATAACTTTCCCAGCTACAACAGGACAACGGTAACGAGAGATTTAGAGGGATTTAAATTTGAGGCCTAGTATTTAGGCGCTGGGTCACCGGTATGGATTTAGTGACAGAATTAGACTTGGAAATACACAGTAGCGGGTGTGTGTGAAGTTATTCTGAATGACCCTATGTGCACCTTCAATATTATATACCCTTTTAGGGATAGATTTCAAATAGCTCTGATATAGCAGAAACCACTAAATTATGAAATTGCTAAATTGGGAATTGTACTTCAACCCAGAACAAAAAATGTGCTTTGACGGACACTAAATATCTTGCCCAGCAACAACAGTACAGCGGTGGGTAACGAGAGATTTAGAGGGAATTAAATTTGAGGCCTAGTATTTAGGCGCTGGGTCACCGGTATGGATTTAGTGACAGAATTAGACTTGGAAATGCACAGAAGCGTGTGTGTGAAGTTATTCTGAATGACCCTATGTGCACCTTCAATATTATATACCCTTTTTGGGATAGATTTCAAATAGCTCTGATATAGCAGGAACCACTAAATTATGAAATTGCTAAATTGGGAATTGTACTTCAACCTAGAACAAAAAATGTGCTTTGACGGGCACTAAATAACTTTCCCAGCTACAACAGGACAACGGTAACGAGAGATTTAGAGGGATTTAAATTTGAGGCCTAGTATTTAGGCGCTGGGTGACAGGTATGGGTTTAGTGACAGAATTAGACTTGGAAATACACAGTAGCGGGTGTGTGTGAAGTTATTCTGAATGACCCTATGTGCACCTTCAATATTATATACCCTTTTAGGGATAGATTTCAAATAGCTCTGATATAGCAGAAACCACTAAATTATGAAATTGCTAAATTGGGAATTGTACTTCAACCCAGAACAAAAAATGTGCTTTGACGGACACTAAATATCTTGCCCAGCAACAACAGTACAGCGGTGGGTAACGAGAGATTTAGAGGGAATTAAATTTGAGGCCTAGTATTTAGGCGCTGGGTCACCGGTATGGATTTAGTGACAGAATTAGACTTGGAAATACACAGTAGCGGGTGTGTGTGAAGTTACTCTGAATGACCCTATGTGCACCTTCAATATTATATACCCTTTTTGGGATAGATTTCAAAGAGCTCTGATATAGCAGGAACCACTAAATTATGAAATTGCTAAATTGGGAATTGTATTTCAACCCAGAACAAGAAATGTGCTTGAACGGACACTAAATAACTCGCCCAGCTACAGCACTAGGGACAGATTTAGCTGGATATAAATTTGAGGCCTAGTATTTAGGCGCTGGGTGACCGGTATGGATTTAGTGACAGAATTAGACTGGGATATGGCCAAAAAATGAACAGACTATTGCTGGTTAAATGCACTTGGTGTGACAGCTTCACCCTGATGTAGGCTTTAGCCAAAAAACAACCACACCATTGAGGGTTAAATGCACTTGGTGACAGGCGCAGCTTGCCCCTGATTTTGTATATGGCCAAAAAATGAACAGACTATTGCTGGTTAAATGCACTTGGTGTGACAGCTTCACCCTGATGTAGGCTTTAGCCAAAAAACAACCACACCATTGAGGGTTAAATGCACTTGGTGACAGGCGCAGCTTGCCCCTGATTTTGTATATGGCCAAAAAATGAACAGACTATTGCTGGTTAAATGCACTTGGTGTGACAGCTTCACCCTGATGTAGGCTTTAGCCAAAAAACAACCACACCATTGAGGGTTAAATGCACTTGGTGACAGGCGCAGCTTGCCCCTGATTTTGTATATGGCCAAAAAATGAACAGACTATTGCTGGTTAAATGCACTTGGTGTGACAGCTTCACCCTGATGTAGGCTTTAGCCAAAAAACAACCACACCATTGAGGGTTAAATGCACTTGGTCGCAGCTTGTGCTGGCGCACCACAAGACACAAAATGGCCGCCGATCACCCCAGAAAAATGAGACTGACAAACGGTCTGTGCAGCCTAAAAACAGTGAGCAATTGAGGATCAGCAGCTCAATGATCCACAGCTGCAGATCGATCAGTTAATCAAGTCCTTTGGAGGAGTTAATCTGCCTAATCTCGCCCTACTGTCGCAGCCGCAACCTCTCCCTACGCTAATCAGAGCAGAGTGACGGGCGGCGCTATGTGACTCCAGCTTAAATAGAGGCTGGGTCACATGGTGCTCTGGCCAATCACAGCCATGCCAATAGTAGGCATGGCTGTGATGGCCTCTTGGGGCAAGTAGTATGACGCTTGTTGATTGGCTGCTTTGCAGCCTTTCAAAAAGCGCCAAGAAAGCGTCACAAAAGCGCGAAGAAAGCGACGAACACCGAACCCGAACCCGGACTTTTACGAAAATGTCCGGGTTCGGGTCCGTGTCACGGACACCCCAAAATTCGGTACGAACCCGAACTATACAGTTCGAGTTCGCTCATCCCTAATTAGGAACTGATGTATATAGCTACTTGTATGAATATATCTCAATGATAAAAGATTAGATTAGTCAATACCATAATATACTGTATTCTGAAAAGCAAAAGTACATATACAGAGCAATTGTTACTTCTGGAAGATGGGTGGTCATATCCTGTCACCAGCCTACATGTAAAATCCCAAGATGAGTTGGTTTATGGAAGTGGAATATTTAAATGCTACAAGATTAGACAATCCTATGGGTGTTCCCAAGTTACCTGACTTGTTAGTCCTGAAAGGTGTTAACTAATGCATTCCTCTTAAAGTTCTCATATGCTTATATTAAAAACATAGGGGGCAATTATCAAAAAACACAGCTATAGTATGATCTCCCCTTCACAGCTTTATGGCTAGGCAAAGGCACTGTTATATGTAGGACTTTTTTTTTACACCAGTTTTGGCATGGGAGGATTAGGAATGATAAATTCCCCCCATAGTTTATAACAGGAATACCCAACCTGTGGTCCTTCAGCTGTTGCAAAACTACAACCCCCATTATGCCCAGACAGCCTACAGCAACAGCTGGAGGGTTGCATGTTGGGGATCCCTGGTTTATAACAATTGTCCAACAAAATGTCCAATAGAAACAGTAAATAAAATGTACAGTAATCTTCCAGACTTTAAAATGTCAAAATAAGAAAGTGCATTCATAGAAAAACAACAAGCACATACAGGCACCAGATTATGTAGGACAACTTCCATGCACTTACGGTGGGAACTTGTGTCAAAATAGTCTGCTTCAATTGTTCCCACATATTTTTCCAACCGCAGAGCCTAAAGGTAAATTAATTAGTGTATGAACATGTTAACGAATTCAGCTCACATGGATATCACTTGAATAAGTTGGACGAATAAAAAATATTATGAATGTATGTTAATACGCAATGGGAGATGATGATATGCAGGTACTACATATTTCAGAGAAGATAAAAAAGCTCAGAACTAGAAAAAAAAAGTAATTTTGCTTTAGAAGATTTTGTGTGATCTCTTGTCCTCAGAGGAAAACAATAATAAGATCTTGACAAGATACTAAGAGCATTACTACTAAGGGAAGCCATTAAGGTGACTTCATTACTAAGTAGGGGCACTAAAGAACATTATTATTGACTGTGGCAATAAGAGGCATCATTACTAAATGGAGCACACTCCTAAGGGGGGCATCTTGGCTAAGTGGGGGGAACCATCACTGAGTAGGAACGACAGTTAGGCCTCTTGCACACGAACGTTGTGCATCCATTCCATGCAATTTGCGGTCCCCAATGCATGGGCAACGTCGACAGATCAACTTGATTGGGTCAGTGATCCATCAGCACCGCAAAAACATAGAACAAAACACCACAGAAGCACTACGAAGAATCGTTGACCAATTTGATGACTTAACGTCGAGCAGATTCAGGGACATACAGTATAGACCAAAAGTTTGGACACACCTTCTCATTCAAAGAGTTTTCTTTATTTTCATGACTATAAAAATTGTAGATTCACACTGAAGGCATCAAAACTATGAATTAACACATGTGGAATTATATACATAACAAAAAAGTGTGAAACAACTGAAAATATGTCATATTCTAGGTTCTTCAAAGTAGCCACCTTTTGCTTTGATTACTGCTTTGCACACTCTTGGCATTCTCTTGATGAGCTTCAAGAGGTAGTCACCTGAAATGGTCTTCCAACAGTCTTGAAGGAGTTCCCAGAGATGCTTAGCACTTGTTGGCCCTTTTGCCTTCACTCTGCGGTCCAGCTCACCCCAAACCATCTCGATTGGGTTCAGGTCCAGTTACTGGAGGCCAGGTCATCTGGCGCAGCACCCCATCACTCTCCTTCATGGTCAAATAGCCCTTACACAGACGTAGTCAGAAGGGAGCCAGGATAATGTCAGCAAGCAGGAAAAGGCAAATACTGTAGTCAGAAGGAAGCCAGTGGTTGATGCACAGGATAATGTCAGCAAGCAGCAAGCAGGAGAGACTAGCTTGATTACAGGCTAGGAGCACAATAATCTCGCAAGCCAGGAAGAGCAAGGCTGGGCCTAAATAGGATGTTCAATCATGGAACAGGGTGGAGCAAACCAGCGAGGCGGGAACCGAAACTAGAGGCACAGAAACTAGGCATAAGTTCAGCACAGATGTCCAGAAAGCAGAATAGCTCCCGCCTGAGACACAGAGTCCCTGGGTTCGAGTCCTGACACTATTATTGTGTGGGGCACTAAAGGGGCAACTGGAAGAGATAAACAATGACTGAAAGAAGTCATTCTGGTGGTCTGGGCCGATGAAGAAGAAAATGATGACCATAATTAGCAAAGGTTCATGTAACTGCATGATTCTCATTTATATAAGGTACACAATCAATAACTACCCCTACCTATTTGGTCGATCCACCTTAAACAGTGGCCCCCAACTAGACAGCAGTCCCTACTCTGCTAAGTGCACAGGACAAAAGCAAGATCAGACAAAACTGGGTCCGAACCAGGCTTAATGAAAAAGACCAAAGCAGAAGACAAACGCTAAAACAAGAAACAAGCCATAGTCAAAACCAGAAGGGAAAGTCAGACAAAACAAGGACACACATAGTCAATACCAAGCCAAGGTCAATACCAGGAGGGTGAATCTGAAGTCAAATCAAAAGTCCAAAAACAAAGTTCAATACAGTCAAGGGTCAGAGGTCCAGCAGTCTACATTAAACAGAAGTAACAAATATGTTGCATAACCCCAGCCTGGAATATTGGCACTGAATAGTTGTTCCATCTGGAACATTTTATGCCATAAATGTCTGATAGGTGTGTGTACCATCTCTGCGACTCGCTCCTATCTCAAAATCGGGGCCCGCTTTGAAGATAAATGTGTGGCTTCCTTTTCTGCCACAGCCACATAGTAGTGAATGTAGAACAAGCCACACAAATGCAGCCACCACTCCATTAACTGCAATGGGACTTTCAAAACAAGCTGAGCAAGTCCCTTAAAAGTGAATAAAGATGCGGGTGCACATGTGTGGCTTGTTCTCCATTCTTTTTTTGGCCCTGTTCTGGAGACAAGAGCGCATCCTAGAGGTGGGACCCGCAACTACCAAGCATTTATGGAATATCCTATCGATAAGCCATAAATGTCCTAGATGTCAATACCGCTTTATGTTTCAGATATAAAAATGGAATCTTTTGCCCTGGGTAAAGGAGATCCTAGTTATATCTCTGGGATAGACCTACTGTAGTGTTAATGTTTATTTTAATCGGAAACAGAAATCAGCCACTTTCAGACAAGTACAGTATGTCAGTTGTTACCACAAGTGGAACAAACATTAGAAACATTCGATTGATGGCTAATTTCAGTGTTAGGATTATTTACTAGGTATTATATTTAAGCTCTCTAGGTTCAGTAATTTTTCCTACAAATTCCCTGCACACACAGTAATTTAATTTATTTAATGTTTAATATTTAAGATTCCAGATAGAGCAGCATTCATGTCATATTTTTAGAACCTTGTATCATAAAGATAGCTTATCCCCCTGATGCAACTTCACTTCTACAGACCTGCCAAGTTACACAGTCCCACCATGTGACAAAAAAAAATTTGGATCACTTCATGCAGTCACATGGTGAACAGGGCTAATCCCACAGTGAACTATGACCACTGGTAAAACAAAGTCTCACTTCATAATGGGAAATGTCCAAACCCTGGTTGTAGTTCAGTTAGAAGTATAGTTCCTCTGTGCTAAAGTAAATTCTAGGAAGATTGATAAATTAAAAGGGTTGTCTGGTGTCTAATATTGACCTGTCCTCAGGGCGTCCGACTCCCGCACCTCCATGGAACAGCTGTTTCAAGACAACAGATCACTTTTGCAAGAGCTGCCTTCTCTTCACTGTTTACATGCTTGTCGTCAACATTGCAGCGGTGAGCAGTGTAATCACAGCTCCTCCGTCTCATTCACTTCAATGGAAAGGAACAGTTGTAGTTAAACTACGTCTGATTCATTTGAATGGGACGGAGGAGCTCCTGTGATGTCGACGACGAGCATGCGAAGACAACAGTGAAGAGAATGCAGTGCTCACATGAGAGCTGCATTTTCTTCAAACAGCTGACCATGGTGGGTCCTTGGAGTCGGACCATCTCTGATTTGAGGACAGGTCAACAAAATTGGAAACCGGGCAACCCGTTTAAGCCACTCCTCATTTGTGAAATGTTCAGCAACTCAACTGGCTGTGTGTAAGAATTTTTAGGTTGCCTTAACACGCGGCAGATTGTGTTACAGAAATTTTCTTAAAATCAGTTCCATTCATTTGAATGGGGTTGTTTCTGCAATCCCTCTTCAGATAAATGGAACAGATGTTCAGTTTCAAAAAATTTCTGCAACAAAATTTGGTGCATGCGAAGGCATTCTTAGATGGGGATCAATCAGTGAGTTCCTTCATCTACATGGGAAGTAAAAAGAGCCTATAGGTCCATTCAGTGTCTGGTCCACCAGCCGTGTTTGAGTCCCCAAGTGTTTGAAGTAACCCTGATTCTGTGTACAGCACTGCTGATTGTTATAAGACTGATAGATGACATACGAACACTGGTAAAAATAAAGACCTATATCAAGTTTTATGATGGGAATCTTAGGTTACAAAGAATGTACAAGAATAAGGCAGGAATAGCTTTGTGGTTTGTATCTACTCTTCCTGTTTTGAAACACTTTACTCAAGCTCAGAGGTCTACCAGGTACCTTGTACTCCATTAATAAATGTCTTTGAAATTTGTATCTTTTCTTTTTATTTATCATAGCATTTAATGACATTGATTATGTGACATTGAAAGGGGCTGCAGTGCAATCTCTGACACAGCTCAATTAGAAGAGTGGTGCTGTTTCTGGGGGGGAGTATATTTCTTTTTACCACTTTCATATATCACTAATGATTATATTACAGCTTGAAAAGAATAATTGTTATTATTATTAGAAGCCATCACAGCCATACCTACTAATGGCATGGCTGTGATTGGCCGGTGCATCATGTGACCCAGCCTCTATATAAGCTGCATCATGTGTGGCACCGCCCATCAGCTCTGAGTAGTGAAGGGACAGAAAGCAGGCAGCTGAGGTGAGGGACAGTGTTAGTGCGATTTTTTTTTTGTGGCTGCAATACACCATCTTTGCACCCCTGACACAGAAAGATAATCATAAATCTGGCTGTAAATTCTGTGGGTGACCTATAGCGATTTTTTTGTGGGTGCAATGCAACATTGCACTTTGTACCCCTGGTACACAAATATAATAGTTAATCCGTCTGTTAGGTGCACGTCATATACCCATTTATTGCATAAAGTACACATGCACTGCATATGTGATAGGGAAATTGATATAGGTAATCCATCTGTTAGTTAGGTGCACGTCATATACCCATTTTTTGTGTGAGGTACACCTGTACTGCATACGTGACAGGGAAAATAATATAGTTAATCCGTCTGTTAGTTAGGTGCATGTCATATACCCATCAATTGTGTGAAGTACACCTGCACTGCATGCGTGACAGGTAAATTGATATAGTTAATCCGTCTGTTAGTAGTGTTGGGCAAGCATGCTCGGCTGAACACCAGTTCGGCTCGAGCATCGCTATGCTCGGCACATCCCGGTGTTCAGCCGAATATTGCGTGTGCTCGAGCTCGATGCTCGATTCAGTATAATTAAATCTAATTTAGCCTCTATTTCTGAAAAGTTTATGCTGGGATTCAAACTCAAACCTTCTACATTACAGGCAAGAATGTTAACCACTACACTATAGAGTTGCATGGCCAGTTACTTAAAAAATATATAAATAAATTAGAGTTCTGCTGTATAGGAATACTTACTAGTCTTGATTGCAGAAAATGTGCAAACTCTTGTGCGGGGTGACGCCTGGCCAGCACGTTGACGTCTTCAATCAAGATGGCCGCGGTGGCCTCTTTACGATCAAATGGATGTTTTTTTTTAACCTGCAGTAGCCCATGAAAGGCCTTGAACGCGGCATTTGAGAGGTTCAATGAAAAGAGGCAGTGCAATTGCCGCTCCCCGTCATTGCACCTGCTACATACAAAGAAATGCGCTTTGAGACTAAGTAATTTGGATATGCATATGGAATAACAATCCTTTTTCTCCAAAATGAAGTAACAGTTAACTAAATGAATGGTATCATTACATTCTTGGGAAAATATTTAGTAAAACATGTATTTCATTCATTTAAATTCCTGCTCATTCTGTGCTTTGATGTCAAGGAGTCGGTCCTATCAGTGACTGACAGCCTTCCCTCTATGACTGTGTATACAGAGATAGCTGTCAGTCACTGACTGAAGACAGGGATTCAGTCCTATCAGTGACTGACAGCCTTCCCTCTATGACTGTGTATACAGATATAGCTGTCAGTCACTGACTGAAGACAAGGATTCGGTCCTATCAGTGACTGACAGCCTTCCCTCTATGACTGTGTATACAGAGATAGCTGTCAGTCACTGCCTGAAGACAAGGATTCGCTCCTATCAGTGACTGACAGCCTTCCCTCTATGACTGTGTATACAGAGATAGCTGTCAGTCACTGACTGAAGACAAGGATTCGGTCCTATCAGTGACTGACAGCCTTCCCTCTATGACTGTGTATACAGAGATAGCTGTCAGTCACTGACTGAAGACAAGGATTCGGTCCTATCAGTGACTGACAGCCTTCCCTCTATGACTGTGTATACAGAGAGAGCTGTCAGTCACTGACTGAACACAAGGATTCGGTCCTATCAGTGACTGACAGCCTTCCCTCTATGATTGTGTATACAGAGATAGCTGTAAGTCACTGACTGAAGACAAGGATTCGGTCCTATCAGTGACTGACAGCCTTCCCTCTATGACTGTGTATACAGAGAGAGCTGTCAGTCACTGACTGAAGACAAGGATTCGGTCCTATCAGTGACTGACAGCCTTCCCTCTATGATTGTGTATACAGAGATAGCTGTCAGTCACTGACTGAAGACAGGGATTCGGTCCTATCAGTGACTGACAGCCTTTCATCTATGACTGTGTATACAGAGAGAGCTGTCAGTCACTGACTGAAGACAAGGATCCGGTCCTATCAGTGACTGACAGCCTTCCCTCTATGACTGTGTATACAGAGATAGCTGTCAGTCACTGACTGAAGACAAGGAGGCGGTCCTATCAGTGACTGACAGCCTTCCCTCTATGACTGTGTATACAGAGAGAGCTGTCAGTCACTGACTGAAGACAAGGATTCGGTCCTATCAGTGACTGACAGCCTTCCCTCTATGATTGTGTATACAGAGATAGCTGTCAGTCACTGACTGAAGACAAGGATTCGGTCCTATCAGTGACTGACAGCCTTCCCTCTATGACTATGTATACAGAGATAGCTGTCAGTCACTGACTGAAGACAAGGATTCGGTCCTATCAGTGACTGAAAGCCTTCCATCTATGACTGTGTATACAGAGAGAGCTGTCAGTCACTGACTGAAGAAAAGGATTCGGTCCTATCAGTGACTGAAAGCCTTCCCTCTATGACTGTGTATACAGAGATAGCTGTCAGTCACTGACTGAAGACAGGGATTCGGTCCTATCAGTGACTGACAGCCTTCCCTCTATGATTGTGTATACAGAGATAGCTGTCAGTCACTGACTGAAGACAAGGATTCGGTCCTATCAGTGACTGAAAGCCTTCCCTCTATGACTGTGTATACAGAGATAGCTGTCAGTCACTGACTGAAGACAGGGATTCGGTCCTATCAGTGACTGACAGCCTTCCATCTATGACTGTGTATACAGAGAGAGCTGTCAGTCACTGATAGGACCGCCTCCATGACTTTAAAGCCCAGAATGAGCAGGAATTTAAATTAATGAAATGCAAGTTTTACTGAATCCTTTTTAATAAAACTATACATCAATCTTCTCAGCTCTGGCTGCTCTATAACATGCTGCCTGCAGTTCAGACACCATGTTCAATGTGACAAGTTCCCTTTAAAGAGCTATCCTGAGGACAGGGCATCAAAATAGGAGTCCTATAAAAACCCTTTAAAGGGCTTGTCTCATCATGGACAATCAGGGCATATCGCTAGGATATGCCCCCATTGTTTTATAGGTGCGGGTCCCACCGCTGGGACCCGCACCTATATCGAGAATGGAGCCCCACACGGCTATATATATATATATAAATGAATGGGAGCAGGGGCCGCGTATGCGCGGTACGCTCCCATCCACTTCTTTGGGGAGGCGGCTTGACTACTGAGAGGTCACACTTATTTAAGTCACATTTTTATCAGTAAGATAAGAACTGAGCTTTAATGAGTGTTTATAATGTCAGAGAGCAGAGATAAGGAGTCCTTCTGCTCCTCAGATGACGGAAATACAGGAAATCCAAAGGGTGCCATTAGATCATCTCAGCTATTGTCCCCAAAGGTGCACATAGCCTTTAAAGAAATAAAAAATACTAATCCCCCCCCCCCCCAAAAAAAAAAAAAAAGCACTCACTATACTCCTCTAATAGCTATAGTTTTAAATCAGTGGTCATCTTCTGATTTCAAAAGGGGTGTTCAGGGGAAAAAAAATATATGTTTAACATCTCATCAAAAATGGCTCAGCATGGTGAAAATGAACAAAAAAAAGATTTACTCATCTCAACATTCCCCCATGGCTGGTCCGTCACAGTTCTTTACTTCCTTAAACTGTAATGAGATCCCAACAAAAGGACACGTGACGTCTGCAGCTAATCTCTAGCTGCAGTAGGTTAGTGTGGCAGCTAGTTATTTGCGGCAACAGTCTCATGTCGCTGTGTCGTGATGTCATCGCTGCGGCAGGAAGTAGGCAATAACAAACAAAATCTTGTGCTATACTTACACTTAGCAGATATGTAGGATAAAGCTGCAGAGCACTGGTGTCTTCTGCCCCTGGCACCTCTATAAATCACTGCTAAGGCTACTTTCACACTAGCGTTCGTCGGTCCGCTCGTGAGCTCCGTTTGAAGGGGCTCACGAGCGGACCCGAACGCTTCCGTCCAGCCCTGATGCAGTCTGAATGGATGCGGATCCGCTCAGACTGCATCAGTCTGGCGGCGTTCAGCCTCCGCTCCGCTCGCCTCCGCACGGACAGGCGGACAGCTGAACGCTGCTTGCAGCGTTCGGGTGTCCGCCTGGCCGTGCGGAGGCGTGCGGATCCGTCCAGACTTACAATGTAAGTCAATGGGGACGGATCCGTTTGAAGATGCCACAATATGGCTCAATCTTCAAGCGGATCCGTCCCCCATTGACTTTACATTGAAAGTCTGGACGGATCCGTACGAGGCTATTTTCACACTTAGCTTTTATATGCTAATATAATGCAGACGGATCCGTTCTGAACGGAGCCTCCGTCTGCATTATTATGATCGGATCCGTTCAGAACGGATCCGATCGAACGCTAGTGTGAAAGTAGCCTAAGATCAATAAACAAGTAGCAATACCCTAAAGTTAACAAGTGTTTAAATAAATGATCTTCATGTCTTCATGTGATCCGCACTAAACAAAAAGTGAGGCACCTATTCAGGAGACCAGTACCTGTTTTCCTCTTCTGGAGTGTGAGTCCCAGTCCATCCATCTTTCACAGGTGCATACTTCCGATGGCTGATGTGAGTTGGGTCCATGCTGTCTAGCGTACAAATACATCCAGCAAGAAGGTCCATTAATGGTGACATCACCTAGTAAAACAGATAGCAGGGATGTTCCAACCCGTTTCAGAAGCTGTAACTCCTCCTTCATCAGGGATAGCTTACACCACTGTCTTTACAATTTATATACCCCTACTGGAAGTTGCTAGATGGGTGCTTGTGGTAGAATAAATATGTTCCCAGAGATGAATGCACTGGATAGCTTCAAAGTCACTGTTTATGTTTGAGTTCTTAATTACCCAGCTCTTTGGGAAGATGATGTATTGTGATGTATGCATGTATTTATTCTACCATAAACTTCCAGCATGGCTGCAGTATATAAACTGTAAAGGCAGTGCTGGTGATGTTAGCTATCTCTGACAAAGGAGTACGTACAGCTTCCAAAATGGTTGGAAAAGTGCACATCTATGCTATCTGTTTTATTAGTAGAGTTGAGCACGAATATTCGAATTGGGAATTTTTATCGCAAATTTCGCCACTTCGAGAATTTGCGAATATTTAGAATATAGTGCTATATATTCGTTATATCGGATATTCTGCATTTTTTTCCATCTGAACACGATTCCACTCTGCTTCTTGCTTGTGGGCCAAAGAGAAGGAAGCAATGTCAAGTTCACAACAATACTTAGTGCACCAATCAGTAGTCTGTAGTCAGACTTGCTAAAATGTGGCGTTCTAATCACTGCCAATATTTTAATCACTGACAATTAACGCAATGGCAAATATATTGGAGCACTTGACTCTATCTGCATATAAATCTATTGTAATTTTCTGCCGTGCCAAACATTTTCTCCAGAAACTCATGAAACTTCTAGCAGCTTCAGAAATGTAGCCAAAGTGACCCACGCCTGTATTTCGCATTTCAAATTTGCATTAAGCAATTTTTACATTGCCGATTTTTCGCATTTAATAAAATATTCTTGAATTTGCAAATATATGACGAATATTCTACAAAATATTAGTAAAATATCGCAAATTCGAATATAGCCCCTGCCGCTCATCACTATTTATTAGGTGATTTCACCATGAGTAGACCTTCCTGCTAGACATTACTGAGCACAAGTTGAGCCACTGGCTGAGGCTCCTCTGTCTGATTACCATGCCAAGAGACCTTGTGGATTTCCAAGACATGACGTGTCCAGCTGAGAGCAGCCATGAAAGGTGGAAGGGTCGAGACTCGCATCTCAGGAGAAGGAAAACAATTACTGATCTCCTGAAGAGGTTCTTCATGTTTTGTTTAGTGCAGCTCATGGAGACATAAAGATCATTTAGGCTACTTTCACACTAGCTTTAGGTTTGTCCGGTAGGCTGTTCCAGCAGGGGAACAGCCTGCCTTATCTGTACTAATGCTTGCACACGTGAATGGGGCCGAGCTGGACTTCCGGCAGCACACGTGTGCAAGCAATAGTACGGATCTGGCAGGCTGTTCCCCTGCTGGAGCAGCCTGATAAACAAACCTAACGCTAGTGTGAAAGTAGCCTTATGCAGACACTTGTTAATGTTAGGGTATTATTGATCTAGGAAGTAGAGAATGTTGAAGGACTGAATGACCTTGGAATGATAGTGGCAGGGATTGTTGAGGTGAGCATACCTTTTATTGTTTATCTTCACCCTGATGAGCCACTTTTCCCCTGGAAACCCCTTTTAATGCCTGCTGGCTAACATTACGGGGGAGATTTATCATTTCCCTTGTGCATGAAAAGTGGCGTTAAAAGTTACAAACTATGGGCCAGATTTATCATTAGTTCAACTCAGAATAATGGAGTGAAAAAGTCGAAAATCTTTGCGCAATGGCTAAAACTGCACAAAAATTTCAATTTTTTTCTGCTCTGCAATATGCACGCCATTTTTCTGAAAGTGGGCGTGTTTTCTTATGTAAATTAATCTCTAGACAGATTTACTATTGTGACTATTTAAAAAGTCGCAAAAAGACGCAATTTCATTCCAGTGAGGACCATGCTTATCTTATGCGACTTTTGAATAGAACATGCAACTTTTTTGTAAAGATGTGCGACTTTTGTAAAGCTGCGTACTGATGGATAAACTGCTACCGTCAAACCACATTTATTACAGTCTTAAAGGGCCGATCATAAATCTGACTTGGCTATAACGGACATATGGGAAAGTTGAGTGAGCTGTACGAGTAATGATAAATATGGCCATTTGTGTTTGCGAGTTTTTAACTGCTAACAACTAACCTTTCCTTCAATGGGTCTGTTATTAAGTATTTATTTATATATTTTTTCCACTTTTTCTCAATATTTTTCTTCTTATATCTTTGAATCATAGGATCTTGGCATATTCTCCTTTATTATTTTTGGTATCTTCTTTAATGTTTAGATTTTTGGCTATTGATTACTTTATACCAATTTATACTAGTTGGTCTTCCATCCCTCTATCATGGCCATCCTAGGGTGTACAGGAGGTTCCTGATACGGGAGCGCCCCTATCGGGGCGGCTATTCCGTTTTAAGGCAGGATACCGAGTATAGGGTGAGACTCAGGGCTAGAAACCCTTATGTCCATCATTATTCCTATGCCTATTTTTCCCCCCTTTTTCTGTTATAATATAATTTCTTTACTTTTTTGTTACATATGGGTTATTTTTTTAAATATTGATATTAAAGGGTATGTTTTAGATGGTGGTAGTCTGTGATATTTGAGTTTTTAACTGCGACTGTTCACAACTCTTGGATTTTACGCCACCCTCGCCACTTTTGCTAGAAGGATCTTAACAAGGCATTCAGGGTAATTTATCATAATTTACGCCAGTTTCCTGGTGCAAATTAAGCTAGTAATCTATGGTAGCCCTGAGTTGGCATAGATTCCTGTATAGGCACATGCACTGTAGGAAGATGCACCTAATTTATGACGGGGCGTGTGTCTCATAAAATTCAAGAGGTGGACAGAATACCTAATAAGAAAGTGGTACGCTTTACCATGAATAATGGATAACCTAAATGATAAAAGAAAAATGGAGGCAGCATGTCCTATTAAGGTGGTTTTAATCCAGATGCAACGTGAGCCTTTATCAAGCATACCATGTGCCTCATGATAAATTTGGCGCAACCTCCTGCAGTGTGTGCGCCTAAACAGAAATCTACGAATCTTAGAAATATTGAGGAGCAGAAAATGCCATTCTTGATAAATCTCCCCCTACATGTGCTGCTTGTGAAAAGTCATTGCACAGTAGTGACAGCAGCTGATTGCTGGGGTTTACAGCTGCTGGACTAATCAGCTCAATGTCAGGGAGCTGCCTTATCTGACATAAAAAATTATACTGAACTATATAAAAGATTTTCCTGAGATCACTTTTAATCATTTGTTCTAAGTCAATTCAACAGCAAGTGAGTACACTCGCAAATGTTTGCTCCAGTCATAGAACTTTGGACACTGAACCCTTGTTTGTGCTCTTTACTAAACTGGTTTTGGCTAGACACTCTTCACTAATGCATATTTTTGGCAGAGTAGAACAAGCCTGTACAGTCTATTTGTCTTCTTATTTTTTGTCACTGAACATTGCTTAATCGGTTGGGGCATCTATGGCTGCATCTTGCTGTTCAGCTGAGTAATGCTCACCGGTCTTCCTGCACACACAAGACATCATTTTAGCTGTACCTTTCTACTGCCCTCCTATACAGCTAGAGTAACATCACCAAGAGATCTACTACAATTAGACTTGCTAGCTCACACTACTGGTAAAATACTGTTGTATCATGATGCAAGTCATAGTTAGAATTCAAACCCTCTATCTTCAATTGATGGCCACCTTAGATGAGTATAAGCCGAACCCACCGATTTCACTGACCATATAAAGTGTACGGTACCCTCCCAATTCTCTCCCACTGGCTAATGTTGGAGGTTGGATTCAACTGCCAAATCCTCCTCCTGTAAAATGTGAAAGCTTAGTTGTTTTTATGTGTCTTCATCCCTTTAAGATAGTTAAAAGATGGAGGTATAAGCATCACCTGCAATTCAATTTTGTATGGTATTTTAATAATAGTATGAACAGAGCTGGAAAAGCTAGGTAATAACCCACGTGGAAGCTGTAATGGTGGCCATATTGGTTGTCAGCTTACTTAGTCAGATATGTAACTATTCTAATTATATCTATCTGTGTTGTAGGTGTGCTGTTTTTCCCCTAGGGTCCATCTTTATTCTTTATGTAGTTTATGTAGATTCTTTCATTTTACGTTGTTCCCTTAAAAGCAGGATCATTGTCATGAAACACTCAGGGGGGACATTTATCATATACTATATGCCAGAAAACTGACACCAAAAAGTTGCAAAGTTTCGGTGTATGCCAAAATTTGCAACTTGGTGTGGGTTTTCAGCTCTACTTATCTTTTTTTTTTTTTAAGTGGGTGGAGCAGGGCAGGGAGTGGGAAGCGTTGGGCTGGGCACGTTCATTAGAATCTAGAAGCTATGCCAGGGAGCTGGAGTGGATTATGAATAAAATCTACTGGTGTAAATTTTAGTTCTGATGAAGCGAGCTGCACAAATCTACCTTAATTATAAAGAGACTATCACCTCTTAATAATTGTAGTGCATCTGACACCACCAGGGGAGTAATTTACACTGCAGTGTAAAACGTCAGTTTTATTCAAAGTCCCCACTAATTTTTGCCGATAATTTTACTTCATATGTTAGTAGATGAAAGATATACCATGTAAACTAATCACTCTGGTTGGTTTACATCCTGTATGTGGCCCTTCCTGTTGCTGTATCCAACCGAACCCATGATGCACTTCTTCTGTCTCTGCCACAGCTCAAGCACTGCCCCTAACAATGTCCAACTGGTTTATAGCTTCTCCCACTCAACCAGTTACAAAGAATCTCCGCTAGTTTCTGCTTTGACATGCTCATGGACACAACAGGACAGGGAATAAGAAAGAGCTGCATGGACATGGTCATGTGACCACAGCCTAGAACCAAAAATGGTAAAGGAAATACATTACAGAATGACAGCTGCCCTCATAAATGATTATTTTAAAGGATGTTGATACAAACCTGAAAACACCCTTATTGCAGTGTTAACAGAGCTTTAAAGGAGTATTTTGGTTGTAACAATGTATCCACAATCCACGGGATAGGAGATACCTATAAGATTGGTGGGGGTCTGATCGCTAGGACCCCCACCAATCACGAGAATGGGGAACCCCATACACCATGAGGCCTCCTGAAATGAATGGACAGACGGGTCGAGTATGCCCACTGCCTCTCTATTCATTTCTATGGAACTGACGAAAATAGCCAAACACTTGTAACTATCTCCAGCAGAGATGAAAGGGGCAGCAGTGTACATGCTTAACCTGTAGTTCCTATTATTTAGGAGGACCCTGTGGTTTGCTGGGGGCCCCAGCCCTTTGTCCCCCACCATTCTATTCTGTGGATAGGGCACAACTTGTTACAGCTAGAATACCCCTTTAAGAAGCTCATTACTAATAAGGGTGACTACAATGAAACAGAGAAAAGTAAATCTACAAACAGAAAAGCGTTATCTTATCAGAAGCAAGACCAAGGAGCTAATCAGGAATGCGCAGATGATCATACGGGCAGATGGCATCCAGTAAACAAATGGCAACTAAAAACAGCCACGCGAGTCGGAATGATCCCACTGGTGTCTATTGTATAAGAAGCGTACTTGAGCTTCTATGACTTAGCATTTCACATCGCTAACTTTAGTCACTTTATAGCTGATCTGAGCCGTGAGCAAGGGTTATATGAGGAATAAACGTGTTCTGCTCCAGTTCAAGAAGCCTTCGGTTTAACCGCTCGTATTGCTATGCTATGCCTGGCTCTTATCTACGCTTCCACAAGTGACTTTATGTCATAACAGCAAACCGCTCTGTGTGATGTTTATCAGCATTCCCCGACGGCAAATCCATTAACAACAGCAACATAAGGCATTATTATTCACATTTATAATCATCATCTGAACGTTTCCAAGTGGATTATTTCCACGGGCAGGAGAAGCCTGGAAATTCAACATCCCCCAGCGCTTAGGAGAAGTATATATAGTACTGCTGTACAGAAAAATGACTAGGGTGTACATTTCTGCATGCCACAAACGGCCATGGGAATGCTTGTTTAACAAGCCTGTAGGGTCACTCTGCCTGGCACTGATATGGCACCTGGGGGAATTCTGGCTTGCATCTGTTATATAAAAATCGCTTCAGTGTACTACAAGTACCACAAATATCTCTCAAGCAACTAATATTATAGCCCACTACTCATGGTCCTAGTTGAGTGAAGTGGAAATGTCAGTAATGTATACTGAGAAAACAATTCTTAAAAATAGTTCCAGTGCTCCGTAGAAGGGACAAAACAAGAAGCAAAAGCCACAAGCAAGCAGACGTCCTAATGATACAGAAGCGTTGCTGCCTGCGGGCACTAGATGACGGAAATGCAACATTTGCAACAAATGAGCCTGAAGTATGTTAGCTCTGGGGGTCATTTCTCATAGAGAACAAGGCTGCCGTGTACCAGAATGCATATGATTAAGTGTCTACATATTCTGAGGAACATCTATGAAATGTGTCCCATAAGGACTCATCCACAAGACCGTATTTTCTTTCTGTGTCCGATCTGATTATTTTTTTGGTGGACCGTATGCGGAACCATTTATTTCAATGGGTCCGCAAAAAAAAAAAACGGAAGTAACTCCTTGTAAATTCAATTTCCGTATTTCTGTATGTCCTATTATTGTCTGCATTATGGACAAGGATAATACTGTTCTATTAGGAGCCAGCTGTTCCGCAAAATACAGAATGCACAAGGACGTCATCCGTATTTTTGTGGACCACAAAATACATACGGTCGTGTGCATGACCCTAAGGCAAGTGCCTGTGGCTTTTTTTCCTGCAAAAAAATGACACATATCATATGGCGTGTGATGAATCGACTTCACAAAAATGAAGCACAGACATATGTCATGTGCACGTGGCTTATGTACCTGCGCTAAAGGCCATATTGTATCTGTAAATTCACATAAAGTAGGTAAAGCCAAAGCTCTGAGCTTTCCTACCTTACAGTCAGCTGAAGAAGCATCGCTATGGCTTGTATGCATGCTGTAAAGCACATGCATTGTAAATATAGCACCCATAAAGGGCAAGATGTCCAGGGGTCGACTTATGTAAACCTGAGATACAATACTGCAGCATGGCTTCATGTGACCTTCTAGGACTAAACATATAGCACAGGGTTTACAGGATATAGTCTATGAAAATGGCTTCTGGACAGGTAATAGGCAATAAAATGTCACTACAAAGCATGAAAAAATATACTACAATATACCACAAAATAAAAGGTCACATTTAGAATATACTGGTGGAGGGGGCAGATGGCTGACAATGGTTTGCAACTCTAAGGCCCCTTTCACACGGGCGAGTATTCCGTGTGGGTGCAATGCGTGAGGTGAATGCATTGCACCTGCACTGAATCCGGACCTATTCATTTCTATGGGGCTGTGCACACGAGCGGTGATTTTCACGCATCACTTGTGCGTTGCGTGAAAATTGCAACATGCTCATCTTTGTGCACTTTTCACGCAACGCAGACCCCATAGAAATGAATGGGGTTACATGAAAATCGCAAGCATCCGCAAGCAAATGCAGATGCGGTGCAATTTTCACGCACGGTTGCTAGGTGACGATCGGGATGGGGACCCAATCATTATTATTTTCCCTTATAACATGATTATAAGGGAAATAATAGCATTCTTAATACAGAATGCTAAGTAAAATAGGGCTTTTTTAACTCAGCTTAATCCACTTGTTCGTGCAGTCGGCATCTCTTCTGTCTTCATCTGTGAGCATGTGATGAGCGTAGTGAAGTCATCAAAGGTCCTATTGCTCACAGAACAAGACAGAAGAGATGCCGGCTGCGCGAACAAGTGGATTAAGGTGAGTTAATTTTTGTTAAATTTTTTTTTTAACCCCTCCAGCCCTATTTTACTTAGCATTCTGTATTGAGAATGCTATTATTTTCCCTTATAACCATGTTATAAAGGGGAAATAATACAATCTACACTACAACTAACCCAAACTTCTGTGAAGGGCCTAAGGGTACTTTCACAACTAGCGTTTTTCTTTTCTGGTATTGAGTTCCATCACAGGGGCTCAATCCCGGAAAAAAAATGATCAGTTTTACCCTAATGCATTCATTTCCATTGAAATGTATTAGTGCCGGATCAGGCATTAAAATTGCTGCATTAACGGATCCGTTCTTCCGGTCCGCGCAAAAAATGCTAAATAAATACCGGATCCGTTTTTCCAGATGACAACGGAGAGACAGATCCGGTATTTCAATGCATTTGTCAGACAAATGCCATCCGTTTGCGTCCGGATTGCAAGTGTGAAAGTACCCTAACTTCTGTATTTCCCAGGTCAAGGAGGCAACCATTCCTTAGTGATAGAAAAGGGGGTGCAATTCATTTGGGGGGGGGGGGGGGCTGCACAGACTGACAATGGCAGCACTGACTAGATAGAATGAGACTGTGCAGGGACACCCCCCTCCAACTGGTTACCTCCCCTCTGTACCATTACTGCAGACTGCTAGCAATTCATTCACAACTTCTAGTAGGAATAATAAAGGAATATCACAACATAGAGACATAAGAATAGATGCTCCACAATATCTTCATTGGGTTGTTTCTGGCATTGCAAGTTAGCTCCATTTAGATGAAAGGAGCTGACTTGCAATATGACATATATCCTGCGGACAGGTGTGCCACTGTTTCTGGAAGAAAGCTGCCATATTTATCTACTACTGTAAAAACCCCTTCAACTGATTGAATTATTGAAATTATAATTATACAATACACCTATACAAAAGCTGTGCTTTGACATCTACGCGTCATTGGCTTATCAACCTGAGGACGGTGAGGGTTACTCAATAAAAGACTAGTGGTGACAATTCCGCAATAAATGCACTACATTTACCAGTGTGAGGTGTCACTGCAATATACCCATAGCATCTCATATATAGCAGGCAGTGAGCAAAAGCTTGGAAATTACTATAGAAGGGGCTACGAAGATTTGTGTTGGTTTTTCATTCAACCACAGCAAGAAATTTTAGCTTCCCCTAAAGGCAAGCAGCAAATAATTGGAGTCATGAGAACAAAATCTATTAAATACTACCATGGAGAGGGAAATTTACTAGCAATGCCACAAAACGGTGTAAATGCCATTACCCACAACAAGCAATTAAATTGCTGCTTGCCCTAACTGTTTGCTGAAGAAAGCTGGCCATTTATTTTAGGCCCGGATATACTGATATAATTCACGTATTAAACCAATATACTTAGGTTAGGGGTCTGCTGTTATATTGACTCGCTGGTAAGTAGTGCCCCAAACATAGAAAACATTCTCATTAAATTAACAATAGATCTAGAAAAAGGACAAAAAAGCATGTTGGTATAGAAATTATCTCAAGCATTGAAGCAATGACCACTGCCCAATACTGGCAATAAGCAGTAGCCCCATCAATTCATGAAGTAGCACGACTGGCTTCACATAATTAAGAGTTATGGCATGCAACACGCACCCATATTGCTGATACTCTAATGAGGAACTGGCTTCTTTGGACAAGGTAAGCCACCAGCAGAGACCTAACAGGAGACTAGAAGCTTGAAATACCTTCCAAACCAATAGAGTACCTAACCATTCTGCCCTCCATGTCCCCAATGGTGTCCTTAATTGACCCATCAGATGGTTTAATTGTCAGAAAATGTAACTTCACCATTACTCACACAGTATTTAAATGACCTGAAGTCAAGGAGTTGGAGATCTTGACACTGGAAGTCATCTTTGCTGTGCCTAAATCCCACCCCATTAGTACTGATTGAGGAGATCTTGGGTGGTGTACTGTTGATATCCCCTGTCTTCAGATATGTCAATTAATACCAATGTAATTTATATGCCCATGTACAAGGACTCTTAAAGTACCACATTTTAGTATGTGTATAATCTCACTTTTTTCTGGGCTCCTTCAGTTAATAATCTCAATTTCTATGGTCTTCATTCTTACGAACATTGTCAGTATGATTTTGTTCTTTCTAAACTGCATTACCACTTGACTTGAGCCACACTTCTCTTTTCTGTATTTTTAATAATATGCAATGGTGGTACTGCGTACCTGCCTGTATGCTATTTTCCTTTTCTGTCATTACTTAAAAAACATAAAAATCTAGTTATAAAAAAACACAATATAAAAAAACCTATATATTATTAGGGGAATGCATTTCTCTACTTGTGCAAATATATATAAATGCCGTGAAAAACCAAAGGCATAAACATAAACAAAGTACAAATAATATAACCAAACAAAAAGTATGCAAGTGCATTCTATAGAAGTACCACCAACATATGCCCTCAGCTCTGTCCGAGTAGCTAGATTACATACTATTGGGGTCGTTTATCAAACTTCTGTAAGGTATAACTGGTTTAGTTCTAACCAATCAGATTCCACCTTTCATTTTCCAAAGGAGCTGTAAAAAATGAAAGGTGAAATCTGATTGGTTGCTATCGGCAACTAAGCCAGTTCTACTTTACACCAGTTTGATAAATGACCCCATACATACTTAAAAAGCCATCAAAAGTATATAAATGAACATGTTATGAATAGCTGGATGGCAGATACAAGGTATCCAAACCCCACCAAATAAAAGATTACGGAAGCTTTCTAGCATGCTTACTGTATGTTCACTAATACTAACTAAAGAGAATTTGAGATGATTTATATGCTGATACAAAAGTAACCACTAATGATGAGCTAATTTCTTGAAATCAGATTCGGATTCAACTCGGCCAAATCGATCAGGTGACTCAATCGGTTTGGTGCGAATAAATTCAACCAAAATCAAAAGTGCTAAGACTGCCCTGAAAAGTTGGGTCTGACATTCTGGAGTCTCCTAGGACTGTATCCAACCCCATTCAAGAGCTTTGGTGTAACTGTGGCCAAAACTGAGCATGTTTATTAAGTAATAGCAGAGTACAGCAGAAGAGGTTTTTAAGCAATTCCATATTGACTGATAAAAAGTGTAAGGCTACTTTCACACTAGCGTTTGGGGCTCCGCTTGTGAGTTCCGTTTGAAGGCTCTCACAAGCGGCCCCGAATGCATACGTACTGCCCTAATGCATTCTCAGTGGATGCAGATCCGCTCAGAATGCCTCAGTCTGGAACCGTTTGGCCTCCGCTCCGCTCAGCAGGCGGACACTCGAATGCTGCTTTCAGCGTTCGAGTGTCCGATTGGCCGTGCGGAGGGAAACGGATCCGTCCAGACTTACAATGTAAGTCAATGGGGACGGATCCGTTTGAAGTTGACACAATATGGCTCAATTTTCAAACGGATCCATCCCCCATTGACTTTCAATGTAAAGTCTGGACGGATCCGTCTGAGCAACTTTTCACACTTAGAATTTTTTCTAAACTATAATGCAGACGGATCCGTTCTGAACGGATCCCATCGTCTGCATTATAGGAGCGGATCCGTCTGTGCAGACACCAGATGGATCCGCTCTGAACGCAAGTGCGAAAGTAGCCAAATTCAGAAGTAGAATTACTACACAATTCTATACCAAATGAACTCTATACAGTAAGTCTATGTTGTAAAAAGTAGTTTAACTCCTCTATAACTTAACATAGTAAACTACTGAAGCCTTTACTACACAGTTATACAGTATTTTAATGATCTCCAGTCACTTAGGCTATAAAAATAGCTGACTAATGAGCAGCAAATTCTTCTGTCCCTTTTTGGAAAACGCTGTATGAAGAACAACTAATGCAAAATTAATATTGTTTGTTTAACCCATTAATAGGATTAAGTGTGTAAGACACAGTGTCTGGAGTTCTTGTAGAGGAAAAGGACCTTCTATAAGTAGGGTTCTTCAGTGGTAAGCACTATTTATGCACTGCTTGTGGCTACGTCACCACTGAAGCCAGCTATGGGCTGCAGTGTAGTATGTGGCCCCAACCATATAGCGCCGGATGTAAACACTGTAAGGGCCAGAACATGGACACAGCAGAGGCAGTGTGGAGGACCAAAGTGGTGAGTATGAATTTTCTGTTTACAGAGGCAGGCTGCGGGCATTAGATACAAATTAGTTATTCCCAGAAAGCCCATTTTTAAGGACTTCATGCATGCCCTCCATTTGAATTGTAGAGTCCATCATATATTGATGACAATTAGTGATGAGCGAAGCGAGCTTCGGATCCTAGACTTCGGTTTCATGCTGTAAGGAGATCCATCTCCGTACAGCATTAAAATGTATGGCCTGCGGTGAATAACCGAAAACCAATTTAAAACTTGGATACGAACTCGGCTTTGGTTCCGATTGATAGTTTAGACTTCGCTGGACTTCTGACTTTGTCTCTTCGGAGGCCGTACATTTTAATGCTGTACGGAGACGGATCTCTGTACAGCATTAAACTGAAGTTTTGAGTGAAGCGACTTCTGATCTAAGATTTCGAAGATCGCTTTGCTCGTCCCTAATGGCAACAATAACCCAGTCTGCAGCGCTAGCCTTGCTGACATACATTTTGGAACCCTAATTGATCCCTTGGAGAACTTATTAAATTCAATGGGACCTGCCAGAATTTGTGGGGTATTTAAGCAATTGCAGCTTAACTGCCTCATATTCATTATAATTGAAAGTGATGACACTAGTGTGATTACTTGTGTTATCATGTTTCTTTTTAGAGGGGTTGTCCAAGACCAAATAAAATCTCGGACAAAATCCCTAAAATAACTTAAAATAAGAAAACATTGGTGACGTGCACAGTGACATGCTGGGATGTGACCACTACAGTCAATCACTATCCTCAGTGGTAGACCACTGAAGACAGTGATTGGCTGCTCGTAGCTTCCGTAGATTTTTGTCTTCATTTGCGCCAGAAAACTGGTGAAAATGAAGGTAAACTTGTTGTGCCCCTTCCCCACCCCAATCACACCGCCTTTGGGAAAAGTGGCGAAAGTGGTGTAAAAACGCCACTTGTGACAATATTTTGTAGCAATGGTGTCTAAAAATTTGCAAACACAAAGGGGGAGATTTATTAAACTGGTGTAAAGTAGAACTGGCTTGGTTGCCCATACCAACAAATCATATGCCACCTTTCATTTCCTAAAGGAGCTGTGAAAAATGAAAGGTGGAATCTGATTGGTTGCTGTGGGCAACCAAGCCTGTTCTACTTTACACCAGTAATCTCCCCCAAAGTTTGCAATTTTTTTTATGCCACAAATCAGGAGCAGGTAGATCTCCGCTATATGTTTACACAGAATGCTTCCCTGATAACGATAGCATGCATGGAGCATGTCAGGAACAGAATTGCTGCAAAGCAAATATTACAAAACGTTATCAAGGTTTATTTTCAGCTAAATTACAAAAACTAAACACCCCTGTTCTAAAACAAAGCTGTCCTGGCCTGACACCTGATGACAACTCCTTTCAGGTTGTGTCACGCACAGCTTTTTGTGCCAGTTTTTTATACCGGTTTTTTTAGCCAAAGCCAGAAGTACTGTACGGGAAGGAGAATTAATAGTTAAAAACACATATAGAGAAGCAAAAGTAGATGCCTTATAGTACTACTTACAGCACGCATTTCTAAATATGATATATTGTGTAACCTCACAAGGCTTCATTTTAATTATGGGTACCCATCATTCACAACTAGTAGAGGAGGAAATAACTATCTAGACAAAAATGCCAATGTTACCCATAGCAACCATTTCCCAGCCTCCGGTTTGTGAAGTGATCTGAATGACCGCCTGGATGACACAGATGCTTTTTGTCAGTACATTTTTTTTTTAACCGTGTAACGGAAATTGTAGCCTTCTAGTCCATAGCACAGCTTTCATTTTTCATGGACTATTTTAAGAGATAAAAGCTGAGCTATGATTGGCTGTTGTGAATAACATGGACAGCTTGGTAAGATGTGCTCGGTCTAAAAAGTTGAGTTGGATATATAAATATTGGATATATTGGAATAGATGCAAGTCAAGTATTGACCCTCCTAACAAATCCCTGGTCATTTTGAAAGTTCAACGTTATTGGGGTATATAAATAAATAAATAAAACATTATATATATATTACTGGTCTAAAGTTTCAGGCAGGCACTTCTACAAACTAAGAATGCTTTCAAAATAGAAGTGTTAATGTTTAAGTGTTTAAATGTATTCTGCAGCAGGAAAACGACCCCAAACATACAGCTAATGTTATTAGGAACTACAATATCTTCAGGGTAAAGAAGAACAAGCAGTCCTAGATGTCATAATATGGCCCCCCACAGTGCACTGATTTCAAAATCATTGCATCTGCCTGGGATTACATGAAGAGACAGAAGGATTTGAGCAAGCCTACATCCACAGAAGATTTGTGGTTACTTCTCCAAGATGTTTAGAACAAGCTCCTTGATAAGTTCCTTCAAAAACAGTGTGCAAGTGTACCTAGAAGAATTGATGCTGTTTTGAAGGCAAAGGTTTGTATTTTGTTAATTGATAAAAAACATTTTTTTAACACTTCTATTTTTGAAAGTATTCTCACTTGGCAGCATTTTTCCACACCGGCCTAAAAGTTCTGCACACTGTACTGTATATAAATATGTCACAAAGTTCAAGCACATCCATTAACAAGGGCTAATGACTAGGCAGGAGACATACCTAATGTCACAGAGGTGTTTCTAATGGTAAGTTCACATGGCAGATTATTCACATTCCATTAATTTCACATGGCATGGATCTTTCCTGAAGTAGATTCGTAATCCACTTTGGGGATAAAGAAAGGACACATAATCTGCACAGAACCCACAGTAAGGTAGCCACATGCACGTTAGTCCATATGGTACACTACAAATATGCCTCTTTTTTCTTGACATGTTTTTCAACCTTATGAACATACCCAAAGGTTCTGTTCACATATGACAAGATTTTACATTCATGTTTGAACAGCACCACCAAACATATGTCCCGCCGCATTTACAACTGTATAGATACAAATTTTCCCACATCTGACATTTGGTCCCATTGTAAAATAATTGGGCTGTCTATAGTTTTTAGTGGAAAAAAACACTAGCAGTCTACATTTTCCACTATAGTTTCAGGTAAAGGTAGAACAATACATAAACATTTGTCAAACGAAAAAACTTTTGCCAACATCTGGCAATTGTATACGCAGTTTAGACATATCAACATTGGGAGAACTTCCTGACTGATACACCGTGCCCAAATGTGACGTGAACAGAGCCTAATTTCTACTGAATTAACTGGTTCACACACTGACAAATACTGGCTCAGCCCAACAAAATAACCACTTCTATTGTATTTAAGATACTTCCCCGTTGGATCCAATATCAAGGGACCTAAACTTCCCTATTGGAACTTATCCCAGTTTTTTTGGAGGGGGAAAGTGTGCAGAAAACATGCTGCACTGTACCGCAACTTGGAACCTTCAGTACGAATGTCGTCATAGGTTGCTTTAAGACTGTTGAGCCCACATTCATTATTATCCAACATAAATCACTGTCTAAGTTCTAGCTTTTAAACAAGCAACTTCTATAGGCAATTAGATTTTTATATTCTCCAGAAGGAATCATACACATGGAACATTATGCAGCAGCAGATGCTCCTTGTCTCACCACATGGTTCCTCCACTGGCCACTGTTTTCTCCTCTAGAAGCACTGCCTCTGACTTACTAAATGGAACGGGACATTCCACTCTTTTCGTTATCTCACATTCTGTATGAAGAGAAGAGCCATATTCCTCAATAATTTGGGGAACATGGAGGCATGGTAGGGGCCCATGAAGTATATACAACATACTTCCATAATACAGCTAGGAAAGTTGCTTACCTCATGTACATCTTCTATGCTTTTTTTACAATTTGGACTCTCCTGACCCATTTTCACCATGTAGACATATCACTCTAGTTTACATTTATGCAAAACTTCCACTTGCTGTATCCAACCAAATTCATGACGCACTTCTATTTTCTCCGCCACAGCTCTAGCTCCACCCCTAACCATACTCAGCAGATTTATAGCTCCTCCCACCCAGCTAATCGTATAAATAACTCCCTATAAAGGACACGCCTATGAATGTAACATCACAGGAAATACAAAAAAGCTGAATAGACAAGGTCATGTGACCACAACCCAGAACGGAAGATAGGAGCACGAAAAATAAAAGAAATACATTACAAAATTACAACTATCTTCAAAAATTATAGTTTGTAAAAATTTTGATGCAAACCAGAAAACTCTTTTAATGTAAATTTGATTAGTTATGAAGCCAAATGGGATCTATAACTGCATGACCGGTCAGGTTTGCAATCAAGGAATGGAAATAGAAGAGGGGTGACAACCCTGGTAGATACTGTAATGCTGAGAGTTGTCGCCAGCTTTTCCAAAAGGAATAACTGTGGAATAGAAGTGAACAAACTGACAATTGGTCTGGGACTGGGAGGTACTAGTATTTTTGCATTGTTCCCAATTTTATGCTCTATTCTTCTAAAAAGTATTGTAACTCAATGCACAAACATCCACAAACTGATTATCGGGAACTTTCATGGGGGTTGTATGAGCATTATTTGCTTTCAACCACATTAACCAAGAGTTTTTCTCCTTACAGTGACTTTACAGGTTCTGCACATATTGAAAATGCCATAAGTTTGGCGGCAATAAAACTTGAATCACACATACGGATGTTCAGGGTCAACACACAAACTCTTAACTCAAATTTCTTAACTCATCGCATTATCTTGAAACAAAAGCCATTGAATAGCAATTGAAGGTGTTTGCTTAATGCATTTAGTTTAAATAACACGTCTCATAAAGCATTTGTGTTAACTCTACTACATCTGTATATAATGTACACCGGCATATCCAAAGAGATGAATGAATAACTATATAGTATAAACATGCATACAGTGCAATCCACCACCATCATTGCTGCAGATAAAGAGCTGTCTCTAGAAGTGCTTCATGTCAACCATGGGTTATGCTAAATCTGTGGTGCCAAAGTCATCACCAACAATCAGTTAACCCAATTTAATGGACAGATTTGAAAAGCTAAAGAGTATAAAAATATTTAACACACTACCTACTTTGCAAAGAGTACAGAAAATCCTTTACACACACAGTGAATGTGAAACGATTATGTTCTGATCCCAAAAATATTCAACTGCTACATCTATGGCCGGGGAATTTTGATCAAACTTTTGATATGTCATAGAGACATATCAAAAGTTTTGATTGTGAGGGTTTGAGCACTCACATATCTCACGCTGTCTCCTCGCTGCCGGAGATGGAATAGAGTATATCTCAATTCCATCTTCTGCAGCGAAGAGAGTGTCTTGATATGCAAGTGCTTCTCTCTCCTCGTTCCAGCGATCCATGGGGTGTCAGCACTCAGAACCCCACCGATCAAAGCTTTTGATACCTCTCAATGATATATCAGAAGTAATCTTTAAGTCATATCTTTCTCATTCCTTATGTAGAGCTGTCATCCATATAAATTCCTTCAATGACCCCCTCCTATTCCGGTATGTCAATACGATATATTAAACAAGTGTGTTATCAAATGCAAATAAAGCCTGTGGTTTCCATGTTGTGCTGTCTGCGGGTGCCCTATGCGGCCCAGGACATGAGTCAGTGCTGCACCTGTTAGGGTTTATGTCACAGTGACAGATCTCAACTATCATTTCCCTCTGCAGATTGCGTGTAGCCCTCTACATGCTGCAAGGGAGAAGCACACCTCCACAGTTTACAGCACTGCAATAAAATAGCCAGGGAAAATCATCTTTCACAGCAGCCAGTGACTACTCAGTGCACTGTATTGTAATACTGACAAATCGCCCATGAAGTGCCAGGTGCCAGATGGTAGTCCTTCCATAACTACTATTCTGGTTGGGTACAAACAGCACCTCTACTAAACTTATAGGCCCACTCCAGTTAGAGTTAGAGAACAGTGATTGGGAGGGGTCCCAGCGTTCAGACCCCCGCCGATCTATTCCGCAACACAGTGGAATATTAGCAGAATACCCCTATAAGTCTGCAGCTGATCTGGTAGTATATGCAAATGCCTCTGGAGGTTCTCAAGACTGGAGA
This sequence comes from Bufo gargarizans, assembly GCF_014858855.1. Classification (NCBI taxonomy): domain Eukaryota; kingdom Metazoa; phylum Chordata; class Amphibia; order Anura; family Bufonidae; genus Bufo; species Bufo gargarizans. Next base: position 357,598,081 of record NC_058081.1, read on the forward strand.
GATGGCAGAGATCATGAGTAGATATTAGATATTACTCCTGTCAATAATCCTATTGAATAACACTACAGTCAGTATCTCCACAGCCTGACGTGACTACTTACAGGGAGCATTAGGTTAGTATATTTTTAACTCTACAGCCAGGATAAATAAGATATACCCCAGTTATCTCTTTCAGGCTGTATCATGTATGCATTGTAATAAGTTCATATTAATGCAGTCGCTTGACCTGCAGTCTTAGGTGAACCCCCAAGCCTATATCTAGTAGCATCTCCATGTGAAATCCCTCCATACTGTGAACATTTATATCCCAAAATATAACTGTAGAGTAAAAAAAATAATATAAAAAGACAAACCAGGTAGAAATAAAGTACAATGACCTTTAATGAGAGCAACATACAATACTGTACGGCTTGGAAATGTGCAAAGAGCTGATCTAATGGTGGCCCTGCATGCTGTGAGGTGGACAGGAATACCTTACGTTGGACATCTGAGAACCCATCCCCCTTAGAGCTGTGACACAGGATTCTCTGGGGGACCTTATTCCTATGGAAAAGCCCCCCAGCCAATGAGTTATAATTGATTAACCTGGCATGTTATCCACCAGGAGATAGGAACTTTTCCTTCCTCGGTTGTGGTCATGCAAGGGCTTGAAGAAACATCTTACAGCCTGTAGACTTCATTAGTTACTACTTAAAGGATTTTAGCAATTTCCAATGAAATCAAAGGGGAAGTTAAACTGGATGGGGTGGGGGGGGGGGGGCATGAAAAATTGCTTAGTGACAATTTTCTGGCCAGAAACCTGTTGAACCAGCAGGGCTGCTTCATATAATTGATTAACTTCCATAGCAGCACTTGCACAGGCAGTGGGAACATCTGTTCTCCTCTATCTAGCTGACTTATGATGTGGCTTACAGTTCCACCTCACAAGGCTATACGTATTGATGGCTATTCTTCATTAACCACCACGGTCAGTAGGTATCAGTTATGTAGGGGATGGGTTCTCCACATCCACTCTGGACTTCAGTTCTAAAATTAAGTGAACTGAGCCTAACCTTTAACCCCTTCATCCACCAAATTCTTCTCTGGAAGGTTGTTCACATAGTCAATGCATACAGCTGTCTATAGAATGACGTAACGATTTTTTCCAATGATATGAATCATAATTAGACCTTGTAATGCTATATTAAAAACGCTATTGATTCATTATGACTAGCAGAAACATTTTGAATTGTTTGATTTTGATTGTGACATCTATGTGGCAATCTGATGAGAAGTCAATGGATTTTCTGTGGACGATCTAGTGTACTTGTATACCAGGAGGTTGGAAACAATTCATTCTTTCACAGAAAAATCATTACGTCTATGGAATAATTACATCTATGGTGGCAATATACCTGTGTGCCACCTATATAAGAAATACCCAAACGCTGAACCCTTGGTTAGACAGCCCAAAGATGAAGAGGTTAAAGAATTTAGGGTCTAGAAATGACAGTCTCACACAACTGCTACACAGTCTTTTCTATTCTGTTTGTTGTCCAGACATCCATTTGGAATTGACATCCACCAAGTTAACCCAGACACTGCTGGAGAGACCAGCCACCCCAGCAGTGCAGTGTTCATATCATTTTGCAATCACAAAACATAAAAGAACACACAAATAAAATAAAATAAAAAAAAATAATAATAATAATAATAAAAAGTACAATAGGAACAACATAAAATATGAACTTTTTCTCTTTTTGTCAGATCCATGAGGTAGATTCTTCTTGCTCTGTCAACGAAGTAAGACAGCAACACAATAAAAAAGGCTTAATGCTTAGTGAATATCCTCTTACCTTAATTTAAGAAGAAGTGAAACTATACAGAAAAAAAAACACTTGCTAATAAAATGTATACATCCTGCGAGTCATGGGCACCGCCCAAATTTAAAGAAATAACTTTAATATAAAGACCTCCATTTCCTTCTTGTCAGTACAATACAAATATCTTTTACCCTTGTATTGCAAACGATCCAGTTAATTGTGATTGTTCCTAAAAGGGATCCTATAACAAGCAATCCTCCTGAGAGTTGTGATTCTTGTTCAGAGGATCCAGGCGGTAGTCTAGCATAGTACCTTCACAGTTCAAAAGGGATTCACTGGGACATTTGTCCTCCTTGAAAACCTCAGTAGTCCTGTCTTTACTGAGCTGAGCAGTATCTGTTTCTTCATTATACACACTGTTCCCGTTGCTTTGGGGGTATCCATTGGTGTAGAGCTTGGTGCTGGCCTTCTTTAGACACAACAACTCCTGAAAAGCATATCTGAAGTCTGGACTCCTGCAGTAGATGAGTGGATTAAAGGCAGAGTTGACATAGCCCACCCAGTTCAAGAAGGTGTAAACACTGTCAGGGATGACATCTTTGTAAATCACCTGGACAATGTTGACTATGAAGAAAGGGAGCCAACACAATGTAAAAGTGCCCATAATAATGCCCAGTGTCTTCAGTGCTTTGTGCTCCTTCAAGCAAAACTTGGAAGTCCTTCTGTTAACTACCTTGCCATTGGCATCTTGTTGGTTGTGAAACCTCCCTTCACATTTGTCAATCTTCTTCAGCTGCTTCTTGGCCTCCTGGAAAACCCTTATGTACACAAATATCATAACAACCAAGGGTAGGTAGAAGGAGATGATGGAAGATGATATGGCATAAGCAGGGTTGGTATAGAAGTAACAGCAGGTCTCTGACTTGTAGCAGGCCACTGCTTTGGGCTCATTAGTCTCATACCAGTGCATGTTTATGGGGAGAAAGGAGGTGAGGATGGACACAACCCAAACTAAGAGGATTACAATCCTGGCTTTGCACTTGGTCAACAGGCTTTGATACCTGAATGGAGAGGTGATGGCAAAGTATCTGTCCACTGCTATTACACACAGTGTCTCAATGCTAGCAGTCACACATAATATGTCCACTGATGTGAAGAACTCACACCACTTGTTCCCAAACTCCCAGGTGTCCATGATGATGACACTGGCTCCCAAGGGCACCACGATCATCCCCATGACCAGGTCTGCACAGGCTAGAGAGGTGATGAAGTAGTTGGTGACAGTCTGGAGCCTCTGGAACTTGGCTATAGCAGTGATCACTAGGATATTCCCAAAAACAATGACCAGGACGATGAGGGACATCAAGATCCCCATGCCCACCATCCAAGCTTCTGTGGCCTTTTTGAAGGTGCCATTGTCATTGGAGAAATTACTATTCAGCGTTGTGTTGTCGGAAACGGTGAACAAATCCATAACGCTGCACAACTTTTCTTTAGAGAAGTCACTTGTGGTCAGCCAGCGTTGGAGATAGTGTCTTCCTGCATGTAGAAGCCTTTGCCGCAGTCACCCGTAGGGCAGTCGCTGCTGCCCGGTGTCGGTCATCTGCTCCAGTGGTGACAGTAGGTGACAGATGCGGCTCTGTGGCGCTCGCACCGCTGACAGTCACTTATAGTTCTGAAGTGTTCTCTCTTCTCGGTGCTTTTATGAACACCCCTTCGTGACGTCATGGGGCGCCAGCCAATCCCTGGAGAGGATGTGTCGCTCTGTACCGGTTGTGTATACGCTGCGCTGTGTGCTCGGCCCTCTCTCACGTGTGGGACTCCGCTCTGAAGCCTCATTCTGTCTGTGTGGTACTATCTGTGGAAGCGGTGCTTTCACTTTGCTGACATTCTCCATTGGGACAAAACGACCTGCAGCATGAGGCATTGGTGATGAATTGTGGCTCGCATCACCACAGTGCATGGATACATGTGTTATTTTTTCAGTGACAGGAAAATCAGGAAACATATGATCATTATAGTATTAATAATATAAACAATAAACACCATTCTAATTTATTTAGAAGAGTACCGCCACATGCGGTTGCGACGCCGAGTACCACGTGCCCATAGAAGCCGCAGCCGTCTCCAATGAACTAATTAGGACCAAATTGTTTTTAGTCTGTCTGCACTGTTAATGGCCGCATGGCACGGTCATAAACAATGAAGATGGACTAAACAATGAGGTCCTACATTAGCATTCTGCCACAACGTGACCACAGCGCAACCACAGCATGGTCGTACCTCACATAGAAAATTAGAAAAAAGTTTGACGTTTGCACAACTGGATTGGTGATAAGTGTATGATCGGTGGGGTCCAACCACTGGGATCTCCAGAGATCATGAGAACGGGGTCCCATGCAGAGGTGGACTGGCCATAGAGCCCACAGGGAAACTTCCTGGTGGGGCTGGCCTGAGACATCCTGACAGCCGCCATCCAGGTAATGATCCGTTGCTCCTGAATTCAGTTGTATTGCCATCCTAAAGCAGCTGGAGTAGGAACACACACCATGGCAGCTAGAACTGGCTGCCACAGAAAGACAGTTTTTAGGGAGGCATATTGTGCTGATGGGGCGGTATTTTGTGATTCACTTTGTTATTTGTCTCTGCTGGGGTGGTATAATATGCCGCAATATGGTATTACTGGCCTCACTTACCTGTGTTGGTCCTGCCTTCTGTCTGTTTGGACCAGACTGCAAAATGGGGACACAGTTTTTTCCAGGGCCACTTTAAGTTCCCAATCCACTCCTGGTCCCATGTGATTCGTTTGAATGGAGCAGCGGTCAAGCATGCATGCTGCCACTCCATTAAAAGTACATAGGATGGCGCTAAGACTTTGAATGGAGCAGCAGTGCATATGAGTGACCACTGCTCTATTCAAATCGAAGGTTAGGAACCATAGTCTGATGAGTGATGGGGATCCCAGCAGTTGGACCCCTAGTGATCAGACACATCTCCTCACAAGTGATAATTGTCACCTAGTGTTGACTGTCGCCATCCAAGCCCTTTCCCATATCAGGACCCCCTCTATGATCAGGGCTGACAGCCCTTACAGGTGGATAGATGTGTGCAACTCCATAACAGCTCATCTGTAGACACTTTTGAAGCTGAACTTATAGCTTTCATATTTAACAGCCAGAAGAAGTTTATAAAGCTCTGCTTTTGCTTTAGATCTTAAAGACATCCACCAGTGTTACTTTAGATTCTTGTATTGTGAGGAGTCACCTGTATGAGTCTGAAATACTATGTGACTATGAAGAAACCTTACTGATAAAAGGAAACTAAATACAGGTAAGGGTACTTTCACACTAGCATTAAAGTTTTCCAGTATTAAGTTCCGTCATAGGGGCTCCATACCGGAAAAAAACGCTTCAGTAATGCATTCTGAATGGAGAGCAACCCATTCATTATGCATCAGGATGTCTTCCGTTCCTTCCCTTTTATGGTATTTGGCCGGAGAAAATACCGCAGCATGCTGCAGTATTTTCCCCTGCCAAAATGCCGAAACATTTGCCGGAATGCCGCATCCGGCATTCATTTCCAGTGAAATGTATTAATGCCAGATCCGGTACAAAGTGTTCAGGAAATTGCCGCATGGATGACACCGGAGAGACGGATCCGGTATTTCAATGCATTTATCAAATGTATTCGCATCTGGAAACAAATGATCTCCGTTTCCATACAGATTTCCGGATCCGGCAGGCAACGGAAATGCCTGCCGGATTCTTCTAACGCTAGTGTGAAAGTACCCTAAAAAAAAGCACCTCTTTGATGAGATCCAGACCAGTTCTCCTGAGACAGATTTTCCGTACCATCCATCATATATTCTGAATACTTGCCATCTATTTTGAGCAGGCCACCCCTCTAGAGGACCATTTTTTCAATGCAATTTTGGGTGGCTGTGTTTCAGATAGGTTTCGCTGTGCTAGCAATGACCACATTGTTGCATTATGGTAAATGGGATGCTATCAAATATCATACACCTGTTGCATGTTTTCAAACTTCAGCAAAATGTATGTAATAGCAGGTGGTGAATGTGGTTCCTGCAGTATGCAAGCGTGGCATTCTGCAGCACCACTGCAGGTACCCTAAAAAGCTTGGCAAATCGCTGTGGCAGTAATATTTTAAAAGCTCTCTTGACGTCTATTATATTAAAAACTAGTTTTTTCTTATAACTCTACTTTGTCATTTTCCTCTGGTCATTTTCCTGCGTTTATCTAGAGATAAGCAAATTTCTTAAAAGGGAATCTGTCACCTCGTTCCAGTGTACGTAACAAATGGGAATGCATTCTAGTTCAGTTTACCATCATCACAACTGTACCTTTGTTAGGAATGAGGTTATTTCCTATCGGCAGAAAATGAAGTTTGTATCATATGCTAATTAGCCTTCCAAATGCACAAGGGGACGCGATTAAGGGTTGCAGGAGCCCAAGCCCACCTCTACTCAAGTTTCCAATGCTGCCCATTGCACTCCCTTGTCTGCTACGTCACAATTTGCCACAATGCAGAGTTTAACAAAAAGATTTCATGTCAAGAGTCTAAATGTCCCCTTTAAGTCGCTCAGCTATTCCAGAAACAGATATAATCAAGAGATAGAATTTTTGAGAACTTGTCAGAAGTGGTGATTTTTGTTTCTCAAGTGATATACTTGGAGGATCTCTGGGATTTTTCAAGGAAGTTGCATGAAGCAGAATAATCATGTATTATTTGCTTTGCCTTAACAGGGCTGTTTGGGAATAACAAACTGTCCAGATGACCATGCCGACATGAAATTAATCAAGCTGCAGACCGATGGACACAAGTGCGCCAGTGCACAGGACCTGAGCGAAGGTAAGTATGAATCTTTCAATAGAAGGGGCAGGCTGTGAGCATCACTGATAAGTTAGTTTTTCCCAGACAACCTCTGGTTAAAGGGGTTGTGCCAGGTTTTAAAGTTAACCGCTATCCACATGACCGGGGATAACTAACTGATTGCTGGGGGTCTGACCTCTGGAACCCCCACCAATTTCAAGAATGGAGGTTCTATTGCCCCGATCTAATGGATCGGCAGGTACAATCATTCTCTATGGGACTGAGTACAACGCTTAGCTATTTCTGGTGATCTTATAGAATAGTGGTCCCCAACCTTTTTTGTAACTGGGTAAATCACGCACATAGCAAAACACAATTAATAATCCCATTTAGGCCCCCACTCATGGACTTACAGGTGATGTCTCCTCTGGCTGGAGTTGTTCTCTTACTTTTTTTTTTCTCAGTCCTGCACAGATGAAGTCTCTTGACCGCAACTTATTTCTGCATATTGGAATACACCTATTTAGTATTAATATCTCCTTTAATGACCCCAGTAGTGCCCTCTTTACATAGAATGCCCCTTAGCAGTGCCCTCTTTACATAAAAATTCCCCCCAGTTGTGGGCATAAATATAGTGCCCCCTAGTAGTGGCCTCTTAAAACATATTGCCCCCCCAGTAATGGCCACTATAAACATAGTGCCCCTCAAGTAGTGGCCTATTTAAACATAGTGCCCTTAAGTAATAGTCACCTTAAATATAGCCCCCCTCCAGTAGTGACTCTTTACATGTAGTGCCCCTCAGAATATAATGTACCAACCCCCTCCCCCATAGTGCTCACAATAAAAATGGCACAGGCGGTCGCGAATATTATTGTGATGTCCTGCGCCGGGTCTCTGGTGCCGTGATGACATAGCAGCCTTCTGTCTATGAGGCTAAATGATGGTGCACAGGAACCAATAGTCCCCGTCCCCTGCATTCAACTCCGGCGCTCCCCAAGGACCAGTACCAGATGGACCTACCTCCATTCTCAGGATGGATCCCAGCATTTTGACCCCAAGCGATCAGTTAGTTATCTCCTATACTATGGAGAGGGGATATAGTTATCCCCATCCTGTGAATAGGGGATAAGTTCTAAACTTGGCACAAGCTCTTTAATGTTTGGTTATTTAAACTTGAAAAACACTTGCAAGTTTTATGAAGTCATCCCGGTGGCTCCATGACAGCTGCTTGCTCCTTCCTATGTGCACAAGATACTCAATGTTCTTGTTGACATACACAGAAAGATTATTCATGCTTCTAGTCTATGAGCAGTCCTCTTCTGCTGAGTTAAAAATGCTATTCAACCTGTTTTACGTTTTATCTGTTTCTGGGAAAGCAGGATGATAACCAATAGGGCCAGCACTGCAGGTCCCAGAGGGCTTGTCACCCACCTTTCCTGAACTTTAAACTGACTAATCTGTCTATTAATACAGTGACTGAGGATATAATAGCAAATAACTAAGCAGTGTTACCATTTTACAAGCATTAACCCTATTGACTGTCACCCAGCTTTCCTGGAGACTGACCTTACAGAAGAATATCACTCACTGGTGGAAGAATTGCCTTTTAATTTGACACTTACTGTGTACAATATGTTCCTTTGTAGCCGGTAAGTCCTGTTCTGTACGATATTGGACAAGATAGGACATTTCTCATTTACAGCCATAGTCTACTCTTTTAAAATATTCCAACAAGGTGTTCCCAAATATTTTAGCAAAGACAGAACCCCATAGTGCATTACTGCCACTTTTATCTAGTAAATAATAGGTTAATCGGATATGTCAGGATGCCAGTATGCAGTAAATTGAGAGGATCTCTTCGGTGTCCTCCTCTGTCCCTGGAAGAAATTACACTGGCAGTAGAACAGTAGGAAGGACATTGCACTGGGAGGCAGCATAACCCGAGAAGTGGAAGCGTGTTATTTCATTCATTGTCCCAGTGGCTTTATAGGCGTAAACTGAGTTGTAGTTACATTATACAATTAGCAACCATTGGCAGTCAATTTTTGCTTTTTAAGAAATGGTCCTTTTCTTGATGTATTTAGCAGCAGGTATGCCTATATCCTTGAGGAAATTCTTAGAAAGCAACAATACAAAAAATAATTTGCAGAGGAAGTACAGTACATTACAAGGTGGAGTGGTTATATTGCAAAAGGGGGAGGCTATCTCAAATAAACATTGAAATAACACACTGGAAATATAAATTGCAGCTCATAGAGAAGCAAAGTTTGGACTTGGAAGCACCTGGTTGGATTTACTCTGTCAGACATAAGTGACTCTTCAAAAATGACCTTCTTAAATTGATCCTGCTACAAGGGGTGTTCAAAAAGTTATCTACTTGAATATGAAAACATCATTTTCTGAGAAAATTGAACTTACTACTTTTCAATGTAATCCCCCTTGACTTCAACACACGTATTCCACTTTGTCTCCAGAGATCTGATGCCCTCAGAATAGAAGACTTCCTGCTGCTGCAGGAACCCTGTTACCTCCTGCTTGACTGCATTATCATTATGAAATTGTTGCCATTGCAGAAATGTCGCCAGATTCCGAAAAAGAATCTGGAGAAATTTCACTGGGAGCCAGGTCTGGACTGTAGGGTGGATGGTAAAGCTCCATGAAGCCACATTCCCTGAGAGCATCTTGTGATATGCGAGACTTGTGAGCTGACTCATTGTCGTGAGGCGGCAACACACTTGCCGACAACTTCCCACTGCATTTCTCTTTGATTGCCTCATGTAACGAGTTCATTGTTGAAGCATAGGTGTCTCCAGTAATTGTTATCTTGTGTGGTATGAATTCTAGTAATAAAACACCTTCTGTATCCCAAAAAGTAGTCGCCATGAGACAAAATTTATTTGGAGTTGGTGACCCTTCCATTGACTGGACACTTGTGAGGTCTCAGGATCATGATGGTGGACCCATGTTTTATTACTCGTAATAATTTGAGAATAGAAGTCTCCTGGATTTTCTCTAAGCATGTCAAATTATATATTTTTTTTTTCTCGGGTGTCAACATTCATGGCACCCACCGAGAACTGATCTTTGACATCATCAAAACATCATAAATGATACTGGAAACTGTGCCAACTTAAATGCTTAATTCATGAGATATAAGACTGACTTGACAATCTTCCAAAACCATTGCCTTCACTTTACATCACATTACCTCTGAACATGCTTCAACAGATCGCCCTGAGGTCATCTTCAATTGATTCCTTACCCCATTTAAACTTTACATGGTAGTAGGAAGGTACATTATCACCATATACAGCAATCATCCTTTCATGGATTTCTTTAGGCTTCTTTTCTTTGTAAAGAATTTTATCATGAAACAAAGCTCAAAATCCCTCACTTTCTTTGTAGACCTGCACTGTACTGGACTTGTCGTCCTGTCACTTCCAGTGATTTCATCAGACTGAACTACTACTGTGTGTGTTGCATATCCAGACATGTCTCAACCTGAACAGACAAGCTTAGCTCTATAACACTGACGGAACATGTTGGGGTAGATAACTTATTGAACACCCTTAGGCTATTTTCACACTAGCGGCAAGGAACTCCGGCAGGCTGTTCCGGCGGGTGAACAGCCTGTCGGATCCGTGCTGCTGCTAGTGCACGCGTGCCCCCGGACTACCGCTCCATTGACTGTAATGAGGGCAGGCCGGAGTTCCGGTGGCAGCATAGCAAACATGTCCTACTTTTATTCCGGCCGCCTCTCGGCATGTTTGCCATGCTGCCGCCGTAGCTCCAGCCCGCCCCCATTGTAGTCAATGGGGCCGGAGCGGCAGCACGGATCCGACAGGCTGTTCACCTGCCGAAACAGCCTGCCGGAGTTCCTTGCCGCTAGTGTGAAAGTACCCTTAGTATGTCTGGCTCAAAATTGTGCTGCCACTGGTTGCGTAAAAAGTTGTACATACTGTCTGTGCAGCTCTATCTATCTATCTATCTATCTATCTATCTATCTATCTATCTATCTATCTAACTAACTATCATTCTGTCTAGTATCTATCTATGTATCTATCTGTCTCAGTCTATCTATCTATCTGCTAGTAAGTTAGACTGACACCTTCCTGCAGGTGGAAATTCACATCACATAAAGAAATGTACCACGGTTCTTGTATACATACATATATTCATTGTAATTGTATTGAAACAAAGAAGAAATAGCTGCAATGCAATCCAGTGTAAGGCTATGTTTTCACAAGGGATATAGTTAAGGCCCCATGCACACGGCCGTGTTTCACAGCCGTGTGCGGGCCGTGGAACCGCGGCCTGGATCCCTCCTGAGAGCAGGAGCGCACGGCGTCACTGGTTGCTATGACGCCGTGCGCTCCCTGCTGCCGCCGCAATACAGTGATACACTGGTATGATCTATACCAGTGTATTACTGTACTGTGCCGGCAGCAGGGAGCGCACGGCGTCATAGCAACCAGTGACGCCGTGCGCTCCTGCTCTCAGGAGGGATCCAGGCCGCGGTTCCACGGCCCGCACACGGCTGTGAAACACGGCCGTGTGCATGGGGCCTAAAGGCATGCATAGTGCAGAAGTTTTGCTTGGGCAACCCTTTACTGCAAAACTTCCTTTCACCCTGAAAGCCCCCCACAGTAACTTTCAACTGTACTGACAATGATAATCCCTCTAAGATTTTGCACTGAGTGAATGGGGCAGTTAGGGAACACAACAAATATTTATTAACATATAGTAGTAGAATAGTAGGAAGAAAAAAAAGACAATGCAGCAGCACCCTGCAAATCAGATAAAGTACAATAATGCCATAGTCACAAAAATGATAGTGCCAATGCTACGCCTATTTATAAAGTGAGATGCTTGGCAAATGCATTTTGTACAAAACCATCTGAGCCCGTCTGCCGAACGTCAAGGCGATCTCTGCAAGACGATTCCCAACACTAAATGTTACCTGTTATGCACCATAATGGCTGCCATAAAGTTGAGGAAGTGTTGGATCCACATGCATGCTTGGTCCACTCTGCCTTTTACCATTTTTGGTGCCAAAATGGCCTCCATTACAAGGGATGCAGGTACCAACACGCATGCCGAGCCCACTCTATACCTTTAATTGTGCCAGACAGCTTCCAATGAATGTAGTGAGAGCAGGCCACAGCTTTATACTGAATCTAATTAAATCAGCCTATGGGGCAGACAGGCTAATCAGGAGTGCACGACTCGCTGGAGTGCCACATCTCCAGCATTGTAAATCTGCAAAGAAAAGGGGGTTAGTCAGCACCTCCCAGTGCGCAGGTGCACGCTGCCATGGCAAAGAGCTAGAGGAAAAAAGACAATGCAGCAGCACCCTGCAAATCAGATAAAGTACTTTATAGAAAATGGTCTAAATTTAAGCCAGCAAAGAAGCTGGTGTAGATTTAGACCGGCGGTGGATGCTTCAAAATTTTGTAGAGGCCAAAACCTCATCATAACTTCGGCGAATCCACAGCTAGCGAATGGGGTTATTTAGACTGGATTCTAAAACTTCTGTTTTAATAAATGGCCCCCAAGGTCTTAGGCAACTTTCACACAGTCAGTATTTGGTCAGTATTTTGCACTGGTAACTAGAAGCAAAAAGCAGCAGTGGATCCAAAACACAGAAGAGGTACAAAGCTTTTTGTCTCTGTATATTCCACTCCTTGTTTTAACTTACAAATACTGACCAAATACTACTGTTTGAATGGGACCCAAGGTAGTGTCACATGCAATGTTTTAAGGAAAAACACAGTGGGGAAGATTTATCAAGCATGGTGTTCCCATACACTAGTCTTAGGGAGTAATTTATCAAACAGAAATATGCCTAAATCAGGAGTATTTCTGGTGCAGATTTGAGACATCTCCTGGCTCACACCAGGTCTAAAAAAGATGGCAAGGCATGGGTGGGGAAGGGGATGAGTCGGAAGGCCCATCTAAAACGTCTTAATAAATGTGCCCCTTAAACCTCTATGTGCTGGAGTGAGATGTGCCTAATTTATTAAGAAGCATGTGTCTCTTAATCAATTAGGAGCTTCTAGAACTCTGTGCGCCAGAAACTGAAATCTATGCAAGCTAGGGGCCGGAGAAGATTAAAGCTATAACTATAAGTTATAGTAAATCCAGCCGACCATGATAGGCCCTGCCCCCACTAGGCCCCACCCCTTTTCTCACCACTTTAGAAAAGTGGCGGGAAGCTCAAAAAGTCGCAAATATGACGCAAATATGGCATGTGCCACAATTTCCGACTTTTTAATGCCAGAATACTGGTGTTAAATGCCCCTAAATGTGTTTTATGCAGTTTTTTGTACTGTTGTTTTTTAGCGAAAGCCAGAGGTTGATTTATAAGCAATGTAAAATGTACAGGACTTGTAGTTCTCCTGCTTCCTGGATCCACTTGTGTCCTTGGCTCAAAAACTGAATTGAAAAATGCAGTGAGATTTTTATTTCTGCAGTGGGATTTGTGTGTGGCAAATAACAAGTTTTAAAGTACCAACAAAGTGGATGGGACTAAGAGCTCGTTCACACAAACGTGTGAAGCCCGTGCCCATGCTGTGGACCGCAAATTGGGGCAGCCGCATGGGGATCGTGGACCCATTCACTTGAATAGGTCCGTGATCCCTCAGTTCTGCAAAAAGATAGAGCATGTTTTATCCATAGTGCTTCCGTAGTGTTCAGTTCCGTGCTTCCATTCCGCATCTCCGGATTTGCGGACCCATTGAAATGAATGTGGTCCACAATACGGCAATAAGGCAGCACACATTTGTGTGAATGAGCCCTTAAAAAAATGTTATCCACATACTGTGAAAAAATCCACAGTATACATTGACCTATGGTGTGGATTTTAAATCCACAGCATGTTAATTTACTATTGCAACAAATTCTACTGCGGAAATATAGCAAAATCCACTATGGAAAATCCACCCTATGTGGCTGTATTCTAAAGGTACTGTACATTGTGTGATCATGATGCTGTTCCCACACCTGGATTACTGCTGATTGCCATGTTCTTGCTGCAAGTTATTACCTGTTTTTCCCAAATAAGAGACCAAGTTAGATTAATTCGGCCACAGCAGCCATTTTATTAAATAAATACCAAAACATTACATTACCCCATGGGCAACATCATATGAAAAACATTCAACCAATATGTATGACAGATGAATAATAACGAGGAAGATCCTTGAAGCCCAGAATATTTCTCTTAACCCCATATGGGGCACTCCATCTTGCCTCCAACCGATGATCGCCGGCTCAGAGATACTAACTGACAGACACCGAAACCCAACACAACAAACTGCTAGTTATAGGAGTCGAGCCCCAATCGTGGGGCAGTGGCGTAGCGTTGGTTGCCAGCACCCGGGACAAGCCAAGTATTATGCCCCCCCACACTCAACTTCTGGCCACACCCCCTTTAAAAAAAAAGATAATGTAGTAGATGTCTCCTGCAGTCCTATGCAACACCACAGATAACACAGTTATAAGTCTCTGAGTAAAGATAATATACAGGTCCTTCTAAAAAAAATAGCATATTGTGATAAAGTTCATTATTTTCTGTAATGTACTGATAAACATTAGACTTTCATATATTTTAGATTCATTGCACACCAACTGAAGTAGTTCAAGCCTTTTATTGTTTTAATATTGATGATTTTGGCATACAGCTCATGAAAACCTGAAATTCCTATCTAAAAAGATTAGCATATTTCATCTGACCAAAAAAAGAAAAGTGTTTTTAATACAAAAAAAGTCAACCTTCAAATAATTATGTTCAGTTATGCACTCAATACTTGGTCGGGAATCCTTTTGCAGAAATGACTGCTTCAATGCGGCGTGGCATGGAGGCAATCAGCCTGTGGCACTGCTGAGGTGTTATGGAGGCCCAGGATGCTTCGATAGCGGCCTTAAGCTCATCCAGAGTGTTGGGTCTTGCGTCTCTCAACTTTCTCTTCCCAATATCCCACAGATTCTCTATGGGGTTCAGGTCAGGAGAGTTGGCAGGCCAATTGAGCACAGTAATACCATGGTCAGTAAACCATTTACCAGTGGTTTTGGCACTGTGAGCAGGTGCCAGGTCGTGCTGAAAAATGAAATCTTCATCTCCATAAAGCTTTTCAGCAGATGGAAGCATGAAGTGCTCCAAAATCTCCCGATAGCTAGCTGCATTGACCTTGCCCTTGATAAAACACAGTGGACCAACACCAGCAGCTGACATGGCACCCCAGACCATCACTGACTGTGGGTACTTGACACTGGACTTCAGGCATTTCAGCATTTCCCTCTCCCTAGTCTTCCTCCAGACTCTGGCACCTTGATTTCCAAATGACATGCAAAATTTGCTTTCATCTGAAAAAAGTACTTTGGACCACTGAGCAACAGTCCAGTGCTGCTTCTCTGTAGCCCAGGTCAGGCGCTTCTGCCGCTGTTTCTGGTTCAAAAGTGGCTTGACCTGGGGAATGTGGGACCTGTAGCCCATTTCCTGCACACGCCTGTACACGGTGGCTCTGGATGTTTCTACTCCAGACTCAGTCCACTGCTTCCGCAGGTCCCCCAAGGTCTGGAATCAGTCCTTCTCCACAATCTTCCTCAGGGTCCGGTCACCTCTTCTCATTGTGCAGCGTTTTCTGCCACACTTTTTCCTTCCCACAGACTTCCCACTGAGGTGCCTTGATACAGCACTCTAGAAACAGCCTATTCGTTCAGAAATTTCTTTCTGTGTCTTACCCTCTTGCTTGAGGGTGTCAATGATGGCCTTCAGGTCGGCAGTCTTACCCATGATTGCGGTTTTGAGTAATGAACCAGGCTGGGAGTTTTTAAAAGCCTCAGGAATCTTTTGCAGGTGTTTAGAGTTAATTAGTTGATTCAGATGATTAGGTTAATAGCTCGTTTAGAGAACCTTTTCATGATATGCTAATTTTTTGAGATAGGAATTTTGGGTTTTCATGAGCTGTATGCCAAAATCATCAATATTAAAACAATAAAAGGCTTGAACTACTTCAGTTGTGTGTAATGAATCTAAAATATATGAAAGTCTAATGTTTATCAGTACATTACAGAAAATAATGAACTTTATCACAATATGCAATTTTTTTTTAGAAGGACCTGTAGTAGATGGGTGTGAGGCCCCAGAATTCAGAACACAAACAGTGTGACTTGAAGTTTGGGGCCGGGTTGGAGCAGTGTGAGCCAAATTCTATATCCATCCCCCAAAACTCTACCATAAACAGATACGTGGATGGACATTACATACATCGCTACGATATATTCAGTAGAAAACAGCACCACATACCTTTACATCCAGTGACATCTCCTGCTCTGCTCTACCAAATGGCCTGAAGCCTATGAGGCACAACAGAGGGGACATGAGCCATAGGCTCCCGTGGCCCTCAGTGAAATGCCTGCTGCCTGCTGCCCCCCTGCAATTTGGTGCCCGGGGAAACCACACCCCTGCCCCCCCTCCCCACGTTTCGCCACTGCTACACCACTGCCATGGGGCCCTCCTATCCTCCACAACCTGTGGTTCCACCAACCTCGAGGACCTCCCACCTCCATGACTGCCTTAACAAGAACCTCGTCCCATCTCTGTGCTGTTACCAGAAAAACCTAACAACCCACAAATCATCAAAATATTAAAGTGGGGTGGGTGATGGTTTCACATAATTATCCCTCAAAATAGTCCCCGCTCCACCTTTCCTGTCCCGATGTATCCCTCCCCCAACCAGCTCACACCTCCCCCTAAGAGGACCTGTAACCAGAAAATGAAAAGCAATCTGAAATCAGCATGTTATAGAGCAGGGGGAGCTGACCAGATTGATATATAGTTTCAGTAAAACCTATAATTTATACATTTATATATTTGCATTTTTCACCTCTTGTGAAGAACTATTGGTACAGTAGGGATGTATTATCAATGACTGATGACATTGTGTACATAAGAGATAGCTGTCAGTCACTGATAGCCCCTAACTGTACTAATTGCTTTTCACAGGAATTGAAAAAAGCTAAGATATACGGGTAACAATTACAGATTTTACTGGATCATTTCCCATAAAAGTATATATCAATCTGCTCAGCTTCTCCTGCTCTATAACACGCTGCCTGCAGATTGCATTGCATTTTGTGGTGACAGGACCACCAATGCCTATCACCCCTTGCCTTGTTAAATCAAACCCCAATCATGTTGGCCTTCCCTAAGGCTAAGCCCCCAATCTGGCCTTGTTTGCCTATGGTTATTGTGCGGAAAAACACACAGCAGACTTAAATTTCATTAATATAACTGTATTTTCCTGGACTTTATGTGATTGTTCCCTATTTGTGGACTTTGTTGAGCTATTTGTCTGTGCCTGCTTTTATTTGTACCGGCACACCTTCTATTGTATACAATTTTTAATTGTCTGTGTTTGTTTCACAATAAAATAGCTTTATACATATTTTATATAATTGGATGTGCATTGTTATTGTGATTTTTTTGGCTCTGTCTTTGCATATTACAGAAACATTGACTGGTAAACACATTTATAAAGCATTATCTGCTGGCGAAAATAGAAAACCATGACTGCCTTAGTTTATCCTCACTGTATTAGTGCTTCTTTTTTAGATATTCCTTGAAACCTCATATTCCACAGATTATTATTATTTTATTTTTTAAAGTTGTCACAGCCCGTCCCTTTTTACTAGTATCCCTTAATTATTACAGACTGTTGTTTTTAGACCTGAGCTGTTAGGACTAGTTCACACATATTTCTGTTATTTAAGGGTCCATTCACACGTCCGTAGTGCATTGCGGATCTGAAAATTGCGGATATGCAATACACCCGGCCGGCACCCCCATAAAACTGCCTATTCTTTTCTGGAGCCAGGGACCGGAAGATCGGTGGCGCGTTACGGAAATGCAGATGCGGACAGCACACTGTGTGCTGTCCGCATCCATTCCTGCCCCATAGAGAATGAATGGGGCCGCACCCGTTGCGCAACCGCAATTTGCAGAACGGATGTGGACACGTGTGAATGGGCCCTTACTGTACTTTTTTTTACAGCAGTGGAAGAAACACAGTGATCAAGTTAGGCATCAGAGGCCCCGTTAGTTTCAGTCAGGCACTTCCATTACTTTAGTTGGAAATCACTAGCGCTGATGTCTTGCATCAATTACTATGAGATTTCTAACATTTTTTGTGACACCAAATCGCTATATGTGAATAATGCCTACTCATTCTGTTGCTCTGCAATTTGTGACCTGATAAGTGATTGTTCAGGAAGGGGGTGAACATGAGTGGAACTTTGTTCTTTGAACATTGATACAATATGTAATCAGTTTCCTGAGGCATCTATTGCATTTCAAGGAAACTCTCACATGGAATAATTAGTCTGACCAGCATTGTGCTATAAAGCAGGAGGTGCTGGGCAGATTGATATATAGGTTTTGGGCAAATGTTCAATAGAACTTGCAATTTTATTTAAATCTCTTCTTATCCTGGGCTGAGGAGTCCAGTGGGCAGTCTTAATTGATGATATCAAAAATATATATCAATATGGTCAGCAAATTATGTTCCATAACATCCTGCCAACAAATAGGACTGCATGACGAGGCCTGCAATAGCTGGGGAATGGCCTGGGGTTTCCCTGCCAGTGCACACACACAGAAATGATTACTATGTTTATGCACTTGCAGGTGAGAACCGGGCCTTAATAAATGACAGACACAGCAACTGTCTGTCATCCATTACAGCCCAGGCCTGTGGGCTCTCCTGCTCAGTTCAGCAGGCACAATGAGGTCACTGGCCGGTCGCTGAGCAGCAACAGAGGGGTCAGTGATGCAGCGCCCGTGCGCACCCTGGATAGAGGGACAGCAGTGGGCACAGAGCGCCCTGGATGTGTCATGAGTCAAAGTTCTTCACAATGTAAAATAATATGGCGGGTGCGAATATCGCCATATGTTCGCATGTTCGACGAATCGCGAACGAGCAAAATTCGCCGCGAACCGACCGCCGGGCGAACCGCAAGGCCATCACTACTGAAGAGTAGTTGCCAGCTGATGGGGTAGCAGCTGCAATGTAGGACAGTAGAGTGTCAGCTAGCCAGGACAGAAACAAAGTAAAACAACATGGACAAGTGGGCAAAACAAATTCAGGTTACTAGCAATCAATTAGTAAAGGGTATATCCCAAATAAGTGGACAGGACTGCAAGTGTCAAAATCACATAATTTCCACAGGGTAAACTAGCACAACACAGGAACCAGAAACCTCAATAATTGCTAAAGAATACCAGAAAAACTGGGTATACAGCCAGCTATGGATTACTTACATCAATTAGCAATTACTACACAGAACAACTTACAGTAACTGCTTGGTGTGGTAACATAGCAGAGTCTAAGTAGTAAGGGTGGAACAGTGGAGTTAAAAAGGCCACAAAAATTTGCTTGCAAAACAACTGTGCAACCTCTCTCACATGCTACCCAATCCCTCCATCAGCATCACCAGAATGGTGGTGCCCGCAGATGGTAAGTTTGTGAACCATATCTATTATGGCACTACACATTTAATGCACTTCAAATCATACAGAAAGTACTTTGATGACTTGTTTATCATATGTGGCTAGGACTAGTGATGATCAAGCATGCTCAGCCGAACACCTGTTCGGCATGAGCATCTCGATGCTCGGCACATGGCGGTACTTGGCCGAATACCGCATGTGCCCAAGTACAATGCTCGAATCTCCGCCCGCACGTTTCTCGGCTGCTACGCAGCCAATAAACGTGCAGGGGCAACTGGCACGCACTATAATGCTGTAGCCATGTTGGCTACTGGCATTACAGTGATTGGTTGGCCTAAAGAACCTGATGAAACGTGTTCGGCTAAGGCCTCATGCACACAACAGTATTTTTTCACGGTCCGCAAAAACGGGGTCCGTAGGTCCGTGATTCGTGACCGTTTTTTTGTCCGTGGGTCTTCCTTGTTTTTTTGAGGATCCACGGACATTAAAAATGAAAAAAAAAATCTAAGTCAAGTTTGCCATTGAAATGATAGGAAAAAACGGACACGGATCACGGACACGGATCACGGACACGGATGACAATCTTGTGTGCATCCGTGAGTTTTCACGGACCCATTGACTTGAATGGGTCCGTGAACCGTTGGCCGTGAAAAAAATAGGAAAGGTCATATTTTTTTCACGGCCAGGAAACGCGGATCACGGATGCGGCTGCCAAACGGTGCATTTTCCGATTTTTCCACGGACCCATTGAAAGTCAATGGGTCCGTGAAAAAAAAATGAAAACGGCACAACGGCCACGGATGCACACAACGGTCGTGTGCATGAGGCCTAAGTCTTAGTCATGGAGAGCTGAGCCTAGGAAGGGAAAGACAGTGTAGGGAGTGTTATTGGAAGATTTTTATTACAATAACTTTTCAGAGACCCAAAAGTCCTTTTAAGGACTATTGTGTGTGACAGCAGCAATATATGTTTGCAGCGCATCCTGCGCTAAATTGCTTAGGGAGAGCTGTGCATAGGAAGGGACAGAGTGTAGGAAGTGTTATTGTAATATTTTTATTAGAAAAACTTTTCAGAGACCCAAAACTCCATCCTGCGCTAAATAATGTCTAATAGGCCGCTGCGGACAGTTAAATTATCCGCACCACATCTCCTGGGTAAAGTGTGCGCATCCCTAAAATATCAGTGACATCCAGTGAACTTTTTTCATAGACGGTGTCCCCTGCGGACAGTTAAATTATCCGTGCCACATCTCCTCTGTAAAGTGTGCGCATCCCTAAAATATAAGTGACATCCAGTGTACTTTTTCCGTAGATGGTGTTCGCTGCGGACAGTTAAATTATCCGTGCCACATCTCCTGTGTAAAGTATGTGCATCCAAAAAATATCTGTGTCATCCAGTGTATTTTTTCAATACACAGTGTCTGCTGTGGACAGTGAGATTAGCTGTGCCACATCTCCACTGTAAAGTGTGCGCATCCCAAAAATATCTGTGACATACAGTGCACTATTTAAATATACGTTGTCCATTGTGGACATCCAGTGTAGAGATGGCCTTGTGGTTCACTCGGCGGTTGTTTCACGGCAAACTTTGCTCATTCGCGATTCGCCGAACATGCAAACATATGGTGACAGTGGCGTACCTACAATAGAGGCAGACCACGCAGCTGCTGTGGGGCCCGTGAAGGGGGGGGGGCCCGGAGTGGATGGAAGGCCCCGCCCCTAATTACACTAACATAGCTGCTGTGACTCCACTATCACTTCTCCTGTGCTCAGGGCCCCCCTCCCCTTACATATTTTATCAATCTTCCTGCCGGCTCCTGCAGTGACAGACAGTCCCCAGCCAGCCTATGACAGTGCGCTTCTCTCTGTCTGTCTGCCGGGTGTTGAACTGGCCAATCAGCATTTAGCAGCGTTAATAGCCTGCTGCTGATTGGCTAGCCTAGCTCAGTAGAGTAGACAGAGACAGGACTGAGCGGGCAGGATGCTGGACTTCAGAAGTTCACAGCACTGCCTGCCCGGCTCAGTGATTTATAACCACCCAGAGACGAACTCCAATCCCCACAGACTGATAATGTCTCCAGAGAGCGTGCCCTGCACAGTTACAGACAAAGTAAGTGCTGTGCAGCTGTGCACTGTCAAAAGTAAAAAAAAAAAAAGTTAATGGGGGGGGGGGGGGGGGGGCCACACTGCCCTCTACATAATCTTATCATATAGAGAAGAGACTCAGTGTGCCTCAAACGGCCCCCCCATGAACGCTGCTTGCTATTGATGCTTATATAGACAATGATGCCCCAGCAGCCACCCCCCAATGAACTCTGTTGCATTAGCATTAAGAAGAGTTCATGGAGGGGGGGTGCTGTGCAGAGTGGTCATAAGCAGGAGGAACGATGCTATGCAAGCTCCTGCCCTGCGCTCCTTCAGCTCTGCTCTCATATAAATCACTCTTCCTGCCTGTGCCCACTGTTCCAGGCTTTAGCAGACAGGCAGGAAGAGTGATGTGTGCTGTACATCACTTGCTGCAGCCCTAGTGAAATCTGTACTTCTGTACACCACTGTCATATCAGCGGTGTACGAAAGTATGGGAGAAAGTAATCTTATGGCGCTTATAATAGGTACTAATAAACTTCATTTAGTTTATGTGTACTTTAAGTTAGGGGGCACAGGGGCAGGGCTACTGTTCTCTTAATGCAGGGCGGCCGGGCAGACGAGCGGCAGCGTCACTGACTGACGTCACGTGCCTGCGCCGCCTACTTTATGAAGCAGGCGGCGCAGGCACGTGACGTCAGTCAGTGACGCTGCCGCTCATCTGCCCGGCCGCCCTGCATTAAGAGAACAGTAGCCCGTCCCTTTGAGTAGGATCGGATGGATATATTGAATGTTATAAAGTACACAGAGGGGGCAGCATGAATAGAAGAATCATTATTCATTTTCCACATTCTATAACTCTACTGGAGCGGCAATGGGGGGTCTGTGGATGGCACTGTTAAGGGGGGGTTCTGGATGGCACTATTAAGGGGTGGGGGGGTCTGTGGATGGCACTGTTAAGGGGGGGGTCTGTGGATGGCACTGTTATGGGGTGGGGGGGTCTGTGGATGGCACTGTTATGGGGTGGGGGGGTCTGTGGATGGCACTGTTATGGGGTGGGGGGGTCTGTGGATGGCACTGTTATGGGGTGGGGGGGTCTGTGGATGGCACTGTTATGGGGTGGGGGGGGTCTGTGGATGGCACTGTTATGGGGTGGGGGGGGTCTGTGGACGGCATTGTTAAGGGGTGGGGGGGTCTGTGGACGGCACTGTTAAGGGGTGGGGGGGGGGGTCTGTGGATGGCACTGTTATGGGGTGGGGGGGTCTGTGGATGGCACTGTTATGGGGTGGGGGGGTCTGTGGATGGCACTGTTATGGGGTGGGGGGTCTGTGGATGGCACTGTTATAGGATGGGGGGGGGTCTGTGGATGGCACTGTTATAGGATGGGGGATCTGTGGATGCCATCCACAGATCCCCCCATAACAGTGCCATCCACAGATCCCCCATTAACAGTGCCATCCCCATCTGGGGGGTTTCTTTGCTGGGCTGGACTTTTAAAACCCCACTCAAATTTTACTTGCATCCCTGTTCTCTAAAGGGGCGGTTTTAGGGGGCGGTCCTAGGGGTGGGTAGGGGCGTGGCCAAGGGAGGGGGGGTGAGTTCCACCACCTTTTCTCTGAGAAAAAAAGCCCTGCATGGAACCATGTCTACTTCAAAATACGTTAATAATTTCCAGAGCAAAACCTTACGGGAAAATATTATTTTAGTTAGTTTTTAAGTTATTTATCCCTAACGGTTTAATTAGTAGTGGAATGGGCCACAGGTGGGTAGTGGGTGGGGTTAGGGGGGCCCAATTCAGATTTTTGCTATGGGGCCCAATGATTTCTATGTACTCCCCTGTATGGTGATATTGGCACACGCCATTTTTTTTGCATATAGCCGAACTTTGACCCATGACACATCCATCAGGTGGGACAGGAAAGCTAATTGAGATGTTTCAGCACATGGACGCTCCCCCTACCCTATAAATAAGCCCGATCTGGCAGCCATTTTACATTCAGTTTTTTGCCAAGTGTAGGAAGAGGTTGCTGTGTGAAGCAAGGACAGACTGTTAGGGACACCAAACGCTAGCTAATAGTGCAACACGCCAGACCTGCAGGGTATAGCGAAGTGAGGTCACGGTTATGGGCAATCGAGGGTTGCTCACTGTATTGGAGAACCCTGGGCAGGCATGTGGCAGTGAAGGAGAGGTAGACACGGTTCCTCTGGGGCACACTCTGTATGTAGGGACCAGGCCTGATGGTGGATGAGGTGCCCTGGATGTTACGGGTATTTTGAGTGCCTGGGGCAAGGTCCCTTTAAGGTTTGTGACGCCAGTGCCTTTGACGGTGGCACACCGGTTGATAGTTGGAATAAGTGAGGTACACAGGTGGTATAGTGAACCAAACGTTGCTTTACTTAACAGTCCAACTTTGTACATACAGGTGATAACACAGTCTCTTAGTTCACAGCTTTACAAGCAGGCTTACTCCACAAAATGGCAGGTATTGATTATGCAAGATACTCAGAGGGTAAATCCACAATACACTCAGAATCAGGTTGTACCTTTCCTCAGAAATAGCGTACACTGTTCTTTCTAGAACTCCTGTCTGGCTTTCTATCCCAAGGCCCGGATGCCTAAAGGGTGGCTTAAATCCTTGGTAAAATATATCTTCCTCAGGTATTAATTAAATCCTTGCTTTACTTTCTAATGCATCTGCCCATCAGGGTTACTTAGCTTTCCCTGGGATGTCCTTACTTGTCTGGTGGATGACTGTGGGTTTCTCCCAGGAGGTTCTGTCCTGCTACTGGGGTGACTTCAGAGCTAACTAAGGCTCTCTTGGCTTCAGGCAGGCTAGGTCTCCTCACTAGCCTCCTGGTCATAGCTAGCAGCCAGGGCTATCAAGCTGCATGTCAGGAGGAGGCTTTCTAACCTCTGTCTTCTCAGACTCCTGACTCTGCACTCTAACTCTCCCTGTCTGGGCCTGGACATTTATACTAGGGGCTCCCTATATCCCTTTAGTGTCTGGGATGTTTAACTACACCCAACTAGGCCTGCTATTGCATCATGCAGGGGTACATTGCATATGAAAACACATTAGAAAATACATTAAATGCACAATTAAATATAACATTTCTGTCCCTTGTGAGTAGGAGTAACGCGCACACCAATTGACCCTTGTGTAGTGCCCACCCCTACCTAGTGGGACACTACAATAGGGCCACTAAAGTCCTTTTAAGGACTGGTATAGGTGTGCTATAGATAGGTGTGACATACTGAGGGGTGTGAAATACTTATAATATACTTTCTAACATTGAAAGAATATTATAGTGCATTTCTGTTGTGCAGCAGTTATGTGCGGTTCTGCTGCGATACTGCAGCTAGATAGAGGGACTAACGCTATTGGAATATCTAATTACAACTGGTGTGATATACCTGTTCCCCCCCCCCCCCAAAAAAAAAAAACTGATTGAGGCAGGGGTGTTATATACCAATAATATACCTTCTAAAATAGAAAGTATATTATAGTGCATTTGTATTGTGCAGCAGTTGTGTGCGGTTCTGCTGCGATACTGCAGCTAGATAGAGGGACAAACGGTATTGTAATAACTAATTGTAACTGGTCTGATATGCCTGTTGCACCCCCCAAAAAAAAATGATTGAGGGGTGTGATATACCTGCTTCCTCAAAATACAGATTAAGGGGTTTGATATACCTGCTTCCACAAAATACTGATTGAGGGGTGTGATACACCAGCTTCCACAAAATATTGATTGACGGGTGTGATACACCGGCTTCCACCAAATATTGATTAAGGGGTTTGATATACCATCTTCCAGGAAATACTCATTAAGGGGTTCCATATACCTGTTTCCACAAAATACTGATAGAGGGGATAGATATACTGGCTTCCACCAAATATTGATTGAGGCCTGCGATACACCAGCTTTCACCAATTATTGATTAAGGGGGTTGAAATACCCGCTTCCAGAAAATACCCATTAGGGGTTCTATTTACCTGTTCCCACAAAATACTGATAGAGGGGATTGATATACCGGCTTCCACCAAATATGAATTGACGCCTGCAACGCCACCTGCCCATTAGACAGCCTGACACGCTGAAACTCCACCTTGTATATGCTTGATAGGCTGCTCCAGCAGCAACATGCCATTAACGACTACCTGCACAAACTCTGCAGCAGGACAGGTTGTGGGAAGCTTGGTTTCTTTTCACCGCGCCAGTGGCTGCTCATGCGCGACACATGCAGACTTTAGTGGCCATTTGATAAGATCACCAAACTGGTCAGTCGCAGCCAGGGCGCCATCAGTGACATCGTGCCTTACGCCTTCTTTCTGGAGTGTGCATT
The DNA here is from genome assembly GCF_014858855.1 of Bufo gargarizans. NCBI lineage: Eukaryota > Metazoa > Chordata > Amphibia > Anura > Bufonidae > Bufo > Bufo gargarizans. Next base: position 357,623,653 of record NC_058081.1, read on the forward strand.
GCGTTGTGTCATTGATCAAGCCGTCGAGGAGCAGAAGCTGGAAGATGAGGAAGTCGCAATGCTGAATAAATTCCCAGGGGGGCTACTCCATCTGAGACAAGTCAGCAGAAGTCTGAAGAGGAGTCAGAGGAGGATGGTGCCTGGGGGGAGGAGTAGGAGGAGGAGCAAGAACAGCAGGCTTTAAATTTTTCTGGGATCCCTGGTGTTGTCCGTGGATGGGGGCAGGAGATCAAGGGCGACTTTCTCCTGGGCGATGAGCAGGATCCAGGCCACTCCACCGCTTCCAATTTAGTGAAAATGGGGGCCTTTATGCTCCAGTGTTTGAAGTGGGACCCCCGTATAAAAAGCATAAAGAGCAAGGACCAGTACTGGGTGGCAACGTACTTAGATTTCCGGTACAAACACAAAATGGTGGACATGTTACCAGCATCACAGAGGGCTGTCAGAATGCAGCATTTCCAGGTCTTGCTGTGAGAGATGCTGCATTCTGCTGTTGCGAGCACTCGCAGCGGAATTTCCACCCACAGAGAAACTGTTGCGGGTACCAATCCTACCGCGCAAGCAAGAAGAGGGCGGTTTAAAGATGTGTTAGTCACTTCGGATATGAGATCATTCTTGCACCCAACCCATCGACAGCCACCCTTCGGTTCCAGCCTCAGGGAACGCCTAGACCAACAGGTGTCCAACTACATCGGGTTAATGGCCGATGTGGATGCTCTGAGAAGCGAGGAACCCCTGGACTACTGGTTGCGCAGGCTTGACCTATGGCCAGAGCTATTGGCTTCCCCCTCGTCGAGTGTCCTATCCAAAAGAACGTTCAGCACAGCAGGGGGGGATCGTGACTGATAAGTGCACTCGCCTAGCTCACGACAGTGTAGACTATCTCATATTTTTAAAAATTAATGAGGCAGGGGCGGAGCCTAGCCATGACTGCAGATGGCTGTGTGAAACCTCGGCTCCTCCACACTCAAGCAAATTAAACCATTTATACAGCGTTGACCCACTTCAAAATGGTCAAGTACGGGAGAGATAGGGGTTCTGATACCCCTGATACACCGAGAACCCAAAAGAGCAAACAGGCTATGCAGCGTTTCCTTAAGAAGAGTACTCTCATCTCACCAGGCGCGGGCCCTAAGATGGCGGCGGCAGCAGCATGTACTGAGGAAGGAGACGACTCCGATGCAGATAGCTCACAAGGGGACGCAGTGGAATCTTGGGACCCCTCACCAGTATCAAAATCCTTTCTTACGAAGGTACTGGGGCAGGCGCTTGAAAAGACCATAAAGCCAGTGCTAACTGAACTCTCAGATATAAAATCGGAGATTGCACAAATGGGGCATAGAGTGGAGACGCTCGAAACTGCGACGCAGGAGCTAGTGACACACTCCACAGGAATGGTGGAATACCTCGATTTCCACACCACAGAGCTTAACAGAGCGATGTTACTGCTAAAAGACCAAGAGAATAGAAGCAGAAGGCGAAATATTCGTATCAAAGGGTTACCTGAATCCTGGGCCTCTGAATCGCTACGTAAAGTAGCTATGGAAATATTCGCCGATCTTTTAGGCCAGGAATCGGCTGCTTCAATTGTAATCGAGCGAATCCACAGGGCCTTAAAACCAGCCCCGAAGCCGAACGAAAGACCCAGAGATGTCGTCTGCGGCCTGCTGTCGTTCGTGGACACTGCTCGCATAATGGGTTCAGCTAAAGAGAAAAGGCAGATCGCATACGATGGAGCGGATATTGCACTGTACCAGGACATTGCACCCTCTACGCTTGCAAAACGGCGTACCATGAAGCCACTACTTGACGCGCTGAGAGCTAAAAAAATACCATATATTTGGCTATACCCCTTTGGCATCGCAATTATAAAAAACGGAAAACGCATTGCGATCCATACTCCAGATGACCTGGAAAGAGCCTGTGAAAATATAGGAATACACCCGGTAGAAATTCCATCATGGATGCCGATAGCCCAAGCTGCAGACCTACCGCGACTCTGGAAGAAGGTGCAAAAGGCGAAGTCCAAGATGAATAAAGCAGCGTCCGAGGCGCGTTCTCCTCCACCCTGAAGACAGAACCAGAGACTGTAGGCCACACTTTTACAATGGATAGCTGGATTAGTAATGGCTGCACGCTAACCCGTGGAGATCTTCTATTACACCCAGGGTTTGAACTCTAAGTTCTGGTCTTATGTTGTATGCATTAACATACCAGTTGTTAACAATAAGTTAGAAAAAAAAAAGAGAGCCACTAGGATCCCGGTATATTATCAAGAAAAAGTTTATATATATGAAGTATGCTCTCAGTTGTACCTAAAAAGTATATGATCTGATTGATGTTTTTACGTCTTGATACTTCCCTTCCCTCCACCATTATTACACCAAATCTCAGCTATGGGATTACTACTCCCCCCCCCCCCCCCCCCTCCTCCATCCATTCCCTCTCCCTCCCCATCCCCTCCAGCACTTAAACTTAAAAAAAAAAAAAAAAAAGGAAAGAGCTATGATAGATCCGTCTTATTATCAAGAAAAAGTATACACATTAGTATACACTTTCAGCTATTCCTCATAAGTACATGATTTAATAGATATTATTACGTTATGATAGATATTACCCTCTCCTCCCTAATGTCATTCCTAATCTCAGGTATGGAAATATTATTGTTTCCCCACCCCCTTACTTCATGAAATTGACCCTAGAAAAAATCTGCCATCCCTGACCCATTCATACACTCAATATTCACGTTATACCAGCAACCACACTCCAGACTCAAAGTCAATGGCACACTCTCCCCAGCCTTTGAAATAACAAATCGGACAAGGCAAGGATGCCCTCTGTCTCCTTCACTATTCATACTAGTGGTAGAGACACTCATTCAATTGGTCAGACAGACTTCGGAAATCAAAAGTGTTAAACATGATCGGGAAGAACTAAAATGTACTGCTTTTGGAGACAACCTCTTGTTCCTGGTGACTAATCCTGATAAAGTACTGGAACACTTAGTCAAAAGATTGAGACATTTAGCCAGATTTCAGATTTTAAGGTCAACCACTCGAATTCTGATATATTAAACATTTCATTTTCTGATTCAAGAGCAACCTCCCTAGAGACCCGCCTCCCATTCCAATGGACTAAGGGACCAATAAAGTATCTAGGGATAATGATACCAAGGAACTTGGATGATTTATTCAAATGTAACTACATACCCCTTAAAAGTGACATCACACAAGATCCTTTATGTACTACAAATGGTACCAATACATCTGCCAAAAACATTCTTCCTAGAGGTTAGGCGAACCTTTTCAAAAAATTTATGGAACGGGAGAAAACCTAGACTTTCACATAACCTTTTAGTCAGGCACAGGGACAGAGGAGGTCTGGGATTCCCAGATGTTTCTAAATACTACCAAGCTATACAATTAAACAGATGGATAGAGTCAGTGGATCCCAAGAGACAACCAGATGTACAAGAGCTAATGCACTATAGTGTGGGACCTACACTCCAGAGGCTTCTCTGGTTACCTGACATAAACCAAAAAAAGAATAAAGATCTTGACCCTCTATTGAAGGGGATTAGAGAGACATGGAAAGAACTAGGCCAAAATTTAGCACCTAGCCCGTCTCCTCTATTACCGGCAAGCCTTATCCCTGACTTATTAGGAAACAACAGAGACATACTCCCGGAGATATGGTCATCATTAACCCAAGTTAGATTGGGAGAGTTGATCCCTGACACAGAAACATCTATATTGAGCAGGTTGCCAGAGCGAATAAAAAACTCTCCAAACTTTTTTCTCACAAAATCATATATTGGTGCTGTGTGCTGTGGATTGAGAAAGAAGTGCAGCTCGGGGAGACCATTGACAGATTTTGAAAAGATACTATCATCTCCAACTCCCTGTTCTGGTGGGAGCCGAGGGTGAGGTGAAAAAGCCTCTGTACGTCAGAGAATGGGAGAGAGAGCTTGACACTGTCTTTTCAGATCAGGAGCTTAAAAAGCTCCTAGCTTTCTCACATGGATCGTCACCATGTATACGTCTAGAAGAAAACCATTTCAAGCTTCTCTCCAGATGGTACAGAACCCTAGAGTTCTTACACAAAAGTGGTCTGTCCTCTGATCGGCTGTGCTGGAGATGTGGCAAAGGAGTAGTATCATTATCCCACATTTGGTGGACATGCCCACTGCTTATCCCTTTTTGGGATGGTGTTAACAAGATAATAAATAAAGTCTCAACTCCTGAGCTTAAGATCACATTAGAAATGGTGTTCTTCTCACTACCAACTGACCTTTATAGGCCATCTAAACGCAACTTAGTAACCCATCTCATTTCGGCTGCTAAAGCCATCATACCTCTCCACTGGAAGAATACCAATACTCCCTCAATACAAGAATGGAAGGCTAAAGTAAGTCAAATATGTCAATTCGAAGAAATGACAAGTTGGATTAATAGAAGCTACAAGAAATTCCTGAAAATGTGGCATCCTTGGAGGTCACTAAATGACAGTGGGTGATCTGAAACACCATGGTGGCTGTCCAATGGCGTAACCTGGGCGGACTGAAATCACCTGATTAGAATTGTAAGCATGTGACTAGCTCCCAAATTTTGTCTGGCTCTCTTAGGTACTAAAGTTTGACCCCCCCTCCCCTCCTATCTCCCTTTCTTTTTTATCTTCCCCTTCTTCTATCTCTTTTCACTCTTTTATTTTCAAATTTTCCTTACTTTCGTTTTGCTTGCTTCTCTTCATTCTTTTATCGAATGTTTAATATGTATATTATTTAGGTAGCCAGTGCCATCTTGAACGCTCCAATATATTACATCCTTGGCATACTACTAAATCTCTGTGAGTAGTACAGGGAAACGTGATTCTTGTAACATCTCCGGCTACTATTTCTGTATATTTTGATATTTTATTATGAAGTTACTACTTGTTCTGCCTGAATACTTGTAACACTACCTTTATATAATATCAGGCTATGTTGCAAAAAGATTGAACAATTCTGAAAATAAAGAATTAATAAAAAATAAAAAAATATTAATGAGGCATGGATCTCGGAGGAATTCAACACCTGTGATGACCACGTTTAATTGAAATTCCTCATGCCAGCCCACACATATCAGCCACCACCCAGAACAAATATTGGTCTCTGTCTTTTGTAAATACAGCGGTATAAAAGTCCTTTTCTGTCCGGTGAATGCCTAATGTTTGGGGCATGTACTCCACTGGCCTGCAGTAAAATTGGTATCCAATGACTGTCTAATATACCACCAGCCACATAATCACTTGATCTTTTCTGTACGGTGAATGCCTAATTGTTGGGGCCTCAGAGGAATTCGACACATGTGACGACCACATGTTATCGAATTTCACCTATTACCATTTGGGGTTTATTCAAGAGGGGGGATTTCGTTAGCCATGTTTTTAATCCAATTTTATATTTTTAATTCTTTTAAACATATGTATTTGATATGTATTTCCACTGCCCTCCAATGACCGTCTAATATATCTCCAGCTACATAATCACTTGATCTTTTCTGTACGGTGAATGCCAAATTTTTAGGGCCCGTACTCCTGTAGCCTAAAATAAAAAATTTCTAGGCTCAAGCAGGTCACATTTTTTAGAATTTCCCTATAAGATGCATAAAAATTGGTCATGATTAAAATACACAATTTTTGTGGGAATTGTTGTCATTGATCCCCCTCTAGTATGTCACTGTCCATGTTGTGGGACTATTTGTGCACTTATAGTAAGTATTTGGTGGCTGCAAATATGACCTGAAGGTTTTTCAGGTTAGCTTGCCATTAAAGTGAATGGGGCCCGCCGCAAACTTGCGGTTCGCGAACATTTGATCGCGTTCACGCATTCTCGTTCGCGAATTGTCCCGGCCGATGTTCGTCCATCACTAATCCTGTGTACTTTTTCAATAGACGGTGTCCATTGCGGACAGTGAGATTAGCTGTGCCACATCTCCAGTGTAAAGCGTGCAAATCCAAAAAATATCTGTGACATCCAGTGTACTTTTTCAATAGACGGTGTCCGCTGCAGACAGTGACATTACTAGTGCCACATCTCCAGTGTAAAGTGTGCGCATCTCAAAAATATCTGTGACATCCAGTGTACTTTTTCAATACACGGTGTCCACTGCGGACAGTGACATTAGTTGCGCCACATCTCCAGTTTAAAGTGTGTGCATCCAAAAAATATCTGTAACATCCAGTGTACTTTTTCGATAAATGGTGTCTGCTGCGGACAGTGACATTACCAGTGGAGGTCTCCCTGTGTAAAGTGTGCGCCTAAATATTTTTTATGTGACATACAGTGTACTTTTTACTTTTTTTTTTCAATTTGGACAGTGACATTACTGGTGGTACCTGTGACATTCCATGTAATTTTTTATTAGCCGCTGGTGACAGCATTGACATTATCTTCGGGATATCTCCTGTGTGACGTTTTCACATCCCAAATACCTTTTTAAATTGTTTTGCTCATACACTTCCAAATCCTACGCTACTGTACGTGTGACATACTTTCACACATATATCACATTTAAAATTAAGATGGCGAGCAGTAAGGGACAGGGAAGTGGCCGTGATGCTGCACGCAGAGGCCGTGTCCCTGGGCGTGTTGAAACCGTGCCAGCTGCCAGAGCACAAGAAAGACAGTCATCCACGATACCTAGCTTCATGTCCCAGTTGCAGGGCGGCGCAGGACACCACTCTTGAAGTCAGACCAGTGCGACCAGGTGGTTGGTTGGATTTCAGCAGATAATGCTTTCAGTCAGTTAAGCACCACCCTGTCTTCCACCAAGTCCAGTCTTGATACTCCTTCCTCCCACCATGGAGAGTCTTGCCAAACATGTGATCCCACACTTGGATATTCCGAGGACCTCTTTTCCTCGCCATTCCTTGATTTGGCCCTTTTGCCAAGCACGCTTGAAGAGGGACAGATCTTGTGCCCTGATTCCCAAACTCTTGAGCATCCACAGTTACAAGAAGATGACGGTGGAGAACGGCAATTACTGTTTAATGAGGTGGATGATGATGAGACACAGTTGTCAATCACTGAGGTTGTGGTTAGGTCAACAAATCAAGAGAATGATCAAAGTGAGGAAGTGGAAGAGGAGGTGGTGGACTATGAGGTCACTGACCCAACCTGGGAAGGTGGAAAGCCAAGCGAGGACAGAAGTACAGAGGGGGAGGGATCCGAAGCACCGCAACAGGCTGGAAGAGGCAGTGGGGTGGCCAAAGGGAGAAGGCAGGCCACACGAAATCTCCCTTGCTAAGTGGTAGGTGTTCTGCAGTATGGCGCTTTTCTGAAGAAAGTGCGAATGACAAAAGAATAGTAGTTTGCAACCTGTGCCACACCAAAATGAGCAAGGGCGTGAACCCTAGCAACCTCACCACCACCAGCATGATCCGCCACATGGAATCCAAGCACCGTAATTAGTGGGACAAACGCCTGGGTCCACAATCTGTGTCTGCGGGTCACACCAGTGCCTCCTCTTCCCCTATGGTACCTGCTAGCAAATCGCCTGTTGAAACCGCAGGCAAGGATGCCTCCTGCCCTGCACCTGGAACTTCACAAGCACCATCAGCGACCACATCCACTTCCCTGTCCCAGCGCAGCATCCAAATGTCCTTACCCCAGGCATTCAAACGCAAGCGCAAATTACCAGCCACCCACCCACAGGCAATAGCACTAAATGTGCAGCTTTCCAAAGTACTGGCCCTGGAAATGTTGTCATTTAGGCTTGTGGACACTGAGGCCTTCCGCAGCCTGATGTCGGCAGCCGCCCCGCGTTACGCAGTCCCCCGCTGCCACTATTTTTCAAGGTGTGCCGTGCCCGCCTTACACCAACATGTGTCCTGTAACATCACAGGTGCCCTGACCAACGCAGTTACTGGGAAAGTCCACTTAACCACGGGCACATGGACAAGTGCATTCGGCCAGGGACGCTATATTTCCCTGACGGCACACTGGGTGAATGTTGTGGAGGCCGGGAGCGAGTCATAACCTGGGATGGCACAGGTGCTACTGACGCCAAGGATTGCGGGCCCTATGTCAATCAGGGTTTCCGCCAGCACCTGTGGCTCAGACCCCCACTTCTCCTCCTCCGCCTCCTCCTCCACTTCCCCTCCAAATTATCCACAAGCAGCACCAGTCAGTCAGTAGCTGGAAGCAGTATAGCACTGCAGTGGGGAAGCTGCAACAGGCCGAGCTGAAGCTGATATGCTTAGGGGACAAACAGCACACCGCTGCAGAGCTGTGGCAGGGGATAAGAGACCAGACTAAGCTGTGGCTCTCGCCACTCAACCTGCAACCAGGCATGGTTGTGTCTGATAATGACCGTAACTTGGCAACGGCTTTGGAGCTCGGCAAGCTCAGACACATCCCATGCCTAGCCCACGTCTTAAACTTAGTGGGTCAGCAGTTTCTCAAAACCTATCCCAATTCGGTCTGTCAATGCCGCAGGAGTGCTCGAAATTTCCAGCTCACCGGCTGTTGTGCGATGTGAGCACGCGCTGGAACTCGACGTTCCACATGTTGGCCAGGCTTTGTAAGCAGCAGAGGGCAGTAGTGGAATACCAGCTGCAACATGGTTGTCGCCTTTCCAGTCATCTTCTGCTAGTCACAAGCGAGGAGTGGGCATGGATGTTTGACCTTTGTGAGGTTTTAATAAACTTTGAAGCGTCAACACAGATGGTGAGCGGCAATAACACTATTATCAGTGTAACCATCCCACTTCTGTGTCTACTAAAACGCTCGCTGCTCACACTTTGCATGTGGAAGAGGTGGAAATGGGGGAAGACATTACACAGGATGATAGCCAAACCACCCTCTGTTCGTCTTCTCAGCTCAAATTGGACAATATAGAGGAGGAGCAGGAGACGGTTGCCTCCGCTACAGAGGGTAGTAGCAATGGAAGTTCAATTCCATCTGTTCACCGTGGGTGGGCAGAAGAGGAGGAAGAAGATGAGGAGATTGAGAGTCATCCTCCTGATGAGGACAGCAAAGTTTTGCCTGTTGGCACTCTGGCACACATTGCTGACTTCATGTTAGGCTGCCTTTCCAGCGACCCGCGTGTTATATGCATTTCAGACAACACGGATTACTGGTTGTTCACCCTTTTCACCCCACTACAAAGATAACTTCTCATCTCTCATTCCTCTGGTGGAGAGGACAAGCAAAACGGTGCAATACCATAAAATCCTTGTTGAAAAATTGCTGGCGGTAGAGTCGGTGATTCCTTGGCCAACTGAGGAGGGGAGATAAGGGGAACACATAGCAGTTCCAACAGAGGCAGGGCAACACTCTCCAAAGCCTGGGACAGTTTCATGACACCCGCCAGCACCCTCACCCTGATGCGTGGCCTACTGTCACAAGGAGGGAAATATTTTGGTAGATGGTGAAGGAGTACACAGCAGACCGTGTCAGCGTCCTCAATGATCCCTCAGTGCCTTACAACTGCTGGGTGTCCAAGCTGGACTCGTGGCTTGAACTGGCGCTCTACACTTTGGAGGTGCTGGCCTGCCCTGCCGACAGCTTTTTGTCTGAGCGGGTATTTAGTGCTGCTGGTGGCAATATAACAGATAAGCGTATCCGCCTGTCAACTGAAAATGCTGACAGGTTGACTCTTATAAAAATGAGCAAGGCCTGGATTGACCATGACTTCTCAACTCCACCAGAGAAAAGCGGCTGGACATAAATGGACTTTAAATGTGGCTTTTATGGTGTATTGAATACACTGTATTCCCATGCACCCCTTCCACTACAAGGGTATATGGTTGAATCTTCCTTTACTCATCCTCCTCCTCCTGCTCCATCATATCAAGATGCTTATTCGTCGCATATAATGCCCTCGCATATTTGCCCTTCACATATAATGTTTTACAGGGACAGCTCAGCAGCATGCCCTCACATATAATTTTTTAGACGGTCAGCTCACCAGCAGGCCCTCACCTACAATGTTTTACAGTGTCAACTCACCAGCAGGCCCTCTCATTTAATTTTTTTAGAGGGTTAGCTCATCAGCAGGCCCGCACCTAAAATCTTTTACAGGGTCAGCTCACCTGCAGGCCCACATATATAATGTCTTACAGGGTCCATAATGTTTTAGATGGTCAGATCAGCAGGCCCTTGCTCCAAATGATTTTGAGGGTCACCAGCAGGCCATCAATCATAATTTTTCAAGGCTGTGTATGATGCCCTCCTTTATGTGTAACAAAGGGTGTATTGTAGTGCCGATTCCTTGTAATTTTTGGCAGCCCTTTCACTTAGTGCATAGGCTTTATGAGTGTAGGAGTCCCACTACCTGAACAATTGTACCACAATGTGAATGAGGCCGTCCTTTATGTGATATACAGATTGTATCGGAGTGCCTCTTCCTTATAATTTTTGGCAGCACTTGCACTTTATATACAAGTAAATATATAGGAAAGAATGTTTCCTAACAATTTTTCCTCTAAAATCTTCGGTTTTGTGCGTATTATTGTCAATCTGTAAAAGTGGCGTACTACTCGGACAATATCGTTCCCAGCAGCAAGGTGGGAGTCCAAGATACATCCAGACATCCTCCCCATGCTGTTCCCGAACCATTTCGGCTGTGTTTCCATCAATTTCTGACCCTTTCCTATGAACCAGGCACCCTCCCCTCTTCAGAGCAGGGGGTGCCTGGTTTAATGCTCGGGTTCTCCCATTGACTTACATTATACTCGGGTGCTTGGTAGAGCACCCAAGCATCCCAATGTGTTTGGCCCGAGTCCCTGAGCACCCGAGCACTATGGTGTTCTATTAACACTAGATAAGAACAATCAAAAAAGCCAGTTTTTACCTTATCCTGTGGTTTCCAAAATTGGGTTACGTTTTGGGAATTTTTATTGTAGGAGTGCATCAGGGGGTCTTCTAAAGTGACATGGCAACTTAAAATTATCCAAGTGACATTTTCCCTCCAAAATCCATATGTTGCTCCTTCCCTTCTTTGCCTAGCCATGTGCCCATACAGTGATTTCTGACCATATATGGGGTGTTTCTGTAAACTACAGAGTCAAGGTAATAAATATTGAGGTTTGTTTGGCTGGTGACCCTTGCTGTGTTACATGATAGATTAAAATGGACAACCTGCAAAAAAAAAGTGAAATTTTAAAAATTTCCTTTCATTCTTGTGGAACACCTAAAGGGCTAACAGTGTTTGTAAAATCAGTTTTGAATAACTTGAAGAGTGCAGTTTTTAAAATGGGGTCATCTTTGAGTGGTTTCTACTATGTAAGCCCCACAAAATGACTTCATAACTAAATTTGTCCTTAAAATTTTTTAAGAATTGCTTCTAAAATTCGAATCCTTCTAACGTCCTAAAAAATACAATGACATTTTCAAAATGATTCCAACATAAAGTAGACATATAGGAAATGCAAATTAACAACTATGTTATACGGTATCTCTTCCTTAAAAGCAGATAAATTCAAATGTCAAGAATTGCTAATTTTTCTAAATTTTCTGTCAATTTGGGATTTTTTTTAGAAACAAAGGTGAAACATTTATCACTTGCATGAAGTACAATGTTTCCTGAGAAAACAATTTCAGAATTGCCTGGATAAGTAAAAGCATTCCAGAGTTATTACCACATAAAGTGACACAAAATTGGCCTGGAACTCAAGGTGAAAAGTACTGAAGGGGTAATGGTGACAGGTTCTTTTTCTACGAACATGAAATAAACAGGGACATTAAACCTATAGGAAAGGAACCTATTGCAGTCAAAACAATCAATGTCTATGTTCCTTTAGTATGTCACAAGGTCACATGTTTCAATCAATTCCAAAGATGAAGAACATACTATCAACTACTACCTGAACTGGTTATCAAGCTGTTTGATCTATTTAATTGATTGTATATGCACTAAGCAGTACATTGTAAGAAACATCCTGACCATTCTTATATCCAGTCTCAGCAATGGGTTTATGAAGCATGGCCTTTATAGCCATTGTAATGATGTCCACAACAGTGATTTAAAATCCCTGAGGATCACACCAATTGACCTAATTGCATCTGATAACTAGAAAACACAAAGAACAGTAATAGAGATATATTTTCTGGTGTATTTGCTGACTATAGCACAAAAGAAGTCAATTCACATAGGGTAGTTCTGTCGATTTCGTAGAATTGTTGTAGAGGATAGGCACAACTCGATTGAAAGCTTCAATAACAATGGGATCAATCAACCTGCTGCAGGTTTACTTGGAACACTGGAGAGGGGTGAATTTTTTAAAATTAATTTATGTTCCGATTCCATGATCCATGATTCAAATCAGATTTGATTCAGTCCAAGTAATTTTGTCCAAATTGAAAGAGCCTTGATTTCCCGTAAAAGTTGTGTATGACACTCTGAGGTTTCCTAGCATGTTGTCCTGTGGTGTTACATAGGACTCCAGGTGATATCTTCTACATTATCTGCACTCAGACAGTTATTACTGTGTTATCTGTGATGTTACATAGGACTGCAGGTAACATCTACTACATTATCTGCACTCAGACAGTTACAGTGCCTTGCAAAAGTATTTACCCCCTTGACTTTTTTTGTGTGTTTTGTTACATTACAGCCTTAAGTTCAATGGTTTGTTAATCTGAATTGTATGTGATGGATCAGAACACAATTGATGAAGTGAAATTAGAAAAAATATATAAATAAAACTGTTGTTTAGAAATAGAAAACAGAAAATTGGCATGTGCATATGTATTCACCCCCTTTGTTAAGAAGCCCATAGAAAGCTCTGGTGCAACCAATTACCTGTAGAAGTCACATAATTAGTTAAATGATGTCCACCTGTGTGCAATGTAAGTGTCACATGATCTGTCATTACATATACACACCTAAGCAAGAGGGATCACTAACCAAACACTGTCATGAAAACCAAGGAACTCTCCAAACAAGTAAGGGTGTCGCGAGAAGGAAATGGGGAAGGCGCAAACTGACTCTACCTACATCTCTGTCCCTGCCTACTTGCACTTATCCATCCTAAGTAACTGAGCGCAACTGGGCAGCAATCCCAAACCTGAGTAAGTGCGGAGAGACAAACAAACAGACAAACAAAGAGAGGTCGAACTAGCAAGGTAAAAAACAGAAAGTCAAGGCGGTACCAGGGAACAAGCAAAAGCAGCGTCAATGTGCAAACCAAGAGTAAATATCAGGAGAAGCAAGTAGGACACAGGGAGCAGGCGAGGACAAGTCTAAGTCAAGCAGAAGTCAAATACCAGGAGAATCAACAGTACAAAAGATGCAAGCAAGAGACAAAGTCAAATAACAAGCCGGAATACAAATAACTAGTCGAATGTCAAAGCGAAATACACGAGGTATATGATCTTAATCACAGGCAACCTGTGGCCAGCCGGCTGCCTGTTAAAATAGGGGAGAGAAGTAGTCATGTGATGTGGCCAGCGTCACATGACTTATCCCCCTGCAAACTGATAAGTGCGGAGTGCCAAGTTTGGCGCTCAGACTTTTCACCGAAACTACGGGAGTGGAGGGCGCCGACCACGCTAAGGAGCCGTGCACGGCCGGGTCCTCTCCACCCCCGTTGCCCTGGAGATGAGGACGCAGGGCACGTCCTTGCTCCGAAGTTATCGCAGGGCACGTCCTTGCTCCGAAGTTATCGCAGGGCACTGGTGGCACCGAAGGAAAAGAGCGCAAAGCCGGCACCTTGTGACAAAGGGACAATGTTGTTGAGACGTACAAGTCAGGGTTAGGTAGGGGGGGCTGAATACGTTTACAAGGCACTGTATCACTGTGCTATCTGTGGTGTTATATAGACCTACAGGTAACATCTACTACATTATCTGTACTCAGACAGTTATCACTGTGTTATCTGTGGTGTTAGATAAGACTTCAGGTAATGTCTTCCCCTTTACTTGCTTCCTCTACATTGCTGTGTCCCTCAGATCAATTCCTGATGGCATTTAGGCTATAATTGTTTGATTAATGGGGTCCAGTCCACCCCGATCATCACACAGTATGGGCCGTGGCTCTCTTCTTAGTTCTGCATCTCTTTCATCCATGTACATATGGCTATATCTGTGCAGTATTCAACATAGCCATCACATGGATGAGCCATTATGTCTGTGGAAAAAAAAACAAAAAACGGGTACATGACTGCAGGAATGTGGTACTCCTTTCACTGCGATGGTGAGTGAGGGACCTGGAGTTCAGACCTGCAATCTGCTGCTCATCGGCCACCTTTACTCTCTGCCTACTTATTCTCATTTTCTAATTAACATTTCATCATCGTCATCATCATCATCAATTTGTACTACTTGTATACAGGGAGTGCAGAATTATTAGGCAAGTTGTATTTTTGAGGATTCATTTTATTATTGAACAACAACCATGTTCTCAATGAACCCAAAAAACTCATTAATATCAAAGCTGAATATTTTTGGAAGTAGTTTTTAGTTTGTTTTTAGTTTTAGCTATTTTAGGGGGATATCTGTGTGTGCAGGTGACTATTACTGTGCATAATTATTAGGCAAATTAACAAAAAACAAATATATACCCATTTCAATTATTTATTTTTACCAGTGAAACCAATATAACATCTCAACATTCACAAATATACATTTCTGACATTCAAAAACAAAACAAAAACAAATCAGTGACCAATATAGCCACCTTTCTTTGCAAGGACACTCAAAAGCCTGCCATCCATGGATTCTGTCAGTGTTTTGATCTGTTCACCATCAACATTGCGTGCAGCAGCAACCACAGACTCCCAGACACTGTTCAGAGAGGTGTACTGTTTTCCCTCCTTGTAAATCTCACATTTGATGATGGACCACAGGTTCTCAATGGGGTTCAGATCAGGTGAACAAGGAGGCCATGTCATTAGATTTTCTTCTTTTATACCCTTTCTTGCCAGCCACGCTGTGGAGTACTTGGACGCGTGTGATGGAGCATTGTCCTGCATGAAAATCATGTTTTTCTTGAAGGATGCAGACTTCTTCCTGTACCACTGCTTGAAGAAGGTGTCTTCCAGAAACTGGCAGTAGGACTGGGAGTTGAGCTTGACTCCATCCTCAACCCGAAAAGGCCCCACAAGCTCATCTTTGATGATACCAGCCCAAACCAGTACTCCACCTCCACCTTGCTGGCGTCTGAGTCGGACTGGAGCTCTCTGCCCTTTACCAATCCAGCCACGGACCCATCCATCTGGCCCATCAAGACTCACTCTCATTTCATCAGTCCATAAAACCTTAGAAAAATCAGTCTTGATATATTTCTTGGCCCAGTCTTGACGTTTCAGCTTGTGTGTCTTGTTCAGTGGTGGTCGTCTTTCAGCCTTTCTTACCTTGGCCATGTCTCTGAGTATTGCACACCTTGTGCTTTTGGGCACTCCAGTGATGTTGCAGCTCTGAAATATGGCCAAACTGGTGGCAAGTGGCATCTTGGCAGCTGCACGCTTGACTTTTCTCAGTTCATGGGCAGTTATTTTGCGCCCTGGTTTTTCCACACGCTTCTTGCGACCCTGTTGACTATTTTGAATGAAACGCTTGATTGTTCAATGATCACGCTTCAGAAGCTTTGCAATTTTAAGAGTGCTGCATCCCTCTGCAAGATATCTCACTATTTTTGACTTTTCTGAGCCTGTCAAGTCCTTCTTTTGACCCATTTTGCCAAAGGAAAGGAAGTTGCCTAATAATTATGCACACCTGATATAGGGTGTTGATGTCATTAGACCACACCCCTTCTCATTACAGAGATGCACATCACCTAATATGCTTAATTGGTAGTAGGCTTTCGAGCCTATACAGCTTGGAGTAAGACAACATGCATAAAGAGGATGATGTGGTCAAAATACTCATTTGCCTAATAATTCTGCACTCCCTGTATATATATATACCTGAAGATCATAATAATTTTACTACTTTGATATATCAATTTATATGCACACAATTTTTTTTTATTAGTTGTCAACTTTTCTTTATGTTTATAATTTCTCCATTACTCTGGGTTTCTCTGGTTCAAGCAACATATTTAAAGATTAATCACAAACATCATTATACTCCTTTTTATATAACAGTTTATATGCACAGTTATTTATTGCCCAATGTTGCCCTCTGACTCATACCTTTGGCTCTCCACCTTGTACAGTACAGTAATCATGGTCAGTCTATGCATCATTTTCAACAGTGGATTCAGTTGCTAGTCAACACCAACAACTCTTTAGTTATTTATCTTTATTATCAAATTTAATAGTGACTTTTGTATGTACAATTGTGATAATTACCTCCCAGACAAGATGGACCAGTCGGTCTCTGACTGCCGTCAATCGTGTATGTTTGTATGCTATCCAAAAGAATTTGAATGCCTTGTTCTAGAAAGCAGCTGCCTATTTATGCTAACGTTAAATGCCCCACATAGTAGAAGTCATAACTGACTCATAAATGACATGTGATCCCCATACCAGTAACTTTACGTGACAGTAAATACAAATTAACTTGGTACTATCTCACAGTCAGTAGCACAGAGATATGCAAAGTAGTGTTGAGATCAGTTTCACTTTTCTATAGTATGGAAAAACATGAAAAAAATTATAGGAAAAAGTACTAGAGAGCTGTCATATATGTGTCCCCTTAAATGCCTCCCTTTGACTTCTGCCTCAGATGTGCATAATTTAGTGTCTACTATAAATGAGCCCTTTTTAATTCCCACTATAGGTGTGCCTACTGTATACTAGAAAATATGATTCTCAGTATATATTAAAAAAAATAATACTGACGCAAATATACCTACACACAAACACAACAAACCACATCTAGTGCCTGTGACAAATGAGATAAAAAGCTGTATTATATGGTACTAGAAAACTGTAGCATAAAAATGTATTGCTCAATGGATCATACTTATATTATTTTGTAATTTGAATACAAAATTAAGAACAGGATTCTAATTTCTTGTGTGTCACAATTTATTTGTCCCAGTTCTGATTGTGAATGTTCATAAGTTACCCGTGAAGTATGCAGGGTCCAATAAAAAAGAATGATTCCCAGAAACTGGGTAAGAGTACAAGTCTACATACAGCTGAACTTCCACGGACAAGGAATGGGTACATAGATCCTGTGTACTGTATGCTTTTCTTATCCATGGATTTCTGTATGACAACATACACTGCAGTGCCAGCAACAGCAGAGCCGACGATTTATTAGTTTTTCTTTACTCTAGTCAATAAACTTAAAAATTTATGTACATAGTCAGTGGGAATTTTGTGAAAGGAAGATAAATATACAAAATAGACAAGAAATGGTTCCACAGAGGAATTGAAGCGTTGCTGTTCATTGGGTGAATGATACTCTAGATTTTTGTTAAGAATTTTGTAGAGTGCTGCTTCTTCACTGAGGACAAGAAATGTCTTCATAGCCTCCTTTCATTATGTCCTATTCCCATGATAAATATATAAAGTATAATTGTATATACTGTACACTACTCACAAAAAGTTAGGAATATTTGGCTTTCTGGTAAAATTTATGGAAAATGTTAAAAAGTTCACACTACAGTGATATTACATCATAAAAGTAGGGCATTTAAGTAGAAGCATGCAGTGGTGATTTCCTGATTTTACCCCCTTCATGACCCTGCCATTTTTCACCTTAAGGACCAGGCCATTTTATGCAAATCTGATATGTGTCACCTATGTGGTGATAACTTTAAAACGCTTTTACTTATTCAAGTCATTCTGAGAATGTTTTCTCGTCACATATTGTATTTCATGACAGTGGTAAATTTGAGTCAAAATATTTCATTTTTATTTATAAAAAAATACAAAATTTACAAAAAGATAATTACAATTTAAATTTTGAAAATTTCAATTTCTCTGCTTTTAAAACAGATAGATAGTGAATTCCCAACTATGTGAACGTAGTGGACGTGATGACGTAGTGGACGTCACGCTCCCGGCTCTCCCCGCTGCTCTGCTACCTCGCTGCCGCTTTGAGTATGCCGGCGTCTGTGTGCCGAATTCTACACCTACCTTCTCTGTGACCGGGACCGCGTGATCTGCGCTGCTGCTCTTTGCCCAAAGCCTGCTACGGTGCCGATATCGGCTGTTGGGTTCAGGCTGCCTCCGGTTCCTTCTTGACTGTGCCGTGTCTGATGCTGCCGCTCCTGCCTCCTCTCCTGCTCTCCATTTCATTGCAAACAGTTTGCTGTCTGGAGGTTTTCTCTCCTCTACCTCCATTGAGTGTGCCTCCGGTTCCTGCCTGATCCGTTACCCCCCCTGGTTCTGATGTCAGTGAGTAACCTGCTGTTCCCTCATATTTTGAGGAAGCTATAAGTTTCTCTCCTCTAGTGATTAACCTCCCCATGACCGCTGACTCCAACTAACCTTGAATGGACTTTGAGTAAGTTGTGTATGTATGGTTACATATGATTATAAGCTGCACTTGATCATAAGATCACAAGAAAGCTAACTTTAAAGTCTAAAATATAAGCTGGAGAAGGGGAAAAAAAAAAAAAAGGAAATAAGAGGAGAAAGAGTATAAAGAAGAGTGGACATAAAAAGAAAAATAAAAAAAAAAAAAAAAATAGGGAGGAGCGAAAAAAAAAAAGGGTTTAAAAAAAAAAAAAAAAAAACAAGAACTAAGAAGAAGGCACTGAAAAAAAAAAAAAGGGGGGATAAGGAAAAAAAGAAAAAAAGGAAAAAAAAGCAAAAGAAAAGGAACACAAAAAAAAAAAAAAAAAAGAAAAAGAGAAAGAAGGAGAGTAAGGAGAGTATAGGAGAGTACAGGAGAGTAAGGAGGCGGAATAAGGGAAAAAAAAAAAATAAATCAAAAATCAAATAAATATCCAAGAAAAAAATATTTAAAGAAAAAAATTTACAAAAAAAAAAAAAAAAGGAGGAATAAGATATGGGCCCAAAAGCCCCAAGGCGTTCGACCGATCTATCAGGTCAGAAACAGGGGTCTAGAACGGCTGAACCAACAAAACTTGACCAGTTTCTGAAATCCCCAAGGGTCAATACGAGGGGCGGACAAAAGGAATTCTCTGAAAAAAAGAATTATGAATTGGAGGTAACTGAGCGAGAAATACAAAAAGGCGCTAGTTACCCTGAGGAGGAGGATGGAATAATGGGGGAAGTTATCCCTGATGACAATTCGTCCCCGCTGGAAGAAATACTCCTAGCGGTTAAACAGAACGGAGATTTGATACAGGTGGTTACAACCCAACTTGGATCTATTCAAGTTGATGTGGGACTAATAAAAGAGGAATTGACCAAAATGCGAGTCAGACTCAACACCCTTGAAAGCTCTGTTACTTTTATACAGAAGGAATCCAAAAAAATAAATACGGAAGTTTCTATACTTAAAGTGGAAAATAATCTCCTGAAGAAAAAGGTAGTGGACCTTGAAGATAGGTCACGAAGATATAACGTGAGAATAATAGGCATTCCAGAGGGTGAGGAAGGAAAAAATCCAACTGAATTCGTACAGAAATTAATTCTTGAGAACTTTGGTAAAGAATCATTTTCTCCTCTTTTCATGATTGAAAGAGCTCATCGGGTCCCAGGAGGAAAACCAATTCCAGGGAGACAACCTCGGACAATTCTTGCTAAGTCACTGACTTCAGGGGACAGAGATGTCCTCTTGAGAAGGGCGAGGGAATCCTCACCGGTTGTTTATAATGGGATTAGACTGGCCTTTTTTCCTGACTTTTCGAAAGAAATACAAGAAAAGAGACGCACATTCATGATTGTTAAAAAGAAGTTAAGAGAGAGGGATATTAAATATTCTCTTATATTCCCGGCCAAACTGCGGATTATTTTTGAGGATAAAACTTTTTTTTTTGATACCTCAGAAGAAGCCGCGGACTGGATTGACCGAAACAATCAATGACTCAATTGGGTTATGAAATGACGGGAATAACTAGTAATATAGGGGGCTCACACCCCTAAATGAGTCTTCTTTGCTTCAAAATGGCGGCGGGGGGGTGGTTGACTGGGGGGAGGGTCGAGGGTTGGTCTTAGGAAAGAAATCTACTACAATATGTGGTGGGTTGCCTGTGGGAGAGGGGTGGGGGGGGGGGTTGGGTTGTGGTGCGTCAAAGTAGGTGTGGTTCCCTTTTTTTCAGTTTATTATTTTCCCTTTTCATCTTGTCTTCTCCTTTTTCCCTCTCTCCTAATCTTCCATTTAACCACTGGTGATGACGATGATTAGAATTTTTTCCTGGAATGTACGTGGTTTGGGGGAAAGAGGTAAGAGACAAGCGGTTTTTGACTTGACTCAGGTCCATCTACCAGCAATAATATGTTTGCTCGAGACCCATCTTACTGAGGAGACCACTAGAGTGGTCGACAGGGGATGGGCTGTGCATACGTATCATTCTACCCTCTCCAATTACTCGAGAGGGGTTACGGTGCTGATACATAGACTTATTGACTTCGTTTGCGAGGCATCCTCTGTCGACCAACAGGGAAGATTTATTTTTCTATACTGCAGGTTAGGGGGAGAGTTATGTATTTTGGCCTTTGTCTATATTCCTCCGCCATTTTCTCTGCTGGTTCTTAATTCTCTTCTAGTATTCATGGATAAATGGCCAGAATGTCCAACATTGATTATTGGGGATTTTAATTGTGTCATCGATCCTTTACGTGATAGGGTCTCTATGAGTGCTAAGGGGGACAGTACGGTTCAGGGGTCCCCCCTCGCACGATTCTGCCTGGAGGCTGGATTTGAGGACGCTTGGGAATATCTGGGACAGGGGAAAAGGGTTTTTTCATGTTCTAGTAAAGCAGGTAAATCATTGTCTAGAATTGACCTAGTACTGATAAATAGCAAATATATGAAATTGATAAAACGAATGAAATATGAAACAAGGTCAATATCCGATCACTCCCCGTTAGTACTTGAACTATGTTTCTCTCAGGTTAGATATATATCAAAACCTCCCTTTAGATTAAACCCCTACTGGCTATCAGTCATAAAGACACATGAAATAATTCGAAATGAAATAGGCCGATTCTGGGATATCAACGACGGCTCGGCAAAAATTCAAGTGGTATGGGATACCTTTAAGGCCTACATGAGGGGATTGATGGTTAGTAATATCACGAATCTTAGAAGAGAATATGGGAAAAAACAGAAGAATCTAGAGAATCATGTGATCACAGCGACAGAATCCTTTCATATAAATAAGACGGAGAAAAATAGGGAAAATATGCAAAAAGCTACACAAATATATGCTAATTTTTTACTGGATAAAGCTCAACAGAATCTTTTCTTTAAAGGGCAAAAATATTTTACAGAGTCTGGGCGACCCGGTAGGCTACTCTCCAGAGTAATCTCCAATCAACAACCTAAAAAACATATAGAGAGGGTTCGAGTGAGGGATGGTAGAATAGCTATTGGTCAGGGTCCGGTGGAGAAGGCCTTTTTTGATTATTTTCTTGATATGTATAAGGCTGATTCTAATATTACAGACGATAAGATAGATCTTTACCTAGATAGGATCAACTTTTCAACTATTAGTGAGAACCAAAAGAAAGCATTAGAACTGGAGGTCTCAATTAAGGAACTTGAGGGAGCTATTAAATTATGTTCACCCAATTCTACTCCTGGTTCAGACGGGCTTCCATATGAATTTTATAGCAAATATGGGGACTGTATTTTTCCTAGATTACTGGAGGTCTTTGCTGAATCAGTGGAGGATGGGAGGTTGCCGGATTCAATGATGGAGGCTACAGTGATATTAATTCCAAAAAAAGGCAAGGACCCTCTAGATTTAGAATCTTACAGACCAATTTCACTGCTTAATGCAGATGTAAAACTTTTGGCGAGGGTCCTCGCTACAAGGCTCTCTGGGGTCATCTCCTCCATAGTCCATCCGGATCAGAGCGGTTTTATGAAAAATAAGGGTACACATTATAATCTACACCGGCTCTTTTCTAATATCCAGGCCCCTGGGGGGACCGCCCGCTCCATCCTGTCATTAGATGCCTCTAAGGCCTTTGACAGGGTGGAGTGGCGCTTCCTCTGGAAGGTTCTTGCTAGGATGGGCTTTGGAGAGAGGTTTATACGCACTCTTAGGTTGTTGTATGGATCTCCAAGGGCTAAATTGAGTCTTAATGGAATTTTGAGTAGCAGTATCGAGTTAAATAGAGGCACCCGTCAGGGTTGCCCACTATCTCCCCTACTATTTGATATATATATCGAACCCCTTGCGATGGCCATTAGGCAGGACGATCAGATCAAAGGATTTGGTACGCTGGGAACACAAGATCGTATCTCACTATATGCAGACGATGTTCTGTTTTTTATAGACCATACGGAAACCACTCTCCCTAGGATTATTCAAATGGTTAAATTATTTGGTGAAGTGTCTGGTCTTCTTATAAACTGGACCAAGACTAGTCTGCTTCCAATAGACCCCCTACCACAGAAAGAGATTCCTGTTACACAGTTGGATATTGTTGATACCTTCCAATATTTGGGTTTGACGATATCGCCTCGGGTCGAAAATTTTGTAGAACTTAATTTGATTCCCATCATGGTAAAGATTAGAGCTAAAATAGGAATTTGGCTGAAACTTCCCCTATCTAGAGCTGATCGAGTTTCACTAGTTAAAATGGTGATATTACCACAATTGCTCTATGTGCTCAGGAATACACCTATTTGGATACAAGACAAACATTTTAAACTTATAGAGAGTCTAATTAATGATTTAATATGGGGAAGAAAGCGAGTTCGACTTAAGTTGGAGTATTTGTATAGATCAGTGGAGTGTGGGGGTTTAAATCTCCCCTACTTTAAGGGATACTTTATTGCAGCCCAGCTCTTGAGGTGCTATGAATCAGAGCATAGCGCACTTCTGGGGAAGTTGGTAACTAGTCATGCCCACAATAATATTTTTTCCTTGTTGGAATCTGGCCTATTGAAGAGTTATGAGCAAGGCTATAGAGAGACTATAAAACTACTCCTTAAGGTGTGGGCTACAACTAGGACATGGTTGAAAGTTAAGGGTTCACTTACATTTACGCCTCTTTGGCACAATTTGTATTTAAAAAGGCTGGATGAAATTGCAGCTGACACATTTTGGCAGAAGAATAAAATTTTATATATTTCACAGGTAGCTAAAGATAGAGAAATTAAATCCTATATGGAAATGACACAAAATTTAAAAAATCTTTCATGGTTTAGGTATTTCCAATTGCGTTCTGTGTTATCCAGCTTGGTTGATAAGCGGCTGTTGGATATAGATAATGTTTCCTTTCTGAATGATTGGGTAGGAGGTACACATTCTAGAATAAAAATCTCAAATATATATAAGTTATTAATTAAAGCACGGTTTAGTGATATACACTCTCCAGGACAAAAAGCGTGGGAGGCGGACTGTCCGAATGTACAAATAGAAGGGTGGGATAATATTTTTGGGAATCTATCTTCACTATCCCAGAACTTTAACCATGTCCTGATACAATTTTATATCTGCCACAGATTATATATTACTCCACTGTGGATGAACAAATGTGGGTTAAGAGACACGTCCAATTGTCCCAAATGTGACACTGTAGGAGCAGACTTTCTCCATATAATATGGACCTGTCCAGAACTTATAAACTACTGGAACGGTATCAATAACTATATTATGTGTAAATTAAAAATTCTAATCCCTTTTGAACCACAAGTATTTATTCTCAATGATCTCTCCAAATTAAAAATTCATAGTTATCAAAAGATTTTCTTGAGTAGAGTATTCATGTTGGCTAGAGTTTTGATCAGCCGCACCTGGTTTGCCCGATCCACTCCAAATAAAAACACATGGATAAATTTAATCGATAAGGTAAAGAACTACGAAAAAAATTTATATAGACGGAGGGAAAATGAATACCAATGGACCAGGATATGGGGTGGTTGGAGGTCTGGTTAGCTGAGATCAAGTTGTTTTATTTATAAGGGGTCCTACTTTGACGCACCACAAACTGGGAGGGAGGGAGGGGAGGGTTTTTCTAAATATTTTGAAAAGATGAGTGGAATATACGCACATATAATTACTTGGGTTACTAAGAATTGAGAGATTGTAATAAATTTTTTATTGTAAACGTTATGTAGTTTTCCCAATAAAAAATTTAAAAAAAAAAAAAAAAAAAAAAAAAAAAAAAAAAACAGATAGATAGTGAGAGCTCCTAAAATAGTTATTACTTTACATTTCTCATATGTCTACTTCATGTTTGGATCATTTTGTAAATGACATTTTCTTTTTTTGGGACATTTCCAAAACCTAATCTTTAAGGACCAGTTCAGGTCTGAAGTCACTTTGTGGGGCTTACATAATAGAAACCATCCATAAATGGCCCCATTTTTGAAACTACAGCACGAAGGTATTCAAAACTGATTTTACAAACGTTGTTAACCCTTTAGGTGTTTCACAAGAAATAAAGTAAAATGTAGATTAAATATCAGAATTTCACTTTTTTGGCAGATTTTCAATTTGTATCCATTTTGTTCCAGTAACAAAGCAAGGTTTAACAGTCAAACAAAACTCAATATTTATTACTCTTATTCTGTACTTTGCAGAAACACCCCATATATGGCCGCAAACTGCTCTACAGGCACATGGCAGGGCGCAGAAGAAAAGGAACGCCATATGGTTTTTGGAAGGCAGATTTCACTGGGATAATTTTAAGTTTACATGTCACATTTGAAGACCCCCTGATGCACCCCTAGAGTAGAAACTCCAAAACAGTGACCCCATTTCGATAACGATGGGATAAGGTGGCAGTTTTGTTAATACTATTTTAGGGTACATATAATTGTTTGTTGCTGTATATTATACTTTTTGTGAGGCAAGGTAACACAAAAACCTGTTTTGGCGCTGTTTTTATTTTCAGTTTTTTACAATGTTCATCTAACAGGTTACATCATGTGCTTTTTTTTATAGAGCAGGGTGTTACGGATGCGACAATACCAAATATGGTTTTGGTTGTTTGTTTCAGTTTTACATATTAAAGCATTTTTGTCTCCATATTCTCCAAATTTTAGTTTATTTTTTGGGCAACTGTCTCATAGATTGGTATTATTTTAGGATGCATATGACTTTTTGATCGCTTGGTGTAGAGGGAAGTGCTGGGTAGGCGCATATATATGCATATATATATATATATATATATATATATATGTATATGCCCCATTATTGATGTTTGTATATATCTAAATATATTGGACTCTTGGGGATGGATGGCCAGTGGGGATATATGTTTGATGCATAAACCCTGGAGATATATACTTGCATGGCCCAGTATAATTGTATGAGCCCAGCATATGGGTTATTGTGCTGTCAATGTATGCCCCAGGTATATTTGGGTATATATATAAAGATCTATGTATGCCCCAGTTGTTTTATATATATATATATATATATATATATATATATATACTTAGAATCTGAAATGCAGCCAGCATGCCCCCCAATCTCGGGTGCCCCTCCCTTCCTGGCGCAGGAGGCTCGAGAGCGAGCGCTGTGGGGTTTAAATAACCTGGAGTGCTGTGCTCAGGGGGAGAGATGGACTGAGCAGCCCCATTGAAAAAAAGTTGAGCTGAGCGGCCCCTCCCCGAGCAAGAATCATCCCCAGTAGAGATGGCCTTGCGGTTCGCCTAGCTGTCGTTTTGAGGCGAACCTTGCATGTTTGCGATTCACCGAACATGCGAACATATGTAGAAATTTGCGCCCGTCATATTCTTTTACATTGTGAAGAACTTTGACCCATGACATATCCATCAGGTGGTACAGGACAGTCAATTGAGACGTTTCAGCACATGGACATACCCCCTACCTTATAAATAAACCTGATCTGGCCGCCATTTTACATTTAGTGTTTTGCCAGTGTAGGGAGAGGTTGCTGTGTGGAGCAGGAACAGGCTTTTAGGGACACCAAATGCTAGCTAATAGGTCCACAAAAGTAATTTTAAGCACTAGTATAGGTGTGCTTTCCATATGTGTGATACACAGAGGGATGCAATATACTTATAATATACTTTTATAATGAGTCAAAAACACATAGATCTATATAGTGATCACCTGGAAGTCAGGGACCTAGGGGCTAGGGGCTTACTAGGGCCATTTTTATATAGGGTAAGGTGCCGGACTGGGTCGCTCTTATCAGGGCAGGTGGTTTTGGTTAGGCTATCAGGGCCAGAATAGCACCCCCCCCTGTATGGCAATATCAGGGACAGTTCTTTTGCTTTCCCTCCTGGATTCATCAATGTGCACTGGAACCCCCCAGATTGTGGTAGGACATATGGTTTCTGATTTGGTGCCGCTGAGCACCTGATTTAGTGCCGCCGAGCACTTTTTATTGCCTACCACATCTATGCTTTTTGCTTAACTTTAATAATTTAATTTATTTTCTTTTTGAAGGATATCTTTTCCATTCACACGTCCGCAAAATCAGTCCGCATCCGTTCCGCAATTTTGCGTAACGGCTGCTGACCCATTCATTTTCAATGGGGCCGGAATGTGCTGTCTGCATCCACATTTGCGGATCCACATCTGCATTTGTGGATCCACATTCGCGGGTCCGCACTTCCGCATCTGTGCTTCCGTTTCCCCCCAAAAATAGAACATGTCCTATTCTTGCCCGCAATTGCAGACAAGATTAGGCATTTTCTATTATAGTGCCAGCGATGTGTGGTCCACAAATTGCGGAATGCACATTGCCGGTGTCCATGTTTTGCAGATCCGCAAAACACTTACGGACGTGTGAATGGACCCTCTTAGTAAAATTATTAAAGGTTACGTTTTATCTTCATGTATATTCTAATGGATTGCCTTCCGTGTACAATGTTATAATATACTTTCTATGTTAGAAAGTATATTATAGTGCATTTGTATTGTGCGGCAGTTGTGTGCGGTTCTGCTGCGATACTGCAGGTATATAGAGGGACAAGCGTTATTTGAACAAATAATTTCTACTGGTGTGATATACCAGTCGTTCCCCCAAAAAAATGATTGAAGCGGGGTGTTATATATCAATATACTTTCTTTATAGTGCACTTGGGTACTGTATAGTGCATTTGCGCATGCGCGAACGCGGAAATTATATTGCCGATATTTCGCATTGAATTTATTTATTTTTTATTGAGATCGCAAATTTGAATAATACATCTGGTATATCACTGTCCATGTTGTGGGACTATTTGTGCACTTCTAGTAATTATTTCTTGGCTGCAAATATGAGCTGAAGGTTTTTCAGGTTCGCCTGCCATTAAAATGAATGGGACCCGCCGCAAACTTGCGGTTCGCAAACATTTGATCGTGTTCACGAACCATCTCGGCAGATGTTCGTCCATCACTAATCCCCGGTAGAAACGAGCATCGATGATCATCCACCGGAGAGGAGCATTAACCCCTGGATGGCTCATTACCCTACCCTATACCACCAACACATTAACTCCTGCATTATCTTCACTACCCTATACCACCAACGCAATCAATATTATCCTCTACATTACCTTTACTAACCTATACCACCAAAGCCATCAATAATAACCCCTGCATTACCTTCACTTTCCTTTACTACCAACGCAATCAATATTAACCCATACATTCCCACTGCCACCAATCCCTGCTACCCTACAATATTAACCCCTATATCCCATGAATATTCAATATTTACCCCTGAATAATTACCCCAGCATTCCCATACCCCTGCAATATATATTGCCCTGATCCCTGAACCCCTACTTTGCTATACCCCTGCCCTACATTGGTATCCCTGGCCTGCAACATATTAACCCTTGCAGTGTCAGTATTTACACCTTGTTATATCCCGTAGGGACAGTATAGCATCAGGAGGGAGGGTGCTGCTGTTATTGTGTATGTAAGTGTGATACTTAGATAGTTTGTGGGGTGGAATAATAGATTGTGTTGTGTTAATGTCAGGTTTTATAGTGTTGTTGATGTATTGCAGTGTGTGTCCATGTGTATATATATTTATATAACTTTTGATATAAATATATATATATATATATATATATATAGATATAGTAGAATTGATAGACTGTAGACTTGTATTTGTTTAATAAATTCCTTTATTGTTTAAAACGCTGTTTATAGTCTTTTGTAGTCGCCGTAATAATCCATCACACGTAGTTCACAGAAAGGTATAGAAACAAGTAGTTGTATTTATAGTATAAATAGGCAAAGTCATCAATAGATGACTCGCGCCTATTTATGAATAGTGTTGAGTGTTGAGCACGAATATTCGAATTGCAAATTTTTTTATCGAATATCGCGATTTAGAGATTTCACGAATATTTAGAATATAGTGCTATATGTTCGCGAAATCGAATATTCTTTTTTTTTTCTATGCTCCAGTCAGTGCCCGTTGCCGCTTCTGCCGACTTCCGTGCTCATGGAGCGTCCCCATCACCATGGGAACGTCTCCATATACTTGAATGTACTGTCGGATTTGAGAATTACGTTGAAATCGCAATTCGATTAATTCAAGTTATAATAATCGAATAGCAATTTCAACTTAAGCACTGCTATATTCCATATTCGTTAATTCTAGCCTAATATGGAATATAGCAGTGCTAAGTTAAAATCGCCATGCGATTATTTCGAGTAATATTAATCGCATTGCGATTTCAACTTGGACCTGGTTTACTATGGTTGGCTTCAATGGCTTGGTAGAATTTGCGAATTTGACGAATGTATTTGTCATATTCCACAAAACGAAGATAACGAATGTATTTGTCTATTCCACAAAACTAAGATATTATAATTGTTGTGCGGAGTGTACCTGTATTGTAGTTACTTTAAAACATAACTTTTATTTTGTCGATATATCGAATATAATGACACTTGTAGTGGAACAATATTTGTGTTACACTGCTATTTTGAGGAGAATGTCAGGCGTGACAGGAAGATACCAATTTTTTCTTTCTTTAAGTAGCGTTTTTTTCGTATACAGGGTCGCTCTTGGAACAAGTTTTCAAATAGGCTATTCTGCCTGGGCTTTATCCCTATAATTACTAGTCGTGGTAAGTGGGGAAAAACCTATTTGGCTGTATTCCGGGCACTCGCCCTAAAAAGGGCGACTCACAACCGCTGGAACCTCGGATCTATCACTAAATCACCCTGGCAACTAACTTCCCTCTAATCTGTCCGACGCGTTTCACCACTAGGAGCAGTGGTTCTTCAGGGACAAGGAGACAAAAGCGATGGGGCGCCTAGTGCAGTGGCAGCGCTCCCGCACGCAAATCAAGGCAGTGGCAAATGTTTGATGTAAGTGTATCTCTTTTTATGGCGTCCTAGCTCCTCCCATTTAGTTGATTAACCTATGGGCTCTTTGCTGGGCGTCCAACTTTCATCCGTCCCCCCGATCACGTCATATCTCCTGGACAAGCGCAGGCTAATTGGGATTCTCAGTGGTTACTTACCCTGTCAGCAGTGCTCTGCCCGAAACCGGAAGTGACGTTGGTGGATGCCGGCTTGGTTACTATGGGGATCTAGAGCCGCGTCCCCGGCAGGTTCTGGCAGCTAACAAGCAAAAGAATTACCTTTCATATGTCTGTGGGCACCAATTTGAAAGTTGGGCAATCATTTCTACAGGTCTTGGGTGATCCATAGGGCATAAGCGCCGTTCTTATTACTGGATCGCATCCCAGCACATATAGATCATAGGAGGATTATATTTAAAGATGCCAAGGTCCTTGCAGGTCACAGTTAGAAGCCCTTGTACATCCTATATATATTTCTGTTGATGTTTTTGAAGAAAGGGGAATATTCATTGCCAGATTTCAACACAGATATATCTCTTTTGGTCTTTTTTAACCCCTTAGCTGCCTGATTTCACTATATTATGCAGGATCGCATATTCAAGTGAAAATTTTGCCATTTTCTTTTTAAATTTTTAATATAATAGATTTTTCTGGATCCCAATAGAGTAATATTTTCTGCGGACACCCCTGTTGTTCTTATATATAGTCCAATTCATCCATTGTTGTTGTAACAATGGAATTATAAATAGGGTTTGTATGAAATAAATTCATTCAATCCTTTGGGTGTCACAGAGTTTAATTTATAGGTCCATTTTGTTTCTGCCCGTAAAATTAGCTTATCCCAGTCTCCGCCTCTCCTGGGTTTAGAGACATGTTGAAGGCCCATGAATTTCAGGCAGTTTGTATTGCCTCCGTGGTGCTGCAAAACGTGACGGGCTACTGAATTATCTTTTTCGTTTAGAATATCATTCACATGGTCCCTTATCCGTCTTCTAAACTCACGTTTTGTCTTGCCCACATAATCTAGTGGGCAAGTACATTGGGCTAGATATACTACCCCTGTCATGAGGCAGTTTATAAAGTCTTTTGTATAGAATTCTTTCTGGTTAGAAGAGCTAGAGAGTTAGAAGAATTCCCTTGCGTAGGGGAAAGGGGTGAGCGCTGTCCCAGCGAAGGAGACTGTTACCCGCTGTACTTTTTCGTACACCGAGGTGACAATACTTTGGTTTATGCCTCTCTCAATTAGTACATCCAAAAAGGGTAATGCGTTTTTATTGCAAGTGGATATAAAATTGAGACCCAGATCATTGTCATTAATAATAGTGACAAATTCAGTAAAAGATTCCTCGGTACCTCTCCACAGTACGAACACATCATCTATGAACCTCAGCCAAAGAACTACTCTGTCCTGCCACTCTGTTAAAGCCTCAGACCCAATGTAGTTGGTCTCCCACCAGCCCAGGAGTAAATTTGCGTACGACCGGCGCACAAGAACTGCCCATCGCAGTACCCCTGAGCTGGTGGTAGTGGTGATCATCAAAGACAAAGTAGTTCTTTGTAAGGCTGAAGTTCAATAGATTTAGGACAAATTTATTGTGTGCTCTCATCCTGTTATCCCGCATGGATAAATAGTATTCCACTGCGTTCAAGCCCAGGTCATGTCTGATGGAACTGTAAAGCGCTTCGACATCTATGGATGCAAAGATCATTGAGTCATCCAGACATATGCCATTCAATTTTAAAAGGAGATCAGAGGTATCTCGTATATACGATGGTAATGCTGTTACAAATGACTGGATGATCCTGTCTATATAGATGCCTACATTTTGCCCAATACTTCCTATCCCAGATACTATCGGGCGTCCTTTTAAGGGACTAAGGCGCTTATGTATCTTGGGCAGGGAGTAGAAAGTAGACGTGACCGGGTGGTAAGGCAGAAGGAAATCCCTTTCTGCTTCATTTATTAATTTATTTCTGAGTCCTTCATTCAGAATGTCTCTCAATTCATACAGGTACATAGGGCCAGGATCTTTGAGTAGGAGTTCATATGACTCTCTATTGCCCAGAATGTCCGGGCAAAGTTTTTTATATTTCCCTATGTCCATGAGGACCAGATTGCCCCCCTTATCGGAGGCTTTTATTACCACATTCCGATCTTTCTCCAACATTTTAATTTTTATTTAAATTGTTCCTACAACCAAAGGTCTGAATTTGCCTGGATACTAATTTATAAAAAATTTATATATTTGAGTCTGGTAAAGGAGGTGGCATTTGTGTACTTTTCAGTCTTAGTTGTGTGAAGGGACCTTCTGCCCTATCTTTTTCACCTTCCTCTAGGAGATTTACAAGCGCCTTAGTTGCTTCTAGTTCCTGGGGGCTCATATTTAGTTCTTCACACAGTTTTTTTCTCCTGTAAGGCAAAATGCTTATGCCAGAGGAGTTTCCTTATAAAGAGAGCTAGATTTTTGCTCCATTCAAATGTATCATACGGGACCGTAGGGACAAAGGACAAACCCTTGTTGAGTAGGGAGATTTCGTCACTTGTTAATTCATGAGAAGAGAGGTTAATGATTTCCATATTCCTCTTACTTCTGTTATTTGCTGTACTCCCCCCTTATACTTTGTTCCTGAGTTGATATGGAGCTTGTATGGGGGATTGAGCTACAAAAACAGAGGCTGAAGTAGAGGGTAAGGGGTCCGCTAGGTTGCATGGTTGGTAATTTCCTCTTTTATAGCGTCGGACAGATTAGAGGGAAGTTAGTTGCCAGGGTGATTTAGTGATAGATCTGAGGTTCGAGCGGTTGTGGGTCGCCCTTTTAAGGGCGAGTGCCCGGAATACAGCCAAATAGGGTTTTCCCCACTTACCACGACTAGTAATTATAGGGATAAAGCCCAGGCAGAATAGCCTATTTGAAAACTTGTTCCAAGAGCGACCCTGTATACGAAAAAAACGCTGCTTAAAGAAAGAAAAAATAGGTATCTTCCTGTCACGCCTGACATTCTCCTCAAAAAAGCAGTGTAACCCAAATATTGTTCCACTACAAGTGTCATTATATTCGAAATATCGACAAAATAAAAGTTATGTTTTAAAGTAACTACAATACAGGTACACTCAGCACAATAATTATATTTATAGACACTTCTGAGTTATAATACACTGGGCCACGACTTCAGACCTCCTTACCCTGAGTATTCTTTATTTAATTATATTTGAAAATTTCAAAACGCCAATGGCAGGCTTCCTCGCAGCAAGTCCAGACCTAGAAGCTTGGGCAACAGAAGCAAAAAGTGTCTTTTCTGAAACTGACTACGTACAAACTTCTTCTTCAAATAGTATAAAAAACGTATTCAGAGACCTTACTGGGGCATACAAGGACTTGATTGTGTCCTGGTGGGAGATAAAATCTCTAGAGCATTATTTAAAAGAAAATATAGTCCCAAAAGGTCTCAGAATAAACCTCACTCCTGCAGATAGACTGAGAAACATCACTCTAATTAAGAAGTGGGAAGAAGAAGCCACAGCTAGTTCACATAGATTTATGAGGCTCCTTCTTGAGGAAGAGAAAGTAAACCTTGACTCAAAACAAAGAAAAGTCAACAATCTTAGAGAACAAACTTTAAAATTTAAAGACGAGGCACATTTTCAGAAAAAGGAGGAATATCTTCAAAATACTGTTGATAGATTTCAGTATATGGTGAGGGTACGCAAACACCAACAATATATCCGAGACTCCACTGAATTCAAAGAGAATAGAGCTTATTTATTTCTGAACAAAAGCAAAGAGAAGCCCAAAGTGAAATATCATCCTCTGAGGCCGAAGGGTCAGAAACAGAACAAAATAGGACAACAAGAGGTGGAGGGAGAGGTCAGAGAAATAGAGGAAGGGGAGGACGAGGACAAACAAGGGGAGGCTAAAAAATAGGAAATTACCAACCATGCAACCTAGCGGACCCCTTACCCTCTACTTCAGCCTCTGTTTTTTTTAGCTCAACCCCCCATACAAGCTCCATATCAACTCAGGAACAAAGTATAAGGGGGAGTACAGCAAATAACAGAAGTAAGAGGAATATGGAAATCATTAACCTCTCTTCTCATGAATTAACAAGTGACGAAATCTCCCTACTCAACAAGGGTTTGTCCTTTTTCCTAAGGTCCCGTATGATACATTTGAATGGAGCAAAGATCTAGCTCTCTTTATAAGGAAACTCCTCTGGCATAAGCATTTTGCCTTACAGGAGAAAAAACTGTGTGAAGAACTAAATATGAGCCCCCAGGAACTAGAAGCAACTAAGGTGCTTGTAAATCTCCTAGAGAAAGGTGAAAAAGATAGGGCAAAAGGTCCCTTCACACAACTAAGACTGAAAAGTACACAAATGCCACCTCCTTTACCAGACTCAAATATATCAATTTTTCATAAATTAGTATCCAGAGACCTAAGGCAAATTCATACCTTTGGTTGTAGGAACAATTTAAATAAAAATGAATATGAAGCCCTGAAAATGTTGGAGAAAGATCGGAATGTGGTAATAAAAGCCTCCGATAAGGGGGGCAATCTGGTCCTCATTGACATAGGGAAATATAAAAAAATGTGCCTGGACATTCTGGGCAATAGAGAGTCATATGAACTCCTACTCAAAGATCCTGGCCCTATGTACCTGTATGAATTGAGAGACATTCTGAATGAAGGACTCAGAAATAAATTAATAAATGAAGCAGAAAGGGAGTTCCTTCTGCCTTACCACCCGGTCACGTCTACTTTCTACTCCCTGCCCAAAATACATAAGGGCCTTAGTCCCTTAAAAGGACGCCCGATAGTATCTGGGATAGGAAGTATAGGGCAAAATGTAGACAGTGTAGACAGGATCATCCAGCCATTTGTAACAGCATTACCATCGTATATACGAGATACCTCTGATCTCCTTTTAAAATTGAATGGCATATGTCTGGATGACTCAATGATCTTTGCATCCATAGATGTCGAAGCGCTTTACAGTTCCATCAGACATGACCTGGGCTTGAACGCAGTGGAATACTATTTATCCATGCGGGATAACAGGATGAGAGCACACAATAAATTTGTTCTAAATCTATTGAACTACAGCCTTACAAAGAACTACTTTGTCTTTGATGATAGCCACTACCACCAGCTCAGGGGTACTGCGATGGGCAGTTCTTGTGCACCGCCGTGCGCAAATTTACTCCTGGGCTGGTGGGAGACCAACTACATTGGGTCTGCGGCTTTAACAGAGTGGCAGGACAGAGTAGTTCTTTGGCTGAGGTTCATAGATGATGCGTTTGTACTGTGGTACCGAGGAATCTTTTACTGAATTTCTCACGATTATTAATGACAATGATCTGGGTCTCAATTTTACATCCACTTGCGATAAAATTACCCTTTTTGGATGTACTAATTGAGAGAGGCATAAACCAAAGTATTGTCACCTCGGTCTCCTTTGCTGGGACAGCGCTCACCCCTTTCTCCTACGCAAGGGAATTCCAAAGGGCCAGTACCTCAGGATCCGGAGGAATTGCTCAACTATGAAAAAATTCAAAAAGCAGGCAGCGGACCTGAGAGTGAGATTTAGGAAAAGAGGCTACCCAGATTAAATTTTACGTACAGCTTTTGAAACAGCGTGCAATGAGAATCGAGATCAACTCCTTATCCCTAAAAAACAGAGATTAGGTGCACCCACAGATCAAAACAAAATCTGAATAATCGGCACCTTTCATAGTGGACACCGGGAAATTTAAAGTGTGCTCTCTAAATACTGGGACATCTTAAAAGCGGACCCAGATATGGACAAAGTGTTAGCACCTTACCCACAGATTACTTTTAGAAAGGGTCGGAGTTTAAGAGACAGACTAGTGAACAGCCACTTCCAACCGCCAGAACTGGCTCTCCAGAAAGCCCATGGGTACTTTTAAATGTGGTAGCTGCAAGCAAAAACATTCACCTGCTTATCTAACCAGAAAGAATTCTATACAAAAGACTTTATAAACTGCCTCACGACATCCTCAATATCTAGCCCAATGTACTTGCCCACTAGATTATGTGGGCAAGACAAAACGTGAGTTTAGAAGACGGATAAGGGACCATGTGAATGATATTCTAAACGAAAAAGATACTTCAGTAGCGTTGTTGGTCACGGCTGAGGACGGGGAAAATCCTCAGCCGTGCGATGCCAGATGATGTTAGGCTGCTCGGCCAGGACGACAGGATTAGGGAGCAGGTCACCTCCTAAAGCGTCCCTAACCTGACCCTAACTCCTAGCTGCATGGGCCGACCTTTAAGCAGTCAGACACACCCAGTGACTCACACACACACTGGGAAGGGAGTTAACCCTTCCAGCACCAGGGAAGAGAAACACAAACTTAAAGGGAAAGTGTCCAACTCAAGAACACACTGTGGCTGTTGCCGCAAGCAATGACATGGGTGGCAACCATGTCCTGGGAGTCAGCCCGAAGGCCGGGACACTGCCACCACATGTACACATCAACCAAACGTTGCCACGGGCAACCAAAGTGAAGGGAAGATGTCAATGCACACCACACATAAAACAGAGTGCACACATACAGGGAGTGCAGAATTATTAGGCAAGTTGTATTTTTGAGGATTCATTTTATTATTGAACAACAACCATGTTCTCAATGAACCCAAAAAACTCATTAATATCAAAGCTGAATATTTTTGGAAGTAGTTTTTCGTTTGTTTTTAGTTTTAGCTATTTTAGGGGGATATCTGTGTGTGCAGGTGTCTATTACTGTGCATAATTATTAGGCAACTTAACAAAAAACAAATATATACCCATTTCAATTATTTATTTTTACCAGTGAAACCAATATAACATCTCAACATTCACAAATATACATTTCTGACATTCAAAAACAAAACAAAAACAAATCAGTGACCAATATAGCCACCTTTCTTTGCAAGGACACTCAAAAGCCTGCCATCCATGGATTCTGTCAGTGTTTTGATCTGTTCACCATCAACATTGCGTGCAGCAGCAACCACAGACTCCCAGACACTGTTCAGAGAGGTGTACTGTTTTCCCTCCTTGTAAATCTGACATTTGATGATGGACCACAGGTTCTCAATGGGATTCAGATCAGGTGAACAAGGAAGCCATGTCATTAGATTTTCTTCTTTTATACCCTTTCTTGCCAGCCACGCTGTGGAGTACTTGGACGCGTGTGATGGAGCATTGTCCTGCATGAAAATCATGTTTTTCTTGAAGGATGCAGACTTCTTCCTGTACCACTGCTTGAAGAAGGTGTCTTCCAGAAACTGGCAGTAGGACTGGGAGTTGAGCTTGACTCCATCCTCAACCCGAAAAGGCCCCACAAGCTCATCTTTGATGATACCAGCCCAAACCAGTACTCCACCTCCACCTTGCTGGCGTCTGAGTCGGACTGGAGCTCTCTGCCCTTTACCAATCCAGCCACGGGCCCATCCATCTGGCCCATCAAGACTCACTCTCATTTCATCAGTCCATAAAACCTTAGAAAAATCAGTCTTGAGATATTTCTTGGCCCAGTCTTGACGTTTCAGCTTGTGTGTCTTGTTCAGTGGTGGTCGTCTTTCAGCCTTTCTTACCTTGGCCATGTCTCTGAGTATTGCACACCTTGTGCTTTTGGGCACTCCAGTGATGTTGCAGCTCTGAAATATGGCCAAACTGGTGGCAAGTGGCATCTTGGCAGCTGCACGCTTGACTTTTCTCAGTTCATGTGCAGTTATTTTGCGCCTTGGTTTTTCCACACGCTTCTTACGACCCTGTTGACTATTTTGAATAAAATGCTTGATTGTTCGATGATCACGCTTTAGAAGCTTTGCAATTTTAAGAGTGCTGCATCCCTCTGCAAGATATCTCACTATTTTTGACTTTTCTGAGCCTGTCAAGTCCTTCTTTTGACCCATTTTGCCAAAGGAATATAATAATTATGCACACCTGATATAGGGTGGTGATGTCATTAGACCCCTTTTCATTACAGAGATGCACATCACCTAATATGCTTAATTGGTAGTAGGCTTTCGAGCCTATACAGCTTGGAGTAAGACAACATGCATAAAGAGGATGATGTGGTCAAAATACTCATTTGCCTAATAATTCTGCACTCCCTGTATATACAAAAGTGCATACATACACGCACACAACTCCAAGGCAACCGCACACACTCCTGTTGTCCGCGGCAACCGCACCTGAGGCAAACCACATTATGCCTCCAGCTGCGGTTGACACTACAACCCAAACCGCGGGCAACTGTATGCGGCTTCCAAGGAGTCACGGCCATAAACATGGTGGTGACAGTTGTGCAGCACCACGGAGGCAATACAAACTGCCTGAAATTCATGGGCCTTCAACATGTCTCTAAACCCAGGAGAGGCGGAGACAGGGATAAGTTAATTTTACGGGCAGAAACAAAATGGACCTATAAATTAAACTCTGTGACACCCAAAGGATTGAATGAATTTATTTCATACAATACCCTTTTTATAATTCCATTGTTACAACAACAATGGATGAATTGGACTATATATAAGAACAACAGGGTGTCTGCAGAAAATATTAATCTATTGGGATCCAGAAAAATCTAAAAATTTAAAAAGAAAATGGCAAAATTTTCACTTGAATATGCGATCCTGCATAATATAGTGAAATCAGGCAGCTAAGGGGTTAAAAAAGACCAAAAGAGATATATCTATGATGAAATCTGGCAATGAATATTCCCCTTTCTTCAAAAACATCAACAGAAATATATATAGGATGTACAAGGGCTTCTAACTGTGACCTGCAAGGACCTTGGCATCTTTAAATATAATCCTCCTATGATCTATATGTGCTGGGATGCGATCCAGTAATAAGAACAGCGCTTATGCCCTATGGATCACCCAAGACCTGTAGAAATGATTGCCCAACTTTCAAATTGGTGCCCACAGACATATGAAAGGTAATTCTTTTGCTTGTTAGCTGCCAGGACCTGCCGGGGACGCGGCTCTAGATCCCCATAGTAACCAAGCCGGCATCCACCAACGTCACTTCCGGTTTCGGGCAGAGCACTGCTGACAGGGTAAGTTACCACTGAGAATCCCAATCAGCCTGCGCTTGTCCAGGAGATATGACGTGATCGGGGGGACGGATGAAAGTAGGACGCCCAGCAAAGAGCCCATAGGTTAATTAACTAAATGGGAGGAGCTAGGACGCCATAAAAAGAGATACACTTACATCAAACATTTGCCACTGCCTAGATTTGCGTGCGGGAGCGCTGCCACTGCACTAGGCGCCCCATCGCTTTTGTCTCCTTGTCCCTGAAGAACCACTGCTCCTAGTGGTGAAACGCGTCGGACAGATTAGAGGGAAGTTAGTTGCCAGGGTGATTTAGTGATAGATCCGAGGTTCCAGTGGTTGTGGGTCGCCCTTTTAAGGGTGAGTGCCCGGAATACAGCCAAATAGGTTTTTCCCCACTTACCACGACTAGTAATTATAGGGATAAAGCCCAGGCAGAATAGCCTATTTGAAAACTTGCTCCAAGAGCGACCCTGTATACGAAAAACCGCTGCTTACAGAAAGAAAAAATCGGTATCTTCCTGTCACGCCTGACAGTCTCCTCAAAAAAGCAGTGTAACACAAATATTGTTCCACTACAAGTGTCATTATATTCGAAATATCGACAAAATAAAAGTTATGTTTTAAAGTAACTACAATACAGGTACACTCAGCACAATAATTATATTTATAGACATTTCTGAGTCATAATACACTGGGCCACGACTACAGACCTCCTGACCCTGAGTATTCTTTATTTAATCGGGGGGACGGATGAAAGTAGGACGCCCAGCAAAGAGCCCATAGGTTAATTAACTAAATGGGAGGAACTAGGACGCCATAAAAAGAGATACACTTACATCAAACATTTGCCACTGCCTTGATTTGCGTGCGGGAGTGCTGCCACTGCACTAGGCGCCCCAGCGCTTTTGTCTCCTTGTCCCTGAAGAACCACTGCTCCTAGTGGTGAAACGCGTCGGACAGATTAGAGGGAAGTTAGTTGCCAGGGTGATTTAGTGATAGATCCGAGGTTCCAGCGGTTGTGGGTCGCCCTTTTTAGGACGAGTGCCCGGAATACAGCCAAATAGGTTTTTCCCCACTTACCACGACTAGTAATTATAGGGATAAAGCCCAGGCAGAATAGCCTATTTGAAAACTTGCTCCAAGAGCGACCCTGTATACGAAAAACCGCTGCTTACAGAAAGAAAAAATCGGTATCTTCCTGTCACGCCTGACAGTCTCCTCAAAAAAGCAGTGTAACACAAATATTGTTCCACTACAAGTGTCATTATATTCTAAATATCGACAAAATAAAAGTTATGTTTTAAAGTAACTATAATACAGGTACACTCCTCACAACAATTATATTTATAGACACTTCTGAGTCATAATACACTGGGCCACGACTATAGACCTCCTGACCCTGAGTATTCTTATACGTCTCCATATACTAGAATGTACTGTCGGATTTGAGAATTACGTTGAAATCGCAATTTGATTATTTCAAGTTATAATAATCGAATTTCGATTTTAACTTAGCACTGCTATATTCCATATTCGTTAATTCTAGCCTAATATGGAATATAGCAGTGCTAAGTTAAAATCGAAATTGGATTATTATAACTTGAATTAATCGAATTGCGATTTCAACTTGGACCTGGTTTACTATGGTTGGCTTGGTAGAATTAGCGAATATGACGAATATATTCGTTATATTCCACAAAACGAATATGGCGAATGTATTCGTTATATTCCACAAAACGAAGATAACGAAATATTCTCCATCTTCGTTTTAGCTACCTATTCATCAACTTTGCGAATTCTAGCAATCATATAGGAAAGTTTACTATAGAGACAGCTAAGTTTAATTCGCTATGCGATTATATTACTTAGCTTTTTTTAAAATAAATAGAATAATTATAATACCTGATAATTATTATAATTATTCTATTTATAAAAAAAAAAAAGCTAAGTAATATAATCGCATAGCGAATTAAACTTAGCTGTCTCCATAGTCAACTTTCCTATATGATTGCTAGAATTCGCGAAGTTGATGAATAGGTAGCTAAAACAAAGATGGAGAATATCTTTGTTTTGTGGAATAGACAAATACATTCGTTATCTTCATTTTGTGGAATATGACGAATACATTCGTCATATTCGCAAATTCTACCAAGCCATTGAAGCCAACCATAGAAAACCAGGTCCAAGTTGAAATCGCAATGCGATTAATATAACTCGAAATAATCGCATGGCGATTTCAACTTAGCACTGCTATATTCCATATTAGGCTACAATTAACGAATATGGAATATAGCAGTGCTTAAGTTGAAATCGCAATTCGATTATTATAACTTGAATTAATCGAATTGCGATTTCAACTTGGACCTGGTTAGGTTGAGACCCAGCAGCAGCATCAAGTTGAAATCGCAATGCGAGTAATATAACTCGAAGTAAACGCATGGCGATTTTTAACTTAGTACTGTTATATTCCATATTCGTTAATGCTAGCCTAATATGGAATATAGCAGTGCTAAGTTGAAATCACAATTCGATTATTATAACTTGAATTAATCGAATTGTGATTTCAACTTTTTACGTATATTCTTAATATTGCTCTAACTTCGTCTTTTAGAATATTCGTAATATTCTAAATGACGAAGTTATAGCAATATAACAAATTTTCTAAAAGACGAAGTTAGAGCAATATTACGAATAGTCTAAAAGACGAAGTTAGAGCAATATTATGAAATTTCATAAAATACACATAGATTGTAATTTAGCTAATATACTGCTATAGTAATTTTTTTAATAGTGTACATCTTTAACAAAACTTAAGTTCAGAAGAGGCCAAAAAAAATTTGAGAAAAAAAAAGATTATAGCACTATATTAGCTAAATTACAATCTATATGTGTATTTTACTAATATTTCGTAATATTGCTCTAACTTCGTCTTTTAGAATATTCGTAATTTCGTAAAATACACATATTAGCCTAGCAATAGTCCATTAGTCATTGGGACTTTGCCTTATACTATTAAAAGAAAAATCGCAATACGCGATTAATTAAATCGCATATTATTCGCGATAATTGGAAAAATTATGAATATTCGATTTCGACGAATATATCACGAATATTCAATTGAATATTCGCGAAATCGAATATGGCAACTCCCGCTCATCACTATTTATGAATATAAATTATTGATGTTAACCCAAAATATTAATGATTCCTTACACTTTTTTGTGATGTAAGGTGACAAAAAATGGCTTTTTTGACACCGTTTTTATTATTTATTTTTTAACGGTGTTCATCTGAGGGTTTAGGTCATGTGAAATGTTTATACAGCAGGTTTCTATGGATGCGGCAGTACGTAATATGCAATCTTTTTTTATTTATTAAATTTTTATGAAATAACATCATTTTTGAAACCAAAAAATCATGTTTTAGTGTCTCCATATTCTTAGAGCCATAGTTTTTTTTCTTCACAATTGTTTTCTAAATAGGGGCTATTTTTTGCGGTATGAGGTAATGGTTTGATTTGTACTATTTTGGGGGGGCATACACCTTTTTGATTGCTTGTTGTTGCACTTTTTGTGATGTAAGGTGACAAAAAATTATTGCTTTAGCATTTTTTTTTTCTACAGCGTTCAGATAATGGGGTGGATCTGTAGAGCTGGTCATTACGGATGTGGCAATACCCAATATGTCTGGTTTTCATTTTTTTTACAATTTAATGTTTTATTTTGTGATTTTTTTTTACTTGAAACTTTTTTTGATTATGAAAAACACTTCTCTCTAACTTTTTTTTAAACTTTTTATTTTTGTCCCACTCTGGGACTTCAACTTTTGGAGTCTAATTCCCTCTGCAATGCATTACAATACAACCAATACAACACTTTTATGCTGACAGGCTGCCTGTGAGACCCAGCCTAAGGGCTGGATCTCACAGGCTTCCGTAGAAGACAAGCTCCGATGCCTATGGAAGGCATCAGGCTTGCCTCCTCTGCCATAGGGTCCCTGCCACTGCAGCGCGGGGACCCGATGGGGAAGCGGAGGGCATTTATACCCTCCGCGAACCCTCTGCATGTCGCGGTCAGCTTTGACCGCGGAATACAGTGACTGCCGGGTCCGTGCCACTACAGTGGGATGCGAATGTTTGGGCAACCTTGTTAATCGTCATGATTTTCCTGTATAAATCATTGGTTGTTATGATAAAAAATGTCAGTTAAATATATCATATAGGAGACACACACAGTGATATTTGAGAAGTGAAATTAAGTTTATTGGATTTACAGAAAGTGTGCTATAATTGTTTAAACAAAATTAGGCAGGTGCATAAATTTGGGCACTGTTGTCATTTTATTGATTCCAAACCTTTAGAACTAATTATTGGAACTCAAATTGGCTTGGTAAGCTCAGTGACCCCTGACCTACATACACAGGTTAATCCAATTATGAGAAAGAGTATTTAAGGGGATCAATTGTAAGTTTCCCTCCTCTTTTAAGTTTCTCTGAAGAGTAGCAACATGGGGGTCTCAAAACAACTCTCAAATGACCCGAAGACAAAGATTGTTCACCATCATGGTTTAGGGGAAGGATACAGAAAGCTGTCTCAGAGATTTCAGCTGTCTGTTTCCACAGTTAGGAACATATTGAGGAAATAGAAGACCACAGGCTCAGTTCAAGTTAAGGCTCGAAGTGGCAGACCAAGAAAAATCTTGGATAGACAGAAGCGACGAATGCTGAGAATAGTCAGAGTCAACCCACAGACCAGCACCAAAGACCTACAACATCATCTTGCTGCAGATGGAGTCACTGTGCATCGTTCAACCATTCAGCGCACTTTACACAAGGAGATGCTGTATGCAAGAGTGATGCAGAGGAAGCCTTTTCTCTGCCCACAGCACAAAAAGTGCCGCTTGAGGTGGGCTAAAGCACATTTGGACAAGCCAGCTTCATTTTGGAATAAGGTGCTGTGGACTGATAAAACTAAAATTGAGTTATTTGGCCATAACAAGTGGCGTTATGCATGGAGGAAAAAGAACACAGCATTCCAAGAAAAACACCTGCTACCTACAGTAAAATATGGTGGTGGTTCCATCATGCTGTGGGGCTGTGTGGCCAGTGCATGGACTGGGAATCTTGTCAAAGTTGAAGGACGCATGGATTCCACTCAGTATCAGCAGATTCTGGAGACCAATGTCCAGGAATCAGTGACAAAGCTGAAGCTGCGCCGGGGCTGGATCTTTCAACAAGACAACGACCGTAAAC
This sequence comes from Bufo gargarizans, assembly GCF_014858855.1. Taxonomy (NCBI): domain Eukaryota; kingdom Metazoa; phylum Chordata; class Amphibia; order Anura; family Bufonidae; genus Bufo; species Bufo gargarizans. The sequence continues at coordinate 357,667,232 of NC_058081.1, forward strand.
ACTGCTCAAAATACACTAAGGCATTTATGCAGAGGAACAAGTGCAACGTTCTGGAATGGCCATCTCAGTCCCCAGACCTGAATATAATTGAAAATCTGTGGTGTGACTTAAAGAGAGCTGTCCATGCTCGGAAGCCATCAAATCTGAATGAACTAAAGATGTTTTGTAAAGAGGAATGGTCCAAAATACCTTCAACCAGAATCCAGACTCTCATTGGAACCTACAGGAAGCGTTTAGAGGCTGTAATTTCTACACAAGGGGGATCTACTAAATATTGATTTCATTTCTTTTTGTGGTGCCCAAATTTATGCACCTGCCTAATTTTGTTTAAACAATTATAGCACACTTTCTGTAAATCCAATAAACTTCATTTCACTTCTCAAATATCACTGTGTGTGTCTCCTATATGACATATTTAACTGACATTTTTTTATCGTAACAACCAACGATTTATACAGGAAAATCATGACGATTAACAAGGTTGCCCAAACTTTCGTATCCCACTGTAATTAGGTGGGTGTAGCTCCTGCACCCGCCCGATCAGTCCGCCATACATGTACGGCACTGGTCCTTAAGTCACGTCCACCGTACATGTATGGTGTGGGTCCTCTATGGGTTGAACAATTTATTTAAACAAAAGCCAACTACAGTGGAGGGTATACCCCCACAAAAAATGGCAATGTGTCATTGTTCACAATGAAGCGACATCAGTGTGGGATGTGGCCAAATAACGTCCACTTCTAAGCCTTTCTGTCAATCTTCCAGTCTCCCTGTATCTCTGTTTCAACCTACTGATGATACTCTGTGACACTCTAAGCTCAGTGGCCACTTCTGTCTGAGAACATCCTTCTTGAAGCTGCGCAATGGTGAGGTACTGTTGATCAATTGTTAGCTGTCATCTTGGTCTCATGATGTCAAAATGTGAACAGCGTGATGAGCGGGACTGTTTAAAAACAAATTCTAATTGAACCAGGAAATTTATTGGGAGATTCAAGGATCAAACACTTGTTGTGAATTTTGCCTATAAGCTCCTTGTTAGAGAACAGCAAGTTGTGCAAGTATTGAAACATTGAATAGTTGGACATGTGCGTTCAAAAGTTTAGAAAAAGTCACATCAAGTTCACCTGTAAAGGTTAGAGTGCAGTTTAAGTTCATCCTGAAATTTCCCACAAGCCAAATATCCCTAACTTTTTGTTAGGGAAGTTACTCTACTTCTTACAAAGCTCAGATGAGACCGGTATATGGATATAAGGCACCTGGCTGCAGCAGCCTCCCCACCCCCACCCCACATTGCTTTTTAAACAATAGGAAAACAAGTACATCTCACACCTTAGCCATCAACTGTATCAAAAGTATTGAAGAGGAAATTAGGCTTAAACATTGTGTGCTTTGAGCTGTACATGCAAATAACCTGGAGACTGACTGTACCCAAGCTTTCCTTCTGCTTTCTTTCCTACTCATATATATTTTTTTACACCCTGCCTGTTCCCATGACACAGCTTAATTTTCCGCTGCTGTGTTACAGTCATATATATGCATGACATTTTTTATCATGTGTGTGTAGTCTTTACTTTTATGTACATTTGCCTATAAGCCCTTTATTGTACAAACTAAAGTGTGTAGTTCCAACCTAAGGGGAATGTGCTGGCAGATCACCTTAAAGTAGGGCATCTATAGGATTACCTGATGAAGCCAAACAATGGTCGAATTATCTCCATTAAGGATACCAAATCAAGAACAAGAATCAGCAAAGAGTATTAGGACATCCCATAGATTGTACTGCAACGTTAGCATGACCTATCCTATATTCATTTGCATAGTACTGTACATGTATATTTACATTGTTCTGCAGTTAGAAGATATCACTGTACCAACTTCTTATAGCCTTGGTTCTTATGTGACATGTATCTCTGTAACCCCAATATCTTCTCCTGTAATCACATTTTTACATCTCAACATCCATAAACAACCTATCCATTATTACCTTTGTGATTTTCCTGTGAATGTCAGCATCCCTCTCTGGCTTTTGAAACGGAAATGTGACAGTTCCTTTATTCCTTTATTTTCATGTTCTTATTTACTCAGCTAAGATTGCAAGCTAATTACCACAGAATTATTTGCAGATTTAGAGAAAATCTCACAACATGTGTTTTGGTGTATTATGCAGTTCACTATAGATTAGAAAAACTGAAAAGTAATTTGATGAAAGCTTAACCATTTTTAAAGATCTAATGTCAATGTAGCAATTACTCCCCCATATATATCTATACGTGTTCTTCTGGATTGGGTTTTGCTAATTTGTGGTTAACTTTAAGGGCGCTGCATAATAAAATATTTTTTGTTTAAAGGGTTGTTTCTGGTTCAGCAACTAAAGCTTATAAAAAAATGTTGCAGTTTTCTAACACACACATGGTTCAAAATCTCTGCTTGCTATCATTGCGAGGAAATCTCCATTATTTACTTACAGGGGATGGAAATCTGTTCTGGTCATGTAATGATCGCATAGGTGTATAGTTACGATTAAGGTGGCCATAGACATGAGATGAATGTCAGCTGAGCCAGTCAACTTCAGCAAGACTGGCCAACCAGCTGTTGTGTGTGGTGGTACCCTAACCCTCCCCTGATGGCAGCTCTCAGTGAAAAGAAAGGTCCTGTTAAGCCACCACCAAAGGAGTCTGACAACAGCTTATGACAAGTTTGCAAAGGGCCATTGTTGGGCCAGTTCGAGAATAAACATTAGTACAAAAAAAAATTCTGATAATCATCCTGCTTCAAGATGTCATAGATCATCTGAAGAACAAGCAAAATGAAGTGATTGTTTATGCAGACACCTAAATCATTGCTTCTGGGCAGCAGATTGTGCTATGTGAACAGTGATCGGCTATCCAGAAACAATGAATCTGTATTATAAGGAGTTTTTGCAATAGCAGTAACTTGTTCCCATACACCAGAAGTGATAGCTGCATGTATATGCAGTTGTTCACCTCCACCAACGAGCAGGCAATTATCGGGAAAGAATGGTTCCTTCCCGATAATTGCCTGCTTGGTTGATGTATTTAAATCTGCCTTTACTCCCCCTTTCCTATTGAAAACATACTGCAAGCACAGGCTGCTTGTGTATGGTGGGGAGTTGGGAGGAATAGTTGTTCACTTGCAGCCAACAGCTATGTAAATTGTGTAGCCAGCACTTCATTATAATTATTATAGCTCTCTTTTGTAATAATCGCTAGCATTATGTTAATAACTTCATTTCAAATTCCATACCACCAGCAGAATATAGAGATTGTTTTATGCAGCCTGTATTCTGCAAATGCAAATTAAATAGCATTGCCATAAAGTTTCTCCAGAGGACTACCCTACATTATGTACAGTAGAATAAGTATTGAATCTCCACCAAGCAGACAAATGCTGATCACATTGTAAAGCACTCCAGCCAGACCTAGCAAGAAGGATTGACATGAATGACATACCACAGCGATAACAGGGGAGAGAAGCATAATGGCAACGTCGTGCTAGGAAGCTGAGGAAAGATAGACACTACTAGGGCAATAAATGTTATTTTGTGAGTGACCAATCAAAAAGAAACCAAATATGAGACTGTAGATGTACTTTTTGTCATTTAAAAATAAAATTTATAAAAAAATATGCTGGTGACATGCTGTTTGTACTTTACTTTAGGTTTATAACCCGTTAGTCTGCTGAGATATCAAATATCCATACTACAAGAAGCAGTTTACCAAGGGAAGGATCACACCTACTCATATTGGAAGCTAGTAAACTTTAAGGACCTGTAAAGAGGTGGGTAGGGTTGCAATAGTCAATATAAGACAAGAAGAATCTCTCCACAGCAATTCAGACTTATTGGTCTGACTGACACAAGTGCTCACTAGTGTTGGGCACGAATATATTGGAATCATGAATTTTAATCGCAACTATCGGCACTTCGAGAATTTGCAAATATTTAGAATATAGTGATATATATTTGTATTCTCAAATATTCTAGATTTTTTTTTCCCATCAGTAACCTCCCTTCTTGCTTCTGGGCCAATGAGAAGGCCGCAATGTCTTTGTCTGAGCTTATAAACATCCCTAGCAACCAATAGGAAAGTTGCCTATCCCCTTACTATATGAGAACCTCCCCAGCAGCCATTTTCTGTAGGTTTATGGAGTTCTGAGAGAGACAGCAGTGTCATTGCTGTGCTTTGTGCTTTGCTGTTTAATTACATTAGATAGTTAGTTAGCTTATATATATATATACAGACGTGGACAAAATTGTTGGTACCCTTTGGTCAATGAAAGAAAAAGTCACAATGGTCACAGAAATAACTTTAATCTGACAAAAGTAATAATAAATTAAAATTCTATAAATGTTAACCAATGAAAGTCAGACATTGTTTTTCAACCATGCTTCAACAGAATTATGTAAAAAAATAAACTCATGAAACAGGCATGGACAAAAATGATGGTACCCCTAGAAAACACAGAACATAATGTGACCAAAGGGACATGTTAATTCAAGGTGTGTCCACTAATTAGCATCACAGGTGTCTACAACCTTGTAATCAGCCATTGGGCCTATATATATGGCTCCAGGTAATCACTGTGTTGTTTGGTGATATGGTGTGTACCACACTCGACATGGACCAGAGGAAGCAAAGGAAAGAGCTGTCTCAAGAGATCAGAAAGAAAATTATAGACAAGCATGTTAAAGGTAAAGGCTATAAGACCATCTCCAAGCAACTAGATGTTCCTGTGAGTACAGTTGCACATATTATTCATAAGTTTAAGATCCATGGGACTGTAGCCAACCTCCCTGGACGTGGCCGCAGGAGGAAAATTGATGACAAATCTAAGAGACGGATAATCCGAATGGTAACAAAAGAGCCTAGAAAGACTTCTAAAGAGATTCAAGGTGAACTTCATGCTCAAGGAACATCAGTGTCAGATCGCACCATCCGTCGTTGTTTGAGCCAAAGTGGACTACATGGGAGACGACCAAGGAGGACACCATTGTTGAAAACGAATCATAAAAAAGCAAGACTGGAATATGCCAAACTACATGTTGACAAGCCACAAAGCTTCTGGGAGAATGTCCTGTGGACAGATGAGACAAAAATCGAAGTTTTTGCCAAGGCACATCAGCTGTATGTTCACAGACGAAAAAATGAAGCATATCAAGAAAAGAACACTGTCCCTACTGTGAAACATGGAGGAGGCTCTGTTATGTTCTGGGGCTGCTTTGCTGCGTCTGGCACAGGGTGTCTTGAATCTGTGCAGGGTACAATGAAATCTCAAGACTATCAAGGAATTCTAGAGAGAAATGTACTAGCCAGTGTCAGAAAGCTTGGTCTCAGTCGCAGGTCATGGGTCTTGCAACAGGACAATGACCCAAAACACACCGCTAAAAACACCCAAGAATGGCTAAGAGGAAAAAATTGGACTATTCTAAAGTGGCCTTCTATGAGCCCTGACCTCAATCCTATTGAGCATCTTTGGAAGGAGCTGAAACATGCAGTCTGGAAAAGGCACCCTTCAAACCGGACACAACTGGAGCAGTTTGCTCATGAGGAGTGGGCCAAAATACCTGCTGAGAGGTGCAGATGTCTCATTGACAGTTACAGGAAGCGTTTGATTGCAGTGATTGCCTCAAAAGGTTGCGCAACAAAATATTAAGTTAGGGGTACCATCATTTTTGTCCATGCCTGTTTCATGAGTTTATTTTTTTACATAATTCTGTTGAAGCATGGTTGAAAAACAATGTCTGACTTTCATTGGTTAACATTTATAGAATTTTAATTTATTATTACTTTTGTCAGATTAAAGTTATTTCTGTGACCATTGTGACTTTTTCTTTCATTGACCAAAGGGTACCAACAATTTTGTCCACGTCTGTATATATATATATATATATATATATATAAAATACAGATAGTTAGTGGTAGATAATCACTGTAGGTTAGGTTGTGATATAGTGTAGCTGATCGGTTCTGCTGTCCATACATACATACATACAGACATAGTGCTGTGATGTCACAACAATACTTAGTGCACCAATCAGTAATATGTAGTCAGACCTGCTAAAATGTGAAGTTGCGCTTATTGCGCAAAAATATGAGCATCATTAGTTGCCGATTTGCGCAATCGCAAATATATTGGAGCACTCTGCATAAAAAGCTACGGTATTGTAATGTTCTGCCGTGCCAACCATTTTCTCCAGTCTCAGGAAACTTCTAGCAGCTTGAAAAATGTAGCAACAGTGACCCACGCCTGTATTGAGCACGCAATACGCGCATATTACATTGCCGATTTTTCAATGAAGAAAAATAGAGAATTAGCGAATATATGACAAATATTTGGCCAAATATTCACGAAATATAGCGGATTTGAATATTGCCCTGCCGCTTATCACTAGTGCTCACAGGAAGTCACCAGACATTGAGACAAGCCAGTCACCCCAAGAATGATCAGACAATTTACCCAACAGAGAGGATTATATTACTACATGTTGCATTTTATACTGGCAGTTATGTATCATACGCTGAATCGCACTACCGTCATATGACCTGCAATAATTTGAGGCGTTGGACTGAAGTTATGTGCCACACTGATATATTTTTTTACATCATTTGCCACATGAGACTATACTGTAGTAGAGTGTGATATCACTCTTTTTTTTTTAAGTTACCTCATTTCAATTTTTTTCCTATACCCCATGCTTGAATCCTACTTTCTGCTTTGTTATGTGTCTGTTGTTCCATCATTCCGTAAGGCAGTGAGATGTGTTCTGACATCAGCAGGACATGTGACACTAATCTCGCCCCTTGTTCTTGCCAATGCCACTTTCTACAGCCTTCAATGCAAGGTACCGCAGCTCCGAATTACGGACCCATACAAGTGAATGGGTTTGCATCTGTGATGCTGGGAGCACATGGCCGGTGCCCACATATTGTTGACTCGCTGTTTGCAGGCCTCAATATGGGCCACGGCGGCAACGGCCGTGTGCATGAGGCCTAAGGCAGTTTTGCCCCTGTTGCTCCTAGAGACTCATTTGCATAATTAAAACATTATTTTTCCCAGCAATGCGGGCACATATGAACATGGGACCAACACAGATGCCTTAAGATGCCAAGTGCACATGTAACAGGTCAGCCAGTTTCATTGGTGCAAATCTGCTGACAGATGTCTTTTTAAAAGGAATATATGATCAGAAAATAAAATAAAAAATTATCTATCATCTACGATACAGTCTACTGTTCCTGTATCAAAGATTCATATGTGTAATACTGCCTGCTAATGTCTGTAATCTAAAGCCTAATACTGTCTGTGTGTGATCTGCATTTTTTTGCAGACCCATTGACTTTTATGATACAACCCCTTATCTCATCATGGGCTTTGTACACTGGATAAGTTGAGTACACAACGACCTATCTGCCATGGTCAGATAAAGACTGGTTGTATTATAAATTACTATCATATAGTCAGATCGGGTCACAAACGCCGTTGTCTGCCTAGAAAATGTGGCCAGCACATGGATTGTGATTCCTAGGCTGATCATACTCGTTTGCATGGGCCCTATAACTCATACTGAGCTCCCATAACAGTGACATTGACAGTGCCCCCATAACAGTGACAAAAATAGTGCCCCATAACAGTGACATCCACCGCAATCTTCATAACAGTGACATTCAAAACTCCCCTATAATAGTGTCATCCACAGCTCCCCCATAAAAGTGACTTACACAGTGCCCCCAAATCTGACATCCACAGTGCCCCTATAACAGTGACTTCCACAGTGCCCCCATAACAGTGACTTCCACAATGACCATAACATGAAATTCGCTCATCTCTAGTCAAGCCCAAGAAAGACCAGAAGGAGACGTGACATCAGTGATGATGTGCCATCTGCTTCACAGAAGAAAAGAAGAAGAAGGCAAGGGATCTGGAAGCGCTTCAGAAGTGGTCACATGACCATGATGAGGATCCTGGGAACACCTGTGCTGTGGAGGGTAATTATTAATGTAATACTCTTCCCTCAATTGGTTAATTTAATGGGCCAATTTTCAAGTAGGGGTGCAGCGTCCCACTTCATATGTGTGTGGGCACTACTTAAAAACACTTTTTATCTTGTAAAATGCATTATGTTGTATTATGGTACTTTGTATTGATGTATCTGCAAAATCCCTGTTACCAGGCAGATTAAGTGTAATTTATACACCCCCCCCCCCCCCACTAGATGGGGATATAGCTTAGGTCATATATATATATATATATATACACACCTAGTTCAGGCCTAGTGAGACAGGAAAAAGTGGAGACAGGTCAGTCGAGACCAGAGATCAGAGATCAGATGAGTGATTAAAAATGTAGTCAGAGTCTAGAGCAGATCTGAGGAAATCAGATTAGATTAGTGGGAGAGAATGTAGTGCAGATTAGTGAGTGGAGCCAACTTCGCTATGAGGTGATACTAAGATGTGAGGCGCAGAAGAGCGTTTTCCTTCTGTGGCCGGCCTATAGACTTGCATTCCTGACCAGTAGGAGAAGAGTTTGCCTCCCTGGAATACAAACAAGATTTCCTAAGGAATCACTGGTGATAAGAGCCATTATTGAGGGCCACATAAACCTTTGCATGGTGGAGGATTTATAGCTTCTGGCAGCCGCACCATACTTCTGAGAGACAGTTGAGTTTTCCTGTCCAAATGTTCAGCTTGTAGGGAAAGGACAAGGAATAGGACTGATCACATCAATAGGAACAAGGTACACCTAACCCACAGCTCCAAGTCAAACCTAAAAAGCCTAGAAACAGTGGATTTGCAGAATCAACTCTAACATCAAGAGACTGCATTTTTGTACTGCTGCAACCAAAGTCATCAACAGTAAAAGTTGTGAGTTGCATCTTACCACTGTCTACCTCATTATTACTACTAATGCTTGTACCACCATTAACGGTACTGGCGTCACAACAAAAACCATCAAGGGACTCAGCCGCAACAAGCACCCTAAGCACCCCTAACATCAAGGGCACTTCAACCACCATCTTGGCTGATGCTTCCCTACTACAGAGCGTGCCCCGGAGGATTTTGTGCTGTCCACCTCAACACTGTGCTGCCAGCCCAGGGAGGCTTTCTGCTAACCGTGAGTAAACTGATAAACTGTGTGTTATTATTTGGCCCCTCATCGGTCCACCGTGCACCTCACGTGTTGCCCCTGCGCTACTGGCTGGCTGCAGGGGCCAGGGAACCTCTTTAAGGGGAAAACTGGCTTGGTCTTGAAGAAGTTAAAGAAATTTACCATAGTAAGGCCTCATGCACATGACAGTTGTTTTTTGCGTCCGCAAATTGTGAGTCTGTCCAAAAAAACAGATGCGGCATCCGTGTGCATGAGGCCTGATGTGGAGCATATCATACACTGAACAATTAATTTAATTTCAGGATGTGTTCCATAAACCTTGGGCCAGATTTATCATGACTCTGACAGCTCACTCCACTTTAACATATGGCTAAAGTCAGTTTTAGCCAATTCAGATTTATGATCGGCCCTTTAAGACTGTAATAGATGTGGTTTGACGGTAGCAGTTTATCTGTCAGTAAGCAGCTTTACAAAAGTCGCACATCTTTACGGAAAAGTTGCACGTTTTTATGAAACAGTTGCATGTTCTATTGAAAAGTCTCATAAGATAAGCATGGTCCTCACTGGAGTGAAATTGCGACTTTTTTGCGACTTTTTAAATAGTCCCAATAGTAAATCTGTCTAGAGATTCATTTACATAAGAAAACACGCCCACTTTCAGAAAACTGGCGAGCATAGTGCAGAGCAGAAAAAAGTCGCAAATTTGTGCGCAGTTTTAGTGTTTGGGACTTTTTGGGGGACTTTTTCACTCCATTATTCTGACCTGAGCTAATGATAAATCTGGCCCCTTATGTATCTGGAGGCATTATTAGATAGAAGGTGAGTGAAGGCAGTAAGGGAAAATGCTAAGGCCTCTTTCACACTTGCGTTGTCCAGATCCGGTGTGTACTCCACTTGCTGGAATTACACGCCGGATCCGGAAAAACGCAAGTGTACTGAAAGTATTTGAAGACGGATCCGTCTTCAAAATGTTTTCAGTGTTACTATGGCAGCCAGGATGCTATTAAAGTCCTGGTTGCCATAGTAGGAGCTGGGAGCGGGGGAGCGGTATACTTACAGTCCGCGCGGCTCCCGGGGTGCTCCAGAATGACATCAGAGCGCCCCATGCGCATGGATGACGTGCCATGCGATTACGTCATTAATGTGCGTGGGGCGCCCTGACGTCACTCTGGAGCGCCCCAGGAGCCACACGGACGGTAAGTATGCTGCTCCCCCGCTACACTTTACCATGGCTGCCAGGACTTTAGCGTCCCGGCAGCCATGGTAACCACTCTAAAAAAGCTAAACGTCGGATCCGGCAATGCGCCGAAACGATGTTTAGCTTAAGGCCGGATCCGGATCAATGCCTTTCAATGGGCATTCATTCCGGATCCGGCCTTGCGTCAAGTCTTCAGGCTTTTTGGCCGGAGCAAAAAGTGCAGCATGCTGCGGTATTTTCTCCGGCCAAAAAACGTTCCGTTCCGGAACTGAAGACATCCTGATGCATCCTGAACGGATTTCTCTCCATTCAGAATGCATTGGGATAATCCTGATCAGGATTCTTCCGGCATAGAGCCCCGACGACGGAACTCTATGCCGGAAGACAAGAACGCAAGTGTGAAAGAGCCCTAAGTAAGGACATGCAGTGTCAAACGTATAAAAAATAGTTGCTTGCGAAAATACCACAGATTTTATTGAACATGTGAAGGTTTTTAAAGAACTGGCCAGTAGACACACAGGCTCATTAAATCCATACTGGTGCATTGCCACAATAGTAAAAAAAGAAAGGATTTCAACTTTCTTACATAAATTAAACAAAAACATTCTGCATTAAATCAGATTAAAACTAAAAATGCTAACATTTTTTTTTATATTTTTACATCATTTTAGAAGTTTTATAACTGTTCCACAAGTTAATAAAAGGTAAAACAGTTTCCACCCAAAAATGCTGTGTCCTTATGTTTTTCTGCATCAGCGTCCTTGATCTCTGGAACCTAAGTGATGTAATTAGCATTGGTAATCATCTCAGCTTGCTTCTGAAGTAACTAGGCAAATAGAGTAGACAACATTATTTCATTGCAGACTACAAAAAGCAGTGAAAACTTAACAAGATACTATTATGCTAACTACAGCTACATGTCAGGGAAGTGACTGCAAGTTAAGTGCTCATGCCACGGCCGTGCCCATATTGCAGCCCACAAACAGCCGGTCCTCAATACACGTGCACCTGCCATGTGCATCACGGATGCAGACCCATTTATTGAATCGTGATCTTTCAGCAAAAGCTTGTGCATCAGATAACCGGCAGCAGTATTAGCCTGTCCGATGATCGCTAATGAACGTTACCTACAAACGCTCGTTAGCGATTATCTGGCAAATAATCTGCCAGTATTCTGCAGGATTTACTATTATTACTGAAAAAAACTGCTTATTAGAACACAACAAAGCAACATGTAACAGATACAAGATATTATGTAATATGATTGCCATCATATTCCTATGTGATGTCACCGTGTCTGTAGCTCTCAATGAAATGACATCACTTCCTACCTCAGTGACAACAGATTTTAATCTGTAGTCTAGTTTAGTCTCTAGTCTATTGTGGTCACCGCCAGGGTCCTAGAAGAAAACATGGCAAGGAAGCTTCACATGTGAAGCCAGAAACCCTTATGAAAGACGGCTCCCAGGGGATAGAATACAAATAAGTAGAATAAAGTGGTAATGTGCATAGAGATTAGTAAAGGTTGATTTAGTAAAGGTTTGTTTTCAGATCTGCACCGGAACTACGGAACTACACAGCTCTGTTCATTGTATAGTGAGTTAAGCTGGTAACTGCAGCACTGCTCCTATTTTCTTCAATTAAAGCAATTCTGTAATTACCAGCTCCTCCAACTACACAGTGTGTAGTTCCGGCCAAGATTACAGCTGATCAGAATGGGTGCGGGGAAATGGAAACTCGCAGTTCTGATATTGATAGCCCATTTTTGAGGATAGGCCATCAATATTGAAATTTTGGAATGCCACTTTAAGGACACAGGAAATTTTTGCTGTATACAGGTTGTTAATAAAATCTTTATTCATCTAAATATTTTTTATTTTTTATTTGGACTGACCCTGCTTTCAGAGCAATTTGGAATAACCAGCTATTATCAGAGGCAATGGTAGGCTACTTCTCTTTTCATTAGGCTTCAGATGTCATTCATCATTGTGACATCACGCAAATTGGCATCAGTATTTCCTTTATCTTTCAATGTGTAAACTTGTACTAGTTATTTGCTTGTATTAACAATATTCAAAAAAGGTGTACACAACATGCACATGATAAGACAAATATAAAACTATACAATACAGAGCTACAATGTGCTGCACAGAGAGATGGAGGAGGGTTAGACAATCAAATGAAAAATGTCACATGCCGGAGGCCCATGGCAGATCTCTGGGACGTTTTGAAAACAGGACATAGGCAAGATTCAGACCAGGGACCAACAGAATACTTTATTACACATGTAATAAAAGAACATGACAGTACAGCAGGAAGCAAAAGTGGTAGCACTACCACAGAACCAAGTGCACCGGCAGACGGCAGACTAGAGGCAAAACCCAGAGGACGGAGAACTAGTGAGCCCCGTTCTTCACAGACCCCCTGGTGGTGGGGATGAACTGGGCCGAGGGCTCACTGGTTGCACCTTTGGGAAGGTCCTAGTGCACTTGGCCACTACCTGCAGAGAATCACGCTGGTGCAAGCACCAGTGGAACGGACACCAGAACTGGAACCCAAGTAAACGCAGGACATGGATCAGACAAGACAAAACGGGAACCAGCACAGAAGCAGATGCCTGGACCCCATGCAGAACGGAAGCATGGCGATCATAGGCAGAGCTGCACACATACTAGAGATCCTCCCTCCGGAGAACCCAGGGGCCCTCTCAGGAAGGCAGGACAAACACAGGAACAGAAGCAGTAAGGCACTGAAGGACAGACAAGGAACAGACAGGCTAGACATAGGACAGGATCAGAAGCAGTTTAGCACTGCCAAGCTATCATACACAGCTAGAACACTGCTAGGATAAACATGGAACAGAGTGTATCCAGACAGAGAACAGGGGTAGAAGAACAGGCAAGGCATGGACAAGGATAACAATATCAACATCACAGATCCGTTTCAGGGCTCTCACAAGCGGCCCAAAATGGAACAGTTTAGCCCCAATGCATTCTGAATGGATAAGGATCCATTCAGAATGCATCAGTTTGCCTCCGTTCAGCCTCCATTCCACTCTGGAGGGGGACACCAAAACGCTGCTTGCAGCGTTTTGATGTTCACCTGACGATGTGGAGCCAAATGAATACATCCTGACTTACAATGTAAGTCAATGGGGACGGATCCGTTTTCACCGACACAATATGGTGCAATTGAAAACGGATCCGCCACGCATTGACTTTCAGTGTAAGTCAAAACAGATCCGTTTGGGCGCCAGACTGTGATGGCAGCATAGTCAGGAGCTCTCCGTAATAGATCCCACAAAGCACCAGCTTACACTAGCTGACAACCGGAGAGATGGTCAAGATAGGCCAATCCAAGTATGGAGATTCATCCAGCTCCAATAAAACAGCTAATCCGGGCGGAGATATGGATAAATTCATCAGAAAACCGGCCACTACTGTCGCAGCCCGTGAGCCCAAGATGGCGCCGACACCCTTGCTTAAGGTCAGTGAGTGCGCTACAGATGTCTCGGAAGGGGAGTCGGATGCTGAAGATTCTCACAGCAGAACAGCGCTCCCGATTACCCGCAAGCTTCTAAAACAGACACTTAGCAAAGCCATGGATCCCATACTGACCGAACTTACTGCGCTCCGCCACGATGTATTACATATCGGAGATAGAGTAGTATCACTGGAGACTCACCAGACCTCGATTTTGGCTCACCAAACAGCCACTGCGTCCGCTCTACAAAAGTGCCATACTCACTTAAACAACCTCCACAGTGCTTTGGAGGACCAAGAAAACCGAGGACGTAGGAACAATCTTCGGTTCAGGGGGATACCCAAAACAATCCTCGCACCTGATTTAACAAATACCGTGATGGAGCTTTGCAAAGCCTTGCTAGGCCAGGAACAACAGATGGACATCACCATTGAACGTGCTCACAGAGCACTGAGGCCTAAGCCGAAGCCAGCTGAACCCCCCAGGGATGTCATCTGCCGTTTCCTTAACTTTTAGGCCAAAGCTGCAGTGCTGGAGGCGGCCAGAAATCAAGATAATATACTATGCGAAGGTTCGCTTGTTGCGATTTTCCAGGACTTGGCTCCTTCAACTTTGAGAAAACGCAGCACTCTGAAACCACTGACCAACTGGCTTCGATCGAATAAGATCTTGTACCGATGGAACTTTCCGTTTGGACTAACCTTCACCCATGAGGGTCGCCGCCTCACTATCTCCTCATTTGCCGATTTAGCCGGAGTGTTCGATCACCTTCAGATTCCACCCATGGCAATCGAGAACTGGGAGTTATACCAAGATATCCTGGAGCTGCCGGAGCTTCCCGTGATCGTGCCTTTTGAACAGCCTCGTACTCGGAAATCACAAAAGGCCAAGCGGAGAAATATTCAGTTCACTCCATAGGAACTGGTTCGGTGATGTTTCTTTATTCACTAAATGCTCAGTTTCATGCGGATATTAGGCTATCCCTTATTCACCAGTTGTGGCAGGAATACTTCCTTCCATATATGTTATTCTGCTCACCCCTTTCTATTCCTTATTGTCCCTTCTCTCCTCTCCCTGTCTAATACACCTACTTATAACGAGGCCGTTCTAGACATCTCTTTTCGGTTTGTCTGATAACCTCCTCTGTGAGGTCCTACTCGGTGCAATGGGGATCGTAAATGGGTTGATCAACCATTTCCCCTCTTACGACTCTCATTTTACTTTTTGTTCTAACCTTCATTTGTGGGTTTACTTTATCAAAAGTATATATTATTGTTTTACACGTTTTTGTTTTTGTTTTGTTTAAGGTACATGATCCATATACCTTTAGGAAGCAAATAATTCCTGGGATCCTTTCCACTCAGCCTGAAAGGTCAGACCTCACATGGAAGAAGTGTGTCTCCTGGGGAGGGGGATACACCACAGCTAGACTACCCTTTTTATCTTAGTCGCTATGGCTGATTTAACATTTGCGTCCTACAATGTGAGGGGCTTCAATTCCCCTTCTAAGAGGAGCCAGATTTTCACATTGTTACGCAAATCAGGGGCCAATTTACTTCTACAGGAGACACACTTCAAATTTGACCATTACCCCAACTTATCTTTTGCATACTACTCCCAGTGGTATTATTGTGGTGGTAATTTATCTGCTTCTGGGGGAGTGAGCATTGGATTCCAGAGGAATGTCCCATTTAAATATATCTCACATCTGCAGGATACAGAAGGGAGATATATCTTGGTCAAAGGTAACATAGGGCCTCATATATATACCATCATTAATCTTTATCCCCCTAACACTGGCCAATCCAGATGGTTTTCCGCCATCTTCCCAATTATAGAGAAATTTGCAGAAGGATTAGTGGTTTTGGGAGGAGATTTAAATTCTGCTTTGACCCCTCAACTTGATTCATCCACCCAGAGATCTGCTCTAACAGCTAACACACTGTGTGGAATAAGGGAGGGACTTTGGTACCTACATCTTATTGATGTATGGCGTACGTTACACTCAAATTTGAGGGACTACAGTTTTTACTCTCATGTCCACGGGTCTTACCAAAGAATAGACTATTTATTTATATCCAAGACACACCTACAGCTATGCCAAGAAGCTAAAATGGGCTCTATTCACCTATCTGACCACGCCCCCATCTTCCTGAAAGTATCAGCCCCAGTTCCGACTACAAATAAATTTAGATGGCGTTTGAATGAATCCCTCTTAGGGGACAAAAAGATCAGTGACAAGATATCTGAGCTCTTAAAGGAATATTTTAAACTTAACACTAACCCAGACACATCTGACCAATTACTATGGGATTCCCATAAACCATTTATTAGAGGGCACTTTATTAGCTTGAGTACATTTCTTAAAAAAGAAAGGGGTAAACAGTTAGACATCTTATGTAAAAAAACTAAGTCTCTAAGATCCCTGCACAAGCGCTCCTTATCAGAATCACACTTACAGGAACTTTGTAATCTTAGGAAATAAAAGCCCTTCTTCATCAATCCACAGCAAAAAAAATGTTGAACTCACAGCACAAGTTCTATGCCCATGGGGACAAAGCCTAAAATTTATTATGCACAGAATAAAAAATAGGAAAACGGCTAACTATATTCACCAAATAGACTCCCCCCAGGGCACCCCACTATACTCCTCTAAGTTAATCGCTTCCCGTTTTAAGGATTTTTATGAATCCTTATATAATATTTCTTCCCCATTAGCCCCGGATCCTCACTCCACATTAACCTCTTCTTTTCTAGATACGCTTGATCTCCCATCTCTCCCTTCGGATGTCCAACAGCAATTATCCTCCTCATTCACTTTACCAGAACTTACTCTAGCTCTAAAGCAGGCGCCATCTAACAAAAGCCCAGGCCCAGACGGGTTAACTGTCTCATACTATAAAACATTCCAATACCTTCTCCTTCCCCACTTGCTTTCAGTTTGCAACTCAACATTACATGGACACCAGCTTTCAAAAGACAGGACAACAGCCCACATCTCGTTAATTCCAAAGGAAGGGATAAACCCCAATCAATGCGCTAACTATAGACCCATATCTCTTCTTAACATAGATCTCAAACTACTGGCGAAGATGTTGGCGAACCGCTTATCTATGACTCTTCCGTCTCTGGTGCATGGGGACCAGGTGGGCTTTGTCCGAGGTAGAGAGGGTAGGGACAACACGACTAGAGTCCTCAAT
This sequence comes from Bufo gargarizans, assembly GCF_014858855.1. Lineage (NCBI taxonomy): Eukaryota > Metazoa > Chordata > Amphibia > Anura > Bufonidae > Bufo > Bufo gargarizans. The sequence continues at coordinate 357,684,239 of NC_058081.1, forward strand.
GTTGCGTATCACGCCTCCCTTCGATCCAAACCACTACATCTACTCAGTACAGATGCGGAAAAAGCATTAGTCCTTAGAGGATTCGGCCTACCTGGTCCCTTTGTACAAGCCATCTTCGCCATGTATCATCAGGCCTCATCCTCGGTCTTAGTCAATGGAGATCTATCAGACCCTTTTAGTATACAGAATGGTACCCGTCAAGGTTGTCCCCTATCACCATTATGTTTTGTATTAGCCCTCGAACCCCTCCTAACCTGCTTAAGGACAGATCCAGCAATCAAAGGTATAGTTTTAGGGGGTCAGGAGCATAAATTGGCCGCGGACGATATTATGATCATGACCTTGAACCCAGAAATATCACTCCCAGCGATTCAATTTCATTTAGATAAATACAGTGTCATCTCCAACTTTAAAATAAATAAACAAAAGTCACTTATTATTTCTTTTGGTATTCCCCTAAAAACACAAGCTCGATTAAAAATTAATTCGGCATTTGACTGGTCATCTCCACACCTCACGTACCTGGGAGTTAAGATAAGCACTAATTTAGCTGATCTTTTCACTCTTAACTACTCCCCTCTTCTGCAATCCATCTCCTCCAGTTTGGATAAATTAGATACACACATACTCTCATGGTTTGGAAGGAAAAACCTCCTCATGACCTTAATTATCCCACGTCTCACCTACCTGCAGCAAGTACTACCAATACACATACCTAAAACCTATTACGAATCTCTTAGGAAAATGTTTCGTAAGTTCCTTTGGAAAGGGAGGAAACCCAGGTTAGCGTATAACACACTTTCCCGCCCCAAACGTTTGGGGGGAATGGCCCTCCCAGACCCCGAACTTTATGGAAAAGCTGTCCTGATGTCAAGGGTGGTGGAATGGCTCAGGAGCTCAAACATAAAACCATGGGTGGCAATGGAACAAGAGCTTTTAGGTAAATCGTTCCGATCCTTATTACTAGGGAATGGCAGTTACATCAACATACCGTCCTCACCTTACCCAATCATACAAGCAACATTGAAGGCATGGAAGTGGTTCCAGGCTTCCCACTGCTCCATACCCTTCCCATCTCCCCTCCTTTCTATGAGAGATATTATAAGTACAGCACTTCCCCAGGTAATGGAATGTACCCCTAGATTCCTGAGAGACTCAGACATACCTATCCCGTCCCTCTTCAACTCGGAGGGTCAGGTATTACCTATTTCAGAGCTTCAAAAAATGCTTGCTCCTCATCACCATTGTATCTCTCCAATTTCGTACCTCCATTCTTACTTGACCCAACATACCTCTAGACGTGACTTCCTCAGACCCTTAGTCTGGATGGAGGCCCTCATTAATGATCCCAACCCAACAAAAAAGCTTATATCCCAATAGTTCCACAGACTTAACTCGCCCCCTATACTTACTAAACCAGCATACATAAAACAGTGGGAAAGAGACTTAGGGCAGGACCTCCCCTTCACCAGTTTACCGGACATCCTCTTAGCTCCTCATACTGCGTCCAGATGTGTTTGTATACAAGAAAATGGATATAAATTATTATCCAGATGGTATAAAACTCCAGACATTATTAGCCTTTTTTCTGATTCATCATCTGATAGATGCTAGAGATGCCTGAGCGATAGAGGATCTTTTTTTCATATCTGGTGGGAATGCCCCATTGTTAACAATTGGTGGAAGGAAATATTTCACCTAAGCAACACAATATGCCGTACCTCGATTCCTATATCTCCTCTCATGGCATTACTTAGTTTCTACGATACAAAAGAGACAAGGGATCCCCCCCCCCCCCCCTTCCTATTTAGACAACTGCTTATTGCAGCACGTTTACTGGTCCCAAAATGTTGGCTTTTTACCATGCTTCCAACTATGGAACAGTGGAAATTGAAAGTGGACCAGCTGTACTGCTTTGAGGAGCTATCCGCGTGGGAGGCTAGGAATCACCAGAAATTCGCCAAACAATGGCGACTATGGCGGGAGTTCAGGTTTACTAGCAGTCAGCCTCTTCTTACATAACCCCATGATGGAATACAGGGAGTGCAGAATTATTAGGCAAGTTGTATTTTTGAGGATTAATTTTATTATTGAACAACAACCATGTTCTCAATGAACCCAAAAAACTCATTAATATCAAAGCTGAATATTTTTGGAAGTAGTTTTTAGTTTGTTTTTAGTTTTAGCTATTTTAGGGGGATATCTGTGTGTGCAGGTGACTATTACTGTGCATAATTATTAGGCAACTTAACAAAAAAACAAATATATACCCATTTCAATTATTTATTTTTAAAAGTGAAACCAATATAACATCTCAACATTCACAAATATACATTTCTGACATTCAAAAACAAAACAAAAACAAATCAGTGACCAATATAGCCACCTTTCTTTGCAAGGACACTCAAAAGCCTGCCATCCATGGATTCTGTCAGTGTTTTGATCTGTTCACCATCAACATTGCGTGCAGAAGCAACCACAGCCTCCCAGACACTGTTCAGAGAGGTGTACTGTTTTCCCTCCTTGTAAATCTCACATTTGATGATGGACCACAGGTTCTCAATGGGGTTCAGATCAGGTGAACAAGGAAGCCATGTCATTAGATTTTCTTCTTTTATACCCTTTCTTGCCAGCCACGCTGTGGAGTACTTGGACGCGTGTGATGGAGCATTGTCCTGCATGAAAATCATGTTTTTCTTGAAGGATGCAGACTTCTTCCTGTACCACTGCTTGAAGAAGGTGTCTTCCAGAAACTGGCAGTAGGACTGGGAGTTGAGCTTGACTCCATCCTCAACCCGAAAAGGCCCCATAAGCTCATCTTTGATGATACCAGCCCAAACCAGTACTCCACCTCCACCTTGCTGGCATCTGAGTCAGACTGGAGCTCTCTGCCCTTTACCACTCCAGCCACGGGCCCATCCATCTGGCCCATCAAGACTCACTCTCATTTCATAAGTCCATAAAACCGTCGAAAAATCAGTCTTGAGATATTTCTTGGCCCAGTCTTGACGTTTCAGCTTGTGTGTCTTGTTCAGTGGTGGTCGTCTTTCAGCCTTTCTTACCTTGGCCATGTCTCTGAGTATTGCACACCTTGTGCTTTTGGGCACTCCAGTGATGTTGCAGCTCTGAAATATGGCCAAACTGGTGGCAAGTGGCATCTTGGCAGCTGCATGCTTGACTTTTCTCAGTTCATGGGCAGTTATTTTGCGCCTTGGTTTTTCCACACGCTTCTTGCGACCCTGTTGACTATTTTGAATGAAACTCTTGATTGTTCGATGATCACGCTTCAGAAGCTTTGCAATTTTAAGAGTGCTGCATCCCTCTGCAAGATATCTCACTATTTTTGCCTTTTCTGAGCCTGTCAAGTCCTTCTTTTGACCCATTTTGCCAAAGGAAAGGAAGTTGCCTAATAATTATGCACACCTGATATAGGGTGTTGATGTCATTAGACCACACCCCTTCTCATTACAGAGATGCACATCACCTAATATGCTTAATTGGTAGTAGGCTTTCGAGCCTATACAGCTTGGAGTAAGACAACATGCATAAAGAGGATGATGTGGTCAAAATACTCATTTGCCTAATAATTCTGCACTCCCTGTAGATTAGATTGTACTACCTGACTAATCACTCTTCAGTCTCCATCCTATACACTTGATAGGATCTTTTTTCCCCTTATAATATTTTTACAATGTTTTTATAATGTTTTCTACATTATGACATAATAACATAATGAATACGTTATTGACATAGCTCTTCAAGAAGTGCTTAATGTTGCATACTCAGATATGTGGAATTCCTCTTGTATTATCATCTATTTGGAACTTCTTTGCTCTTATATTGTATATGTACTACCGAATGCGTCATGTTAGACGCTTTAATGTCAAACATGTACCTTGTTTTGTTTTCTTAAATTTAAAATAAAAAAAATTTAATAAAAAAAAAAACTGATCCGTTTGCATTATCGTTTGCATTTATTTTTTTGTTCATCGTAATGCAAACGGATCTGTTCTGAACAGATACAATCATTTGCATTATAGGTGCGGATCTGTCCGTGCAGATACCAGACAGATCCGCCCCTAACGCAGGTGTGAATGTAGCCTTACCAGGCAACACCACAAACAAGGGCAGATATCAAAACCCCCTGGGTCAGCAGCAAGGGGCTACACCCAGTAAGGAACAAGACAGACTGACCCCCTGGATAAGCAGCAAGGTGCAACACCCAGCAAGGCAGAAGATAGATATAGCTGCATAAAGAGGGCACCTGATAGGCCACACCAGACAGAATGCTGCAACCAGCACGCCCGAACGACAGCCAGCATACACAGGATAACTCTAGCCAGAGCAAAGTTACAGGCAGCCAGCATACACAACAACGAGTAAAAGAACCGCACTGTGATACAAATAGACATGCATACTCAGGTCATGTTCACACACAAGGCCGCAGCCAGCACACAACCAGCATGCATGGAACACCCACAGCCAGTACATAAAGCGCATGCAGCCAGCCTGTACAGCATCGGTGACAGGAACCACAGAAATGCATACACAGAGGTGACAAGCACAGGCCACAGTTCACACACACACCACTGCAGCCAGCACGCAGCCCCAAGCAACCAGCATACAAAGGTGTCAGCCTGCAGCCAGTACGCAAGAGGGCATGTAGCCAGCCTACACGGTAACAGTGACAAGAACTGGACAGAGAAGCAGACACGGGGAGTGCACACATTTACAGGCAGCAGTTCACACAAGACACCGCAGCTAGCATGCAGCCCCAAGCAACCAGCATGCACAGGTGTCTGCCTGCAGCCAGCCTACACGTCAACAACTCACAGTGAACTGCACCTGTAACGGTCACGTACACACACACACAGGGGGGAGGATAGTGACCACTGCGCTCCACCCTCACCCCTGGCCCTGCCTACTTGCCTCGCAAGTCCTGATGACAGGGGACAACTGGATGGAAGTCCCTAGCTTAGAATACGTGCTGAGAGGACAGACAAGACAAACAACGGATAGTGAACGGACCGAGTCAATAACAAGGGAGCAACAAAGTACAAATGGAGTAAGCAGAAAATAGTCAGGAGAAACCAGGGTCAAATACCAAGAGAGTAATAAAGTATCACAGGAGTCCGCAGAGAATCGTCAGGTGGAAGCTGGGGTCGGAATACCAGCGCCACATGACCCACGCTGCTAAATACAGCTGAGCACCGAGTGTCCAGCTCGGTGCTCAGACCTCCCCTGGTTGCCGGGGAAACTGAGGACGCCGGCCACGCTGAGGAGACGTGCGCGGCCGGTTGGTCCCGCCCCCTATCACCTAGAAGACAAGGACGCTGCACAGAGGTGGGACTCCGACGGCGCTGAGGAGAGTGAGCACCTCGTCGGCGTCCCGTAACAGCACAGTGACAAAAAATGTGCTAAAATATTACATTTTAGTGCAAAAGTGCAATCTGTTTTTGTGTGAGAATAATGCACTTTAAGAAATAATGGTAGATTTTTTCTTCCTCAACTAAAGTCGATGTGTGAGAAATACTGCACAGGAGTGTATAGTCAATGACTTGTAACAGTTTTCTCTCTAATATTGTAATGTTATTTTTTTACTGTACACTCCATTTCACTTTTTCACGTAGTGTTGATCGCGAATATTCTAATTGTTACATTTTTTCTCGAATATCGGCACTTCGATAATTTGTGAAGAATTAGAATATAGTGCTATATAGTCGTAATATTCTAGATTTCTTTTCATCTGTACCCTCCTGCTTCTTGCTTGTGGGCCAATGAGAAGGCTGCAATGTATTTGTCTATGCTTAGCAAAATCCCAAGCAACCAATAGGGAAGTTGCCTATCCCCTTACTATATTAGAACCTCCCCAGCAGCCATTTTCTGCAGTTTTTTTGCAGTTCTTAGAGAGAGAGCAATGTCATTGCTGTGCTCTGTGCTTTGCTGTGTCATTACATTAGATAATTAGTTAGGTTATATATATCTACTGTATATATATATATATATATATATAAAAAGAAAGTCCGCAGCACTCCTTCAAGTAAAAAAATGTGTAATTTATTCACACATGTCAGACATGTGTGAATAAATTACAAATTTTTTTACTTGAAGGAGTGCTGCGGACTTTCTTTTTCTACTGAATTTGTCCTATATCGAGGGACCACCGCGGGCACCCACACAGTCACATCTGCACTTGAGGGAGTGCTGCCTGACCCTTTCCATGTATATATATATATATATATATATATTACAGATAGTTAGTGGGAGATAGTCAGTGTAGGTTATATAGTAATATAGTGTAGCTGATAGGTTCCAGTGCAGGGTGTTAGGTAGCGTGATAGGAATTACGGTATTGCGCATTTTCTCCAGTCTCAGGAAACTTGAAAAGCAAATGTAGCAAAAGTGAGCCACACCTGTATTGCACGCGCAATACGCACATATTACATTGACGATTAAGAAAATAATGACTGGAGATCACAAATTCAATTTGAAAATGTATTGCGAATATTAAGCCAAAAATTTGCGAAATATTGCAAAAATGAATATTGCCTATGCTGCTCATCACTGGTATTATGTATTTATTTTACTGTTGGAACAGTCTACACTTAAAAGCTATGCATCTCTCTCTCATATAGGGGTGCACCTCCAATGAGGCCAGGTTAGGTGAGTCCTCTCCTGCATAACGGAAATGGGGCAGATCATAGACATTTATTATGACAGAATGAATAACGGAATGCCTCTAAAGGCATTCTGTTATGCATTCCGTCATGGAATTGCGTTATGGTCCATGGTAATGGAATCCATAACGCAAATCCAGTGCTGTTCTCCCCTTCACTGCACTGCTGGCCCAGGAAAGCGTCTGCTAAACCGTGAGTAACCGATAAACTCACGTCTTGTACGCTTCGGCCCACTGTGAACCTCAAGTGTTCTACCCCTGCAGACTGGCACGTTGCACTTCATTTTCTCATTTTTTTCAACATCAATTGAATGCTGGTACCCCAACAATGCTATCTTGCTGCTACCCCAATACTGTGCCCGTTGTGTTCACCCATGCCCCCAAATATTTTTCTGCATAAATAACAGTGCCACACAGATATTCCTCCTATACTAATGGTTCTGACAAAAGTCCCACCAATCATAATTCTCTACCTCATTATTAATAGTGCCCTCTACTATGATAATGCTCCCAGAGATTGCCCTTTATAATAACTCCCCCACTGTACAACCAGTAATAATAATGCCTGTAAAGTGCACCTAGTAGTAATAAGGCCCCTTTATTGTGCCCCAAACTAGTTATTATAGGCCTCGTTATAGTGCCCAAATACTTAATATAGGCCCACTATAGTGTCCTAGTACTTAACATATAGGCCCCTCTATAGTGCCTCAGTAGGTATCATAAGCCATTATATAGTGCCCCCAGTAGTTGATATAGGCCCCCTATAATGTCCTAGTACTTAACATAGGTCCCTCTATAGTGCCTCCAGTAGTTGATATAGGCCCCAGTACTTAAAGGGAACCTGTCACCGGGATTTTGTGTATAGAGATGAAGACATGGGTTGCTAGATGACCGCAAGCACATCCGCAATACCCAGTCCTCATAGCTCTGTGATCTTTTATTGTGTAAAAAAACTGATTTGATACATATGCAAATTAACCTGAGATGAGTCCTGTGACAGGTTCACTTTAACCTCTTACGGAGACAGGGTGTACAGGTACACCCTGATGTCCGAGTCCTTAAGGACACAGGGCATACAGGTAAGCTCTGTGTATTTCCGATCATTCAGCAGGCACTCTGTGACATTGACGAGGGGGTCACCGAGGGGGGTCCTGTGACCCCCCCTTATCGGCGATCGCAGCAAATCACAGGTCAATTCAGACCTTTGGTTTGCTGCGTTTCTGGGTGGTCATTCAGGTCTCCAGTGACCCGATAACCCAGAATAGGATGTTGATCGGTGGTGTGATAACCACCAATCACCATCCTTAGATCCTGAGAGGTGGCGGTGACATCACCTCTCAGGATTGCATCCTATTGGTGGAGCCGCTGTAACTGCAGGCGATTTACACCTATTTGCCACAAGTAATAGTGAATCACGTGGTTTATACGTGCTGCACCTGCAAAATCCTGGCAGTTAGTTGCAATCCACCTGTAATTAGTGGATCAGCAGCGCTGTGGACAGGCGTCCTGACTCATGATTTAGAGATGTCTTAAAAAGGAGCGTTCGGGAAAAAAAAAAATGAATCTAAAGTAAAAAAAAAAAAAGGGATGCCTAATCACCTGATAACACTGCAGCTGCTCTGGGGGTCCTAGGTGACCCTTCTTGATTCTGTAGCAGTCATGTGTCATCCTTGTACCCTAACTTTTTCAGATCACAGAAAGCCCCTTTAGTGTCCATCTATATGAGATGTTTAACCCCTAAGAAGAACACAGTCAAAAAATAAAATAAAAATGGTGTAAAAAAAGCTATTTTTTGGTTACCTTACATCACAAAAAGTGTAATAGCAAGCAATCAAAAAGTCATATGCACCCCAAAATTGTGCCAATAAAACCATCCTCTCATCCCACAAAAATGACCCCCTACCTAAGACAATCGGTTAAAAAAAAAAAAAAAAAAACTGACAGACTATGGAGATACTAAAATGTTTATTTTTGTTTAAAAAGGATATTATAGTGTAAAACATAAGTGAATTAAAAAAGTAGACATATTAGGTATTGCCGCGTCTGTAAGAATCTGCTATATAAAAATAACACATGACCTAACCCCTCAAATAAACACAGTCAAACAAATTGAATAAAAACGGTGCCAAAACAGATATTTTTTGCCAAATTTCCCCTTATATCCATTTTTTTTTGTTAACAAAGCAAGGGTTAACAGTTAAACAAAGCTCTATATTTATTGCCCTGATTCTGTAGTTTACAGAAACACCCCATATGTGGTTGTAAAATGCTGTATAGCCAAACAGCAGGGCACACAAGGAAAGGAATGCCATATGGTTTTTGGAAGGCAGTAAAAACTCCAAAAAAGTTACCCCATTTTTCAAACTACACCCCTCAAGGTATTCAAAACTGATTTTACAAACTTTGTTAACCCTTTAGGTGTTCCACAAGAGTTATTGGCAAATGGAGATGACATTTCAGAATTTAAATTTTTTTGTAACCTTGCCTCACAAAAATCTAATATAGAGCAACCAAAAACCATATGTACCCTAAATATAGTTCCAACAAAACTGCCACCTTATCCGGTAGTTTCCAAAATTGGGTCACTTTTTTGGACACCTGTGACTCCAGTTTGTCCATTCAATAAAGGCACCTGTCACTCCAGCCTGTCCGTCCATCAAGACACCTGTCCGTCCATCAAGACACCTGTCTGTCCAGTTTGTCCGTTCAATAAAGACACCTGTCATTCCAGCCTGTCCGTCCATCAACTCACCTTTCACTCCAGTCTGTCTGTCAATCAAGACACCTGTGACTCCAGTTTGTCCGTCCAATAAAGACACCTGTCACTCCAGCCTGTCCATCCATCAAGACACCTGTCCGTCCAGTTTGTCCGTTCAATAAAGACACCTGTCACTCCAGTCTGTCCGTCCATCAAGACACCTGTGAGTCCAGTTTATCTGCTCAATAAAGACACCTGTCACTCCAGTCTGTCCGTCCATCAAGACAACTGTCTGTCCAGTTTGTCCGTTCAATAAAGACACCTGTCATTCCAGCCTGTCCGTCCATCAAGACACCTGTCACTCCAGTCTGTCCGTCCATCAAGACACCTGTCACTCCAGTTTGTCCGTCCAATAAAGACACCTGTTACTCCAGCCTGTCTATCCATCAAAACACCTGTCTGTCCAGTTTGTCCGTTCAATAAGGACACCTGTCACTCCAGTCTGTCCATCCATCAAGACACCTGTCACTCCAGTCTGTCCGTCAATCAAGACACCTGTCACACCAGTTTGTCTGTCAATCAAGACACCTGTCACTCCAGTTTGTCCTTTCAATGAAGACACCTGTCACTCCAGTTAGTTTGTTCAATGAAGACACTTGTCACTCCAGTCTGTCCATCCATCAAGACACCTGCCAGTTTATCAAAACACCTGTCAGTCCAGTCTGTCCATTCAATAAAGACACCTGTTACTCCAGCCTGTCCATCCATCAAGACACCTGTCCGTCCAGTTTTTCTGTTCAATAAAGACACCTGTCACTCCAGTCTGTCTGTCCATCAAGACACCTATCACTCCAGTCTGTCCGTCAATCAAGACACCTGTCACTCCAGTTTGTCCTTTCAATGAAGACACCTGTCACACCAGTCTGTTCGTTTATCAAGACACCTGTCACTGCAGTTTGCCCATTCAATAAAGACACCTGTCACTCCAGCCTGTCTGTACATCAAGACACCTGTCCATCCATCAAGACACCTGTTAGCCCATCAAGACACCTGTCCGTCCATCAAGACACCTGTGACTCCAGTTAGTTTGTTCAATAAAGACACCTGTCACTCCAGTCTGTCCGTCTATTAAGTCACCTCTCACTCCAGTTTGTCTATTCAATAAAGACACCTGTCACTCCAGCCTGTCCATCCATCAAGACACCTGCCAGTCCATCAAAACACCTGTCAGTCCAGTCTGTCCATTCAATAAAGACACCTGTTACTCCAGCCTGTCCATCCATCAAGACACCTGTCCGTCCAGTTTGTCCATTCAATAAAGACACCTGTCACTCCAGCCTGTCTGTACATAAAGACACCTGTCAGTCCAGTTTGTCCATTCAATAAAGACACCTGTCAATCCAGTCTGTCCGTCCATCAAGACACCTGTTCGTCCATCAAAACACCTGTCCGTCCATCAAGACACCTGTCCATCCATCAAGACAACTGTGACTCCAGTTAGTACGTTCAATAAAGACACCCGTCACTCCAGTCTGTCCGTCCATTAAGACACCTCTAACTCCAGTTTGTCTGTTCAATAAAGACACCTGTCACTCCAGCCTGTCTGTTCATCAAGACAACTGTCGGTCCATCAAGACACCTGTCAGTCCAGTCTGTCCGTTCAATAAAGATAGCTGTCACTCCAGCCTGTCCGCCCATCATAACATATGTCAGTCCAGTCTGTTCATCCATCAAGACACCTGTGACTCCAGTTTGTCCATTCAATAAAGACACCTGTCACACTAGCCTGTCTGTCAAGTCACCTGTCACACACTCCCAAGTTACATAAAAAATAAAAATAAATAACCGTCAATAGGTGTACCATTGTCACGGATGATGTTGCAGATAGCTGGAAGTTAAGAATAAACGTCCGACCGGCTTGATCCCAAACTAAGGAGCATATAGGGGACCCCTATAAAACTCCTAGAGCTCTCCCTGACTGCTAAGCACATACAAGGGTCTCAAGGGTAGACGATTGTATGCCCACGTACCTAAGACTGTGTGAAAACCCTATAATAGTGAGGGGACACGACCACTGGCTCCCTGCACTTAATACGGAGGGAGTCAGGGTCACCTAGAATCAAGCCAGCAAGTAAACACAATACATGAAATGACTTATCTGAACAAACAGCAGCAGCAGCCTCCAGCAGTGAACACTAAATCCAGGAAATAATATAAACCGCAAAGTGAGACAATATGGGAGAAGTAAAAAGAGATGAGAAAGTGATACCAAAACAAAGAACATTATGCAAGAGGTAGAGAAGGACGTCTGCCAGACCTTCTGACAGAACTGGCGGTGACAACCATCCTCCTGTGTGTTTATACTTGTGTCCTGTGCTTGAGTGGCATCATTCTGTAAAATATAGGTCTCTTATGCCCCATGTGGATTTGTGCCACCTATAACTGTAAAATAATACATTAATTAACCCCTTTTCTGCCCCAGTAAGGATATTGGCACTACTCTGTGCCCCATACTAGACCCCTGGCTCATCACCAGCCATCTGTGCTACCTGTGACACCTGTCATTAACTGCCAAGTGACTCAGGGAGTTTTTATCCTATCCTAAAGGATATACAGTATTTTAGTCTGCTGTTCTATTTAAAAAAAAAGATTAAAAAAAAAAGACAAAAAAAATCTACGTTAGTTTACAGTTTAAAATGACTAAACGGCTTTTCACTGCCGTTTTCAAGAGGCATATGCTATGCTTTTTGAGGCGATGAGTGGAGATAAAGTGACATTTTTAGTTTCATCTTCCTTAGATGATTCATCTAATGATGAACCCCCTCGTAGGCGTCCTAGGGGTAGTGCGCAGTCGCAGCCCTGTACAAGTGATTCTTCATGGATCCCCACAGATAACTATGTGCCCCAGGTTCCTGAATTTACAGCCACTCCAGGCATCAATGTAGCTACCACAGGTTTCAGTGAAATTAACTTTTTCCAATTATTCTTCACTGATGACCTAATTAACTTGATGGAGGACCAAACAAATATATATGCAGATTGCAGAGCAATTTATTGCCTCCCATCCAGACAGTTATATGGCAAGGATCCACAAATGGACCCCTACTAACACAACTGAAATGCAAAGGTTTTGGAGACTTCTCCTAAGCATGGGAATTATAAAAATAAAATTAAAATTACGTTCGGATTGGAACAAAGATATCTATATCACACCCCTCTTCACTGTGTTGCCATGCCCCAGGCCCGTTACGAAGCTCTTCTAAGATTTCTACACTTCAGCAATAATAATGAATGCCCACCCCCAAGCAACCTCAGTTACGACAGACTCTTTAAAATTAGGCCAGTGGTTGACCACTACAATTCCAAATTTGGTCAAGTATATACCCCCCAAAAATGGCTCTCAGTGGATAAATCATTGGTCCACTTTAAAGGCAGATTGCATTTCCGCCAGTACCTGCCCAATAAAAGGGCTAGGAATGGCGTAAAGTTGTATAAGGCCTGTGAAAGTGTATCCAGGTATACATTGCACTTTCGTATTTATGAGGGAAAATATTCCAAAATTGAGCCACCGATTGTCCCCCATTTCTGGGTATAAGTGGGAAGATAGTATGGGATTTAGTCCACCCCCTGCTGCGCTACGGATACCATCTGTATTTGGACACATTTTACAATAGTGTCCCTCTCCTGAAATGCCTTGCTGCCAGAGGCATAGGGCACATGTGGCACAATTAGAAGAAATCAAAAAGGGCTCTGTAAATCCTTTAGAGATGAAACAGTGGGTCATGGGGAAAAGTAGGGCTGTTTGCTCAGAAAATTTGATGCTGCTAAAATACAAGGACAAACGGGATGTTATTGTGTTAACTACCATCTATGCAGATCAGTCCACCCCAGTCCCAGTCCAAGGAACCACAGAGCAGAACATCAAGCCTGTGTGTATCCAGGATTACAACAAGTTCATTGGCAGAGTGTATCTTTCAGACCAGGTACTACAGCCCTACAGTGCCTTAAGAAAATCCAAGGTGTTGTACAAAAAATAAGCGGTGTAGCTTACCAAAGTGTCACTGTATAATGCCTTTGTCATCCACAGAACAGCTAGTCATGGGGGGACCTTCTTGGAATTTCAGGATTTTTTATTTTTTTTTGCCGTTCAGGAAGGAAAGGGCAGTTTTTCAGCCAGCAGTGCTTCTATTGTCTCAAGAATAACACATAGGCAGCATTTCCCTGTACTTCCCCCCACAGAAAAAAAAAGACAACCCCCAAAAAGGTGTTGGGTTTGCTTGGTTAAAGGAATTAGGAAAGACACCACTTACCACTGTCAGACCTGCCCTTCTAAACCGGACCTCTGCATTGGAGAGTGCTTTCAAGTTTATCACACCTCCACTGATATCCATTAAGTCCATTTAATTAATTTCTTAATTAATCCATGGGAAGACATTTTCAGTTGAGCATTTTTCCATTTGGCAATCCAATAATAGCTCCCCCCCAAAAAAATGAAAATTAAAAACCTTACAAATTCCCATTATACCCCTAGATGAATACATTGAAAGGTGTTATTTTTTAAAATGAGGCATTTCTTCAATTTCCTTTTATATTTTGGCACTTCTAGAGCCTCGTTTTTGCATTTTTTCACTGTTGGGGTGCCTGAAATGCGACATGGTGCCTGAAAATTATTCCAGTGAAATCTGCCTTCCAAAAGCCACACAGTGTTCCTCCCTTTCTGAGCCCCGCTGTGTGCTCATACAGCACTTTACAACCACATATGGGGTGTTGATGTATTCAGGAGAAAATGGGTAACAGATTATGGGGTGCATTTTCTCCTGATACCCCTTGTTAAAATGAAATATTTGGGCCTAAAGCGAGATATTCTTGTAAAATATGAAATTTTTCATTTTCGCTGCCAAGTCTTTCTAAATTCTATGAAACGGCTATTGGGCCAAAGTGCTCAGTGCACCCCTTGAAAAATTCCTTGGGGGGTGTATTTTTCATAATAGGGTCACTTTTGTTGTTTTTTCACTGTTGGGGTGCCTCAGGGTGTCTTCAAATATGAATAAAAAGGATGGTCCCTTAGGGGTGGTGCGAGGGCACCCCCCAAGAACTACTCGTAAATTGAAACTAAGTGAAAAAAAAGGGGTAGTAACGTCTTAAAACCTAACTTTTATTAGGGTTATTAAATGTCCCAGTGATGGGAGGAGAACCCCTACCAGACAAACAAAACACAAAACAACAGGGGACCTGAGGTGACAGGTCGCCTGATGGTCAGATACCCGTTCACGTCTCCGAGTAAAGCCGGAGGTGGACTATGCGACCAATAGACGTTAACAAAACAAGAGACCGTGGCAGGTGTGCCCTGGTCTACAGACATGCCATGTGGCACATATAAGGGTTGGTCTTACCGGTGGTGGACGAAAGGACCTACAGGTCCGTAACCCCGGAGAAGGTGTTCTCACGTGTGGATGCGTCCTCCAGTTGGCGGTCACTTTATGCAGGAGGGCCACAGGGAGGAGTCTGTCCCTGGTACTGCCCTACTTGGCCTATCAAGCCCTAAAGTGCCTCCTAACACGGGGTCCTATCCCCGCAAGGGGTGGCCCCTACCACTAACCTTTGCCCGCGTCATGGCGCCCCATGTATGTCATAGCATGGGGGCGTGGTCATGGCGGAGCGCCGCAGCAGCTGTCCAAGTAAGGTGGCTGGTGTGGGAGGAGCCGGTGTAAGTGTCAGTACTACTTGCTCCTACAACAGCACACCTGCCTGTGCTGGGGAGGACAAGAGCCATCCCCTCCAGCACGAGACCTAAGCAGGGGCTTACTGGGCAGGTTTAAGTCACCTTACACCCCTGTCCCCTGATGATTTAAGGGGTTTTCAATAGTTAGTTGTCTTTATTCCCTTACTGCAGGATGTATTTAGTTGGATATTCTCTTCAATGAAACGCGTAGGAACTCAGAGCATATCCCCACACTAGCCTGGGATTCAGAGCTTGTCTCTATACTAATTGTTACCCCCATATGAATAGCCATACCCGGGTCTGAAAGCCCGATAGGGCCATCTCCCTGTCCCGACAGGGTAACCTAGGGTCCTCTATTCTAGGGCTAGGTTCCGGACGGGGCCACCCCTTGCAGGGATAGGACCCCGTGTTAGGAGGCACTTTAGGGCTTGATAGGCCAAGTAGGGCAGTACCAGGGACAGACTCCTCCCTGTGGCCCTCCTGTATAAAGTGACCACCAACTGGAGGACGCATCCACACATGAGAACACCTTCTCCAGGGTTACGGACCTGTAACCCCGGAGGTACCAGTCAGAAAACCAGAGAAATTTAAATTTAGAAAATATAGGATTTTTTTTTATAAATAAAGGTAAAACATATTGACTCGAATTTCCAATGTGTCATCTCTGAATGGCTTGGATAAGTAAAAGTGTTCCAAAGTAGAGTTGAGCGAACACCTGGATGTTCGGGTTCGAGAAGTTCGGCCGAACATCCCGGAAATGTTCGGGTTCGGGATCCGAACCCGATCCGAACTTCGTCCCGAACCCGAACCCCATTGAAGTCAATGGGGACCCGAACTTTTCGGCACTAAAAAGGCTGTAAAACAGCCCAGGAAAGAGCTAGAGGGCTGCAAAAGGCAGCAACATGTAGGTAAATCCCCTGCAAACAAATGTGGATAGGGAAATGAATAAAAATAAAAATAAAATAAATAAAAATTAACCAAAATCAATTGGAGAGAGGTTCCATAGCAGAGAATCTGGCTTCCCGTCACCCACCACTGGAACAGTCCATTCTCAGATATTTAGGCCCCGGCACCCAGGCAGAGGAGAGAGGTCCCGTAACAGAGAATCTGTCTTCATGTCAGCAGAGAATTAGTCTGCATGT
Organism: Bufo gargarizans; assembly: GCF_014858855.1. Classification (NCBI taxonomy): domain Eukaryota; kingdom Metazoa; phylum Chordata; class Amphibia; order Anura; family Bufonidae; genus Bufo; species Bufo gargarizans. Next base: position 357,700,477 of record NC_058081.1, read on the forward strand.
CATAGCAGAGAATGAGGCTTCACGTCAGCCACCACTGCAACAGTCCATTGGCATATATTTAGGCCCAGCACCCAGGCAGAGGAGGGAGGTCCCGTAACAGAGAATCTGTCTTCATGTCAGCAGAGAATTAGTCTGCATGTCATAGCAGAGAATGAGGCTTCACGTCAGCCACCACTGCAACAGTCCATTGGCATATATTTAGGCCCAGCACACACACAGGCAGAGGAGAGAGGTCCCGTAACAGAGAATCTGGCTTCATGTCAGCAGAGAATCAGTCTGCATGTCATAGCAGAGAATGAGGCTTCACGTCAGCCACCACTGCAACAGTCCATTGGCATATATTTAGGCCCAGCACACACACAGGCAGAGGAGAGAGGTCCCGTAACAGAGGATCTGGCTTCATGTCAGCAGAGAATCAGTCTGCATGTCATAGCAGAGAATCAGGCTTCACGTCAGCCACCACTGCAACAGTCCATTGTCATAAATTTAGGCCCAGCACCCAGGCAGAGGAGAGAGGTCCCGTAACAGACAATCTGGCTTCATGTCAGCAGAGAATTAGTCTGCATGTCATAGCAGAGAATGAGGCTTCACGTCAGCCACCACTGCAACAGTCCATTGGCATATATTTAGGCCTAGCACACAGGCAGAGGAGAGAGGTCCCGTAACAGACAATCTGGCTTCATGTCAGCAGAGAATCAGTCTGCATGTCATAGCAGAGAATGAGGCTTCACGTCACCCACCACTGCAACAGTCCATTGGCATATATTTAGGCCTAGCACACAGGCAGAGCAGAGAGGTCCCGTAACAGACAATCTGGCTTCATGACAGCAGAGAATCAGTCTGCATGTCATAGCAGAGAATGAGGCTTCACGTCACCCACCACTGCAACAGTCCATTGGCATATATTTAGGCCTAGCACACAGGCAGAGCAGAGAGGTCCCGTAACAGACGATCTGGCTTCATGTCAGCAGAGAATCAGTCTGCATGTCATAGCAGAGAATGAGGCTTCACGTCAGCCACCACTGCAACAGTCCATTGGCATATATTTAGGCCTAGCACACAGGCAGAGGAGAGAGGTCCCGTAACAGACAATCTGGCTTCATGTCAGCAGAGAATCAGTCTGCATGTCATAGCAGAGAATGAGGCTTCACGTCACCCACCACTGCAACAGTCCATTGGCATATATTTAGGCCCAGCACCCAGGCAGAGGAGGGAGGTCCCGTAACAGAGAATCTGTCTTCATGTCAGCAGAGAATTAGTCTGCATGTCATAGCAGAGAATGAGGCTTCACGTCAGCCACCACTGCAACAGTCCATTGGCATATATTTAGGCCCAGCACACACACAGGCAGAGGAGAGAGGTCCCGTAACAGAGAATCTGGCTTCATGTCAGCAGAGAATCAGTCTGCATGTCATAGCAGAGAATGAGGCTTCACGTCACCCACCACTGCAACAGTCCATTGGCATATATTTAGGCCCAGCACCCAGGCAGAGGAGGGAGGTCCCGTAACAGAGAATCTGTCTTCATGTCAGCAGAGAATTAGTCTGCATGTCATAGCAGAGAATGAGGCTTCACGTCAGCCACCACTGCAACAGTCCATTGGCATATATTTAGGCCCAGCACCCAGGCAGAGGAGGGAGGTCCCGTAACAGAGAATCTGTCTTCATGTCAGCAGAGAATTAGTCTGCATGTCATAGCAGAGAATGAGGCTTCACGTCAGCCACCACTGCAACAGTCCATTGGCATATATTTAGGCCCAGCACACACACAGGCAGAGGAGAGAGGTCCCGTAACAGAGAATCTGGCTTCATGTCAGCAGAGAATCAGTCTGCATGTCATAGCAGAGAATGAGGCTTCACGTCACCCACCACTGCAACAGTCCATTGGCATATATTTAGGCCCAGCACACACACAGGCAGAGGAGAGAGGTCCCGTAACAGAGGATCTGGCTTCATGTCAGCAGAGAATCAGTCTGCATGTCATAGCAGAGAATCAGGCTTCACGTCAGCCACCACTGCAACAGTCCATTGTCATAAATTTAGGCCCAGCACCCAGGCAGAGGAGAGAGGTCCCGTAACAGACAATCTGGCTTCATGTCAGCAGAGAATTAGTCTGCATGTCATAGCAGAGAATGAGGCTTCACGTCAGCCACCACTGCAACAGTCCATTGGCATATATTTAGGCCTAGCACACAGGCAGAGGAGAGAGGTCCCGTAACAGACAATCTGGCTTCATGTCAGCAGAGAATCAGTCTGCATGTCATAGCAGAGAATGAGGCTTCACGTCACCCACCACTGCAACAGTCCATTGGCATATATTTAGGCCTAGCACACAGGCAGAGCAGAGAGGTCCCGTAACAGACAATCTGGCTTCATGACAGCAGAGAATCAGTCTGCATGTCATAGCAGAGAATGAGGCTTCACGTCACCCACCACTGCAACAGTCCATTGGCATATATTTAGGCCTAGCACACAGGCAGAGCAGAGAGGTCCCGTAACAGACGATCTGGCTTCATGTCAGCAGAGAATCAGTCTGCATGTCATAGCAGAGAATGAGGCTTCACGTCAGCCACCACTGCAACAGTCCATTGGCATATATTTAGGCCTAGCACACAGGCAGAGGAGAGAGGTCCCGTAACAGACAATCTGGCTTCATGTCAGCAGAGAATCAGTCTGCATGTCATAGCAGAGAATGAGGCTTCACGTCACCCACCACTGCAACAGTCCATTGGCATATATTTAGGCCCAGCACCCAGGCAGAGGAGGGAGGTCCCGTAACAGAGAATCTGTCTTCATGTCAGCAGAGAATTAGTCTGCATGTCATAGCAGAGAATGAGGCTTCACGTCAGCCACCACTGCAACAGTCCATTGGCATATATTTAGGCCCAGCACACACACAGGCAGAGGAGAGAGGTCCCGTAACAGAGAATCTGGCTTCATGTCAGCAGAGAATCAGTCTGCATGTCATAGCAGAGAATGAGGCTTCACGTCACCCACCACTGCAACAGTCCATTGGCATATATTTAGGCCCAGCACCCAGGCAGAGGAGGGAGGTCCCGTAACAGAGAATCTGTCTTCATGTCAGCAGAGAATTAGTCTGCATGTCATAGCAGAGAATGAGGCTTCACGTCAGCCACCACTGCAACAGTCCATTGGCATATATTTAGGCCCAGCACACACACAGGCAGAGGAGAGAGGTCCCGTAACAGAGAATCTGGCTTCATGTCAGCAGAGAATCAGTCTGCATGTCATAGCAGAGAATGAGGCTTCACGTCAGCCACCACTGCAACAGTCCATTGGCATATATTTAGGCCCAGCACACACACAGGCAGAGGAGAGAGGTCCCGTAACAGAGGATCTGGCTTCATGTCAGCAGAGAATCAGTCTGCATGTCATAGCAGAGAATCAGGCTTCACGTCAGCCACCACTGCAACAGTCCATTGTCATAAATTTAGGCCCAGCACCCAGGCAGAGGAGAGAGGTCCCGTAACAGACAATCTGGCTTCATGTCAGCAGAGAATTAGTCTGCATGTCATAGCAGAGAATGAGGCTTCACGTCAGCCACCACTGCAACAGTCCATTGGCATATATTTAGGCCTAGCACACAGGCAGAGGAGAGAGGTCCCGTAACAGACAATCTGGCTTCATGTCAGCAGAGAATCAGTCTGCATGTCATAGCAGAGAATGAGGCTTCACGTCACCCACCACTGCAACAGTCCATTGGCATATATTTAGGCCTAGCACACAGGCAGAGCAGAGAGGTCCCGTAACAGACAATCTGGCTTCATGACAGCAGAGAATCAGTCTGCATGTCATAGCAGAGAATGAGGCTTCACGTCACCCACCACTGCAACAGTCCATTGGCATATATTTAGGCCTAGCACACAGGCAGAGCAGAGAGGTCCCGTAACAGACGATCTGGCTTCATGTCAGCAGAGAATCAGTCTGCATGTCATAGCAGAGAATGAGGCTTCACGTCAGCCACCACTGCAACAGTCCATTGGCATATATTTAGGCCTAGCACACAGGCAGAGGAGAGAGGTCCCGTAACAGACAATCTGGCTTCATGTCAGCAGAGAATCAGTCTGCATGTCATAGCAGAGAATGAGGCTTCACGTCACCCACCACTGCAACAGTCCATTGGCATATATTTAGGCCCAGCACCCAGGCAGAGGAGGGAGGTCCCGTAACAGAGAATCTGTCTTCATGTCAGCAGAGAATTAGTCTGCATGTCATAGCAGAGAATGAGGCTTCACGTCAGCCACCACTGCAACAGTCCATTGGCATATATTTAGGCCCAGCACACACACAGGCAGAGGAGAGAGGTCCCGTAACAGAGAATCTGGCTTCATGTCAGCAGAGAATCAGTCTGCATGTCATAGCAGAGAATGAGGCTTCACGTCACCCACCACTGCAACAGTCCATTGGCATATATTTAGGCCCAGCACCCAGGCAGAGGAGGGAGGTCCCGTAACAGAGAATCTGTCTTCATGTCAGCAGAGAATTAGTCTGCATGTCATAGCAGAGAATGAGGCTTCACGTCAGCCACCACTGCAACAGTCCATTGGCATATATTTAGGCCCAGCACCCAGGCAGAGGAGGGAGGTCCCGTAACAGAGAATCTGTCTTCATGTCAGCAGAGAATTAGTCTGCATGTCATAGCAGAGAATGAGGCTTCACGTCAGCCACCACTGCAACAGTCCATTGGCATATATTTAGGCCCAGCACACACACAGGCAGAGGAGAGAGGTCCCGTAACAGAGAATCTGGCTTCATGTCAGCAGAGAATCAGTCTGCATGTCATAGCAGAGAATGAGGCTTCACGTCACCCACCACTGCAACAGTCCATTGGCATATATTTAGGCCCAGCACCCAGGCAGAGGAGGGAGGTCCCGTAACAGAGAATCTGTCTTCATGTCAGCAGAGAATTAGTCTGCATGTCATAGCAGAGAATGAGGCTTCACGTCAGCCACCACTGCAACAGTCCATTGGCATATATTTAGGCCCAGCACCCAGGCAGAGGAGGGAGGTCCCGTAACAGAGAATCTGTCTTCATGTCAGCAGAGAATTAGTCTGCATGTCATAGCAGAGAATGAGGCTTCACGTCAGCCACCACTGCAACAGTCCATTGGCATATATTTAGGCCCAGCACACACACAGGCAGAGGAGAGAGGTCCCGTAACAGAGAATCTGGCTTCATGTCAGCAGAGAATCAGTCTGCATGTCATAGCAGAGAATGAGGCTTCACGTCAGCCACCACTGCAACAGTCCATTGGCATATATTTAGGCCCAGCACACACACAGGCAGAGGAGAGAGGTCCCGTAACAGAGGATCTGGCTTCATGTCAGCAGAGAATCAGTCTGCATGTCATAGCAGAGAATCAGGCTTCACGTCAGCCACCACTGCAACAGTCCATTGTCATAAATTTAGGCCCAGCACCCAGGCAGAGGAGAGAGGTCCCGTAACAGACAATCTGGCTTCATGTCAGCAGAGAATTAGTCTGCATGTCATAGCAGAGAATGAGGCTTCACGTCAGCCACCACTGCAACAGTCCATTGGCATATATTTAGGCCTAGCACACAGGCAGAGGAGAGAGGTCCCGTAACAGACAATCTGGCTTCATGTCAGCAGAGAATCAGTCTGCATGTCATAGCAGAGAATGAGGCTTCACGTCAGCCACCACTGCAACAGTCCATTGGCATATATTTAGGCCCAGCACACACACAGGCAGAGGAGAGAGGTCCCGTAACAGAGAATCTGTCTTCATGTCAGCAGAGAATTAGTCTGCATGTCATAGCAGAGAATCAGGCTTCACGTCACCCACCACTGCAACAGTCCATTGGCATATATTTAGGCCCAGCACCCAGGCAGAGGAGGGAGGTCCCGTAACAGAGAATCTGTCTTCATGTCAGCAGAGAATTAGTCTGCATGTCATAGCAGAGAATGAGGCTTCACGTCACCCACCACTGCAACAGTCCATTGGCATATATTTAGGCCTAGCACACAGGCAGAGGAGAGGTTCATTCAACTTTGGGTAGCCTCGCAATATAATGGTAAAATGAAAATAAAAATAGGATTGAATGAGGAAGTGCCCTGGAGTCCAATAATATATGGTTATGGGGAGGTAGTTAATGTCTAATCTGGACAAGGGACGGACAGGTCCTGTGGGATCCATGCCTGGTTCATTTTTATGAACGTCAGCTTGTCCACATTGGCTGTAGACAGGCGGCTGCGTTTGTCTGTAATGACGCCCCCTGCCGTGCTGAATACACGTTCAGACAAAACGCTGTCTGCCGGGCAGGCCAGCACCTCCAAGGCATAAAAGGCTAGCTCTGGCCACGTGGACAATTTAGAGACCCAGAAGTTGAATGGGGCCGAACCATCAGTCAGTACGTGGAGGGGTGTGCACACGTACTGTTCCACCATGTTAGTGAAATGTTGCCTCCTGCTAACACGTTGCGTATCAGGTGGTGGTGCAGTTAGCTGTGGCGTGTTGACAAAAGTTTTCCACATCTCTGCCATGCTAACCCTGCCCTCAGAGGAGCTGGCCGTGACACAGCTGCCTTGGCGACCTCTTGCTCCTCCTCTGCCTTGGCCTTGGGCTTCCACTTGTTCCCCTGTGACATTTGGGAATGCTCTCAGTAGCGCGTCTACCAACGTGCGCTTGTACTCGCGCATCTTCCTATCACGCTCCAGTGCAGGAAGTAAGGTGGGCACATTGTCTTTGTAGCGTGGATCCAGCAGGGTGGCAACCCAGTAGTCCGCACAGGTTAAAATGTGGGCAACTCTGCTGTCGTTGCGCAGGCACTGCAGCATGTAGTCGCTCATGTGTGCCAGGCTGCCCAGGGGTAAGGACAAGCTGTCCTCTGTGGGAGGCGTATCGTCATCGTCCTGCCTTTCCCCCCAGCCACGCACCAGTGATGGACCCGAGCTGCGTTGGGTGCCACCCCGCTGTGACCATGCTTCATCCTCATCCTCCTCCACCTCCTCCTCATCCTCGTCCTCCTCGTCCTCCAGTAGTGGGCCCTGGCTGGCCACATTTGTACCTGGCCTCTGCTGTTGCCAAAAACCTCCCTCTGAGTCACTTCGAAGAGACTGGCCTGAAAGTGCTAAAAATGACCCCTCTTCCTCCTCCTCCTCCTCCTCCTGGGCCACCTCCTCTTCCATCATCGCCCTAAGTGTTTTCTCAAGGAGACATAGAAGTGGTATTGTAACGCTGATAACGGTGTCATCGCCACTGGCCATGTTGGTGGAGTACTCGAAACAGCGCAACAGGGCACACAGGTCTCGCATGGAGGCCCAGTCATTGGTGGTGAAGTGGTGCTGTTCTGTAGTGCGACTGACCCGTGCGTGCTGCAGCTGAAACTCCACTATGGCCTGCTGCTGCTCGCACAGTCTGTCCAGCATGTGCAAGGTGGAGTTCCACCTGGTGGGCACGTCGCATATGAGGCGGTGAGCGGGAAGGCCGAAGTTACGCTGTAGCGCAGACAGGCGAGCAGCAGCAGGATGTGAACGCCGGAAGCGCGAACAGACGGCCCGCACTTTATGCAGCAGCTCTGACATGTCGGGGTAGTTGTGAATGAACTTCTGCACCACCAAATTCAGCACATGCGCCAAGCAAGGGATGTGCGTCAAATTGGCTAGTCCCAGAGCTGCAACGAGATTTCGCCCATTATCACACACCACCAGGCCGGGCTTGAGGCTCACCGGCAGCAACCACTCGTCGGTCTGTTGTTCTATACCCCGCCACAACTCCTGTGCGGTGTGGGGCCTGTCCCCCAAACATATGAGTTTCAGAATGGCCTGCTGACGTTTACCCCGGGCTGTGCTGAAGTTGGTGGTGAAGGTGTGTGGCTGACTGGATGAGCAGGTGGAAGAAGAGGAGGAGGAAGCCGAGAAGGAGGAGGTGGCAACAGGAGGCAAAGAATGTTGCCCTGCGATCCTTGGCGGCGGAAGGACGTGCGCCAAACAGCTCTCCGCCTGGGGCCCAGCTGCCACTACATTTACCCAGTGTGCAGTTAGGGAGATATAGCGTCCCTGGCCGTGCTTACTGGTCCACGTATCTGTGGTTAGGTGGACCTTGCCACAGATGGCGTTGCGCAGTGCACACTTGATTTTATCGGATACTTGGTTGTGCAGGGAAGGCACGGCTCTCTTGGAGAAGTAGTGCCGGCTGGGAACAACATACTGTGGGACAGCAAGCGACATGAGCTGTTTGAAGCTGTCTGTGTCCACCAGCCTAAATGACAGCATTTCATAGGCCAGTAGTTTAGAAATGCTGGCATTCAGGGCCAGGGATCGAGGGTGGCTAGGTGGGAATTTACGCTTTCTATCAAATGTTTGTGAGATGGAGAGCTGAACGCTGGCGTGTGACATGGTTGAGACGCTTGGTGACGGAGGTGGTGGTGGTGGTGTTGGTGGTACATCCCCTGTTTGCTGGGCGGCAGGTGCCAACGTTCCTCCAGAGGCGGAGGAAGAGGCCGAGGCGGCAGCAGCAGAATAGGCCGAGGCGGCAGCAGCAGAAGAGGTAGCAGGGGGAGCCTGAGTGACTTCCTTGGTTTTAAGGTGTTTACTCCACTGCAGTTCATGCTTTGCATGCAGGTGCCTGGTCATGCAGGTTGTGCTCAGGTTCAGAACGTTAATGCCTCGCTTCAGGCTCTGATGGCACAGCGTGCAAACCACTCGGGTCTTGTCGTCAGCACATTGTTTGAAGAAGTGCCATGCCAGGGAACTCCTTGAAGCTGCCTTTGGGGTGCTCGGTCCCAGATGGCGGCGGTCAGTAGCAGGCGGAGTCTCTTGGCGGCGGGTGTTCTGCTTTTGCCCACTGCTCCCTCTTTTGCTACGCTGTTGGCTCGGTCTCACCACTGCCTCTTCCTCCGAACTGTGAAAGTCAGTGGCACGACCTTCATTCCATGTGGGGTCTAGGACCTCATCGTCCCCTGCATCGTCTTCCACCCAGTCTTGATCCCTGACCTCCTGTTCAGTCTGCACACTGCAGAAAGACGCAGCAGTTGGCACCTGTGTTTCGTCATCATCAGAGACATGCTGAGGTGGTATTCCCATGTCCTCATCATCAGGAAACATAAGTGGTTGTGCGTCAGTGCATTCTATGTCTTTCACCGCTGGGGAAGGGCTAGGTGGATGCCCTTGGGAAACCCTGCCAGCGGAGTCTTCAAACAGCATAAGAGACTGCTGCATAACTTGAGGCTGAGACAGTTTCCCTGGTATGCATGGGGGTGATGTGACAGACTGATGGGGTTGGTTTTCAGGCGCCATCTGTGCGCTTTCTGCAGAAGACTGGGTGGGAGATAATGTGAACGTGCTGGATCCACTGTCGGCCACCCAATTGACTAATGCCTGTACCTGCTCAGGCCTTACCATCCTTAGAACGGCATTGGGCCCCACCATATATCGCTGTAAATTCTGGCGGCTACTGGGACCTGAGGTAGTTGGTACACTAGGACGTGTGGATGTGGCAGAACGGCCACGTCCTCTCCCAGCACCAGAGGGTCCACTAACACCACCACGACCATGTCCACGTCCGCGTCCCTTACTAGATGTTTTTCTCATTGTTATGGTTCACCACAACAACAAATATATTATTTGGCCCAATGTATTGTATTCAAATTCAGCGGGATATAAATTTGAGGCCTAGTATTTAGGCGCTGGGTGACCGGTATGGATTTAGTGACAGAATTAGACTTGGAAATGCACAGAAGCGTGTGTGTGAAGTTATTCTGAATGACCCTATGTGCACCTTCAATATGATCTACCCTTTTAGGGATAGATTTCAAATAGCTCTGATATAGCAGAAACGACTAAATTATGAAATTGCTAAATTGGGAATTGTATTTCAACCCAGAACAAAAAATGTGCTTTGACGGACACTAAATAACTTTCCCAGCCACAACAGGACAGCGGTAACGAGAGATTTAGCGGGATATAAATTTGAGGCCTAGTATTTAGGCGCTGGGTGACAGGTATGGGTTTAGTGCCAGAATTAGACTTGGAAATACACAGTAGCGGGTGTGTGTGAAGTTATTCTGAATGACCCAATGTGCACCTTGAATATTATATACCCTTTTAGGGATAGATTTCAAATAGCTCTGATATAGCAGAAACCACTAAATTATGAAATTGCTAAATTGGGAATTGTATTTCAACCCAGAACAAGAAATGTGCTTGAACGGACACTAAATAACTCGCCCAGCTACAGCACTAGGGACAGATTTAGCGGGATATAAATTTGAGGCCTAGTATTTAGGCGCTGGGTGACAGGTATGGGTTTAGTGCCAGAATTAGACTTGGAAATACACAGTAGCGGGTGTGTGTGAAGTTATTCTGAATGACCCAATGTGCACCTTGAATATTATATACCCTTTTAGGGATAGATTTCAAATAGCTCTGATATAGCAGAAACCACTAAATTATGAAATTGCTAAATTGGGAATTGTATTTCAACCCAGAACAAGAAATGTGCTTGAACGGACACTAAATAACTCGCCCAGCTACAGCACTAGGGACAGATTTAGCGGGATATAAATTTGAGGCCTAGTATTTAGGCGCTGGGTGACAGGTATGGGTTTAGTGCCAGAATTAGACTTGGAAATACACAGTAGCGGGTGTGTGTGAAGTTATTCTGAATGACCCAATGTGCACCTTGAATATTATATACCCTTTTAGGGATAGATTTCAAATAGCTCTGATATAGCAGAAACCACTAAATTATGAAATTGCTAAATTGGGAATTGTATTTCAACCCAGAACAAGAAATGTGCTTGAACGGACACTAAATAACTCGCCCAGCTACAGCACTAGGGACAGATTTAGCGGGATATAAATTTGAGGCCTAGTATTTAGGCGCTGGGTGACAGGTATGGGTTTAGTGCCAGAATTAGACTTGGAAATACACAGTAGCGGGTGTGTGTGAAGTTATTCTGAATGACCCAATGTGCACCTTGAATATTATATACCCTTTTAGGGATAGATTTCAAATAGCTCTGATATAGCAGAAACCACTAAATTATGAAATTGCTAAATTGGGAATTGTATTTCAACCCAGAACAAGAAATGTGCTTGAACGGACACTAAATAACTCGCCCAGCTACAGCACTAGGGACAGATTTAGCGGGATATAAATTTGAGGCCTAGTATTTAGGCGCTGGGTGACAGGTATGGGTTTAGTGCCAGAATTAGACTTGGAAATACACAGTAGCGGGTGTGTGTAAAGTTATTCTGAATGACCCAATGTGCACCTTGAATATTATATACCCTTTTAGGGATAGATTTCAAATAGCTCTGATATAGCAGAAACCACTAAATTATGAAATTGCTAAATTGGGAATTGTATTTCAACCCAGAACAAGAAATGTGCTTGAACGGACACTAAATAACTCGCCCAGCTACAGCACTAGGGACAGATTTAGCGGGATATAAATTTGAGGCCTAGTATTTAGGCGCTGGGTGACAGGTATGGGTTTAGTGCCAGAATTAGACTTGGAAATACACAGTAGCGGGTGTGTGTGAAGTTATTCTGAATGACCCAATGTGCACCTTGAATATTATATACCCTTTTAGGGATAGATTTCAAATAGCTCTGATATAGCAGAAACCACTAAATTATGAAATTGCTAAATTGGGAATTGTATTTCAACCCAGAACAAGAAATGTGCTTGAACGGACACTAAATAACTCGCCCAGCTACAGCACTAGGGACAGATTTAGCGGTATATAAATTTGAGGCCTAGTATTTAGGCGCTGGGTGACAGGTATGGGTTTAGTGCCAGAATTAGACTTGGAAATACACAGTAGCGGGTGTGTGTGAAGTTATTCTGAATGACCCAATGTGCACCTTGAATATTATATACCCTTTTAGGGATAGATTTCAAATAGCTCTGATATAGCAGAAACCACTAAATTATGAAATTGCTAAATTGGGAATTGTATTTCAACCCAGAACAAGAAATGTGCTTGAACGGACACTAAATAACTCGCCCAGCTACAGCACTAGGGACAGATTTAGCGGGATATAAATTTGAGGCCTAGTATTTAGGCGCTGGGTGACAGGTATGGGTTTAGTGCCAGAATTAGACTTGGAAATACACAGTAGCGGGTGTGTGTGAAGTTATTCTGAATGACCCAATGTGCACCTTGAATATTATATACCCTTTTAGGGATAGATTTCAAATAGCTCTGATATAGCAGAAACCACTAAATTATGAAATTGCTAAATTGGGAATTGTATTTCAACCCAGAACAAGAAATGTGCTTGAACGGACACTAAATAACTCGCCCAGCTACAGCACTAGGGACAGATTTAGCGGGATATAAATTTGAGGCCTAGTATTTAGGCGCTGGGTGACAGGTATGGGTTTAGTGCCAGAATTAGACTTGGAAATACACAGTAGCGGGTGTGTGTGAAGTTATTCTGAATGACCCAATGTGCACCTTGAATATTATATACCCTTTTAGGGATAGATTTCAAATAGCTCTGATATAGCAGAAACCACTAAATTATGAAATTGCTAAATTGGGAATTGTATTTCAACCCAGAACAAGAAATGTGCTTGAACGGACACTAAATAACTCGCCCAGCTACAGCACTAGGGACAGATTTAGCGGGATATAAATTTGAGGCCTAGTATTTAGGCGCTGGGTGACAGGTATGGGTTTAGTGCCAGAATTAGACTTGGAAATACACAGTAGCGGGTGTGTGTGAAGTTATTCTGAATGACCCAATGTGCACCTTGAATATTATATACCCTTTTAGGGATAGATTTCAAATAGCTCTGATATAGCAGAAACCACTAAATTATGAAATTGCTAAATTGGGAATTGTATTTCAACCCAGAACAAGAAATGTGCTTGAACGGACACTAAATAACTCGCCCAGCTACAGCACTAGGGACAGATTTAGCGGGATATAAATTTGAGGCCTAGTATTTAGGCGCTGGGTGACAGGTATGGGTTTAGTGCCAGAATTAGACTTGGAAATACACAGTAGCGGGTGTGTGTGAAGTTATTCTGAATGACCCAATGTGCACCTTGAATATTATATACCCTTTTAGGGATAGATTTCAAATAGCTCTGATATAGCAGAAACCACTAAATTATGAAATTGCTAAATTGGGAATTGTATTTCAACCCAGAACAAGAAATGTGCTTGAACGGACACTAAATAACTCGCCCAGCTACAGCACTAAGGACAGATTTAGCGGGATATAAATTTGAGGCCTAGTATTTAGGCGCTGGGTGACCGGTATGGATTTAGTGACAGAATTAGACTGGGATATGGCCAAAAAATAAACAGACTATTGCTGGTTAAATGCACTTGGTGTGACAGCTTCACCCTGATGTAGGCTTTAGCCAAAAAACAACCACACCATTGAGGGTTAAATGCACTTGGTGACAGGCGCAGCTTGCCCCTGATTTAGTATATGGCCAAAAAATGAACAGACTATTGCTGGTTAAATGCACTTGGTGTGACAGCTTCACCCTGATGTAGGCTTTAGCTAAAAAACAACCACACCATTGAGGGTTAAATGCACTTGGTGACAGGCGCAGCTTGCCCCTGATTTTGTATATGGCCAAAAAATGAACAGACTATTGCTGGTTAAATGCACTTGGTGTGACAGCTTCACCCTGATGTAGGCTTTAGCCAAAAAACAACCACACCATTGAGGGTTAAATGCACTTGGTCGCAGCTTGTGCTGGCGCACCACAAGACACAAAATGGCCGCCGATCACCCCAGAAAAATGTGACTGACAAACGGTCTGGGCAGCCTAAAAACAGTGAGCAATTGAGGATCAGCAGCTCAATGATCCACAGCTGCAGATCGATCAGTTAATCAAGTCCTTTGGAGGAGTTAATCTGCCTAATCTCGCCCTACTGTCGCAGCCGCAACCTCTCCCTACGCTAATCAGAGCAGAGTGACGGGCGGCGCTATGTGACTCCAGCTTAAATAGAGTCTGGGTCACATGGTGCTCTGGCCAATCACAGCCATGCCAATAGTAGGCATGGCTGTGATGGCCTCTTGGGGCAAGTAGTATGACGCTTGTTGATTGGCTGCTTTGCAGCCTTTCAAAAAGCGCCAAGAAAGCGTCACAAAAGCGCGAAGAAAGCGACGAACACCGAACCCGAACCCGGACTTTTACGAAAATGTCCGGGTTCGGGTCCGTGTCACGGACACCCCAAAATTCGGTACGAACCCGAACTATACAGTTCGAGTTCGCTCATCCCTATTCCAAAGTTATTACCACATAAAATGAAACATGTCAGATTTGCAAAATGTGGCTTGGTCCTGAAGGTAAAAACTAGCTTAGTCTTGAAGGGGTTTATATAGGCCCCCTATAATGCCCTAGTACTTTACATAGGTCCATCTACAGTGCCCTCAGTAGTTGATATAGACCCCTATATAGTGCACCAATAGTTATAGTATCCCCAGAAGCGACAGGACAAAATTATGACAAATAGTCACCTGAGTTGTGCACCTTGCTTCAATCTGCAAAGTAGGCTACATGCCTCTCCCAGCCTGCAGCATATGTTCCAATTCCTGGCGCCCCTGCGTAGACAGCCACTATGAAGACATTGCGCCACCTTTGTCCTGGAGTGTGATGTCACATAAGACCAAGCACAGACAGTAGTGATGTCATCAATTTGTGACCATCTGGATTTCCTCATAGGCTTCAAGCCTAGCGGCTTGATAGCTAGAGGTATAACCGGTAGAAAGAGGGAGAATGTTATCCTTTTATTTAGAGCTCTGGTAAGACCACATTTTGAATACTGTGTCCAATTCTGGAGACTCCACCTACAAAAATACATTGATAAAATTGAACAGGTCCAAGAACAGACTGCAAAAATGGTGGGGGTTTAAAAGTGTAGTACTTAGCAAGACTTAAGCCTACATTACACCTGCCATTTTTTCGGCAAATGATCGCTAATGAGCAGTCACATGAACGTTTGTTAGCGATTAGCTTTCAGTGTAATACTGCCGCCGACTGCCTGATGAACAAACAAATGCTGGATATCCTGGCAATCCAAATCTTTTTACACGTTAAAAAAATATAATTTGCAGACAGAAGATTGTGGTATCTTATCACGATCTGCCGCTGGCAAACCACTATATAGCATGGGGACAAGCAATGCTATAGCGTTCACTTCTCCCCATGCTGCGGAGGAGATCGCTGCATGTAATAGCTAGAAAGCAGGCGATTGCCGGGAAGGAACCATTCCCTCCCGACAGTCATCTGCTACATTGGGCTGTGTAATACAACCTTTAGGCTCTGATAGGACCTGCGCTTCCAGAAGAGTCATTTCATTTCAGTGCAGGCCTCATCATAAATTAAATGCCTCCTCCAGAAGTCCATACCAGACTGAAATCAATTTTTGGTGTAAATAATGATACATTTGCCAACATGCTGCCCTCACCACACATACACACTTTTCAGAAACTTAGTGAGAGCAACGTAAAAGTGGCAGTTCAGACTAAAAAATGTCACAGTGCCATTTTAAAAAGTTCAAAACTTTTTGCTGCTTTTGAATGGCAGAAAACCTCTCTGATGATGATAATAATTCTTCTCTCCCCCTTTATATGTATAGCTCTGAGGAAAGAAGGGAAATTGGTGACTTGACCAAAACACAAGAACAAGGGGCACAATCTGAAATTAGAAGCAGAAGTAGATGCTTGGAACAAACTTCCTTCAGATGTTGGAAAATCTACAGTAAGTGAAATTAAACCTTCCTGGAATAAACATATATCTATCCTAAGACACAATAATCTAAGAGCAGACTGGATGGTCCATGAGGTCTTCTGCTGCTGTCATGCCTCTATGTTTCTATGCAAGTTCTGATGACAGCATGCCCACTTTAGATTTCTGTCAGGTGCACTGCTCTTGTGCATTCCGAACCGCATTCACATCAATATCTACATCCTACAGTAGCTATAATAGCTACCTCTGGCAAACATGTTTGCAGATTTGTGAACACTGATGTTGATGGTGATATAAATTTCACAATGGCCCATTTATCAAATATGACATAACTTTAGTCTAATTAGATCCATTGACATATGTTGTGAAATATATGACTAATTATGTTCTAGTTGATAAAGCGGCTACATAAATCACTGTCATTCATTTTCAATCCGTGCGAAGTAGAGATGTTTATTCTCATGGTGGCCTTTTTTTGTATTTTGTGCCTATGTACATACTTCAAGGTGTGCCTAAAACCTGGCCTAGCAGTAATCTATCCTCACTTTTCACTACTCCGTCTTGACAATCTGATGTGCATGGCACAAATGGTTAATAAAAATGTCACATAGCAGATAAGACACCATTTTGCAGTCAAATGCGCTAAATAATTGGAGCAAATCTATTAATAAATGGGGCCAAGGTGTCCATGATAACATTGCACATGGCGGGGCCAAGAAGAGGGTGTGTTGTCATTGGAATCTGTCATATCTCTGTGTTGGAGTAAGGTATTTAAAACTAGTTTTAACATTTGTTTTTTAAATAAATCTGTTAATGCCAGTAGGTACGGTCTCAATTAAATAGGTCTGAGATCTGGGTGTTGTAGAAGGAATTATTTTATCATCAGCAAATTATTATTACATTATTAAACATACTAGCCAAATGTATTTAGCGATATTTACCAAAGTCTCTCAGCGGCAAATATAAAATCTCTCATTGCATGTCCAAATAAATCTCCTAACTTGCCATGGGCCAATTTGATAAAGGAGGCTTGTTTTCTGCACGGTTGTACTGATGTAAGCCTTTAATACAGAGATCAGTGTTCATATATTGTCCGGCTAGATCCTTTACTAAGAATCCTAGCTTTATAAATAGCAATACCTTACGTCTATGGACTATTTCAGTTTACTAAGCTTTAGTTTTGGAAAGACAAACAGTAACCTGATGCCAGTTTGTGGGCGTACAATGTGATAACCTTTTGATGACCCCCTTAATAGTCATAGTTAATTTTTTGTAAATACACCTGGAACAATATATGTAATTTTTTTTTTTTTATGCTAAATTCAGATATTAATGAACAGATGACTGGTAAGGCGAGTGACTGGCTGAACAGTTGTGTGAACGAAGGATGTGACGTTATTCTTTCCAGTCTTACAGGAACTGAAAGACCTGAGCACCAGATATGCACCGCAGACAAATATCCCGGGATTTGTCCGGACAAAAAACGCTGCACGCAAAGGTTTTGTCTGTCCGAATCCCGCTATATTTGGCAGGTAGCGGCCGGATCCCATTATAGTCAATTGGGTTGGCGGGCGTTGCGGTAACATCCAAAGAGCTACAGCAGGTTTTTCTCTGCCGAAAAAGCCTGCTGGAGACAGGAAACACAAATATGAAAGAAGCCTTAGCAGGTGGGTTAAAGAAGACCTATAACCTCTCCTGACATGACTAACCTTATCACTCTATGATGTGCTATTCCTCTATTATTCTGCTATAAGTTATGAATACATTGCTAGCTGTTTGTAATACAGGTCCAGATGGGTGATACCAGTTTTGGGGGGGGGGGGTCCCTGCATAGTCTGCCATTGGCAGCAATGATTTAGATAGTGTCAGACTATGCAAATTCACACCCAAAACAATAAAGCTACTTTCACATCTGCAGTTTTGCTTGTTCCGGCAGGGGTCAACAAAAATGCTTCCGTCTCGATAATACAACAGCTGGAATCCTTTACGTAAGTATAGATTTGTATTATCTCTAAAATAGCCATGACGGATCCCTCTCTAAAACCATGCTTGCAGCGGTTTTCTGTCCGTCATGGGAATGCAACCAAAGGGAATTGAAATGCATTCTGGTGCACTCCGTTCAGTTCAGTTTTGTCCCTATTTGACAATGAATGTGGACAAAACGGAAGCGTTTTCCTCTGCTATTGAGATCCTATGACAGATCTCAATACCATAAAGGGGAAACGCTGATGTGAAGGTCGCCGAACACCCACCTGGAACGTCATTGCAAATGGCTAGTAATTTATTCATAACTTCTGGAAGGGATAATAAAGAAATAGTACATCACAGAATCATAAGAATAGAAGCTTCAGAACTGTTATTGTCAAGGGGACGCATGTAGTTGCTAAAATGTACATATCTGGAGAGGTTACAAGTTTATTTTGCAACAGGAAATCTATATTTTACACCATGGTTGACACCACATCTGCAGTGAATGCAATGATTTACCTTGTTTATAAACGCCAACATACATACATTTTATTGAAGTACGATGAACTCTTAAAGAGATGTCTGGTTATTCAACGCTTAGATTCAGTGCCTCTGCTCCGATTCTCCCTGCCAGTCCTGTTTACTTGGACCAGTGATTGGCTGCAGTGTTAGGGTCCATTCACACGTCCTGTTTTTTTTCATCCTGAAAAACGGTCCGTTTTTTGCGGATCCGTTGTTCCTGAAAATGTTTCCGTATGTCATCCGTATGTCATCCGTTTTTTGCGGATCCGCAAAAAACGGGAACATGTATACATTTCAATTATCAAATAAAGTTGTTTGGATTTCTTTGAAAAAAAATTGAAAAAAAAAAAAAAAAAAAAAAAAAAAAAAAAATTGTTATGTGTTTCCAGGAACGGAATCCGCAAAAAACGGATGACATACGGAATGACATCCGAATGTCATCCGTTTTTTGCGGATCCATTGACTTTGTATTGTACCAGGATCCGATTTTTCAGGACAAGAATAGGACATGTTTTATATTTAAACGGACATGCGGAACAGAACAACGGAAACGGACAGCACACATTGTGCTGTCCGATTTTTTCCAGGACCCATTGAAAATGAATGGGTCCAGATCTGGTCCTGATCTGTTCCTGAAAAAACGGAACAGATCAGGAAAGAAAAAACGGACGTGTTTTTTGTGTGAATCTACATGTGTCTACATTATGGAAGACTTTGGTTGGTGGCTCACTTGGTAGCACAATACAATAATACAATGTGCACCCAAGATAAACCCCAAAAATCTTTAAAATATAAAGTTTTGTTGCCAGCTCCCAAACATAATGTGTCAACATAATATCTTTGCTGCAGCCAAGTAAAAAAAAAGTCAGGCGGAAAGAACCACAGCAGCGGTGCTAGTTGACACAGGTGAATAATGCTGCTTTTAACATAATGACATTTCCCACCATTGCCCATTTATGTTGACATTAGACAGTCTCTTTCATTATATTGAAAAGCACCATCGAGTTGACTACATTCTTCAATATAACAGTATGCTAAATTGTGTAGTGTATGCTTTTTTTCTTATATGTTATTTTGGAGGGACACGATTGGTCCCTGGCGCCTTTTAATATTCACTTGTTTACCATGTACTTTCCTGTTATGACTAAGGCTGGATTTTAAGTTATTTTCCAAACAAACAAGGAAATTTGGATGTTGGAGCCCTTCTGTATTTCCTTTAGGCCTCCTGCACACAAGCGTTTTTTTTCTGTTTACGGGCCTTTTTTTTGCGGTCCGTATACGGAACCATTTATTTCAATGGTACCGCAAAAAAACTGAATGTACTCCATATGCATTCCGTTTCCGTATTTCCGTTTTTACGTTCCGTTGAAAGATAGAACATGTCCTATTATTGCCTGCAAATCACGTTCCGTGGCTCCATTCAAGTCAATGGGTCCCCCAAAAAAACAGAACTGATACGGAATGTACTCTGTATGTCTTCCGTATCCGTTCCATTTTTGCGGAACCATCTATTGAAAATGTTTACGCCCAGCCCAATTCTTCTATGTAATTACTGTATACAGTATATTCCATATGGAAAAACAGAACGGAAACACAGCAGAAACAAAAAACGGAACAGCGGATCCGTAAAAAACAGACTTCTAAACACTGAAAAAGCCATACTGTCGTGTGCAGGAAGCCTTACCGACTTACATTTCTGTGCATACTCTGTTAACTTCTAAACAGGGTGGTCAGCCCTGTCCCTGCCAACCACTGCCAACTATACCTTCTCTAGCTGTAATATATGGCCTAAACATATGAAAATACAAAATAAAACATTTTCATACGTACTGCATATGTAACTGTATAGATACTAACATCCACAGATGAGACATCAACCAAGCCTTAGATAGCATTAAGGCTTTGTGTCCCCCATTCCATAACTATACACAACATTCTGCTGATTTTTTCAATGAACTGTATCCAGACCAAGTTGTACAGAAAACGTACACAAATCATAATGGGTTGGTCAGATTTGTGCAATTTATGCTGCATTAGACACTAAATATTGCATGCAAATTAAAATATCTTAAAGGGTTTCTATCACTTCGCTGCACATATTTAGCTGTCAGACACTAGCGATCCGCTAGTGTCTGCTCTGCCCAACCTACCTAATATAATTGCTTTTGGGGCAGCCGTTTTGCTAAAAAAATAACTTTTATTAATATGCTAATGAGCCTCTAGGTGCTATGGGGGCGTCATTAGCACCTAGAGGCTCCGTCTACCTTCAGAAACTGCCGCCGCCCAGCGCGTCCCTCCAGCCCGCCCATCTCCTCCTGAATGCGATCCTCCTTGTGAGCGTATGTATTCTGCGCATGCGCAGTGAATGTCTGACAGCTTCCTTGCTCAGACATCTCCACTGCGCCTGCGCGATGACGCCATAGTGCTCCGAGGAACAGGCGCAGTGGAGATGTCTGAGCAGGGAAGCTGTCAGACATTCACTGCACATGCGCCGAATACAGGCGCTCACAAGGAGGATCGCATTCAGGAGGAGATGGGCGGGCTGGAGGGACGCGCTCGGCGGCGGCAGTTTCTGAAGGTAGACGGAGCCTCTAGGTGCTAATGACGCCCCCATAGCACCTAGAGGCTCATTAGCATATTAATAAAAGTTCTTTTTTTTAGCAAAACGGCTGCCCCAAAAGCAATTATATTAGGATGGTTGGGCAGAGCAGACACTAGCGGATCGCTAGTGTCTGACAGCTAAATATGTGCAGCGAAGTGATAGAAACCCTTTAATGAAATGGCCCATTTGTGTGTCTTACATAAAACTTTGCAAAGTAGAAGGTCAGTCAGGACTTCCTAGCAAAGTGAAATACATCCAGATGGCAGCTATGTGTACCCATAGTTTTCTATGACCATATCTCAGATTCCAGTGCATAAGCTATGATTATCTCTAAGCAAAGGCATTTCAAGAGAGTACTTGCTCTGTTTGCAATGAAAGTATTTGGGTATCATGAGTGTGTATTGTGACTCTGAACTTTTTTTTTTTTATGTCTACAGATATGTTTTATAGCCTGAAGGTAACTCAGATGTTTTGCACAGTAAACATGAGAAAACACCTGTGTCAGGTGAGGCAAGCAAGTGCTTGAAAACAGTTCAACAGAGCCATATAATCAATTACTAACATAGGCTTGTGGTGACACATGCATTTAAAATGTTATATAATCAGGCCAGGGCGTGGATGTCCAACGTGCTGAATAACCATGTGCCATGGGGCATCCTACCACTTACTGTAACGGCTGTAGTATCTGTTAAACTTCCAATGACTTTATAGCAACAGCATGTCCCAACAGAAGAGACATGGGATGTTCCTGTCTACACTGTCTACTGCGATTATAGAACTAATTGAAGTGTTAACCCTACTGTAATAGGATGTGAAAGACTATTGCATGATGTCTCAGCTTGCGCACTAATTGGTATATTGCAAGTAGTCATTCTAATATAATCTTTAACACTAAGCAACCTCAACACAATTGATGATAAACACAAGAGACTGGTAGCCAGTTTAGCAATTATGACCAGATCTTTATCTATTTTTTAAATGTGGCAATAAATAGACTAAGGTTAAATAAACTTAAAGTGGACTTAAAGAGTACTTTTTTTTCTAAAACTAATGCCTTCATCTACAGTCTGCCTCCAGCAGATGCCATCATGCTTTTTTTCACATTGACCTCTTTTTGATAGCAAAGGTACAGAAAGGAGAAGACCTTTGCTTTCCTGAATGGGCGCATTCATTTCACTTTCTGACTTTGTCCAATCATTGTGGACCTCTTGAAGGCCATGGAGAATACGAACTGTACTCGTGAGAATTGGTAAATCTCATAAAAACAGGCTATGTAAGCGAACATAGTACTCACTGTACATAGCCTGTTCTCAAAAGATTTACCAAATCTTGCAAGAACAGCTAGTCTTCTCCTTGGCTGTTGGCCAATGGCATCTACTGGAGGTGGACTTCAGATAAAGGAATTAGGCTACTTTCAGACTGGCGTTTCTTGGTCCGCTTGTGAGATCCGTTTCAGGTCTCTCACAAGCGGCCCAAAACAGATTAGTTCAATCCCAATGCATTCTGAATAGATAAGGATCCATTTAGAATGCATCACTTTGGCTGCGTTTGGTCTCCGTTAAGTTTTTTTAGATGGTCACTTAAACGCAGCTTGCAGCGTTTTGGTGACCGTCTAACTTTGCGGAGCCTAACAGATCCGTCTAGACTTACAATGTAAGTCATTGGGGACAGATCAGTTTTTCACTGACACAATATGGTGCAATTGAAAAAGGGATTCGTCCCCCATTGACTTTCAATGTTAGTCAAGACGGATCCATTTTTACTTAGCGTTTTTTTTAATGAATAATGCAAACGGATCAATGAATACAAGCGTTTGCATTATTCGTGCAGATCTGTCTGTGCAGATACAACACGGATCCGCACAAAACGAGAGTGTGAAAGTAGCCTTAGTTTTAGAAAAAAATCCTCTAACGGTCTGCAGGCAGCATGTTATAGAGAAGGAAGAGCTGAGCAGATTAATATATAGTATTGGAGAACTTACAATTTATCTATGATGGTTCCACCCGCTCACCTGATGTTGAGTGACAGCTTTCTCCCTAGGCACAGTTGCTTTGGACCTGAAGAAGACGAGACAAACTTTGTATTTATGCTTTACACAGATGGAGTAGAGAAGAGAATATTTATTATGATGTTTATTGTGTTATGTTGCTAATACTTTGTCATTCCAAAAGCAGTCTGGTTGTTAGCGATATACTGTCTGACAGTGAGGTTGGTGGACAGTGTATGACACTCAACCAGACTGTTAGACATAATACATGGTAACATAGTACATAAGGCCGAAAAAAGACATTTAACCATCCAGTTCGGCCTGTCATCCTGCAAGTTGATCCAGAGGAAGGCAAAAAAAAAAACTGAGGTAGAAGCCAATTTTCCCCACTTTAGGGGAATAAAAAATTCCTTCCCGACTCCAATCAGGCAATCAGAATAACTCCCTGGATCAACGACCCATCTCTAGTAGCTATAGCCTGTAATATTATTACACTCCAGAAATACATCCAGGCCCCTCTTGAATTCCTTTATTGTACTCACCATCACCACCTCCTCAGGCAGAGAGTTCCATAGTCTCACTGCTCTTACCGTAAATAATCCTCTTCTATGTTTGTGTACAAACCTTCTTTCCTCCAGACGCAGAGGATGTCCCCTCGTCACAGTCACAGTCCTGGGGATAAATAGCTGATGGGAGAGATCTCTGTACTGACCCCTGATATGTTTATACATAGTTATTAGATCTGCCCTCAGTTGTCTTTTTTCTAAAGTGAATAACCCTAATTTTGATAATCTTTCAGGGTACTGTAGTTGCCCCATTCCAGTTATTACTTTAGTTGCCCTCCTCTGGACCTTCTCCAGCTCTGCTATGTCTGCCTTGTTTACAGGAGCCCAGAACTGTACACAGTACTCCATGTGTGGTCTGACTAGCGATTTGTAAAGTGGTAGGACTATGTTATTATCACGGGCATCTATGCACCTTCTGATGAAACCCATTATCTTATTGGCCTTGGCAGCAGCTGCCTGACACTGGTTTTTGCACCTTAGTTTGCTGTTTATTAAAATTCCTAGATCCTTTTCCATGTCAGTGTTACCGAGTGTTTTACTATTTAGTATGTTCGGGTGACTTGCATTATTTCTTCCCATGTGCATAACCTTACATTTGTCAGTGTTAAACCTCATCTGCCACTTATCTGCCCAAGCCTCCAATCTATCCAGATCCCTCTGTAGTAGTATACTGTCCTCTCCAGTGTAAATTACTTTACACAGTTTAGTGTCATCTGCGAAAAACGAATACTTTACTATGCAAGCCTTCTACAAGATCATTAATAAATATATGCAGCTGTTTGGACCAAAACTGGCCTGGCACCAGGGGCGTAACTACCATAGTGGCTGACCATGAGACTGCTATGGGGCCCAGGGCAAGGGGGAGGGGGCCCAGTTGGGATCATCTCCCCTTCTACTGGGGTTGAAAGAATGGTCAATCGCTAATGACATCACTTGTCCTCATACAGCTGCATTGTTTCTGAGCATCAGAGTGCTGTTTAGACAGTACAATCTGTAGCCCACAAACAATTTAAGTGACCGCACCAAAAATTATATTACCAGATGAACGAGCGTTTCACTTGTTTATCAGGTGATTGAGGGGCCTTTAAAAAGAACCGAACATCGGGCATTGTAAAGGGGCCTTTAAATTTGGTTAACATGAACCTCAGACTGATGTCCAGTGAAATTGACCCCAGTATTTGTATTGAAGATACATTAATTACTTGAGATGGATTTACATGAACTGATATTCTGGCAGATTATCGGGAACAAGCGTTTCTGTAAAAGCTTGTTCCCGACACTCTGACTGTAAACGTGCCACTGATCACCAGATGAACGAGTTAAATACTCGTTTATTGGGTGACCATGTCATTTGTGCAGGCAGATAAGTCATCATTTATGGCCAGTAAATTGTGCAGTCTAAACAGAGATCTGCTGTCCAGAAACAGTGCAGCTGTATGAGGACGAGTGATTGCAATAGTCATCCCTCTTCCTCATACTGTGGAGGTGATCACTGCATATAAATGCAGCGGTCTCCTTCACTGAACGGGCAGCTGACCTCCGAGAAGGTACGCTTCCTTCCCGACAATCGGCTTTAGCTTGGTCCATATCAATTCTCCTAGTTGGACGTTATAAAACTGTTGCTGAGAATTGAGATGGATTATAGGGAATGTGTTATCAGAAATGACCTATTATTTAACTGTAGAGGAGGAATTTATAATTTGCGATGGTTTTAGTGTCTGTTTTAAGTCCTTCTTTGCTTTGTGAGGTTGCGCTAAATTTATTAAATGATGCACAGTACTCATATTTAAGAAGCATAATGAACAAGAAGTGTGGTTGTACAAGGTGCGCACACTTGATAAAATATAGAAAATATAAGGTGTGCAACACTTCTTGTTCTTTATGCTTCTTATGTATATTTGGTGTGGCTCTATTTCACCCAGTTTATTTCTTAATTCAGATAGTGCCTAACCATTATTTATATAATATATTTCGCGCAAGTGCAATGTGGTGTACACTTATGTCTGTAAAAGCCATAACCTTGGGGTTGTCTGGTATGGAGATTCGACTTGTTTGCAACTTTTTTTAAAGTCACACTTCATAAATGACACTTAAAGGCATTCTAATCTGAGCTCTTGACTCTCTTTTTCCTCCACTTGCAAAATTCTACTAAATATCCCAATAAATATCCCATGCCACATTTTTTACTCCACAAACCTGGTGTAGCCTTAATAAATGTTACCCCAAGTTTTTAGAATCCCCAAAAAATAATAGCTACCACATTGGCCATAGACACAATAGACAGGAGTGGACCTCACTCACTTGTATGAGAGAGTTTTATATGCATGTTCTGTGACTTGTGTAGAGATAAGGAGCCAGAACATAAAGCTGTGATACAAAGATAATATCTGTCATTGTAATCCTGCCTGTGATGATAATATGATAGCCACTGAGAAGTAAGGCCTCATGCACACGACCATATGTATTTTGCGGTCCGCAAAAAACAAATCCGCAAAAAATATAGATGACTTCCGTGTGCATTCCATAGGAACGGAAATGAAATGCACACCGAGTAACTTCATTTTTTTTTTTTTTCTCGGACCCATTGAAATGAATGGTTCCATATACAGTCTGCAAAGAAAAACTGAACAGACAGGGAAATAAAACATGTTCATGCGCAGGAGCCCTAAGGCTGCGTTCACACCAGTTATTTGGTCAGTTTTTTCCATCAGTTATTGTAAGTAGAGATAAGCGCATTTTTCAAAAATTAGATTCGCCAGTTTGAAAAAAATTGATTCGATCCTAATATCTTTGCGGTGAATTTTGTTGAAAAATAGCTATTTCCTGGCCTTAGAGAGCCTTTATAGTTGTGTAGAACACTGTGCCTTGCAGTCACACGCATAGGGAGTCTGCTTTGGTAGTGAAATAATACTGTGAATCTACTGCAGATGACAGGTGTCGCTCTTAGTATCACTGCACACTTCACTTATTTGGGCAGTCATGTGGCCAAAACCGACCAAATAACTCAAGTATGAGCCTTACAGGTTGATGTTAGCTCCAAGAAGAAGCGCACGCCTTTTACACCGTCATCAACTGATTCCATATAGATGCCTACAGAACCAGTTCTATTAAACGGTTATACAAGTAGAGCCCCCCAAGAGAGGGGAGCAGGGTCAGCAGTAAGTTTGTGTTGACGTCACTGATTGTTTTGCCCTTCCTCTGATCTGTCAAAACAATAACCCACAAAAAATGGATCCTGTCTGTGGAGCATCCACCTTCACTTGCATTTGGTCAGTAATCCATCAGTATTGCTAATGCCCCCCAAAAAACAGGAGTGGATCCAAAACCGAGATGACATGTGAAGGGAATATTTGCATGTCTTCTGTGTTTTGTACCCACTCCTGCTTTTGGCTACCAAATCACAAGCCAATTCTGATGGGACCATACAGGCCTTACAGCTGCTACATAGATAGGATCCATTGTGCCTCATTTGTTCTTCCTTCTGACAGATCAGAAGAAGGGTCAAATAAATGATGATGTCAGTGAGGCCAAAAAGGAAAAATAGAGTCCCAGTAATGAAGTGGAGAGGGTGGGAACAGCATGAGAAGTCCACCGAGTGGCCCAGTGACAGAATGGTGAGGTGGCAGTAGCACGAGGAGACCAAACAGTGGCCCAGTGACAGTGTTGAGGCGGCAGCAGCATGCAGAGACCACAGAGTGGTCCAGTGACATAGTTGTGAGGTGGCAGCAGCATCAGGAGACCAGAGTTGCAAGGTGACATAGTGGTGAGGTGGCAGCAGCATCAAGAGACCACAGAGTGACCCAGTGACAGAGTGGGGAGGTGGGTGGCAATAACAGTACCCACTGACAATGGTAGGTGTAAGAAGGAGCACATGGCATTAGATGTGTGGCATCAGGTAGGTGACAGCATCAGCATAGTAGCTAAGGCAGGTAACTAGAAGAAACCGGTCTCTTTTATCAAAGTGTTGGTGTGGCACCATGGATGATCTAGTCTGATGCCTCAGGCATTGGTGGGTGTAAATCCTGGCTGAGCAACACCTGATTCATCTTGACAAAGGTCAGTCTCTCCACATTTTGGGTGGACAGGCGAGTTCTCCTTGGGGTAACTATGGCCCATGCCAGATTAAACATCCTCTCTGATGCCACACTACTGGCTGGGCAGTACAGATTTACAGGGCAAACTCGGCCAGTTGCGGCCACAAATCCAGTTTGACTGTCCAGTAGTCCAGCGGATCTTCAATGACGGCTGGCAGGGTGCACTCCAAGTATGCCACCACCTGCTAGTTCAGGTTCCGCTCTATGTCTAGCTGCTGGTGAGTAGTTTTTTCACTATGCGGGTTAAGAAAGATGCTCATCAGTGACTCTAGACTCAGGCTGCTGCTGATGGAGCTGGTACTGCTCCTGCCACCCACCCCTCCCCAGCAGCCATGGCAGTGGACCGTGAGCACAGAGGGCCTGAATAGGATGTCTCTATAGTAGTTCAGTTTGTACTCCCTCTCAGCGGGTGTAAAAAAGGCCCCCATTTTATACCGGTAGCGAGGGTCCAACAAGGTGGAGAGCCAGAAGACATCCCTCTGCCGAATGGTGACAATTCGTCTGTCACTACGCAAGTAAGCGAGCATGCAGTAGGCCCTTTGCGCAAATGACTCGGAGGGACTCCCTGCCTCCATCTCCATCCTGCATACTGCCACGGTGTGTCTGGGTCCTCTGCTTCATCTTCCTCATCGCCCTGTAGCTCCTCCAGCTTCTCCTGCTCCTCCTCTCCTGTCACCTGTGTAGAAAAACCACCCATTTCGCTAAACATTGCTTGTGCTCCAATGTCCTCCTCCTCCTTCAGTTCAGCCCCCACAGGGCTTATTTGGGTGTGAGATCTAGGCGCCACGTTTCCAGCCCCCTGGCCAGTAAGATTTACCGTCATCTGTTCCAGGACATGAAGCAGTGGAATCACATTGTTTGTCCCAGTCCTTAGTCCTGGCGACTGACAAATAACGTCGCCTCCTCAAAGCGCCTGAGAAGACGACAGGAGTCACGCATGAGCTGCCACTGGCTGACATCGAAGTTACACAGGGGACTACTCCTGTCCGCTTGGATCATCAAGAAATCGTTGATGGTCTTTCTCTGTTTGTATAGTCGGTCCAACATATAGAGGGTGGGATTCCAATTGGTGGAAACATTGTTTATGTTGGAGGATGCTGCTCTGCCGCTGCAGCTCAAGGAGGGTGTGCCTTGTGGTGTAAGAGTGGTTGAAGTGCATGCAAAGTTTCCTAGCCATTTTTAGGATGTCTTTCAGATGGGTGGAAGACTTCAGGAACCGCTTGACAACCAAATTGAACATGTGTGCCATGCCGGGCGCATGGCTCAGCCCTCCTCAACGCAGCACTTACACCATGTTCTTCCCGTTGTCGGTCACCATGGTTCTGATTTTGAGTTATCGTGGAGAAAGCCAGGATTCGATTTCTTGCTGAAGGACACCGAGCAGTTCCTCCCCTGTGTGACTCCGTTCACCCAGGCAAACCAGGTGCAGAACAGTGAGAGTGATGAGAGGGGTCACACATGGCTTGCATACACTACATGCCTCCAACATAATTCTTGGATCTCTACATGAAAATATTGTATTTGAAGAGGGGCATAGTTGAGACATGGACTTCACAAGAAACACAGAGCAGCGGAGTTTAGCCACCTCTATTTCCCACTCTTTACTGCTCCTGAATTAAAATTGGGGCAACCAGCTTTAGCTTCCTCTGATGTGTATGCCTACAGAGTCCTTTTGTTATGGCTTTGCACAGGGAGCAAGAATGTTACGCACAATTCGGATGGAACTCCTGATCTTAAGAAACTGGACTTGGAGTCCAAAGCAGAGGCTCTCCTGTCATGTCTTGTGTGCTGTGGAGATTGAATGCAGATGGAACATATAAAAATACATGAATATTTTCAACTTACTGAAGCTGCTTGATTTAATTGTGAATAGATGGTAAAGGCAAAGTCTGCTGCTGTGTTGTCATCAGTGTCTTCATTATGTTTACTGCAGGACCCAGGATGATGTAATTCGGTCCATACAGCAGTGTACAATCACCCATGAATTTTCCCCAAAAAAGCCTGTTTCACAGAAAAAATTTCACCACTACATAATTCGGTCCATGCAGCAAAAGGAGGTCTACAATTCCCCAGCAATTTTCCTGAAAAAAGCCTGTTTCATATAAAAAATGTCACCACTACGTAATTTGGTCCATACCACAAAAAGGGCTTTACCACATTTAACTGCATCGCTAAAGGATAAATAGGCCCTTATTTTTTTCCACCTTTACACTACACAAGGCTTTTCAACATATAAGTGCAACGCTGAACGGTGAATATATTTTTCTTTTGCCACTAATACACGGTAGACAGGGCTTTAGAATATATAACTGCCCCGTAGAACATCATTTAGACCTGAATTTGTTTCCACTTTCACAATACACAAAAGGCTTTTCAACATATAAGTGCAACGCTGAACAGCAAATATATTTTTCTTTTGCCACTAATACAGGGCAAAAAGGGCTTTAGAATATGTAACTGCACCTCTGAATGGCAATTAGGCCCAATTTTTTCCCCACTTTTACACTGCACAAAAGGCTTTCCAACATATAACTGCACTTCTGAACGGAAAATATATATTTTTTTTCCAGTAATACAAGCCACAAAAGGCTTTAGAACAGATAACTGCACCACTGAGCGGCAAATCTATTTTACGTTTGCCACTAATACACACCAAAAAGGGCTGTAATTTTAGCACTTCACCACACAACGGATAATAAGCCCTTTTTTCCCCACTTATACAATCCAAAAATTATTTAGAACATATAACTGCACCGCACAAGGGCAAATAAGACAGAAATATTTTTTTTTAATAAACCCTGTTAATGCCTGTATCAAACAACATTTGCACCCTAAGCCTACATGCACATGAACGTTTGTGGTTTTGCGGTCTGCAAATTGCAGATCAGCCCCAAAAAAAGGGATGACGTCCCTATGGCATCCATTTTTTGGTAGATCCATTGTAACAATGCCTATCCTTGTCCGCAAAATGGACAAGAATAGAACATGTTCTATTTTTTTTTTGCGGGGCAACGGAACGGAGCAACGGATGCGGACAGCACACAGAGTGTTGTCCGTATCTTTTGCGGCCCCATTGACGTTAATAGGTCCACACCCGAGCCGCAAAAAAAGGGGCTCAGATGCGAAACCAAGCCACGTTTGTGTGCATATAAGCTAATAAGAACGGTTTGCTGGAATTACAGAGCTGTATAATGGCAATTTGGATCCCCAGTCAGTGCAGCAAAGTGTAATCTGATTGTTTCTAATACACAGGCTGTAACCTCCCCTACTGAACCCTATTCAACATAGATGTTGCGGGATTCCTCCCTATCCTTTCTCTACACCTTGTAAATCGTTTTTTTAGCACAATTGCGTTTTTTCTAACACTGTGCCTAGCGCCTGCAGAGACGTCTCTCCCTGCACTAAGTACACGGGAAAATGGCAGAATCTAAGATGGCTGCCGCTAATATAGAGCTGTGACATAACAGGGCTGGCTGGCTGCTGATTGGCTGCATGCATGCATGATCCCGCCTACCCAGAGTTCCTTTATCCATGTCCTCACACGTGCAACAGCCATTTTAGGAAAAATTGCGATTCGTTATCACGAAACGCGAGGAAATTCGGGTTTGGTCCGAATTGAATTTTTCCTGAAATTCGGATCGAATTACACTTCGTCAGCTTCCTATTCACTCATCTCTAATTGTAAGCCATAACCAGGATTGAAGCTTACTTGGAGATCAGCTAAAATCGATTTGCACCTGTTCTGTGTTTTTGACTCACATCTGGTTTTGGCTCACAAATCGTGATGAGCGAGCATGCTCGGCTGAATGCCGGTTTGGCTCAAGCATCAATATGCTCGGCAGATGCCGGAACTCGTCTGAGTACTGCATGTGCTTGAGCGCCATGCTCGAGTCTCCTCCCTGCACTTTTCACGGGTTTTAAGCAGCCAAAAAAGGTGCAGGCAAGTACTGCCCGATGAACCGTGCTCGGATCAGTCATAGTCATGGAGAGCTGAGCGTAGGAAGGGAAAGACAGTGTAGGGAGTGAAATTTACAGTTATTATTCTAAGAAAGCTTTTCAAAGACCCAAAAGTCCTTTTAAGGACTACTGTTTGTGTGTTTGTATGTGTGTGTTTTAGAGCAGCAATATTTTTTTACCTGCGCTAAATTAATCAGTCTTAGGAACATCCGTGCTGAGGAAGGGACAGATAGTGAGGGAGAGAAATTGACATATGACATAATACTGTACATCATCCGCTGACTGTCTTTTTGCGTAAATTCAAATAATCAGCGCCACATTTATTGTCTATAGTGTGCATTTAATACACATCCGTGACATATACAGTACTTCATCCGAAAACTGTTTCTTTAGCGTACATTTAAATAATTAGGGGCCAGCCCTCATCTACTGTAGTGTGTGCGTGTAATACACATCTGTGACATATTGAGTACTCCATCCAAAAACTGTTTATTTAGCATAAATTTAAATAATCTAGTGTCCATAGTGTGTTTTTTTTCTGTAACATACAGTACGTCATCCGAAATTTTTTCTGTGACATACAGTACGTCATCCAAATTTAACTAATCTGGGCCTAATAGTGTCTATATTCTGTGGGTTTCTGTGACATATACTGTCCTGCATCCAAAAACTGTGTCTGTATTGCAAATTCCAATAACCTGGGTCTAATATAGTGTCCATAATCTGTGGTGTTCTGTTACCAATACTGTACTACCTCAGAAAACAGTGTCTGTATTGCAGATTCCAATAATCTGGGCCTAATATAGTGTCCATATTCTGTGTGTTTCTGTGACACATACTGTCCTGCATCTGAAAAGGGTGTCTTTAGAGGACTGTAAAACAATCTGCGCCACATCTAGTGATAAAACCATTAATATGAAGAAGGCGATTACTAAGGGACGGGGAAGTGGGCGTGATGCTGATGCTGCACGCAGAGGCCGTGCCTCTGTTGGTGCACCAGAAAAAAATATATATATAAAAAAACACACATCCACAGTACCCAGCTTCATGTCCAACTTAGCTGGGCGGTGCAGAACAACACTGTACAAGTCGGGCCAGTGCGAACAGTTGGTCGGTTGGATTGCTGAATTTAATGCTTGCAGTCGGCTAAGCACCACCCTCTCTTCCACCAAGTCCAGTCTCTGATCCGAATCCTCACTCTGATCATCCTTCCTTCCACCATGGAGAGGTTTGCCAAACGAGTGATCTCGCACTCAGATATTCCACGGAGCTCTTTCCAGCGCCACTATTACATTTTGCCCTCGCGCCCAGCATGCATAAAGAGGGAACTGAGATAGTGCCCTGATTCCCAACCTCTTGAGCCTTTACAGTCTCAAGAAGATGACGGTGGTGAACGGCAATCATTCTTTCACAAGGTGGATGATGATTAGACACAGTTGTCAATCACTGAGGTTGTGGTTAGGTCAAGTCAGGATGATGAGCAGAGTGAGGAAGTGGAAGAGAAGGTGGTGGACCATGAGGTCACTGACCCAACATGGGAAGGTGAAAAGCCAAGCGAGGACAGCAGTACAGAGGGGTAGGGATCCGCAGCACCAATACAGGCTGGAAGAGGCAGTGCAAAAGGGAGAAGTTGGCCCACACCAAACAGGCCCGCAACCATTACACCAAGCACCCCCATGCGTAAATCTACCTTGCCAAGGGGTAGGTGTTCTGCAGTATGGCGCTTTTTTGAGGAAAATGCAGATAACAAAAGAGTGATAGTTTGCAACCTCTACCATACCAAAATGAGCCGGGGCATGAACACTAGCAACCTCACCACTACCAGCATGATCCACCACATGGCATCCAAGCACCCTAATAAGTGGGCCAAATGCCTGGGTCTACAATCTGGGTATGCAGGTCACACCACTGCCTCATCTTCCCCTGTGTTACGCACTGCTGGCCAATCCCCTGTCGAAGACGCAGGCCCGCAGGCCCCTCGCCCTGCACCTGGACCTTCGCATGAACCATTAGCAACAACATCCACTTCCCTGTCCTAGTGCAGCGTCTAAATGTCCATAACAGTCATTTGAACGCAAGTGCAAATACTTACCCACCCACCCACAGGCCATAGCACTAAAATCGCAACTTTCAAAATTACTGGCCCTTGAAATGTTGCCATTTAGGTTTGTGGACACTGAGGCCTTCCGCAGCCCGATGTCTGCTGCCATCCCTCGGTACGCAGTCCCCAGCCGCCATTATTCTTCACGGTGTGCCATTCCCTCCTTACACCAGCACCACAGTGGGTGAATGTTGTGGAGGCCGGGAGTGAGTCGTACCCTGGGATGGCACAGGTGCTACCCACACCCAGGATTGCGGGCCCTACGTCCATCAGGGTCTCCGCCAGCAGCTATGTTACTGGCTCCAAGCCCCACTTCTCCTTCTCCACTGCCTCCTCCTCCTCCACTTCCACCTCCAGCAGCAGTCAGCCATCAGTCGCTAGCTGGAAGCAGTGTAGCACTGCAGTGGGTAAGCATCAACAGGCCTTGCTGAAGCTGATCTGCTTAGGGGAAAAACAGCACACCGCCGCAGAGCTGTGGCAGGGTATAAGCGACCAGACCGAGCTGTGGCTCTCGCCACTCAACCTACAACCAAGCATGGTTGTGTCTGACAATGGCCATAACTTGGTAGCGGCTTTGGAGCTCAGCAACCTTACACACATCCCATGCCTAGCCCATGTCTTAAACTTAGTGGTTTAGTGGTTTATCAAAACCTACCCCAATTGGACAGAGCTACTAGTGAAGGTGCGCCGCATGTGTGCCCATTTCCGCAAGTCGTCCACAGCTTCAGCTGGTTTGTCAACGCTGCAGTAGCGCTTGCAGTTTCCAACTCACCAACTGTTGTGCAACATGAGCACGAGCTGGAACTCTACATTCTACATGTTGGCCAGGCTTTGTGAGCAGAAAAGGGCAGTAGTGGAATGCCAGCTTCAACATGGTGGTCGCCTTTCGAGTGAACTGACACTATTCACAAGCAAGGAGTGGGCATTGATGTAAGACCTCTGTGAGGTTTTAAAAAACTTTGATTAATCCACACAGATGGTTAGTGGCAATAACGCTATTATCAGCGTAAGCTTCCCACTGCTGTGTCTACTCAAACGATCACTGCTCACAATTAAGCACAACAGTCCGAATGTGGCAGATGAGGAAATGGGGGAGGACATTACACAGGTTGATAGCCAAACCATCCACAGTTCGTCTTCTCAGCGCGAATTGGACCATGAAGAGGAGGAGGAGGAGCTGGAGACAGTTACAGCTGCTACATAGGGTAGTACCCATGGAACTTTAAGTCCATCTGTTCAGCGTGGATGTGCAGAAGAGGAGGAGGAGTATGAGGAGGTGGAGAGTCATTCTGATGTCAACATCAACGTCTTGCCTGTTGGTACTCTGGCACAAATGGCTGACTTCATGTTAGGCTGCCTTTCCCGCGATGTTGTCACAGCCTGATGAACGTCTTAAAAGAAAAAACTTTATAGTAGTCTGTTTAAAAAGCGGGAAGAACCCTATATGTCACAATCTGTGACCATCAGGTAACCAGACTTGAAGAGTGCAGAAAGGTACTTACAAGTCTGGACTAAGTTCCTGGCTTGCTAGCAAAGTGCTGCTAATAGACTGCAACAGGACATGGCCCAATCTACTTGTAGACTCAGGTGTGCCGTGAGTGAACCTCTGAGATAATTACTGACATGTGCAGCTGCATCAGCTGCATTAGCTGGAAGGGCTATATTGTATCAGCCACACTGACTGTACTGGGCAATAGGTGTCTGGTCTATGATTCAACCAGTACTCCACACTAAAGACTGTGCTAGAGTCATCCTATTTTTAATAGACAGCACTCACACACACCACACAGCTATATCTGGAACAGTTTGATTGTAACACCACTCATCCAGGATACAATGCACCGTGTAATTCACGTTCAATGTATGTGGAAACATGCATACCCTCATACACGTCAGTGTTTATAGGCCAGCCTCTCAGACAGCCACTATCTTACGGTCCGTATCACCTAGCTAGGAGGTAAACTCTCACAGCTAATGCACACTCTGCCTAGAGAACCAAGTCCTGAACAATGACATGGGCTCTACGCGTCTCCACTTGACATATGTTCGCCACGTATCTTCAGGAGCTAATTAAGAAATGCCTGTATCAAGACAAGTGCCCCGCACTGTTGTGTGCTAGGGCTCCGGCGCTATGGTGCCTTTCCCGCACCCTCGCGTTATACGCAATTTAGATAACATGGATTACTGGGTGGTCAAGCTCCTCGACCCCCGCTACAAAGAAAACGTCTCATCTCTCATTCCTGTGGTCAAGAGGACGAGTAAAACGGTGCAATACCAGAAGAAACTTGTTAAGAGATGACAAGGTAACTGAGGAAGGGAGACAAGGAGAACACACAGCAGTTCCAACAAAGGCAGGGCAACACTCTCCAAGGCATGGGAAACTTCCATGACACCCAGTTTTTGAAAATGGTGAAGGATTACATAGCAGACCGTGTCAGTGTCCTAAATGATCCCTCAGTGCCTTACAACTATTGGTAGTCCAAGCTGGACATGTGACACAAACTTGCACTCTACGCCTTGGAGGTGCAGGCCTGCCCTGCCACCAGCGTTTTTTCTGAGCGTGTATTAAGTGCTGCTGGTGGCATTAAAACAGATAAGGGTATCCGCTTGTCCACTGGCAATGCTGACAGGCTGACTCAGATAAAAATCCACAAGGCCTGGATTTCCCCTGACTTCTCAACTCCACCAGAGGAGAGCTGACATGATGATGAACATAAAGGAAATTTTTAATCTATCATTTATAATGTACTCAATCTACTGTAGCATTTTCCCATGCACCTTTTCCACCACAAGAAAATAAATAAAAGAGTATATGGTTGAATCTTCTTTTCTCCTCCTCCTCATCCAGATTGTATATATTCCCTCCACTCTAATTTTTTTATAGGGTCGGCTGAACAGTATGCACTCGCATATGTTTTAGAGCGTCAGCTGTACAGCATGCACTCGCATATAATTTTTTAAAGCGTCATTTGAACAGCATGCACTCGCATTTACCCTGGGTTCACACCTGAGCGTTCTGAAACGAGCGCTCTGTATGCGCGATTGTACCGGCGTTTACAATCGCGCATACAGAGACAAGCAAACGCCCATTGTCGCGCGTTCCTGAAAGTCTATGTACGGGAATGCGCGACAAAACGCCCCAAAGAAGCTCAAGAACTTTTTTGAGCGTCGGGCGTTTTACAGCGCGATCGTACGCGCTGTAAAACGCCCAGGTGAGAACCATTCCCATAGGGAAGCATTGGTTTCTCCTTGTTGAGCGTTTTACAGCGCGTAGGAACGTGCTGTAAAACGCTCAGGTGTGAACTTAGGGTTAATGTTTCAGAGCATCAGCTGAGCAGCATGCACTCGCATATAATGTTTTAGAGCGTCATTCACTCGCATATAATGTTTTAGAGCGTTATTCACTCACATATAATGTTTTAGAGCGTCATTTGAACAGCAGGCAGTCACATTAAATTTTTCAGAGCATCAGCTGAGCAGCATGCACTCGCATATAATGTTTGAGAGCGTCATTCACTCGCGTATAATGTTTTAGAGCATCATTCACTCACATATAATGTTTTAGAGCGTCATTTGAACAGCAGGCACTCGCATTTAATGTTTCAGAACATCAGCTGAGCAGCATGCACTCGCATATAATGTTTTAGAGCGTCATTCACTCGCGTATAATGTTTTAGAGCATCATTCACTCGCATATAATGTTTTAGAGCATCATTTGAACAGCATGCACTCGCATTTAATGTTTCAGAGCATCAGCTGAGCAGCATGCACTCGCATATAATGTTTGAGAGCGTCATTCACTCGCATATAATGTTTTAAAGTGTCATTTGAACAGCAGGCACTCGCATTTAATGTTTCAGAGCATCAACTGAGCAGCATGCACTCGCATATAATGTTTTAGAGCGTCATTCAGTTGCATATAATGTTTTAGAGCGTCATTTGAACAGCAGGCACTCGCATTTAATGTTTCAGAGCATCAGCTGAGCAGCATGCACTCGCATATAATGTTTTAAAGCATCATTTGAACAGCATGCACTCGCAATTAATGTTTCAGAGCGTCAGTTGAGCAGCATACACTCGCATATAATGTTTTAGAGCGTTGTTCACTTGCATATAATGTTTTAGAGTGTCATTTGAACAGCAGCTACTCGCATATAATGTTTTAGAGCATCAGCTGAACAACATGCACTTGAAAATAATGTTTTAGAGCGTCAGCTTTACAGCATGCACTCGCATATAATGTTTTAGAGCGTCATTTGAACAGCATGCACTCGCATATAATGTTTTAGAGCATCAGCTGAACAACATGCACTTAAAAATAATGTTTTAGAGCATCAGCTGAGCAGCATGCACTCACATATAATGTTTTAGAGCGTCATTCACTCGCGTATAATGTTTTAGAGCATCATTCACTCGCATATAATGTTTTAGAGCGTCATTTGAACAGCAGGCACTCGCATTTAATGTTTCAGAGCATCAGCTGAGCAGCATGCACTCGCATATAATGTTTGAGAGCGTCATTCACTCGCATATAATGTTTTAAAGTGTCATTTGAACAGCAGGCACTCGCATTTAATGTTTCAGAGCATCAACTGAGCAGCATGCACTCGCATATAATGTTTTAGAGCGTCATTCAGTTGCATATAATGTTTTAGAGCGTCATTTGAACAGCAGGCACTCGCATTTAATGTTTCAGAGCATCAGCTGAGCAGCATGCACTCGCATATAATGTTTTAAAGCATCATTTGAACAGCATGCACTCGCAATTAATGTTTCAGAGCGTCAGTTGAGCAGCATACACTCGCATATAATGTTTTAGAGCGTTGTTCACTTGCATATAATGTTTTAGAGTGTCATTTGAACAGCAGCTACTCGCATATAATGTTTTAGAGCATCAGCTGAACAACATGCACTTGAAAATAATGTTTTAGAGCGTCAGCTTTACAGCATGCACTCGCATATAATGTTTTAGAGCGTCATTTGAACAGCATGCACTCGCATATAATGTTTTAGAGCATCAGCTGAACAACATGCACTTAAAAATAATGTTTTAGAGCATCAGCTGAGCAGCATGCACTCACATATAATGTTTTAGAGCGTCATTCACTCGCGTATAATGTTTTAGAGCATCATTCACTCGCATATAATGTTTTAGAGCGTCATTTGAACAGCAGGCACTCGCATTTAATGTTTCAGAGCATCAGCTGAGCAGCATGCACTCGCATATAATGTTTTAGAGCGTCATTCACTCGCATATAATGTTTTAGAGTGTCATTTGAACAGCAGGCACTCACATTTAATGTTTCAGAGCAT
Organism: Bufo gargarizans; assembly: GCF_014858855.1. Classification (NCBI taxonomy): domain Eukaryota; kingdom Metazoa; phylum Chordata; class Amphibia; order Anura; family Bufonidae; genus Bufo; species Bufo gargarizans. The sequence goes on from NC_058081.1 coordinate 357,739,295, forward strand.
CAACTGAGCAGCATGCACTCGCATATAATGTTTTAAAGCGTCATTTGAACAGCATGCACTCGCAATTAATGTTTCAAAGCGTCAGTTGAGCAGCATACACTTGCATATAATGTTTTAGAGCGTCGTTCACTTGCATATAATGTTTTAGAGTGTCATTTGAACAGCAGGTACTCGCATATAATGTTTTAGAGCATCCACTGTACAGCATGCACTCGCATATAATGTTTTAGAGCATCATTTGAACAGCATGCACTCGCATATAATGTTTTAGAGCATCAGCTGAACAACATGCACTTAAAAATAATGTTTTAGAGTATCCACTGTACAGCATGCACTTGCATATAATGTTTTAGAGCGTCATTTGAACAGCAGGCACTCGCATATAATGTTTTAGAGCATCAGCTGAACAACATGCACTTGAAAATAATGTTTTAGAGCATCCACTGTACAGCATGCACTTGCATATAATGTTTTAGAACGTCAGATCGCCTGAAGGCACTCGCAAATAATGTTTTAGAGCATCACCTGAACAGCATGCACTCGCATATAATGTTTTAGTGCATCATTTGAACAGCATGCACTCGCATATAATGTTTTACAGCGTCAGCTCACCTGCAGGCCCTCACCTGCAATCTTTTACAGGGTCAGCTCACCTTCTGATGATGACAGAGAAGTCTTGCCTGTTAGTACTCTGGCACACATGGCTGACTTCATGTTAGGCTGCCATTCCCCCGACCCGCGCGTTTTATGCATTTTAGACAACACGGATTACTGGTTGTTCACCCTTCTTGACCCCCGCTACAAAGATAACTTCTCATCTCTCATTCCTCTGATGGAGAGGACAAGCAGAACGGTGCTATACCAGAAGGTCCTTGTTGAAAAATTGGTCCAAAGTTGATAGGGCAGACATCGAAATGGATTGTCGTCATCACGGGGACGTGTGATTGCCTAGAAGTTATCTAGAGTCAACAAAACGGCAGCAGGCCCTCACCTACAAGTCCAGTCTCAGTAGCCAAGAGTCTGGTTAATACAATCCTCACCATGATGGCACACTTGGTGAACCTTGTGGAGGCCTGGAGCAAGTTGGCTGTTGGCACAAGACTTGCCTTCCAATAGATCCTCGTTAACGGAAAGTGTACTCATTCCAGCAGGGCCGCTTAGGAGTGCTGTATTCTTATTTATCGTCGCTACCTCCCCGAGTCGGGATTGGCTAATTGCCGCGCACCTGCCTCCTTCCTTGATTCTTGTGCTTTAATAACTTGACCCACCCTCTCTGGGTGGTTTACAATTAGGAAAAAAAAGAGTCAAGGCAACAACAGCCAATCATATTTCAGCCATTGACTTCCCTTGGATGTCTCAGGCTCCCTCTCCGCCATCGAACCCTGATTCCCCGTTACCTGTGATCAACATGGTAGGCGCAGAAAAGAACATTTAAAGTTGATAGGACAGAAACCCAAATGGATCGTCGCCGTCATGGGGACGTGCAATCACCCAGAGGTTATCTAGAGTCACCAATGCGACAGCAGACCCTCACCCCTAAGGTTTTAGATGGTCAGATCAGCAGGCTCTTGCTCCAAATGATTTTGAGGGTCAGCAGGCCATCAATCATAATTTTTCAAGGGTGTGTATGATGTCCTCCTTTATGTGTAACAAAGGATGTTTTGGAGTGGCAGTTCCTTGTAATGTTTGGCAGCCCTTTCACTTAGTGCATAGGCTTTATGAGTGTAGGAGTCCCACTACCTGAACTATTGTACCACAATGTTAATGAGGCCCTCCTTTATGTGATATACAGGCTGTTTCGGAGTGTCTCTTGATTGTAATTTTTTGCAGCACTTGCACTTTATATACAATTGAATATACAGGAAAGAATGTTTCCTAACAATTTTCCCTGTAAAATAGATTTTTTTTTTTTTGGGGCGGGGGGAGTTGTGCGTATTTTTGTCAGTCTGTATAAGTGGCCTACAACTCGGACAACATGGTTTTCAGCAGCAACCTGGGAGTCCAAGATGCATCTAGACATCGTCCCCATGCTGTTCCCGATCCATTTAGGTGGGGTTTCTGTCACTTTCTTTCTGACTTTGGACCAGACACCCTCTCCTCTTCAGAGCAGGGGGTGCCTGATTGTCTCCCATTGACTTCCATTATACTCAGGTGCTCAATCACACGAATATAGCAATGTCTTCGGGCCGAACACCTGAACACTTTGGTGCTTGATTATCACTACTCACAAAATATAAACAATCAAATTACTGGTGTGAACTCAGCCTTACCTGCATAGAACAGAAAGTTTCGACATATTACTAGGTCTAGTAGCTAGTGTAATAACTACACAATTTTATGTATTATATATAATATAGGGACATGAAAAATGAAAACAAAAAGCACCAAACATTCTAAAACAAAATCTATTTAACATAAAAATGTGTTTTATTTAACATAAAAATGTGCTTTTGTTTTTTTCTGATGATACATTCCCTTTACGATGAGTACAGTTTAGGAGTTCTGAAGCATGAATTCAACTGAGATCAATTATTAAAAGCAAATATTAAGGGATCAATTCCTGTTTATATGTCCTATTTCCCACTCTGTCTAAGAGCCATTGCACTTAGCCCAATAAGCAGATCTATGGGGATCAAGCTGAAGCTGGAGTCTCACAATCTCCTGATCGGTAGGCTAACATCAATATTAAAAGTGTCATGATATCTCTTTAAAGACAAATATTAAGTAACCAAAATTAAAGCTAGCCTTAGTGTTTCATTTCAGAATGATTTTCAGTTGTACAGCTTTTTTCACTTTTCTCTCCAGAAGAATACAAGATACACCAAGATGTAATGTGTTTTGTGGTTTCTCCATAAAGCATATATGGCCTGAAGAGTTTTGCTTTTTGTTCTGTAAATCATAGATAAATATACAACTAGAGGTAGGATCATAATTACACAAGCTGTGCACAAAACACTGCCATGGTGTGAGATGTTCCTTTAACTGCTCCATTCCTCCCCTTTAACAATAGATGTAACAAGCTGGAACAATGGTTCCTGTCATCTTTAGCAATGTGGAACTGGCAACGCTGCAACTATAACACGCTATTTATAGAGTGTGGGAAGTATGCCTTGAAAACTTCACCCTATGTGCTCACATTGATTATTATTAATAATAAGCTTTAAAACACTTTGCATGTCTCTTAACCTCGTGTTTTACATATGTGTCTCCACTTCTTCAGTATGAATTTGGGTCAAACCTTAAAAGTAACAATTTGGTTTGGAAATGGAAAGAGCTATCAATTGCCTTGATAGCATTAAGACATCTCATTAGCTCTTCTAACGGATTAGCAAACCCGTTATCGTTAAACAGCATCCTACATTATGTGCAATTAGGTGCTTCATGCTCAGAAACATTTCAGAGCTGGAAGAAATACATGACAAATGACAGGCTTTCATAATAAATGATCCATCGTCGATTTCTTTTTAAATCATAAAAGAACATCTTTTGAAGACAAGACAAAGAAGACTGTTAAAGTTGTCCACATAGAACAATATAGGCCTGATTGAGCAAACCACATTATTTTATGTAAATAGGAACGGCACATTTCTGTCTCTATTAACTGTATACTGTCAACCATGCTCGTAAATTCAAAATTACTCAGGACTTGAGCTAAGTGTACAGCATGGTTCTTGCACAATAATAGAAAAAATTCCATGTACCGGCAAAAGTTGGGTAACAGCTAAAGTTCATGTCATGTTTTAGTCCTAGTAATCCTTTACCTTAAATAAAAAAAGTTTTTCTTAAAAGGATGTCCAATTTTAGGAGGAAACTCTTGGGATCTGCCTACAATAAAGAACTGGTAAATTTATACTTACTGTACCTGGCAGATCCTGCGCCATCACTCTCTGGTTCTCGTGGCCAGGCCCTGATTACCTGGCTGCAGCAGTGACATTGCATCAACACATGAAAATAGATAAATTGTTAAATACAATCCTGCTGGGAGAACCAGGATCTGCCAGGTAAGTACTTATCCGTTTCTTTATTGACTGTTTCTGAGGGTTGTTCAGTTTTCTCCCGAAGTCATAAAAAAGTCATACAAATGTATAACATATCCCTTAAATGTTAAATTCATCACAAAAAAAGCATATAAAGAGATTGACCCTTTAACTACAAAATCATGGGGATATTTTGTTTTTGCATCACTAAAATTCTTAGAGCAGTTACTTTTTTCAGTTGTTTTTTGCTAGATTAGTAGTATTTCTTAATACACTATTTTGGGGTACATATAACATATAGATTTACTTTCTTAACTCTTTATGAGAAAAAAAATGCAACAAACAGGCAGTCCAACATTCACTTCCTGTTCAACTTTTTGTGCCATTCATTGTGCAGATTAACTAACATGTTAACTATGTTACAGCTATACCACATACTATAGTTTTTTTTTTTATTATTATTACTATTGCATTATACCATAGCAAGTCATGCAAAAAATAAATTATTAATTAAAAAGAGTCAGTGATAAAGGGAATTTGCTTCTTTGAAATTGGAGATTTATTTATCTCCATATTCCATCCATTTTATTCCGTTCCTAGTCTGTTGCCTTTTTCTCCTATATAACCCACTTGTTCTGTGTATCATATACACACTCTTCAATCCTTCATACACCCCAGGAGTAACATACAACCCTCGTAGATACTTAGATATGAAAAAATACTTTACTTGAACAGAGGTGGCAAAGCAATAGACATTACATGAAGATACACATCACATCACTACACACAGCTGCTGTAGCTAAAAATGTGTATGGATACACAATATATATCCAGATTCCACGAATATATGTTCTACTGGATGTACACTTCTAACCAACTCACATCTACTACCTGACCATTAGTACATGTTCATATAGAGACTCATGCATAAATGGCATATATAATCTACACTTCCATAAACAGGTACAAGCCACAGGATCCATAGTCCCACTTGTAAATTGACTACAACTACATACTACAAATATGATACATACACATATGAAGTCTACTGAGATATACTTATATATATACACAGAAAGCATACATGTAATATAACAACTTAGCTTGCTCCTGAAGTGCTGTTCATCCAGGGGTTGCAGGGAAAGAGAGAGAGCCACCAAGTTTTACATAGCCTATATCTTTCTGTGTCCCAGCCATAACCATTGACTCCACACTATGACCACCCAAATATCTTTCAATCTGTTGGCCAAGAGAATGGTGTCAAAGGGGATGCAAGGACCAAATGGCTTCTGAGCATACTGATAATTCAATGGATGATTACCACTGAATAATATCAGTCGGTTTATTTGTGTGGTCAGACTGAGGGTCTGGCTGGCATCTATATTTTCCTGTAACAGTCACACCATTTCAAGTGCCACTAATTTTTAATGTTCATTCAATGTAGCCATATAGGGGCTTTTTGCCAGATGAATTGTATATTTCTTTTGTGACACCATTTTGGAATACGTATAGCTTACTAACTTTTATTAGCAACTTTTTTGGGGAGAGGCAATGGAAAAATGAAAATCCTAGCATTTTGGATTCCTATCCTATCATGTTACTGTTATTCTGTGGGTCAGTATGATTATAGTGATACCAAATATGTACAAAACAAAAAGTTTTTTTGTTGCCAAACTCCAGGAACCATAACTTATTCATATTTCCATCTATATGGCTGTATGTGGGATTGTTTTCTGTGGGACAAGATGATACCATTTCAGGGCACATGGGACTTATTGATCAACATTTTGTTTGTGCGTCAGATGGGGGAATAGGAAAAAAAACTATTTGATTGTGTGGCTCTTACTGACAGTTCACTTTCACTTTATTGCAAGCGTTCCTCACTTACACACTGCAATTTAACCTAGGGAGTGTAAGGAAATCGTCTTGAGCTCAAGCCGGGCCCAGACAGTCATCAGCGAATATATAGTATATAATAATATCCAATTAGATAATTCAGGATGTATGCCAATACTTCATGTGTCAGTGGAAATCTTTCATCATTCATGATTCATCTCATAAATTTGATGGTCTCGTGACAATGCCTTACTGTACTAAATTCATCTTGGAGACTGTGTTGCATCATCATATAAGTTATTCATATAGAGAGAAGGCATAGAGAAAGAATATACAGTACAGACCAAAAGTTTGGACACACCTTCTCATTCAAAGAGTTTTCTTTATTTTCATGACTATGAAAATTGAAGATTAACACTAAAGGCATCAAAACTATGAATTAACACGTGGAATTATATACATAACAAATAAGTGTGAAACAACTGAAAATATGTCATATTCTAGGTTCTTCAGAGTAGCCACCTTTTGCTTTGATTACTGCTTTGCACACTCTTGGCATTCTCTTGATGAGCTTCAAGAGGTAGTCACCTGAAATGGTTTTCACTTCAAAGGTGTGCCCTGTCAGGTTTAATAAGTGGGGTTTCTTGCCTTATAAATGGGGTTGGGACCATCGGTTGCGTTGTGGAGAAGTCAGGTGGATACACAGCTGATAGCCCTACTGAATAGACTGTTAGAATTTGTATTATGGCAAGAAAAAAGCAGCTAAGTAAAGAAAAACAAGTGGTCATCATTACTTTAAGAAATGAAGGTCAGTCAGTCCGAAAAATTGGGAAACTTTGAAAGTGTCCCCAAGTGCAGTCACAAAAGCCATCAAGCGCTACAAAGAAACTGGCTCACATGCGGACCACCCCAGGAAAGGAAGACCTTTGCTGCGGAGGATAGGTTCATCTGAGTCACCAGCCTCAGAAAATGCAGGTTAACAGCAGCTCAGATTAGAGACCAGGTCAATGACACACAGAGTTCTAGCAGCAGACACATCTCTAGAACAACTGTTAAGAGGAGACTATGTGAATCAGGCCTTCATGGTAGAATATCTGCTAGGAAACCACTGCTAAGGAAACCACTTGTTTGGGCTAAAGAACACAGGGCATGGACATTAGACCAGTGGAAATCTGTGCTTTGGTCTGATGAGTCCAAATTTGAGATCTTTGGTTCCAACCACCGTGTCTTTGTGCGACGCAGAAAAGGTGAACGGATGGACTCTACATGCCTTGTTCCCACCGTGAAGCATAGAGGAGGAGGTGCGATGGTGTGGGGGTGCTTTGCTGGTGACACTGTTGGGGATTTATTCAAAATTGAAGGCATACTGAACCAGCATGGCTACCACAGCATCTTGCAGCGGCATGCTATTCCATCCGGTTTGCATTTAGTCGGACCATCATTTATTTTTCAACAGGACAATGACCCCAAACACACTCCAGGCTGTGTAAGGGCTATTTGACCATGAAGAAGAGTGATGGGGTGCTGCGCCAGATGACCTGGCCTCCACAGTCACGGGACCTGAACCCAATCGAGATGGTTTGGGGTGAGCTGGACCGCAGAGTGAAGGCAAAAGGGCCAACAAATGTTAAGCATCTCTGGGAACTCCTTCAAGACTGTTGGAAGACCATTTCAGGTGACTACCTCTTGAAGCTCATCAAGAGTGTGCAAAGCAGTAATCAAAGCAAAAGGTGGCTACTTTGAAGAACCTAGAATATGACATATTTTCTGTTGTTTCAAACTTTTTTGTTATGTATATAATTAGACATGTGTTCATAATGTGTTCATAATTCATAATTTTGATGCCTTCAGTGTGAATCTACAATTTTCATAGTCATGAAAATAAAGAAAACTCTTTGAATGGGAAGGTGTGTCCAAACTTTTGGTCTGTACTGTATATATTATATAAAGCTGAGTGTATGTATGTGTACAGTCGTAGCCAAAAGTTTTGAGAATTACATAAATATTGGAAATTGGAAAAGTTGCTGCTTAAGTTTTTATAATAGCAATTTGCATATACTCCAGAATGTTATGAAGAGTGATCAGATGAATTGCATAGTCTTTGCCATGAAAATTAACTTAATCCCCCCAAAAACCTTTCCACTGCATTTCATTGCTGTCATTAAAGGACCTGCTGAGATCATTTCAGTAATCGTCTTGTTAACTCAGGTGAGAATGTTGACGAGCACAAGGCTGGAGATCATTATGTCAGGCTGATTGGGTTAAAATGGCAGACTTGACCTTTTAAAAGGAGGGTGATGCTTGAAATCATTGTTCTTCCATTGCCAACCATGGTGACCTGCAAAGAAACGCGTGCAGCCATCATTGCGTTGAATAAAAATGGCTTCACAGGCAAGGATATTGTGGCTACTAAGATTGCAACTCAATCAACAATTTATAGGATCAACAAGAACTTCAAGGAAAGAGGTTAAATTCTTGTTAAGAAGGCTTCAGGGCATCCAAGAAAGTCCAGCAAGCGCCAGGATCGTCTCCTAAAGAGGATTCAGCTGCGGGATCGGAGTGCAACCAGTGCAGAGCTTCCTCAGGAATGGCAGCAGGCAGGTATGAGCGCATCTGCACGCACAGTGAGGCAAAGACTTTTGGAAGATGGCCTGGTGTCAAGAAGGGCAGCAAAGAAGCCACTTCTTTCCAAAAAAAACACCAGGGACAGATTGATCTTCTGCAGAAAATATGGTGAATGGACTGCTGAAGACTGGGGCAAAGTCATGAAGCCTCTTTCCGATTGTTTGGGGCATCAGGAAAAAGGCTTGTCTGGAGAAGAAAAGGTGAGCGCTACCATCAGTCCTGTGTCATGCCAATAGTAAAGCATCCTGAGACCATTCATGTGTGGGGTTGCTTCTCATCCAAGCAAGTGGGCTCACTCACAATTTTGCCCAAAAAGACAGCCATGAATAAAGAATGGTACCAAAACACCCTCCAACAGCAACTTCTTCCAACAATCCAACAACAGTTTGGTGAAGAACAATGCATTTTCCAGCACGATGGAGCACTGTGCCATAAGGCAAAAGTGATAACTAAGTGGCCCAGGGACCAAAACGTTGACATTTCCATGGCCTGGAAACTCCACAGATCTTAATCCCATTGAGAACTTGTGGTCAATCCTCAAGAGGCGGGTGAACAAACAAAAACCCACTAATTCTGACAAACTCCAAGAAGTGATTATGAAAGAATGGGTTGCTATCAGTCAGGAATTGGCCCAGAAGTTGATTGAGAGCATGCCCAGTCGAATTGCAGAGGTTCTGAAAAAAAGGGCCAACACTGCAAATACTGACTCTTTGCATAAATGTCATGTAATTGTCGATAAAAGCCTTTGAAACGTATGAAGTGTGTGTAATTATATTTCACTACATCACAGAAACAACTGAAACAAAGATCTAAAAGCAGTTTAGCAGCAAACTTTGTGAAAACTAATATTTGTGTCATTCTCAAAACTTTTAGCCACAACTGTATATGTCCACTAAATCGCATTTACAATCACAAAATTTGGCACACATGTATTCAGGTGTTTGGGAAGGCTTTAGACCGGGTCTTAGCTCTCTAGGACCTACTGTTCATGGGATATTCCCAGAAAATGCAATTATGGCACATCACATGACCTACATTAGCCAATAGAAGCCTACAGGTCTTTTTCCTCATATCCCAACTGCCATACACACGGTTACATGACCCGTATCAGCCAATAGAAGCTTGCAGGCCCTTAGTCTCTACATACACACAGTTTTCCACCATAACAACCCAGCCATTTTTCTTTACTGCTTTAGGTCAGCTTTAAAGGGGCAGGGCGCTGTGGATGACACTGTTAAGGGAGTGGAGTGCTGTGGAGGTCACAATTAAGGGGGCAGGTATGGTGGCCATTCAGACCACCCTTAACAGATGAACTTAAAAACCCTGCTTCCAGGTCCCACTAAGTCACGCCCCGTCCCACTCCGCAGCCAACGGGGATTGAAAATATAAAGGTAAAAATCTACTTCTGTCAGCTGAAGGGGATCGAGGGAGGGTGACTTTCTTCCTGCAGCTCACGCTTAGTCTGAAAGCCGGACTGTCCGGCCTAAAACCGGACCACTGGCCACCCTAGGGGCAGGCTGCTGTGGAGGTCATAGTTAAGGGGACGGCCCGCTAAGGAGGCCAGTGTTAAGGGGCAAATTGCTGTAGAGGCCACTGTTAAGGGGATGGAGTGTTGTGGAAATCACTGTTAAGGAGATGAGGTACTGTGGAGGTCACTAATAAAGGGGAGGTCACTGTTAAAGGGCTGGACTGCTGTTGAGGTCACTGTAAAGGGGGTGGGATGCTGTATAGGTAGCTGTTAAATGGGTAGGAGCTGTGGAGGTCACTGTTAAGGGGGCAGGGAACAGTGGAGGTCACAGTTAAGGGGATGGTCCGCTATGAAGGTTAGTGTCAAGGGACAGGGTGCTGTAGAAGTCACTGTTAACGGAGTCGGGTGTTGTGGAGGTCACATTTTAAGGGAACGGAGCTCTGTGGAGGTCACTGTTAAGGGGAAGGGTTATTGTGTAAATCACTTAACGAGACGGGGTACTGTGGAGGTCACTAATAAAGGGGCTGCCGCTGTGGAGGTCACTGTTAAAGGGGAGGATGCTGTGGATGTTACTGTTAATGGAGGTAAAGAAGCCGGCCGGCACTCGCTGTGTGCACTCCGCACAGAAAAGGAGCGGACTCCAACGTTTAACATATAAAGAATCCCAGCAGCTGTGTCTTTAAATATATATTCTTTGATTGTAATATTTTCTCAGTATGTCCTACAATCAGCCAGGATGCGTTTCGGCAAACATGCCTTTATCAACAGGCAATTCCTAATACAAATGCATGCTATATATAAATAGTTCATTACGCCTCCTCTTATGAGGTCAGACTCCCAAAGCAGGCGGTAATCAACAGGTGGAGTGCCATCACCTCTTTACCCTCCGTTCATAATTAGGTATGTTTACCATTTGTTAGTATTTAGGTTACATGTATATGTAGTTAGGCCTGTTTTTTGTCAGCTATAGGAATGAGCTCATAGCATATAAAGGATTTCAGTATACATCAAATATTTTAGCTGCGGGCCACCTTTGTTTAGGGTCATTATTAATATTATGAACTGCCTATTAGAGTTGAGCGAACACCTGGATGTTCGGGTTCGAGAAGTTCGGCCGAACATCCCGGAAATGTTCGGGTTCGGGATCCGAACCCGATCCGAACTTCGTCCCGAACCCGAACCCCATTGAAGTCAATGGGGACCCGAACTTTTCGGCACTAAAACGGCTGTAAAACAGCCCAGGAAAGGGCTAGAGGGCTGAAAAAGGCAGCAACATGTAGGTAAATCCCCTGCAAACAAATGTGGATAGGGAAATTAATTAAAATAAAAATTAAATAAATAAAAATTAACCAAAATCAATTGGAGAGAGGTTCCATAGCAGAGAATCTGGCTTCCCGTCACCCACCACTGGAACAGTCCATTCTCAGATATTTAGGCCCCGGCACCCAGGCAGAGGAGAGAGGTCCCGTAACAGACAATCTGGCTTCATGTCAGCAGAGAATCAGTCTTCATGTCATAGCAGAGAATCAGGCTTCACGTCAGCCACCACTGTAAGAGTCCATTTTCATAAATTTAGGCCCAGCACCCAGGCAGAGGAGAGAGGTCCCGTAACAGACAATCTGGCTTCATGTCAGCAGAGAATCAGTCTTCATATCATAGCAGAGAATCTGGCTTCCCGTTACCCACCACTGGAACAGTCCATTCTCAGATATTTAGGCCCCGGCACCCAGGCAGAGGAGAGAGGTCCCGTAACAGACAATCTGGCTTCATGTCAGCAGAGAATCAGTCTTCATATCATAGCAGAGAATCAGGCTTCACGTCAGCCACCACTGCAACAGTCCATTGTCATAAATTCAGGCCCAGCACCCAGGCAGAGGAGAGAGGTCCCGTAACAGACAATCTGGCTTCATGTCAGCAGAGAATCAGTCTGCATGTCATAGCAGAGAATGAGGCTTCACGTCACCCACCACTGCAACAGTCCATTTTCATAAATTTAGGCCCAGCACCCAGGCAGAGGAGAGAGGTCCCGTAACAGAGGATCTGGCTTCATGTCACCAGAGAATCAGTCTGCATGTCATAGCAGAGAATCAGGCTTCACGTCACCCACCACTGCAACAGTCCATTTTCATAAATTTAGGCCCAGCACCCAGGCAGAGGAGAGAGGTCCCGTAACAGAGGATCTGGCTTCATGTCACCAGAGAATCAGTCTGCATGTCATAGCAGAGAATCAGGCTTCACGTCAGCCACCACTGCAACAATCCATTGGCATATATTTAGGCCTAGCACACAGGCAGAGGAGAGAGGTCCCGTAACAGACAATCTGGCTTCATGTCAGCAGAGAATCAGTCTTCATATCATAGCAGAGAATCAGGCTTCACGTCAGCCACCAATGCAACAGTCCATTGTCAGATATTTAGGCCCAGCACCCAGGCAGAGGAGAGAGGTCCCGTAACAGAGGATCTGGCTTCATGTCAGCAGAGAATCAGTCTTCATGTCATAGCAGAGAATCAGGCTTCACGTCACCCACCACTGTAAGAGTCCATTTTCATAAATTTAGGCCCAGCACCCAGGCAGAGGAGAGAGGTCCCGTAACAGACGATCTGGCTTCATGTCAGCAGAGAATCAGTCTGCATGTCATAGCAGAGAATGAGGCTTCACGTCACCCACCACTGCAACAGTCCATTTTCATAAATTTAGGCACAGCACCCAGGCAGAGGAGAGAGGTCCCGTAACAGAGGATCTGGCTTCATGTCACCAGAGAATCAGTCTGCATGTCATAGCAGAGAATCAGGCTTCACGTCACCCACCACTGCAACAGTCCATTTTCATAAATTTAGGCCCAGCACCCAGGCAGAGGAGAGAGGTCCCGTAACAGAGGATCTGGCTTCATGTCACCAGAGAATCAGTCTGCATGTCATAGCAGAGAATCAGGCTTCACGTCAGCCACCACTGCAACAATCCATTGGCATATATTTAGGCCTAGCACACAGGCAGAGGAGAGAGGTCCCGTAACAGACAATCTGGCTTCATGTCAGCAGAGAATCAGTCTTCATATCATAGCAGAGAATCAGGCTTCACGTCAGCCACCAATGCAACAGTCCATTGTCAGATATTTAGGCCCAGCACCCAGGCAGAGGAGAGAGGTCCCGTAACAGAGGATCTGGCTTCATGTCAGCAGAGAATCAGTCTTCATGTCATAGCAGAGAATCAGGCTTCACGTCACCCACCACTGTAAGAGTCCATTTTCATAAATTTAGGCCCAGCACCCAGGCAGAGGAGAGAGGTCCCGTAACAGACAATCTGGCTTCATGTCAGCAGAGAATTAGTCTGCATGTCATAGCAGAGAATCAGGCTTCACGTCAGCCACCACTGCAACAGTCCATTGTCATAAATTCAGGCCCAGCACCCAGGCAGAGGAGAGAGGTCCCGTAACAGACAATCTGGCTTCATGTCAGCAGAGAATCAGTCTGCATGTCATAGCAGAGAATGAGGCTTCACGTCACCCACCACTGCAACAGTCCATTTTCATAAATTTAGGCCCAGCACCCAGGCAGAGGAGAGAGGTCCCGTAACAGAGGATCTGGCTTCATGTCAGCAGAGAATCAGTCTGCATGTCATAGCAGAGAATCAGGCTTCACGTCAGCCACCACTGCAACAGTCCATTGTCATAAATTTAGGCCCAGCACCCAGGCAGAGGAGAGAGGTCCCGTAACAGACAATCTGGCTTCATGTCAGCAGAGAATTAGTCTGCATGTCATAGCAGAGAATCAGGCTTCACGTCAGCCACCACTGCAACAATCCATTGGCATATATTTAGGCCTAGCACACAGGCAGAGGAGAGAGGTCCCGTAACAGACAATCTGGCTTCATGTCAGCAGAGAATCAGTCTTCATATCATAGCAGAGAATCAGGCTTCACGTCAGCCACCAATGCAACAGTCCATTGTCAGATATTTAGGCCCAGCACCCAGGCAGAGGAGAGAGGTCCCGTAACAGACAATCTGGCTTCATGTCAGCAGAGAATCAGTCTGCATGTCATAGCAGAGAATGAGGCTTCACGTCACCCACCACTGCAACAGTCCATTTTCATAAATTTAGGCCCAGCACCCAGGCAGAGGAGAGAGGTCCCGCAACAGAGGATCTGGCTTCATGTCAGCAGAGAATCAGTCTGCATGTCATAGCAGAGAATCAGGCTTCACGTCAGCCACCACTGCAACAGTCCATTGTCATAAATTCAGGCCCAGCACCCAGGCAGAGGAGAGAGGTCCCGTAACAGACAATCTGGCTTCATGTCACCAGAGAATCAGTCTGCATGTCATAGCAGAGAATGAGGCTTCACGTCAGCCACCACTGCAACAATCCATTGGCATATATTTAGGCCTAGCACACAGGCAGAGGAGAGGTTCATTCAACTTTGGGTAGCCTTGCAATATAATGGTAAAATGAAAATAAAAATAGGATTGAATGAGGAAGTGCCCTGGAGTCCAATAATATATGGTTATGGGGAGGTAGTTAATGTCTAATCTGGACAAGGGACGGACAGGTCCTGTGGGATCCATGCCTGGTTCATTTTTATGAACGTCAGCTTGTCCACATTGGCTGTAGACAGGCGGCTGCGTTTGTCTGTAATGACGCCCCCTGCCGTGCTGAATACACGTTCAGACAAAACGCTGGCTGCCGGGCAGGCCAGCACCTCCAAGGCATAAAAGGCTAGCTCTGGCCACGTGGACAATTTAGAGACCCAGAAGTTGAATGGGGCCGAACCATCAGTCAGTACGTGGAGGGGTGTGCACACGTACTGTTCCACCATGTTAGTGAAATGTTGCCTCCTGCTAACACGTTGCGTATCAGGTGGTGGTGCAGTTAGCTGTGGCGTGTTGACAAAAGTTTTCCACATCTCTGCCATGCTAACCCTGCCCTCAGAGGAGCTGGCCGTGACACAGCTGCCTTGGCGACCTCTTGCTCCTCCTCTGCCTTGGCCTTGGGCTTCCACTTGTTCCCCTGTGACATTTGGGAATGCTCTCAGTAGCGCGTCTACCAACGTGCGCTTGTACTCGCGCATCTTCCTATCACGCTCCAGTGCAGGAAGTAAGGTGGGCACATTGTCTTTGTAGCGTGGATCCAGCAGGGTGGCAACCCAGTAGTCCGCACAGGTTAAAATGTGGGCAACTCTGCTGTCGTTGCGCAGGCACTGCAGCATGTAGTCGCTCATGTGTGCCAGGCTGCCCAGGGGTAAGGACAAGCTGTCCTCTGTGGGAGGCGTATCGTCATCGTCCTGCCTTTCCCCCCAGCCACGCACCAGTGATGGACCCGAGCTGCGTTGGGTGCCACCCCGCTGTGACCATGCTTCATCCTCATCCTCCTCCACCTCCTCCTCATCCTCGTCCTCCTCGTCCTCCAGTAGTGGGCCCTGGCTGGCCACATTTGTACCTGGCCTCTGCTGTTGCCAAAAACCTCCCTCTGAGTCACTTCGAAGAGACTGGCCTGAAAGTGCTAAAAATGACCCCTCTTCCTCCTCCTCCTCCTCCTCCTCCTGGGCCACCTCCTCTTCCATCATCGCCCTAAGTGTTTTCTCAAGGAGACATAGAAGTGGTATTGTAACGCTGATAACGGTGTCATCGCCACTGGCCATGTTGGTGGAGTACTCGAAACAGCGCAACAGGGCACACAGGTCTCGCATGGAGGCCCAGTCATTGGTGGTGAAGTGGTGCTGTTCTGTAGTGCGACTGACCCGTGCGTGCTGCAGCTGAAACTCCACTATGGCCTGCTGCTGCTCGCACAGTCTGTCCAGCATGTGCAAGGTGGAGTTCCACCTGGTGGGCACGTCGCATATGAGGCGGTGAGCGGGAAGGCCGAAGTTACGCTGTAGCGCAGACAGGCGAGCAGCGGCAGGATGTGAACGCCGGAAGCGCGAACAGACGGCCCGCACTTTATGCAGCAGCTCTGACATGTCGGGGTAGTTGTGAATGAACTTCTGCACCACCAAATTCAGCACATGCGCCAAGCAAGGGATGTGCGTCAAATTGGCTAGTCCCAGAGCTGCAACGAGATTTCGCCCATTATCACACACCACCAGGCCGGGCTTGAGGCTCACCGGCAGCAACCACTCGTCGGTCTGTTGTTCAATACCCCGCCACAACTCCTGTGCGGTGTGGGGCCTGTCCCCCAAACATATGAGTTTCAGAATGGCCTGCTGACGTTTACCCCGGGCTGTGCTGAAGTTGGTGGTGAAGGTGTGTGGCTGACTGGATGAGCAGGTGGAAGAAGAGGAGGAGGAAGCCGAGAAGGAGGAGGTGGCAACAGGAGGCAAAGAATGTTGCCCTGCGATCCTTGGCGGCGGAAGGACGTGCGCCAAACAGCTCTCCGCCTGGGGCCCAGCTGCCACTACATTTACCCAGTGTGCAGTTAGGGAGATATAGCGTCCCTGGCCGTGCTTACTGGTCCACGTATCTGTGGTTAGGTGGACCTTGCTACAGATGGCGTTGCGCAGTGCACACTTGATTTTATCGGATACTTGGTTGTGCAGGGAAGGCACGGCTCTCTTGGAGAAGTAGTGCCGGCTGGGAACAACATACTGTGGGACAGCAAGCGACATGAGCTGTTTGAAGCTGTCTGTGTCCACCAGCCTAAATGACAGCATTTCATAGGCCAGTAGTTTAGAAATGCTGGCATTCAGGGCCAGGGATCGAGGGTGGCTAGGTGGGAATTTACGCTTTCTATCAAATGTTTGTGAGATGGAGAGCTGAACGCTGGCGTGTGACATGGTTGAGACGCTTGGTGACGGAGGTGGTGGTGGTGGTGTTGGTGGTACATCCCCTGTTTGCTGGGCGGCAGGTGCCAACGTTCCTCCAGAGGCGGAGGAAGAGGCCGAGGCGGCAGCAGCAGAATAGGCCGAGGCGGCAGCAGCAGAAGAGGTAGCAGGGGGAGCCTGAGTGACTTCCTTGGTTTTAAGGTGTTTACTCCACTGCAGTTCATGCTTTGCATGCAGGTGCCTGGTCATGCAGGTTGTGCTCAGGTTCAGAACGTTAATGCCTCGCTTCAGGCTCTGATGGCACAGCGTGCAAACCACTCGGGTCTTGTCGTCAGCACATTGTTTGAAGAAGTGCCATGCCAGGGAACTCCTTGAAGCTGCCTTTGGGGTGCTCGGTCCCAGATGGCGGCGGTCAGTAGCAGGCGGAGTCTCTTGGCGGCGGGTGTTCTGCTTTTGCCCACTGCTCCCTCTTTTGCTACGCTGTTGGCTCGGTCTCACCACTGCCTCTTCCTCCGAACTGTGAAAGTCAGTGGCACGACCTTCATTCCATGTGGGGTCTAGGACCTCATCGTCCCCTGCATCGTCTTCCACCCAGTCTTGATCCCTGACCTCCTGTTCAGTCTGCACACTGCAGAAAGACGCAGCAGTTGGCACCTGTGTTTCGTCATCATCAGAGACATGCTGAGGTGGTATTCCCATGTCCTCATCATCAGGAAACATAAGTGGTTGTGCGTCAGTGCATTCTATGTCTTTCACCGCTGGGGAAGGGCTAGGTGGATGCCCTTGGGAAACCCTGCCAGCGGAGTCTTCAAACAGCATAAGAGACTGCTGCATAACTTGAGGCTGAGACAGTTTCCCTGGTATGCATGGGGGTGATGTGACAGACTGATGGGGTTGGTTTTCAGGCGCCATCTGTGCGCTTTCTGCAGAAGACTGGGTGGGAGATAATGTGAACGTGCTGGATCCACTGTCGGCCACCCAATTGACTAATGCCTGTACCTGCTCAGGCCTTACCATCCTTAGAACGGCATTGGGCCCCACCATATATCGCTGTAAATTCTGGCGGCTACTGGGACCTGAGGTAGTTGGTACACTAGGACGTGTGGATGTGGCAGAACGGCCACGTCCTCTCCCAGCACCAGAGGGTCCACTAACACCACCACGACCATGTCCACGTCCGCGTCCCTTACTAGATGTTTTTCTCATTGTTATGGTTCACCACAACAACAAATATATTATTTGGCCCAATGTATTGTATTCAAATTCAGCGGGATATAAATTTGAGGCCTAGTATTTAGGCGCTGGGTGACCGGTATGGATTTAGTGACAGAATTAGACTTGGAAATGCACAGAAGCGTGTGTGTGAAGTTATTCTGAATGACCCTATGTGCACCTTGAATATTATATACCCTTTTTGGGATAGATTTCAAATAGCTCTGATATAGCAGGAACCACTAAATTATGAAATTGCTAAATTGGGAATTGTATTTCAACCCAGAACAAAAAATGTGCTTTGACGGACACTAAATATCTTGCCCAGCAACAACAGTACAGCGGTAACGAGAGATTTAGCAGGATATAAATTTGAGGCCTAGTATTTAGGCGCTGGGTGACAGGTATGGGTTTAGTGACAGAATTAGACTTGGAAATACACAGTAGCGGGTGTGTGTGAAGTTATTCTGAATGACCCAATGTGCACCTTGAATATTATATACCCTTTTAGGGATAGATTTCAAATAGCTCTGATATAGCAGAAACCACTAAATTATGAAATTGCTAAATTGGGAATTGTATTTCAACCCAGAACAAAAAATGTGCTTTGACGGACACTAAATATCTTGCCCAGCAACAACAGTACAGCGGTAACGAGAGATTTAGCAGGATATAAATTTGAGGCCTAGTATTTAGGCGCTGGGTGACAGGTATGGGTTTAGTGACAGAATTAGACTTGGAAATACACAGTAGCGGGTGTGTGTGAAGTTATTCTGAATGACCCAATGTGCACCTTGAATATTATATACCCTTTTAGGGATAGATTTCAAATAGCTCTGATATAGCAGAAACCACTAAATTATGAAATTGCTAAATTGGGAATTGTATTTCAACCCAGAACAAAAAATGTGCTTTGACGGACACTAAATATCTTGCCCAGCAACAACAGTACAGCGGTAACGAGAGATTTAGCAGGATATAAATTTGAGGCCTAGTATTTAGGCGCTGGGTGACAGGTATGGGTTTAGTGACAGAATTAGACTTGGAAATACACAGTAGCGGGTGTGTGTGAAGTTATTCTGAATGACCCAATGTGCACCTTGAATATTATATACCCTTTTAGGGATAGATTTCAAATAGCTCTGATATAGCAGAAACCACTAAATTATGAAATTGCTAAATTGGGAATTGTATTTCAACCCAGAACAAAAAATGTGCTTTGACGGACACTAAATATCTTGCCCAGCAACAACAGTACAGCGGTAACGAGAGATTTAGCAGGATATAAATTTGAGGCCTAGTATTTAGGCGCTGGGTGACAGGTATGGGTTTAGTGACAGAATTAGACTTGAAAATACACAGTAGCGGGTGTGTGTGAAGTTATTCTGAATGACCCAATGTGCACCTTGAATATTATATACCCTTTTAGGGATAGATTTCAAATAGCTCTGATATAGCAGAAACCACTAAATTATGAAATTGCTAAATTGGGAATTGTACTTCAACCCAGAACAAAAAATGTGCTTTGACGGACACTAAATATCTTTCCAAGCAACAACAGTACAGCGGTAACGAGAGATTTAGCAGGATATAAATTTGAGGCCTAGTATTTAGGCGCTGGGTGACAGGTATGGGTTTAGTGACAGAATTAGACTTGGAAATACACAGTAGCGGGTGTGTGTGAAGTTATTCTGAATGACCCAATGTGCACCTTGAATATTATATACCCTTTTAGGGATAGATTTCAAATAGCTCTGATATAGCAGAAACCACTAAATTATGAAATTGCTAAATTGGGAATTGTATTTCAACCCAGAACAAAAAATGTGCTTTGACGGACACTAAATAACTTTCCCAGCTACAACAGGACAGCGGTAACGAGAGATTTAGCAGGATATAAATTTGAGGCCTAGTATTTAGGCGCTGGGTGACAGGTATGGGTTTAGTGACAGAATTAGACTTGAAAATACACAGTAGCGGGTGTGTGTGAAGTTATTCTGAATGACCCAATGTGCACCTTGAATATTATATACCCTTTTAGGGATAGATTTCAAATAGCTCTGATATAGCAGAAACCACTAAATTATGAAATTGCTAAATTGGGAATTGTACTTCAACCCAGAACAAAAAATGTGCTTTGACGGACACTAAATAACTTTCCCAGCTACAACAGGACAGCGGTAACGAGAGATTTAGCGGGATATAAATTTGAGGCCTAGTATTTAGGCGCTGGGTGACCGGTATGGATTTAGTGACAGAATTAGACTGGGATATGGCCAAAAAATAACCACACTATTGCTGGTTAAATGCACTTGGTGACGGGCGCAGCTTGCCCCTGATGTAGTATATGGCCAAAAAATGAACAGACTATTGCTGGTTAAATGCACTTGGTGTCACAGCTTGACCAACCACACTACTGAGGGTTAAATGCACTTGGTGACGGGCGCAGCTTGCCCCTGATGTAGTATATGGCCAAAAAATAAACAGACTATTGCTGGTTAAATGCACTTGGTGTGACAGCTTCACCCTGATGTAGGCTTTAGCCAGAAAACAACCACACCATTGAGGGTTAAATGCACTTGGTGACAGGCGCAGCTTGCCCCTGATTTTGTATATGGCCAAAAAATGAACAGACTATTGCTGGTTAAATGCACTTGGTGTGACAGCTTCACCCTGATGTAGGCTTTAGCCAAAAAACAACCACACCATTGAGGGTTAAATGCACTTGGTGACAGGCGCAGCTTGCCCCTGATTTTGTATATGGCCAAAAAATGAACAGACTATTGCTGGTTAAATGCACTTGGTGTGACAGCTTCACCCTGATGTAGGCTTTAGCCAAAAAACAACCACACCATTGAGGGTTAAATGCACTTGGTGACAGGCGCAGCTTGCCCCTGATTTTGTATATGGCCAAAAAATGAACAGACTATTGCTGGTTAAATGCACTTGGTGTGACAGCTTCACCCTGATGTAGGCTTTAGCCAAAAAACAACCACACCATTGAGGGTTAAATGCACTTGGTGACAGGCGCAGCTTGCCCCTGATTTTGTATATGGCCAAAAAATGAACAGACTATTGCTGGTTAAATGCACTTGGTGTGACAGCTTCACCCTGATGTAGGCTTTAGCCAAAAAACAACCACACCATTGAGGGTTAAATGCACTTGGTCGCAGCTTGTGCTGGCGCACCACAAGACACAAAATGGCCGCCGATCACCCCAGAAAAATGTGACTGACAAACGGTCTGGGCAGCCTAAAAACAGTGAGCAATTGAGGATCAGCAGCTCAATGATCCACAGCTGCAGATCGATCAGTTAATCAAGTCCTTTGGAGGAGTTAATCTGCCTAATCTCGCCCTACTGTCGCAGCCGCAACCTCTCCCTACGCTAATCAGAGCAGAGTGACGGGCGGCGCTATGTGACTCCAGCTTAAATAGAGGCTGGGTCACATGGTGCTCTGGCCAATCACAGCCATGCCAATAGTAGGCATGGCTGTGATGGCCTCTTGGGGCAAGTAGTATGACGCTTGTTGATTGGCTGCTTTGCAGCCTTTCAAAAAGCGCCAAGAAAGCGTCACAAAAGCGCCAAGAAAGCGACGAACACCGAACCCGAACCCGGACTTTTACGAAAATGTCCGGGTTCGGGTCCGTGTCACGGACACCCCAAAATTCGGTACGAACCCGAACTATACAGTTCGAGTTCGCTCATCCCTACTGCCTATCTTCCTCCTTTTTATTAATATAGAAGAGAAAAAACAAAAGGAGGCAGCGCCTCGTGTGTAGAACCTTACAAACAGTAATAAAGAAATACACTGATTGTGCTTACCATGTGGGGTTGTGACAAGTCACAACACCTATATTTCGCCTTGCTGGAATATTCCCGTCCAGGTTGCGGGGATGGGTCTGCATCTGCTGCCTCGGTCTGTGCCCTTTTTCCATGGCTCATGGTCAATGGGATAAAGCAGGTTTAGTTGAGAGAAGAAATCAGACCAAAATTGAAATGGCGCTGATGCAGAAGAAAGACTCCGTGATGAGATGTTACCATAAAGGTAATCTTTTATTCAAAAAGGTCTACACGTTTCAGGGGCGGACTGCCCCCTTCATCAGGACAATAAAACTTTTGCAGATTTTATGAACTCAGATAGCTTGTCTGACGGACTGAGTAGTCTGTAATATGTGAGCAGGCTGCAGTAGACAAATGATTTAAACTTTTAGTGGAACTCAATTGCAAAACATGATTTTTTATTCAAAATGTGTGCATTAACGTAATAACAAAGCTCAAAAGGTGTCCACAGCCTTTAAATTTATATTTTGTTATTGCTATTAATAATGATGCTTTTTGATTTACGCTAATGCCATCTAGCTTTACAATAACCTTCATATTCATGATGTTGCTATTTGATGTGTTAAAATTTATGTGAACACCTTGCAAAATCAACTTGTAAAAAGATTACCTGGAATACCAGCATGGAAGAAATCTTTGATACCACAATAGATAAAGTGTCTATCAACCAAGATAATTACAATATGTTGGATATAGGAAATATACATTTAGCATTTTGTTTGCACACATTTTTTTTTTTTTTTATACTCTCACGTGACTGACCTGGAATTTCCAGTTTCCCGGATAAGAGCTCTCACTCCCTTAATTGAGCTGTGGGATTAAGCTGTTCGATGAGAACAAATTGTCCTTGCGTACAGAAATATAATTTTACCTGCTCTTGTTCCCAATTTTCATTTTGCTTTGATTTTCCTATTATGCTTGTTGGTGATTATTTTAAATGGCTATATGTTATTGCTTTTAAGGCAAGAGAATAAATAGGTACAGCACTGAATAGCCTTCAAAAGTGGCACACTAAGGTTGTTGTGGCCATGGAAAATTGGTTAAATTGTATTCATGTAGAAAATGTTTTTAAAAAATCATAGAAAATAGTGTGACCTGGAGGCTTGTTGTCTGTAAACAGTACTCTTCTTTGTGAAAATGGCCTGTCTTTTTTTTATAAAGGGAATCTTGGATCATTATGTGCTGTAATACTTTCTCACTGCCTCCATTTACCCCTCTGTCATCATTTAAAGCTGCTCTACTTGTCAGAACAGTGAAGACAGTGTACAGGTGAAACTCGAAAAATTAGAATATCTTGCAAAAGTCCATTTATTTCAGTAATGCAAATTAAAATGAATTGCATTAATGCAGCTTAAAATTAGAATTTTGTGAAAAGGTTCCATATTTTAGGCTCAAAGTGTTACACTCTAGTCAGCTAATTAGTCCGTACCCCCTGAGCAAAGGGTACCTCAAGATTGTGACTTTGGGGTTTTATAAGCTGTAAACCATAATCATCCAAATTATAACAAATAAAGGCTTGAAATATCTCACTTTGCATATAATGAGTCTATCTCATATGTTAGTTTCACCTTTTAAGTTGCATTTATGAAATAAATGAATTTTGCAAGATATTATTATTTTTCGAGTTTCACCTGTACATCAGTGCAGCTTTGAGTACGAACAGTGCATGAATGGGGGACAATAGGGAAAAAATAATTTTGGCAGTCTGCACTCCTTATGACCCGTGAGCGCCGCTAAACCATCTAACAGTGGTGGGCATGGGTGCAGCATCACTCACCTCTCTTGACAGTCGATCCCTGCTAGCTCTCCTCTGCCTTCTTGTCCTAGCAGGGATGGCCACCATAGTTCAGTGGCCCATGCCAGAGGCCACAGCCAGTGCCAGACTACTAGGTCTCTTTTTGATTCCCTTATTGTGCGTTCACCAGCTCTTAGAGGGCCAATGTTCAATTACTGCAAATCTCTGTTAGCAAATGGTTGGTTATCTTTGAGTATTTAAGCCATCTTTTTATAGGGGAGGGTGTCTGAGCTTTAGGTTTCTAGCTTGCTAATGTCCAGTGAAGGTGTTCTTTTCTGTTAGTCTGCCTGTTTACTGCACTGTATCCAATTATCTATTCTGCCTGTCCTGACTTCTGCGTCTTTATCATAGTGTTGCCTTTCCTGTATTAGTATCTCTGACCACTGTGGGTGATCCATCAGCTACACTCTGGGTGAGCCACCAACTACACCAGGATTATTCCAAGAGATAACTTCTCGGTGGCGTCTGTAGCGAAGGCCAGATTTCTGTACAGGGTTTAAAGCGTGAAAACAAGGGGATTGCCAAGTCAGGACTTTCCCAAAGCCAAATCAGTTAGTTGGCACAGTGGGTCCACATCCACTGTCCATAACATGTATTACAGCTAATAGGCCAAGATTGTGGTGACAAAGTCCCTTTAAATATTATTAAATCACAAGCCACATTTTAATTGCTGCGTTAGCTCTTCATCTTAATACATTTATATTGAAGTTGCATGTTTGGATCTTGCTTGCTGGCTAGTATGGAGAGTGCCTAATATCTCAATATCAGTGCATAGTTTATAAAGTAGGGCTAGCATATGGTTGTGGATAAAAGATGAGCAAATCGATTTAACTGAATTTGAATTTGTTCCGAACTTCCCAAAAAGGTTCAGATTTTAGTGAATCCCGAATTCTTTTGTGATTAATTTCAGAGGAGAGAGAGAAAGAGATTATTTCTTATTGAGAGCACCTAGTATGCATAGTATGTTTGCGGCGTATTGTATTCCAATCAATGCTCGTCTGGGTTTCTTAAAAATTAGCACATTTTACATCTACCAGCATCAGATAGGCTTAGAAAAGCTAATCTGAATATCTTTCCAGAGGAGTAATGTCTGCAGGGTTGCCAACCATCCAGATATTTCAGGACAGTCCAAAAACGTAGGCAACTTTTTCCCTGTGTCCGTGAAAGAAAAAATAGACTTGTCCGTGATTTTTTTTAGGCTGGTGGTACTTGACTAGATTATTTTAGTTGTAATAAACACAATTTTGCATCTCACAGTAAATGCTGGTAATTAGAGATGGACTTGCGGTTCGCCCGACGGTCGTTTCGCAGCGAACTTTGCTTGTTCGCGGTTTGCCGAATGGGCGAACATATGTCAATGTCCGCCGGCCCCATATTCATTTACATTGTGAAGAACTTTGACCCATGACACATCCATCAGGTGGTTCAGGACAGCCAATTGAGACATTTCAGCACATGGACATACCCCCTACCTTCTAAATAAACCCAATCTGGCCGCCATTTTATATTCAGTATTTTGTCAGTGTAGGGAGAGGTTGCTGTGTGGAGCAGGGACAGACTGTTAGGGACACTAAACGCTAGCAAATAGGGCCACAAAAGTATTTTTAAGGACTGGTATAGGTGTGTTATCGATAGGTGTGACTTGCTGAGGTGTGTAATATACTTATAATATACTTTCTAACATAGAAAGTATATTATAGTGCATTTGTATCCTGCAGCAGTTGGGTGCGGTTCTGCTGCGATATTGCAGGTACACAGAGTGCCAAACGCTATAGGAACAAATAATTTCTACTGGTGTGATATACCAGTTGCCCCCCCAAAAAAACGATTGAAGCAGGGGTGTTATATACCAATAATACACTTTCAATATAGTGCATTTGGGTACAGCAGCACTTGTTTGCGGTTTTGCTGTGTTAACTCAGCTACACAGAGTGACGAACGCTAT